>NC_081414.1:842075999-842785999 GCF_030272615.1 Cryptomeria japonica
TTTAGGTTTGGGTTTAGAGCCAGGGTATAATTTGGTTTAGTATTAGGGTTTAATTTTGTTTGGTGTTAGGGTTAAGGTTTAATTTGGTTTAAGATTTATGATGGATTAGATCCTATTAGTTTAAAAATATGTAAATAGGACATATTGATTAGAAATGAGATATCTTGATAAGAAACTAATTAGGGTTGTCATTTAATTAAAAAATCATTAAAACGGGGTTACTCAATTCAAAGTTTAGAGTCAAGGTTCAATTTGGTTGAGTGTTCAGGTTAGGGTTCAATTTGATTTAATGTGTAATTTGGTTTAGGGTTAAGGTTGGAGTTCAATTTAGTTTAATGCTTAATTTGGTTTTCAAGGTCAATTATTTTTGTGTCTTTAATAGCATTCTCCACAACCTAAAGATTTGGATTTAATTTGATTTAGGGTTTAGGCTCAATTTGGTATAGGTTAAGTTTGAATTTGATTTTTGAATAGAATTTATCTTAGGATTCTATTTGGTTTAGTGATAAGGTTCAATTTGGTTTAGTGTTAGGGTTAGGACTCAATTTGGTATAGGATTAAGGTTCAAAGTGGTTTTGTGTTAGGGTTCAAGTAGAGCTGATTATGATTAGAGTTTGGGTTGGGGTCAAATTTAATTTATTATTTAGTTAGGTTTAGGGTTAGGATTCAATTTTCTTTAGTGTTAGGTTTATGATAGATTTTTGTTCATAATTAAGGTTAAATTTTAATTAGGTTTAATATTTAATTAAGATTCAGTTTAGAGTTCAATTCAGGGTTAGGGTTAAAATTAAATTTGTTTTAGGGTTAGGGTTCAATTTGGTTTCATGTTAGAGTTAAGTATTGATTTAGTTTGGGATTTGGGTTCAATTTGGTTTAGGGTAATATTTCAAGGGACCTCGTGGTCTATTTTTCTTTCTTTTTTATAGATTATGGTGTGATTCAAAATATTAATTCAAAAAATTATCACCTAATTAAATTTGAAAGAATATTATAATAATTACATGGGAGTTTATGAATTAATATTTCTATAATTTTCATGATCCATTTTTTTGAAGATAGACTATATTATGTATATGTGAAGATCAAGAAATTTCACCATCTTTCATTACATGCTAAGCCTTAGTATTGAATTATTTTTATTTTTCATGGAAAGATATAGATATGTTTGCCCACTTTCTTTGTTAATCATATTGGTTCACTTTCAAATAACTCATAAAAGATTATATATAATAGGAAGAAATAAATATTTTATAGATTTTTTCAAAATAATATTTTTCTTACTATATTCATATTTATAGATATGGAAAAATAATTTTAATATAATCAAAAGCATCATGGAATTGAGAATTGAATGTAAAGGCAAGTAATAGATATTTAACAATAACAATTTTGTTGCTATATTGATATTTATAAATATGATAAAATACATTTGACATAATCTTAATTTAGTTAAGTAATTAAATTTTAGAAACATCATGAAATTGAAAGTATAGAAACATTTGTATTCTTATTAATTACTTTTTTATGTATTCATAGGGTTCAATTTAGTTTATGGTTAAGGTTAATTTTATTTTAGTGTTAGGGATAGAAGTCAATTTAGTTTAGGTTTAAGGTTTAATTTGGTTTATATTATTAATTTGTTTTAAGTAATCAAATGATGGAAATATTATGGAAGTGAGAATCGAATGCAAAAACAATAAATAGATATTTAAAAAAATAACAATTTTTTTACTATATTGATATTTATAAATATGAAAATATACCTTTCACATAATTTCAATTTATTTAAGTAATTAAATTTTAGAAACATCATAGAATTGAAGTAGAGGATGGAGACCCAGATGATGAATGGGATGATGAGGTAGAACTTTTGGCCTTGGATTTGTGTTGGGGAGTGGTAATCTTTGGCTATTCTTTCAGATCTAGGCTCGGTGCCTTTTTTCTGTGCACGATGTATAGGGGCTTCACTAGCTAGACAATATTATATCATGTGCATTCATATTGAGGGTTTTAATATCTTGAAAATAAAAAATAATGTATTACCTATCTAGTGAAAAAAGGGGCTTTTTAATTCGGGCTATGAAAAATACAATATATGGTGAAAATAGGGGGTTTTTAATTCGGGTTGTGTTTTGGGAGAGGGTGAAAAAAGAGGAGTTTAGGGAAATTCGGGCTGTGTATTGGGGAGGGGTGAAAAAAAGGAGTTTAGGGTAATGTTTTTTGAAAATAGGGGGATTCTTTAGTATGCCATGAATGTATGTGATATAACCTAGGTTCACTAAGTGAAGCCATTGTGGCATGGTGCTCCTTGCTTTGGTGATGCCCCTATCCATGGGCCTTTGTTGTTTGGTGGATGCCTTTGGGATTTTGGTCCTTCTTCTGGTCTATTGAAGAGGGTTATGGCCCCTTTGGCCCCATGGCTTATTTTTTCCCAGGGCTTTGGTGTTTGAAGCCTAGGATTTGTGGGCATTCCCCTTTCTACCATAATGGCGAGTTTCTTGTTGGTGCCCTTGTTTGCATCTATTTGGGGTTTTTGTGGATCATTTTTCCATGTGGGCTCCTTTTGGCCTTTGGATTGGTGGGTTGAATGGATGGTGTCTTTACTTTTCTTTACAAGGGATGCCTAGTCGGGCAAGACTTGTTTTTAGATTGTGCCTTATTTGGGTGTTGTTTCATGAGGTTTTGGAAACTAGGTTTTGGCCCTAAGGTTTTTTTTTATTGTGAATAGGTCTTTCTCGGGTTTGTTTATGTAAATTTTGTGGAATGTGGCATTCCTATAAGTGTTGGTGTTTCACTGTCAACTGTGGATTGGCTCAAGATGTGTGTTGAGGGCTAGTTACCCTGCGGGTGGTTAACTAGAGAGGGCTCTACCTCCTTTGTGTTTGTTGTTGTAGTGGATTCTGATTTCCTGTGCTGGATGTTGTTTCCTTCTTGGGTATATGCTTATATCCCTTATTTCACCTATCATTTGGTGTGATTTTTTGGAGTGAATCCTTTAAGACTTTTGGTATGGAGATCTAGTTGGGATCTTATTTTTCTTGGTTTGTGGGTGAGGGTTTCTCACCCTGTGTTATTTTTTTACAAGGCCTTTGACCCCAATTGATAGTACAGATAGAGGACCTATAGAGGTGGTCCAAGTTGTTTTGTTTGCAGGTTTGGCCACAAGTCAAAGGTTCAGGGACGCCATTCAAAACCCTTTGAGTTTAATTGTGCTAGCCTACTAAACAATTTCTCTGTTTAATGCTTTCATGATTAGGATATGGGTTTTTTCTATCACCTAGGTTCTAAGGTTTTTGGATGCCTTCCAAAACCAATTGTTTTTGAGATCCTTGTGGTCTCCTCCCTTTTAGAGAGTGTCTTTGTCTATCGAAGTCCTTTAGGCATAATGTTGTGGAAAGTCTTTCAAATTTTTCTATTAGCTTTCTGTTTCCTTGGCTGCTTTGTTACAAGTGCAAGGGTTTTTGTTTGCATTATGGTCCCGGGTTCTCTCCTAAACCCCTTTGCTCTGAAAATGTAAGCTTGTTGAGGGCTTAGGACCCTTGTTCCTATTGGTTGGGTGCTCCGGTCAAAAGACTCTCTTTTAAAAAACTTTTGAATTCCTCCTTGTTATGTTAAGGGTTTGGTCCCTCTTTCACTTTTATTAATTTATCAGAACATCATAGAATTGAAAATATAAAAACATCTTTATTCTCATTCTTTACGTTTATATAGAACTTTAAAAATAAATCCTTTATAGATTTTTTCAAAATAATAATTTTATTACTATCTTCATATTTATAAATATAAAAAGATAATTTTGATATAATCTTAATTTATTTTAAATAATTAAAATATATAATCAGTATGAAATTTAGAATTGAATGTAAATGAAATAAATAGATATTTTAAAAATAACAATTTTGATACTATATTGATATTCATAAATATGGAAAAATACTTTTGACATACTCTTAATTTCTTTTAAGTAATTAAATTTTAGAAACATCATGGAATTGATAATTGAAAACCCTTAAATATTTTTTAGTATTGGTATGAGGATAATAGCTTTCCAATTAAAACAATTTCAATTTTTTTAAAGCAATCAACAAAATTTTTAATAGGAGCATTAATATTCTATTGAATGGATATTTTAGCATAGATTTACCAAAAAAAAATGTATGGTTTTTATGCTTTACTTGTGCAAAAGTTGTTTTCCTTGTTGTTTAAATGCTTATATGTTGGTTGATTGAAGATGAAAGTGATCATTATCAATTACATATACAAAATCAACATTATCATCAATTATATCTACAAATTCGAGATCATTACCAATTATATCTACAAAAACAAAATTTCCATCTAAGTTTCTTAATCTTTCCATAATTATGTGTATAACAAGACTTAATTAATAGTTAGAGTTTTGTTTAAGAAGATGATCTTTTATACAACTATACATAGACAAAGATTTGATCAAAGATTGTGGTTGAAATAATTCAGTCAATAAAACTTGTCCTTGTCTAGATTTTAATTCAAAGGATAATATATAAGACAAATTAAAATCAATTAAACTATATGCAACATAGAGGAATCAATGGCGTTCTATGCAATTAAATTAAAACAGGTTTTAATTACCTTCTTTTATCAGAGATCGTCACATACAAATGAAATTGCAGTAGCCTTCGAAAATGCAATTTTGAATGATATTATAATATCTAAGGATAAAAACTGTCTTCTCAATATTCCTATCACTTTTTAGAAGGTGAATTCAACTTATTTCCATCAAACCCGTAACCTATAATTACAATAAAAAAGATAATAGTCATATTCATATAAACACATTGGTGATAGTCAGAGCTCTCTTGTCCTTCTCAGATGTTATCTCCCTTTGTCTCATCCCCACCCATAATGCACAAAAATAAAAGAAACAAATAAAAAAAATATACAAATGATTAATATAAAAACAAACAAATGATACTCTTCATATGTTGTTAAATCGTAATAGAACCCCACTTTTGAAAGGGGAACTTCATAGAATAATGGCCACCATGCGTTTATCCTAACGTAATAAATCCTCACCCTGTGTTTTAAAAGAACTAAGTTTAGCAATGATCTAACATGCACATGCATAGTTAAATAGAAATTTATCTTTAAAGTAAGACAAATCTAAAACTTGGAAACTACCCATTCTTTATTTGTTTTTGTTTTTTTGTTGGTTTTTTTTATAATTTTATTTTTATTTTTATTTTAATGTCACAAATAAGAAAGTGTGGCGGTACTATATATTTACACTATTAGAGTTATCTTGTATTATCTAATAATTATTTATTTAATTATTTATCTATTATACTCTACACTTAAGCTAAACTTAGGCATTTAATAATATTGTAGGTAATTATTTAATACACATTATCCCTTTAGGGTTTCTTTAGGGTTGCACACCTTTAGGGTTGCTAATATCCTTTTATAAGGATTGTAATCTACTTGTTCATTTAAATGATTCCCTCTCTAAATGATAATCTTCTTCTTCAGAGCCATTATTGCCTTTTGCCTCCATTCTTCTCTTGTGACAGGTATTTTGCTTGCAGGTGTTCTTGGGATCTTTGAAGTGCGTGTGTGAAAAGTGGTCCTGTATTTGTATCTGCAATCGGCAACACTTCAATTAAGTCATTAGATGCATGGTTAGTAAATCAATAATCAATGAATAATAAACCATTGCAAAGCAACCCATTGCCTTCTAGTAGATGTGAGTTTAGATTGCTCTCAGATTGCTAAGCTATCCAGTGACTAGACAACACCTAAATGAAGGATTTTTAAATCTATATGAGCATGAATTCAAGCTAGATGGATGCAAGATTTAAGCTAGATGAATAAAAGATATGCAAGATTAATCTATCATGATTTAAGCAATATTAAGCTAAATGATTTAAGTAACATGATTTAAGCAATATTAAGCTAAATGATTTAAGCAATATGAAATAATTAATATGCAATATCTCAATGCAAATTTTCAATGAACCTCGAGCAAAAACAACATAATAACAATACATTCTCCAAGATTTTTTGAATGAGAGATGAGAGCTTGAATTTATAGAAAATTCAGAAAGAAACCAATGGCTGAGATCAAATGATGATGAGTGGTCAAGATTTTCCAAGAGGAAGCACAATCCAGGTGAATTGATGTGATTGGATGCTTTTCTCAATTTTAAAGGAAATTGAACTAAAATTAAGATAAAATCAAGAAAAAACTGATTTATTCTCTATTTCATTCAATTTTAATATTTAATTGTTTTAATTGCTTTCTTTGAGATTGTTTATCAATTTTTAATTTGTTTTTTTCAAGATTGTCTCCAATTGATTTCTTTTCTCAAATTTTAATTCTTTTTTTGTCAATTAATTCCTTTTTTGAAGATTTGTGCTCATAATTTCCAATTCCTCTTTTTTGATTTGTTTCCTTTTTTGAAGATTTATGGCAATTTTTATTTATTTTTCAAATTAATTCCTCTTTTTGATGATTTAATGGTAAATTGATTTATTTAATTAAATATACTAGGATATTTAATAAAATAAATAAGATAATTGTTTAAAATGATTTAATTAATTAAATAAATATTTAATTAATATTGAGTGATTAATTTGCCATGTGTCATTTGATGATTTTAGAAATTAATTGCGTGCTCAAGATTGATTTAATTACCTTTAGTTAGGACCTTGGTGATGTTGTTGAGATTAGGGGCCCATTGTTTAGATGACCATTTTTAGGGTATTACATGAAGTTGTATTTCTCAACTTCTTTATGGTATTAGAGCCTACATCTGCTACTGCTTGTTCCTAATTTTTTCAGAAGATTTCTTGGAGGAGGGTTTCAAGCTTTATCAGAGTTTTTTTATTTGTATCTGGGGAGATTTTTTTGTTTCTGGGCATTTTGGGCTCAAATGGACCTCATCATTGAGCTCAGAACACCCAAAACCCCCCATTTTCATATTAAATTTGTCAAATTTGGACAACTGTGGCTCTAACAATTTTTTTTGATTTTTGCCCTTCTTGGGCACATTTTTGGAGACAAAAAATTAAAATAAATTAAAATAAATAAATATTTTTAGGTAGTTTTATGGTTTACCCAGGGCGAATGCACCAAAATTTGTAAAAATCCTTTAAAAAAAAGGTGGGGAATTTTTTTTTTACAAAAACAAAAGGCACAAAGGCAGGGTCCAACAGCCTTTGCGGGTCTGTATGACCCCGCAATAGGCTGTGGACCCGCCCTTTGGCTCCCATGCCACCACCTACTACTCCGATCACCAGCGCTATCGACCACGACCCCACCTCCTGTCGTCCATCGCGCAGGGTCTCCCACCCGCCACCCTACTCCCGATCACCCATGCCACTGCCATTGCTGACGACGGCCCTGCCTCCCACTGTCCACCGCACAGGAGCCCTGCTCCGCCTCCCAGGAACTGCCCGGGCTGGCTGCCTCCCCGAGCCGCCACCCGCCTGTTGCTCTGGCTCCCAACCGCCCCATTTCTGCCATGCTGCTTGGGCAGCCTACCGCTCGCTGGCCGCTGCAAGCTCACCACTGCTGCTGCCACTGCCCCACCGGCTGCCTCTCGACCCATTTTTCTGGCTGCCCTACTTTTTTGGCGCCGACCACTTTTCCGGCCGACGGTCCTTTTTTTTGGCGGAAGTTTTTTTCATACAACAATGTTTTTTTTTCCCGCAAAGGGATTTTTTACGACAGATAGAGAATATTTTGGGAATATTCCATTAAACGTTAGCACTGTGTATGCAGTCTTCAGGCCCCTTTTGGGCCCATCCAGAGCATTTTCAGTCTTTTGGCCATATCTTGGGCTCACGAAAGCATTTTTCAACAAACCTTATATCGTCGAAAAGCTCTTTCCAAGATCTATCCAGATGTGGAGGTTTAAATTTTTGATTTTTTTTTTTTATTGGTGTTTTTTGCTGTCAAATCTAGAGGTTCATTTTTGCACTCCGAGAGACATAACTTGAGCATCCAAACTTCATTTTTTGAAAACTTTATATCGTTGAAAAACTTGTTTTGTGTTCTTTCTAGTCATATGAGTTTTCTTTCCAAATTCTGCTCTAGGTACGTTTTGTTCAGCTTTTTTTTCCAGCACTCTAGTGAATATCTTGGGTGTTTCAGGTCCTGGGATCTCTTTCTTTGATTAGGATATCTCGTCTTTGGCTGTTCTTTCTGTGTTTCCAGTCTTATGTCTCTTTTGATATTTGTATACAACATATTGTAAGCGTAGACACCTAAAAATGTCTCATTAATCATGTACTAATTATTCGTCTAATTAGTTAAATAATTCTTTAATTATTTAATTAAGTTAATTAATGTTATTCTTCTAATTTCATATTTCCTCATCATCTTACTAATTATTTTATTTTCAATTCTGTCATCATTTAATCATTCAAACCATTTTCTAATATTAATTAAATATTTATTATTTAATTAATTGAGATTTTTAATCTTGAATTTAAATAATCTTTATTATTTAAATAAGTTCATTTTCAATTTCTATCTCTATCAAACCCTTTTTCAAAATGTTAATTAAATATTATTTATTTAATTAATTGTGATTTTAATCCTTCAATTTAAATAATCTTTATTATTTAATTAAAGTCCATTTCTACATGATTAAATAGTTTCTTTAAATTATTTAATTAACTAATTATTTCTTCTAATTTCATTTAATTTATTTTAATTTCATTATTTCTTCTAATTTTATATTCTTCTAATTTCTTCTAATTTCAAATACATGTGCATGATTTCAAAAATCAAATTGAAAATCAAAGTCAAGTTCTAAATATATTCAACAACAAATTGAATTTAAAATAAATTCAATATTTGAATTAAATCTCATGCCAAGATTAAATTGAAAATCAAAGTCAAAGTGCAAGCACATGCTAAATTAATTAATTCAATTAATTAATTAATTAAATCATTGTCTTTTCAGTCTCTATTTCTATCTTCCACTTTGGTTTTTTCCAAAAAGCTTTCAATCAGTTAACTATTCCATCTATTTTAATTAATCATTTCAATTAATTGATTGATTACATCATTTCTTTAATTCTCTCCAATCATTCTTTTTCTATCTTCTAGTTAGCTTTTCTAAATAAAGCTTTCTTTGTCATCAATTAATTTCCCTCCAATCACCCTTTTTTATCTTTCAATCAACTTTTTTCTCAATTAGTTAACTCATTTAACCTATGCAATCAATTGAGTTCCACCTCCAAATCGGCAGTTCAACTATCAATCTGTTGGCATATGCACACTCCAATGAGGCATTGAAGGTGATTGAAGGTTTTGTCATTGATGGCAACCTTACAATCCTATGACACCGACAAGGCATTACACCGGCATCAATAGATCACACTCTACACCAGCACTCAGAACACCAACATCGACACAGAGAAAGGAAGCATACCGGCACAGAAGGCCGACAATATTTTTGTTATATTATATTTTGTTTATTATTGTAAGAACTTTGTAAGCGGACTTGATATCATTGTAAAATGACTTGTATATGTAAGAAGTCATTGTAGAACATTTTGTAAGGAAGTGATAGGCGGAATTAAGGCAGACCTATTATGCGAAATATAGGTTAAGGGTATATGTAAAGAACGGAGCAGAAACCGGTACTGAATCTGGTATTGAAGATGCTATTGTAAAGCAGTACAAGTTATTGAATTTGTATAATCCACATTGTAAGTCAGTGAGACTTCATTTTGAGTAGTGAGCCCTAGGCAAGTGGCCTTCCTGCATGTGTAGGCCCCTATTGTAAGTAATATTCTCTTATTGGCCAGTGAGTGAATATTGTGGGTCACAAATCCCACCGAGGTTTTTCCCACATTGGGTTTCCTTGTTAAATCCTTGTGCTATGGTGTGCTTTTCATGTGATGTTCTTAATTCTGTTTATTGCATTAATTCTTGCATACCGGTACACTGTTATAATATGTTCTGCATGTTTTAAGTTAAGAAATTCTAATTACTGGTTAGATACTGATTCACCCCCCCCCCCCCCCCCCCCCCTCTTAGTATCTATGGGAATCCTAACAATTGGTATCAAAGCCTGGTCCTCTATTTTTAGAAGCCGAACAACTTGAGGAAGATCTTGACACCGGTAGAGATGGAAAATCTGATGAATCAACTTGAAGCAACTCTCTCAGACTATGATATAGAAAAATTGAAAAACATCAAACTTGAAGATGATCTGAAGGCAACTCAGGATATCATTCAAGCACTTCAAGAGAAGATAACTTTGTGAAAAGATGCAGAGTGATAATGATGAAAAGGAAACCCTTAATGACACAATAAGCAAGTTGAAGCAAGAGAACATGGCAACAAAGAATGAGATGCATGACATGACTATGAGATTTTGCAAAGAAATTGAAGAGAGGAAAAAGAATGAAGAGGAATTGACTAGAAGACTGAATGATGCTGAAAATACAAATACAAGACTTGGTTACGAAAATGACTTATTGAAGACAGATCTTTTACATGCACAAAATGACTCAAATGAACTCATGAGACAGAAAGAAATCTCTGGAAAGAGAATTGGTTGCTGCAAATCAACACAAGGAAAAATTCAAGAAAAACTTAGAAGAACTTAATGACAATAATGGTTCAGGTTTTGAAGTAGGAGAAAGCTCCGGTACTGCAAATACTCAGGATCACAACAAACCGGTAAGACAACCAAATGCTTATAAATTCAATGGAAAATGCTTTAACTGTAATAAGTATGGGCATAGAGCAAATCAATGTAGATCTAGAAGTTATCAGAACATCAACACACCCACTGATCAATGTTCAAAATGCAACAAAACTGGTCACAACTCTGAAAATTGCAAAATGAATGTAAGATGTTATGTTTGTGGAAGATTTAGGCACTTATCTAATCAATGCAGAACACAAACCGGCATAGGTTATAGCAAATCTATTCAGAAAAACAATGTGACTTGTTATGCTTGTAACAAGATTGGGCATATTGCAAAATTTTGCAAAAGTAAAGGATCACTGGTAGACAACAAAAGTACTAGCTTAAAAGGGAAAGAAAAAGTTGAAGAGGTTAAGCAGGAATTCTCAAAACAATGGATTAGAAAAGCAGATCTAAATGTTGGAAATACTCCTCCACCGGTAGAACAAATCAACACCCCACCAGTAAAACTGAGTATTACTCCACCGGCAGGACAGAGCAGTGCTCCATCGACAGGAAGTTCTTCATCAAATTGAAGAAATTTTATTTGAGGGTTTGGAAATCAAATGACACATGCTATTATTCCCTTGGTTAGAGATGAGAAGTTGAGAGATACTTATATACCGGCAGACATGTTAAGTGATTACTTAACTGGCATGCATTAAATGTGGTAGATGGCAAAATAAACATTATAAATTATGACTTTTGGCTCCATTTCACTTCACTACGAATTCAAACACCCGAAGAGCACGAAAAATCTCCAGAGCAAAGGCATTCTGAACAAGAAGCAAGAACACTCCAAGCAATCATCCATCCTAAAGGCAGTAAAAGGTATTTTATCATGGCATCCACCTCTGCACTTGAATACATAGCAAACCCTATTGTTGTAGAAGTTATAAAAACACCTAGGCTCGTATTTCAAATAATTCCTAAAGTAGCAAAGAAAGATGATGCTATAGGTGCTTTTTTTCAAATTCCTAAGGGAGTTGTTTATGCTGAAGATCCAAGAATGTACATTTACTGTAACATTGAGGAATTAGGAGATGAAGAGATTAAGACAATGTTTAATTCTGTGATATGTGATGAATCCGGCAAAATAAAAGATGAACACAAGATCATTGAAACCCTAGGATTCATAGAGATCCTTAGCATTCCTGAATTTCCCAAGGATGTGATCAGGATAGTCCTAAGCAGGGTGCATGGAGAATTTTTCTGGTTAGATGCAATCCACAAAATCACCAAGGAACCTGTGAAAGCTATCACAGGGTTACTGGCCACTGGTAAAAGACCAAACAAAAATAAGAAGGTATCCAATGACCTAGTTACTAAGCTAACTAGTGCCACATTCGACAAAAGGTCCTTAAGAGTAAATGATGTAACAAACATTAATGTGAGATTTATCAGCATGATATTAGGGTATAAAGCTACTCATGCAAATAGACTTAATTCAATTTCAAGTTTATGCATTAAGAGTGCTTATGATATGGTAATAGATAATGCAAAGATTGATATATGTGAGTGGTTAAAGGATGAATTAATTGACAACCTTGGAAAGATTAAGAAGGATAAGAAAGGAACCTTCAAATTTGGAAATCTATTAGTATGTCTAATGTTGCATTTAACTAAACAAGCTCCCGGTATAGGCTATAAAGAGTTTGGATTTGATATACTGGTAGGGAAACAGTTGTCAGAACTATTCAATAACATGGGTGAAAATAAGGAAAACAATATCCATGACTTCTTTCAAGCACTAAAGGCCAAAATGAAGAAAAGAATCAGGTTATCACAAAAGATTGTCGACAAATACAAAGATAAAATATGCTTTGTAATCAAGAAAGATGAGATTTGGATGGAAGCAGTCATCCCTAGGACAGTTTGGGTGACAGAGATGGGCTATGAAACAGATGACCATATAATTGAAACATATGCTAAAGCACTTCTGGAAGCCCCTAAAGAACCTAAGGAAGAAATATTTGGTAATGCTGAATCGATTGAAGGTGAAGTTCAATCTAAGAAAAGAATGAAAAAGATGGAGGCAGGTATAAGAAAAGGTTCTAGACAAACACAGGCCATCAAAGAAGATGTGTTAAAACTAACCAGTCTCACAGAGGAAGAGTTAGCAACATTACAACCCAAAGCTCACCTATCACTAGTAGGTACTTCTTCCGAAAATGACATGCCTGCAACTTTCAAAAGAGTTGTAAGGAAAAGAGATCCCTCACTGGCAACCACACCCTCACCCAGGAGGACAAGACAAAAACAACGAGCAGTGAGATCTTTGGTAAGAAACTCTACACCAAAGAAGAAACTGACACCCAAAAGGAAGAAAAGGACAGACAAGGACTTGGCCCCTCTTGATATATTGTTGAATGAAATTACAGAGGAAGGAAAATTGAAAAATATAGAGAAAATATATGACACTTTAACTACTGATGAAAAAGAACAAGTTGAAAATAGTGTTACATTACATATGGATATGTATAAGAAATTTTTAATGGAAATAGTAAATGAAATTCCAAATGAACTATTTAATAGACTGGAAGAAAGAAGACAAGCAGTAGTAGAACTGGACAAGAAAATAAAGGTAGAAAAGCTACTTGCTGTATATCCGGTAAATTCACCTAAAGAAATTGATGACCTAATTGCTCAAGCCAACCGGTCAGTATTTTCCACTGCACACTGGAACATTGCTTTAATGGTAGGAAGAGTTAAGGAGGCAACAAAAGAAACAGAAAATGCATGGGATATTTTCCTTGTAGAAAAAGAAAAACAGGAAGAATACCGAAAACCCAAACCTATAAAAGTTTATCAGAAGGAAAGAGACAAGGGTAAAGGTAAAGTTGGTGGACCACCTAGTATCAAGGTCAAAGACAACTTACCCCACCTTCTTTGAGTTTTCCACTGGTAACAACAACTACAGAGGATCAACCGACAGCTGAAAGTATGGATGTAGAGGATGGTAATCCTAATCCTAAAGTCTTATATACTGTGAATGTTGATACATAGAAGATCAACATTGTGGTAGACAAAGATGCAACTGACAAGACCGAAATGGATAGTGAGCCACCGATAGCTGAGCAAACTGACAAAACACAGGAGAAACCGACTAAGGACAAAGAGCAAAAAGTAGAAACTCAGACTGAGACTAAGACAATGCAACAAACACAGACACAGATAGAGCAAAAAGTAGAGCAACAGGCTCCCAAACAGGAACCGAAATAGACTCATGTGGAAACAGTGCCACCGACAACTGGTGAACAAGGTAAACCACCGGTAAAGGAAATGGAAACATAGACTGACCTACCAGAGGTCACTACTAGCAAGATCAATGCTCATACCAAAAGTATTTAGGATGTTGGTTCATCATTAGCCTTCAAACCCACAAATGTGACTGAGGTACTATTAGATTCAATCAAAAAGATAACAGACTGCAGCTCACAAGCTTATAAGGCAATTGATGATACCATACTAGTTTTGAAGGTAATTGCTCCTAATTGTAATATAGACAATAAAGATTCTTTAGGACAGCTTGATACCTTGTGTAAATACATCATAGAAATCATTGAGAAAATAAAGGAAGAGACACTGAAGGACAAAATAGAAATTGAAAAACAGAAATTCTTTGATGAACAAATAAAGAAGTGTAACAAATATTTTGACACACTTCTACCAGAATTGTGTAATTCGTTGAAAGAGTTGAAAACTCTGTACAAAGACACCTATAAAACAAACCTTTTGACTGTAGATATAGACAAAAAGATGAGCAAGGTTCAGGATGAAATCAATAAAATTGCAGATAATTTTGTCAACTCACTTGACACACTATCAGTTTTTGAACAAAAGATAACAAATTTTGAGGATGAATTACTTAAATTGGAAAGAGAGAAAGAAAGAATAGTGAATAAGGCAAAGCATCTAAGATTAAAACCGAGTCCAAGATTGGACCATCTAGCATCATTGCGAAAAGATATATCTGAGACATTGGTACAGGGAGAGAAAACACCGATAGAGCATCTGTAGCATCTCACTGGTATAGTTAAAAGAATAGAGGCAACAATAAGAGATAACAAAATGTTCATGGAGAGTATAAACTCTATTCTAGTAGATATACTTCAATTGGTAATCACACAGGTACAAGGGTGAAACTACACACTCTACTAACATCTTGACAACCTTTGTCATTGATGTCAAAGGGGGAGTAGTAGTATGAGTAAATTCAAATCATAGGAATCATATGCTCAGGGGGAGCACATATTTTTGGCAACTTTTTGGACTTCACATACTTTTTGGACTACAAGTTTTTTTTGACACTTTTTTGAATTTCTCATGAGTGTTGCCATCAATGCCAAAGGGGGAGATTGTTGGCATATGCACACTCCAATGAGACATTGAAGGTGATTGAAGGTTTTGTCATTGATGGCAACCTTACGATCCTATGACACCGGTAAGGCATTACATTGACATCAGCAGATCACACTCTACACCGGCACTCAGGACACCGACATCAGCACAGAGAAAGGAAGCATACCAGCACAGAAGGTCGACAACATTTTTGTTATATTATATTTTGTTTATTATTGTAAAAAATTTGTAAGCCGACTTGATATCATTGTAAAATGACTTGTATATATAAGAAGTCATTGTAGAACATTTTGTAAGGAAGTGATAGGCGGAATTAAGGCAGACCTATTATGCGAAATATAGGTTAAGGGTATATATAAAGAACAGAGTAGAAATCGATACTGAATCTGGCATTGAAGATGCTATTGTAAAGCAGTACAAGTTATTGGATTTGTATAATCCACATTGTAAGTCAGTGAGACTTCATTTTGAGCAGTGAGCTCTAGGCAAGTGGCCTTCCTGCATGTGTAGGACCCTATTGTAAGTAATATTCTCTTATTGGCCAGTGAGTGAATATTGTGGGTCACAAATCCCCCCAAGGTTTTTCCCACACCGGGTTTCCTCGTTAAATCCTTGTGTTATGGTGTGCTTTTCATGTGGATGTTCTTAATTCTATTTATTGCATTAATTCTTGCATACTGGTACACTGTTATAATATGTTCTGCATGTTTTAAGTTAAGAAATTCTAATTACCGGTCAGATACTAATTCACCCCCCCCTCTTAGTATCTGTGGGAATCCTAACACAATCAACATGTGAGCTCACTTGAGTTCCACCTCTTAATCAATCTGTTCCACCTTTCAATCAATCCTCCCGAATAATCTATAAATTGAGCATTCAATCTCCATTTTCAATTGAATCATGAACTTTGAATCTTTGTGTCACTTGTAGGTTGTCAGTGCAATATTTGAGAGCCACCATACCACAAAGAGAAGAAGAGAAATGGAAGCAATATGAAATCATGGGATAGGGAGTTTTTATTGATAGATTTTATACTCCTATTGTTTGATTGTGCTATTTCATTGGTTTGTGTTAGGAATCTTTAATTGGATAGGGATTCATGATTTCCCTTCTATTTCTAATTGGATTACATGATGAATTTTACATATGACATTTTGGTGAACCCGACATGAACAACAACTAATTAACCTTCTCTTTTTTTTGTGTGATTTTTGTAGATCATACAAAATTTTCATTTTTTTGCAGGTTTGTACGGATTGCACAACAAATTCAACAATCACGCAATCGCATAGACAGGATCATGCAATTGATCACACAGGGTCACGCATTCATGTGAATCCTATCATGCAAAATCCTTTATCCTGTCACGCATTCGACAGAGTTATTTCTGTGTTCTGTTTATTTGATATTTTTTTTTCCTTCTTTCTGTTTTGTATGAAATTCCTTAAATTTGAGCATTATTTACCCTTATTGCATGATTTAATTTTGACATCATATGGCATGTAAGGTACAATTCAAGATTTCAGGTGCCAGGAGGATGAAGGAAAAAAGAAGACAAGCTAGGCGCTATCAGTGAAACCTAAAGGCAAAAAAATAGATACGGGATCTAGAGGACCAACTAGCCATTGATAGATACAACAACCTAGTTCTCTCGTACAGAGTAAAATATGATTTGCTTAACATAGAGTGGATGATAAGAGATCTTGCTAGGGCATCACAATCAGTTTTGCAGATTCCAGATTAGAATTATCTTTTTATTTTATTTTTTGTTTGGTCTTTCTGTGTTTTACGCATTCGCCTAGATAGGATCACACAATTGTTCTGTTAGTATCACACATTTGTTTTGTCAGAATTATGCAATCACTCTATCATTATCACACAACCACTCACTTAGTATCACACATTCACACAGGTATAATTACACATTCATATTTTTCATAGTTTAGTTTTTTGTTTTCTGTGGGTTTTCTTGGGTTACTAATAATTTGTCTGTAGCATGTGGTGAATTTACAAAAAGGATTGGATTATTATTGAATTGTAAACACTCATGTTATCACACTTCAGTTTTAGGCTTAAAATAAACCTGGTTAAAATGGACATGCATGATTTCACACTTCAGTTTTGGGCTTAAAATAAAGCTAGTTAAAATTGGCATGCATGCTTTCACACTTTAGTTTGGTGTTTTAAAATTGACATGCACATGCGTATCTCACACCTAAGTTTGGGTTTCTAAAATGAACGTGAATCAAGCTTATCAATAAAATAACTCACACTTTTCTTTTTTAAGGGAAATAACTTTTTTATTGTGTTTGGGGTGGACCTACTGTTGCATTAACTACCTTTCCACCCACCTTCGAGGTCTTGGGAGAAAGGGAAAGGTGATCACAACACCCACTTTTTCATTTTAGTAGTGAGGGGTATCTTTAACTAGGGATTTCATCACCCCACAGAGGTACTTCAAATTGGGATGTGTTGGGGATATCATCTCTCCCAATGTATTCTCGAGCAGGTTTTTTGAGCTGCTATATAAATATACTGGTCAGGCGGCTAGAGTGTTGAGTGAATTCGATGTATGCAAGGGCCTTCCCTGCACCGATAAGCTTAACTAAAGTCTTAAGTGGCTTGCTCTGAGAATCCATCATTGGATTGATATCCCTCAAAATTTACAATAAGAACCAACTTAGTAGCCCAAATCCCACGTTTATTGGTTCCGAGTGTGCAGATCGTACCCCATAGATACCCTCCATGTACCTTGCATAATGAGATAGAAAATACTCGGTGATAAGATCTTCGGATCTTTGGGGTAAGAGAGAATGACATGCCTGAGAAGTGCGTGCCATGGAGTGGAGCCAGTGCTGCCAGACTCTCTATCTGTTCATTTTATTTCAGTATTTTGCTGCGGGGGCCCCATTAAACGGTTTCCACTTTCCAACCTAAGATTGTCTTCTGTGCTTTTGTATCATTGTTCCAGACCAGTATTAAGTTAGTATTTGGGCAATTTTAGGTCCTATCTTATGTATCTCCGAATTCTCTGAGTTGGTTAGAACACAGTTTAGTCAACTATACCAATCTTCAAAAAGTGTTCTCAGATTTGAAAAACAATAGACTTGTCCTACCAACTGAGTTATTTGAAATAGAGTTTTACCTTGTGACATCAGACAGTCCTTGCATAGTTCTCATATATGTCCTTAGAAGTTGCATAAGTCCTTGCACAATCCTCATTTACGTCCTTATTATCGTCCTCATATATGTCCTTAGAAGTTGCATAAGTCCTTGCATAGTCCTCATTTACATCCTTATTATCATCCTCATATACGTCCTTAGAAGTTTCATAAGTCCTTGCATAGTCCTCATTTACGTCCTTATTATCATCCTCATATACGTCCTTAGAAGTTGCATAAGTCCTTGCATAGTCCTCATTTACGTCCTTATTATCATCCTCATATACATCCTTAGAAGTTGCATAATTCCTTGCATAGTCCTCATTTACGTCCTTATTATCATCCTCATATACGTCCTTAGAAGTTGCATAAGTCCTTGCATAGTCCTCATTTACGTCCTTATTATCATCCTCATTTACATCATTAGAATTTGCATAAGTCCTTGCATCGTCTTCATAGAGTTCCCATATATGTCATCATAATCTTTGCATAAGTCCTTATTTGTGTCCCATTGACCTCCTAGTTCATTTTAGTCCTTATCTAGACTTTATATATGTCTGTCTTAGTTCATCATCATTTGCATACTCATCCTAGAAAGTCATACCTCAAACGTCCAAATCACAATCAGAGGATCAATCAAACTTAGCCTCAACTCAAAAAGGTTTGTCAAGTTCAACAAATCAAACATTCAGAGAAATGGAGAAAACATCTTACATGTTGTGATCCTAGGTCCAAAACAATCAAGAAAACATCATGGATTGGCATTATACATTTTGTAGGGAAGGTGGAGAATTCATCCCTTCCATTCCTATTCCATCGCCATCCATAGAAATCTTAGCTCAATAGATCAAGACTTTTCAACAACAAATGATAGACATGACTAGTCCTAACAACCATAGGGGCTGGTTAGAAAACAATGATGAGAGAATTGATGACCACGAGGGAATTATTATCAGGCCAACCTTCTTCTTCTTGTGAGACCATTCAAACATGCCAACCTTCATTCTTCAACTAAATTGTTCCTACCCTAGTTCAACCAACATTAGAGTCATGCAAACCTTCTTTTTCTTTCAACCCATTATATCAATCATACCAATCATATCAACCCAACAATCAAACCCCTTTCAACCAAATCAAACCCCATTCAACCAAAGTCCAAAACAAAATTTATATCAACCCAACAATCAAACCTCTTTCAACCAAAATCAAACCCCATTCAACCAAAGTCCAAAACAAAATTCACATCAACCCAACATTCAAAGTACCTCTTTCAACCAAAATCAAACCCCTTTCAACCAAAATCAAACCCCATTCAACCAAAGTTTGAATCAAAATTCACACCAACCCACCATTCAAACGTCTTTCAACCAAAATCAAACCCCTTTCAACCAAAATCCAAATCAAAATTCACACCAACCCAACATTCAAACCTCTTTCAACCAAAATCAAACCCCTTTCAACCAAATTCCAAATCAAAATTCATTCAACCAAAATCAAACCTCTTTCACCCAAAATCATACTCCTTTCAACCAAAATCCAATCCCTTTCAACCAAAGCCCAAATCAACCATATCTATCCACCATTTCATCATCCCCTAAAGTCACACAAGACCAATCCATGCCATCTCTATCCAATAACACAACCTCCCAAGGGCTATCCATAATACAAATCCAATCTAATTCAAGTCATGATTCAGAGGATCTCATTCAAAATCCTTCCTCATCAGGCCAATTTGTTGAAACATTCCAAGAATCTCCCATGCATATCCAAACTTCTTCCCCATGTCAACTGGATGATCTAAAATCAAAAGAAATGAGTCCTGAAACAAATGAAGATCAAGAACAAACACTTCTATCCTACCCAATTTTTGATCAAGATCCCACCAACCAAGAATCTTATGATGATCCCCTCGCTCTTTTCTATTCCATTTATAATGACACCCTTTTTTCTCAAGAACAAAGTATCCTTTCAAGTCCCATCCAACATCCACCTCCTAAGAAAGATCGAGATAGCCCTTCTATCCTTCATAATAATCCCTTTCCAAGCCAAGATCAAAGTATTCCTTCACCTTCATGTCCTAAACAAGATCCCATTATTTCTCCAAATCCTGATCAAGATCCCTCCATCCCTTCATTTCCATGTCATAATCCTCCATTTCTCTCACAAGATTCCCTCTCAAATGAATTTACCATTTCTCCTAGTGATCCCAATCTCTCTACACAAGTTGTTCATGAGCCCCTTATCAGTAAAATCATCAATCCAGATCATAACACACACACATCAACTTGTCAATAATTGTATGTGTTCCATCTTCAAATGCCAATGTAGTGACAAAAACAAGCATAACAACAACTAATGAGATCAACACATGGTTGAATTCATCATCCTCTTCGAGTGCATCAATAGAAACATGCACAGAACCTACTCATATGGTCACAACTTCGAAACCAAAATCTATTTACCTCATACATGCACACTTGATAGAGAATCTACCACAGTTGGATTGCTTTGAAAATGATAAGGCTATAGCTGAAATCATGGGTGCCAGAGCTAGATTTCCCACTGATGATCCACAAAATCCAAAAACTAAGGAAATCAACATTGGAAATGTTGAACATGTACACTTAGTTGAGTCGTTATACCCTATTGGAAAAGACATCTTTATCGGACTCTTCAAACAAAGATCATTGAACTACCTACATAGAACTATTGGAAATGTGCCTCTAATTCACTTAACCTTTGTTCATACTGATCGGGTTGACTCTTGCCGATGTATCCTCTTTCATCGAAGCTCAGAGAAGTAGCTTTGACTTTATCTCGATGACCTGATGAAGTCAATTTCAATCATCAAGATAACTTCAGCTATCGGGAAGACTGCATCAGAGTTGTGCCGATGACCTGATGAACCTTTTCTTATGCGCTCCGGGTTGATATCGGCAATTGGGTCGACGTGATGAAGGCTACTCTGAAGTCTCGATGAGTTCACTCTGTTTTGTCTCAGAGCGCTTCACTCATCAGGATAGTAGTTTTGGGCATGTGCTGATGACCCGATGAGACCACCTTAGGTTATCGGGATAACAATGCAGATCAGGGTAACATCGCAGTGTTGGTTTCGATGAGCCGATGAGGTCCACTCTTGGTTATCAGAGATTGGGGTAATGTTTCATGTGTTTTGCCGATGACCCAATGGAGTCACCTTCGATGATCGGGTATCATCAGGCGATCGAATCTACCGGTTGAAAGCTATACCGATGGCCGATGGAGCGAAGACTGACTGTGGATATGAGATCAAACTGAGATAAAAAAAGGTGAACTCTCGAACACTAAGGATGAGACTGTCGGTGTATATGAATATGAACTGACCCAACTCCCTGATGCATGTGGGATAATTGGTTTTCCATGATTGCAAACCGACAGAGACAGTTCGAATTCCCAACAGTCTCGCGCAGGTGTAACGGTCGACCAATTTGGTATTTGAAGCCAAATGTGAACCGAATGTATGGTTATGAGTTGTGATAGCTATTGAGTGATCTGTAATTGTAGTTTGATATGAGTGTTGTTTGTTACATTAGGAATGATTGATCGATAGAGTGAAAGGATGTCTGCAGACTGAACTTTATTGTATTTGACATACTGATAATAAAGTTATTTTCTGTTGGTGGTGGGTTTTTCTCCCGAAAGGGTTTTCCCACATTAACTTTGTGTGTTCTATCTCTATGTTGTTTAATTGTGTATGCTCATGCTTGTGCCATATTCTATAAAAGTTAAAAATTTGAAAACACTAGTCTATTTTCCCCTACAAATTGATATTAGGGAAGCAAATTTCTGCACTTGCTTTCCTTACAAGTGGCATCAGAGCTTGGCCCATTTTGTTATCCTTGCTGGGTAGGGTTGGTTTTTTGTGTCAGTTCTGTTTCACTGGGAGTCTTGCAGAGTATCTACTTGTTTGTTTAATAGGTTAAGATGGAAAGCACCTCAGGGTGCATAAACATGGAGAAATTTAATGGTTCCAGTTTTGAACTGTGGAAACTCAAGATGGGAGACTTTCTGGTTGACCAAGACCTTTGGATTGTGATGTCTACGTAGAAACCTATAGGCATGAAGCAAGAAGATTGGGATTTAGCCAATCAGAAGGCAAGGGGTCTAATCAGGCTATGTCTTGCTAATTCTATTCTATTAAACGTCCATGAGGAGAAGACTGCACATCTTCTCTGGAATAAGTTGGGAGATATTTATCAAGGCAAGTCCTTGGTGAATAAACTTTTCTCGAGGAAGAAATTGCACTCTTTGAAGATGGATGCAGGAACACCATTGGTAGATCATTTGAATGCATTCAACATGGTTCTTGGATAGTTAACTTCTATTGGTGTGGCCATTCATGAAGAAGAATGTTGCATGCTGTTGTTGTGTTCATTGCCTGACTCTTGGGATCACTTAGTGATGGCTATCGGTAGTACTATGAACCAGTTCAAGATGGATATTGTGGTTAATACTCTTTTGTCAAAAGAAATGAGAAAGAAGTCTTTCGAGATGACAAAAGATGCTCTCTCTTTTTGAGGCAGACCAAAGGACAAAGACAAGAAGAAAGGAAAGAATTCCAAGTTTCAAGAGAGATTTAAATCTCCAGGCAAGAAGTCAAAGGTGAAGTGCTGGAACTGTGGGCAGAAAGGGCATATCTGAAAGGATTGCAAGGAGGAGGAGGAGAAGAAGAATTATTGTAACACTGAATCTTCTCAGAGTGATGCAGATGAATTTGTAGTAGCCCTAGTAGTACCTACCTCAGATGACACCTGGTCAGTACATTCTGGCACATCTTTTCACATGACCTCCCACAAGGAGTGGTTCTCAAAGTATGAACCATATACTGGTGGAAATGTATATTTGGCTAGTGATTCTACGTTGGAGATTGTAGGGAGAGGCAGAATTAAAATTCAATTCCCAAATAGTAGAGTGAAGGGGATCAATGGAGTTCTTCATATACCAAGTCTAGCAAGAAATCTTCTCTTTGTAAGTAAACTTAATGATGTTGGAGTACAAGTTACATTTGTATCTGGTGGTTGCAAGATGACTAGGGATTCCATTGTATTGGAAAAGGGTGATCGCATTGGTACACTGTATAAGTTAAATGCTGAACCTATATGTTGTAATGTAACTTCTGAAAAGTTTGTTAAGACAACTGTATGATGCATAATGCTAATTCATTGGAAGCTAAACTTCCAGCTGGAAAAACAATACTTTGGCATAATAGGTTAGGCCACATAGGTGAAAAATGTTTAAAAGCCTTGAAGAATAAGAATTTGGTTGAAGGTCTAGATGATTTTAGTTTTGAGTTCAATTTCTGCGAACACTATGGAAAATATAACCATGTTCAGTTTTATTCCAATTCTCATAAATCTTCTGACATTCTGGATTATGTTCACTTTGTGTGTTTGGTCCATTGGATGTTCCTTCTCTATCTAAGTCTAAGTACTATGTATCTTTTGTAGATGATTATTCAAGAAGGGCATTTGTGTATTTTCTTATAAGTAAATCAGAAGTGTTCAGTCCGTTTAAGGAATTTAAGAACCTTGTTGAAAATTAGACTGGGAGAAGGATTAAATGTTTAAGAATAGACAATGGTGGTGAATACTATAGTACAGGTTTTGACAAGTACTGTGTTGATCATGAAATTAAGAGACATAAGACTGTACCTTACACTCCACAACAAAATGGAGTCGCTGAAAGGTTGAATCAATCTCTAATGGAGAAAACAAGGAGCATGTTGAACGGAGCTGGGCTAGAACAAAAATTCTAGGCTGAAGCAGTTGCTACAACGTGTTACCTGCTGAATCATTCTCCTACTTTAGCATTGGTTGACAAAACACCTATGGAAGCATGGTCTGGTAAGAAACCTTCTTTAAGGCACCTTCGTGTTTTTGGTGCAAAGGCATATGCTCATGTGCTCGATGTGAATAGATCTAAGTTGGATAACAAAGTGGTGAAATGTATCTTCATTAGCTATGGAGTTGGTGTGAAAGGATACAAACTTTGAAATCTAGTGGCTGGTAAGGTTGTGTACAACACAAGTGTGATTTTTCATGAGCTGAAGCCTATGTCACTAGATCATAATATAGAAAATAAAGGAGAACCTGAGGTTGAAATTCCTCCAGCCAAAGAAGAATCTCCAGAGATACCTGAAGATGAGGAGAGTTGAAGCAATTCAAGTAGTTCTGAAGAAAAACATGATGATGAGCCTCCCATGGAACCTCAAGAAGTCCCAACACCAGAGTTGAGAAGATCTAATCGAGAGAGGCAACAACATAATAGGTATACACCTAATAAGTACAATCACTCTATGTTGAATGTTAATTGTGCTTATGCTTTACTTGCAGATGCTGATGAGCCTAGGACTATCAAAGAAGCAACTGAAATGCTTGATTCAAATTCCTGGTTGCAAGCCATGAATGATGAAATGTCATCATTCGATAAAAATGGAACTTGGGATTTCGTGCCATTTCCTAAAGGCAGAAAGCCTATAGGCTGCAAGTGGGTGTTCAAAAAGAAGTATGGTCCAGATTCCAACATTGACAAGTACAAAGCAAGACTGGTTGCAAAGGGGTATTCACAAAAAGAAGGTATTGACTATGGGGAAATCTTCTCTCCTGTAGCTAAGCTGACATCTATCAGATTTGTCTTGTCACTTGCAGCAACATATGATTGGGAGATTGAGCAGATGGATGTGAAGACAACATTTCTTCATGGCGATCTTGAAGAAGAAATTTATATGTCCCATCCTGAGCACTTTGTGGAAAAAGGTAAAGAACATCTGGTACGCAAACTCAAGAAGTCTCTGTATGGTTTGAAATAGTCTCCCAAAATGTGGTACCAAAAGTATGATACATTTGTTTTGTCCTTGGGATTTGTGAGATCGAAAGCTGATCATTGTGTTTACTACAAAATTGAAGGTGATAGGATTCTTATCATAGCTTTGTATGTAGATGATATGTTGCTCATAGGAAACACAAAAGGTATGATCTCAGATTTAAAATCTCAACTTTCTATGAAATTTGAAATGAAGGACTTAGGATCAAAAAATTACATTCTAGGAATGGAGATCAAAAGGGATAGATCTAAGAGGAAACTTTGGCTCAAACAGAGAAAGTATATAACCAATGTTCTTGATAGGTTCCATATGTCTGACTGTAAACCACAGGTTGTTCCCATCTTGCAGGGAACTAAGTTGTCTATGCTTGATAGTCCAAAATCTCCAAAAGAGATTGAAGACATGAAAAGTGTACCTTATGCAAGTGCCATAGGCAGTCTAATGTATGCTATGGTCTATACAAGACCAGACATTGCCCAACTAGTGGGAGTACTTAGCAAGTTTATGTCGAATCCAGGGAAACCGCACTAGGATGCTATAAAGAGAGTCTTTAGATATCTGAAGGGTACTTCAGACTTTGCATTGTGTTATCATGGTAACCTAAAGAATTCAAAGAGAACTCTCAACATTTGTGGTTATACAGATTTTGATTGGGCAGGGGACATTGACAGTAGGAGATCCACTAGTGGATATGTTTTTGTCCTGAATGGTGGAGCAATTAGTTGGATGAGAAAGCGGCAAGCTATAGTAGCTTTGTCCACTATAGAGGCAGAATACATGGTGGCCACACATGCTTGTAAAGAAGTAGTTTGGCTTAGGTGTTCGAGTTCAGATATTGGTTTTGATGTAGGATAGGTTGAAATCTGGAGTGATAGTCAGAGTGCCATATGTTTGGAAAAGAATCCTACTTTCCATGCCATATCGAAGCATGTTGATGTTCAGTATCACTTTGTTCATGACATGGTGGAAGATGGAAAATTTTATCTTAACAAGGTAAAAACTCTGTAAAATATTGCAGATGCCTTGATGAAACCAGTGAGCACACACAAGTTCAGGTGGTGTTTAAATTCAATGGGTCTTCATAGCCATGTTCCTCAGTAACGTCTGAAATGGTAATCGGTCCAGTGAATTCCTTGTCAAGTGGGAGTTTGTTGAAAATGTGCCTCTAATTCACTTGACCTTTGTTCATACTGATCAAGTTAACTCTTACCAATGAAATAGTGTGAAGGAAATCTTTGAGCTCTATCGGTATGACTCTTGCTGATTTATCCTCTTTCATCGGAGCTCGGAGAAACAAGTTTGACATTATCTTGATGACCCGACAAAGTCAACTTTGGTCATCAGGATAACTTCAGCTATCAACAAGATTGCCTTAGAGTTGTGCCGATGACCTGATGAACCTTTTCTTAGGTGCTCTAGGTTGATATCAGTAATCGGGTTGACGTGATGAAGGATACTCCAAAGTCCCGATGAGTCCACTTTGTTTTATCTCAGAGTGCTTCGCTTATCGGGATAGCAGTTTTGGGCATGTGCCGATGACACGATGAGACCACCTTAGGTTATCAGGATAACAATGTAGATTGGGGTAACATTGTAGTGTTGGCTCCAATGAGATGATGAGGTCCGCTCTTGGTTATCAAAGATTGGGGTAACGTTTCATGTGTTTTGCTAATGACCTGATGGAGTCACCTTCAATGATCGGGTATCATCGAGCAATTGACTTTACTGGTTGAAAGCTATACTGATGGCCGATGGAGTGGAGACTGACTGCAGATGTGAGATCGAACCAAGATCCAAAAAGGTGAACTCTCGGACACTAAGGATGAGACTGTCGGTGTATATGAATATGAACCGAACCGACTCCCTGATGCATGTGGGATAATTGGTTTTCCATGATTGCAGACTAACAGAGACAGTTTGACTTCCCAACCATCTCGTGCAGGTGTAACAATCGACTAGTTTGGTATTTGAAGCCAAATGTGAACTGACTGTATGGTTATGAGTTATGATAGCTATTGAGCAATTTGTAATTGTAGTTTGATCCGAGTGTTGTTTGTTACATCTGGAATGATTGAGTGACATAGTGAAAGGAAGTCTGCAGACTAAAATTTATTGTATTTGACATACTGATAATAAAGTTATTTTCTATTGGTGGTGGGTTTTTCTCCTGAAAGGGTTTTCCCACGTTAACTCTATGTTCTATCTCTGTGTTGTTTAATTGTGTATGCTCATGGTTGTGCCATATTCTATAAAAGTTTGAAAACACTAGTTTGTTTTTCCCTGGAAATTGACATTAGGGAAGCGAATTTCCACACTTGCTTTCCTTACAAGAACTTCCTGACCCTATGAACAACATGCACCTTAAACTATATTATATCTAAGGGTTGGGTTAGTTTAGGTTTACTTTCCATATTGCATCTTATTTTATTCAAATCATTGCATCACATATAGTTTCTTTTTCAAATACATCACATTCACAAATTTCATGGCATAAGTTTCTGCATTAGCATATAGCAACATCAATAAAACAAGGCAATTGTCCAAGTTTATCATTTGTTTGCATTCAAGAGAAACATGGGTCATCTCCTTTCTTAGATATTCAGACATGAAGTCTTTGAGGTCCTAAAGTCATTCATTTTTAATATTACCTCGTGACGACACTTTACTTATGGTTGGGTAGTGATTTCACTATTTGAGACTTGTTTACCCAAAATCTATCAATTGCTATATCTCAAGCACATTAACAAAATCTCTAATTCATTCTAGACACCTAGTTGATCATATGACTACTGAAAAATCTAAAATTCTACTTCAGAGCCGCTGTAATTGTCACACCCAAGTAGGTTTCATTACTTACAAGTCAAGGCAAGAAAATGTAAGAAAGAAAAAGTGCTATGCCAAATATTCATCTCAAGGAAAAAGAGAAATGATATATAACTTAAATATCACACATACAAAGTGCGACAAAAATCTTGACTATGGGAACATACGAGTAAATCCATCAGGGCTATGAACGCCTGCTGGCAATGGAGAAATATTTAAAGAATTTATAGTTTATAACCTCGTCGGAGCTCTTAAAGCTTGCTGGTAGCAAGGCTCTATTCGGGATGCTTTTGAAGTTAGAATAATCCATGTAGCTAGTCATATAGGATGCTAAGGATCTTTAGTTAACACAAGAGAGAGAATTAACTCATTTGCACACACATGGGCAAAAGAAGATCAAAGTTTCAAGAACCAATGGGGAAGTTTTCCGCATCTCCATTTGTAAATCCTAGTCACTAAGTGTGTTAATCTGGATGTTCCAAGGGACCTTAAGGATCTATTGACTACTTATCTATTAAATGTTTCATTCCTCCAATTCAATTGGTGTATTACAAAATGCTAAATAAACACAGTCATCCTTGTTCGAATAGGAAATGCATATTCATCATGCATATTGCATTAACATAGGTCATGTCAAAAATTCATGGTCTCCACATGCATTTTGCAAATCATCATGTCATACAGGTTTGCACACTGGGGGTATAACTAAAAAAATCCTAAAAATCATAAAAAGTCCTTAAAAAATCAATCAAAAACATCCATATAAAGTCATGAAAAAATCCTAAAAATCACAAAAAGTCTTAAAAAAATCCTAAAAACATCCATATAAAGTCCTGAAAAAATCCTAAAAATCCTAAAAAGTCTTGAAAAAATCCTAAAAAAATCCATATAATGTCCTGATAAAATCCAAAAACATTCAAACATGATCCTGAAAAAATCAACCAAAAACATTCAAATAATGATCCTAAAAAAAAATCAACCAAAAACATCCAATTAATGATCCTGAAAAAAATCAACCAAAAACATTCAAATATCAATCCATAAAATCCAAAAAAACAATTGAAAATCAATCAAAAAACTTGCAATAAAATGTTTCGCAAGAAACAAATACCCTAGCAGATATCCAACAAACACTTCGCATGAAATTAACAAAGGATACAACTATCTAGTCAAACATCTACAATCAACTGATCAAGCTATCTTATCAATCATATCATATCCATATCAAGTGATCATTATCTTGTCTTAAATAGAAGAGGATACACTCGAAATCAGACAGGTCAGTCTTAAATGGGGTCCACAACTTTCTGAGATCAGACATTATCAATTATCACATCAAGCAATCAAAATAAAGACACAGATCAGTATAGCTGCTGAATTTTGTCCGGGTTAGTTTTTATCTTTTATCATTTGGCGACAAATTGTGTTCCTATGCTACTCAACGATGTCCACAAGTGACTAGAGGATCCATGATGGGCATTATCTTTTTCTTTGTTTGTTGTTTGTGGTGGGAACCAATGAAGTTCTGGGGCAATAGTTCTAGTGGGTGTCTGTGTTGGTACGTTCATTCAACAAATATCCTATGCAAAAATCAAGGATAGTTATGCTTGTGACTATCCCACATACCTCGACCCCTAGCATTATTCCCAAAATGGAGGGTTTCACTCCTTGTCTCCTACGTGTTTGTTTCTTTAATGAGATATCTTTACATCTTGGTTCCTTATACCCTGATGTGCAAAGCTCCATTGTTACATAATAAGGCTCAGTGATGAATATATTTTGCGCAATAAATAATGACACAGGTCCGTGAATCAATCATCTTCATTTCATCTCATTTGCTTATTGCTAGTTTGCTGATTCTTTTCTCATAATCTCTTTCTAGATCATTTTCTATCAACTAAAATTATTCTATTTCATTCTAAGGTTCATTCTCTCATATTCTATCTCAATATCATCTTCACATCACCTATCTCTATCTCTAATCAACTAATTTTCATCTTTCATCTAACATTCTTCTTCTTTTGAGAGATCATTCATACCTTTAATGCATAATCAATCTCTAGAGGGGGCATTACACCCTAAGCGTCACCGGGGCATATTGGGGCAACATTTTTTTTAATGTTCTTTGAAACAACATCGTTCCGACATTGTCTCAAAGAGGGGCAAATGTAGACACCTAAAAATGTCTCATTAATCATGTACTAATTATTCGTCTAATTAGTTAAATAATTCTTTAATTCTTTAATTAAGTTAATTAATCTTATTCTTCTAATTTCATATTTCCTCATCATCTTACTAATTATTCTATTTTCAATTCTGTCATCATTTAATCATTCAAACCATTTTCTAATATTAATTAAATATTTATTATTTAATTAATTGTGATTTTTAATCCTCAATTTAATAATCTTTATTATTTAAATAAATTCATTTTCAATTTCTATCTCTATCAAACCCTTTTTCAAAATGTTAATTAAATATTATTTATTTAATTAATTGTGATTTTAATCCTTCAATTTAAATAATCTTTATTATTTAATTAAAGTCCATTTCTACATGATTAAATAGTTTCTTTAAATTATTTAATTAACTAATTATTTCTTCTAATTTCATTTAATTTCTTTTAGTTCCATTATTTCTTCTAATTTCATATTCTTCCAATTTCCTCTAATTTCAAATACATGTGCATGATTTCAAAAATCAAATTGAAAATCAAAGTCAAGTTCTAAATATATTCAAATAACAAATTGAATTTAAAATAAATTTAATATTTGAATTAAATGTCATGCCAAGATTAAATTGAAAATTAAAGTCAAAGTGCAAGCACATGCTAAATTAATTAATTAATTAAATCATTATCTTTTCAATCTCTATTTCTATCTTCCACTTTGTTTTTTTCCAAAAAGATTTCAATCAGTTAACCATTCCATCTATTTTAATTAATCATTTCAATTAATTGATTGATTACATCATTTATTTAATTTTCTCTAATCATTCTTTTTCTATCTTCTAGTTAGCTTTTTCTAAATAAAGCTTTCTTTGTCATCAATTAATTTCCCTCCAATCACCCTTTTTCAACTTTCAATCAATTTTTTTCTCAATCAGTTAACTCATTTAATCTATTCAATCAATTGAGTTCCACCTCCAAATCAGCAGTTCAACTATCAATCAGCATGTGAGCTCACCTGAGTTTCACCTCTTAATCAACCTGTTCCACCTTTCGATCAATCCTCCCCACTAATCTATAATTTGAGCATTCAATATCCATTTTTAATTGAATCACGAACTTCGAATCTTTATGTCACTTGCAGGTTGCCAGCACGATATCTGAGAGCCACCATACCACAAAGAGAAGAAGAGAAATGGAAGCAATATGCAATCATGGGATAGGGAGTTTTTAATGATAGATTTTATACTCCTATTGTTTCATTATGTTATTTCATTGGTTTGTGTTAGGATTCTTTAATTGGATAGGGATTCATGATTTCCCTTCTATTTCTAATTGGATTACATGATGAATTTTACATACGACAGTAAGCATTTCCTTTTTTGCAAACACACTGAGATAAAGTGCCACTATGCATTGTATACTTGGGATCTTGCACATCTTGTGCCTTATTGTACATGCACTACATTATAAAGTGCCATGGGGGTTGATGTTTTCCTTTGTTTGCCATATACCTTTGTCACGTGAGTGTTCCTTCTATGACATTAGCCTCATGATGTGTGTCAAGTGAGTGTTCCTCCCACGATACTATGTACTTCCTCTGCAACTTCTATGTTCCTGATTCTTCGTCACGCAGTGCTTGTTGGCCATCCTTTTTAGTGTACATGTCCCTCACCCTTGTCCACATTATGGGGGTTTTCTCCTATTGTTCTAATGCTTCCTTGGTTTGTTGGATCAACTCTTTAGGCCATCTGTATCTTCGAGTTTAGTTGTTTGCCTTTCTTTTCCATTTGATTCAAGTAGTGTTATTTGAGGGCACTCATGTAGATTACAGTCTTCTCTACCCGAGAATCTTCTCTTTTAGTGGAGGTTCTTCAAATCGACAGTGTTTGCAAGTTCTTCATGCTTCAATGATTCTTCTGCTTTTCTTTTGTTCCTATCTTTTGGAACATTCTTGTTTGGAGGCTTCTTCAGTCCTTCACTTGCTTTTTCCATCTCTTTTTGGAGTAGATTTTTTTCCCATGTGGTTTTCTCTATTTCTCCTGTTCATAGAGATTTGGTTGTGCTTGGGTACCTCATTAGGCCTTGTTGCCGGGACCCAATTTTTTTTTTGCCTCCTCATGTAGTTGCTTTTTTTGCTTTATGCATTTAGTTTTTTAGCTACTCCCTAAGTTCATGTTAAGGGGGGTGTTAGAGTTATCTTGTATTAGCTAATAATTATTAGTCTATTATACTATATGCTTAAGCTAAACTTAGGTATTTAATAATATTGTAGGCATTTAATAATTATTCTAATTATTAAATACACATTGTCCCTTTAGGGTTTCTTTAGGGTTGCACAACTTTAGGGTTTCTAATACCCTTTTATAAGGATTGTATTGTACTAGTTCATTTGACTGATTCCCTATCTGAATGAAAATCTTCTTCTTCAGAGCCATTATTTCTTTTTGCCTCCATTTTTCTCTTGTGACAGGTATTTTGCGTGCAGGTGTTCTTGGGATCTCTGAAGTTGTATTTCTCAACTTCTTCATACACCTTGACTTAAAATTAATAATATAAAATAATACAATAATTTAATTTCTATCTATTTTACTTAAATAATATAATATTATAATTTATAATATTAATATATATCATTTTATAATATTTATATAATTGTTTTAAAGATAGGAATACATATATTTTTTATTTTAAAAATATTTTGTAAAATGCATTTTTTGGAAGGATATATATATCCATATCATTCTTATGCTTTTTAAATATAACATAGCTAATAATAATAAAGAAAATTAGAATTTTTTTTTTTTTTTTTTGCATTTAAAACATATAAAATTTGATAATAATAAAGCAAACACATTTTTTCTTTGGAAACAAAAAAAAGTTTGGATTTGAAAATTATATAATTTAATAATAATAAAAAAATAAATACTTTTTTCTTTCAAAACAATTTTATTTGCATTTAAAAATTATAAAATATAATAACAATAAAGAAATTTAATTGCTTTTTATTTTTAATTGACAAATTTGTTGACGGTCAAATGTACGTCAAATTAAATAACGTTTTTTTATTTATGAAGATTTTTACATCCGCCTGTGTGTTTAATACGCCTCTCAGCATCATAAAAGAACATCAAAGAAGAAAAACATAAAATTTAAAAATAAAACTAAGAAAGAGGACAAGAAAATAAACATAAGGCAATAGAAACCATATGTATGTATGTATGTATGTATGTATGTATGTATTATGTATGTGTCTATACACACACATATGCATATGTACATATATACATATATTGTGATGCCCCTCTCTTTAATCCAGTTTGACTTTGGTTGACCTCTTCTGTTGTATACATGTCTGGATGACACCCTCTAATGTAATGACTTTTATCATGATTTTATGATATGATGTTGGTTATGCATTTTATCTCTATGGATTCTTAGATGTTAGATTATATGTTTATGTACTGACTTTGGACTGACATTTCTACTTTTTGTATGAGATGTATTTTGTGTCTTGGTACAAGTTTGCATGGGGTGTGAGGGGATGATCTTCCGTCACCCACTTCCGAGGGACACATAATATCATGACTCTCCTCTACCAGTGTGCCTGTTAATATTGGAGAAATATATGTGTGTTTTCTCAGTGATGCAGTTGCAGGTACCGAGCATTGACTCCACCTGAACCTTTAGGTCTGAGTATGCTCTATGACCCAATGGTAAAGTGGAAAACTGGAGTTATCAGTCAAACCCTTGAAGTGACCATCATTCATACGAGAATGAGTTCCTAGTCAGGTATCCTTGTTCTTTGGTTGTTCGGTCATGTTAGTGGTTAGCCTTGTTGGTCCTTTGTGTTTTGGCTCATTTCTCTTGTGTATGGTTTAATATTTATCTATATTTTATAGTGAGGGAGTATTAATATTAATATAATAAAGGAGTTAATGAATTTAATTTATTAAAGTTATTAATGAATGGAAAATTGTTACTACGTTATTGAAGCAGTCACCGGTGAGGAGGGACCTCAAGGAGATCAATCCAGACTGGTTAGTAAGAGTAAAACAATGGAAACACACAGATATGATGGAGGCAATGCATAACAATTAGTTTTATTGCATGAGATCTGATTACATCCAACCGGTCACAACCGGGTTACAACATAATGGCTCATAGGCCTGGTAGAATAGGTCACAACTGGGACCTTGAATCGGAAGATATATCTTCTATGAATAGTCTAGCTACTTTATTCTCTGATCTTTGCATTCTAAAGAATAATTATAAATATATATATCGATCCAAAGGATCCAGTTGGCCCAAAAGGGATCAAAACCCAAAGAACAAGACCTAACATGAAAATATCAAGGTCGGCCTCCGCCAAGAGATTCCTCTAGAAAATCCAAAGGATGAAATGTAGATCACGGGAAAAGGTCAGCCACATGCCAAGGAACATTGAAATCAATGCCCAAGGCCCCAAAAGCTTTAGAATGGGTTCCAGAAGATCACCAAAATAGGTCCAGGCAACCGATAACAAAGAACTATCAACCTGGTAACAAGAAACTATCATGGAAACTGGTAGCGATATCTCGCCAGAAAGTGATCCAAATGCGATGTAGTTTTGAAAGAAAGAAAGCTAATCAAGTCTTCAAGTAGAATACAACTCCATAGGATTTGGTGAGCCAAAACCAGGACACATAGAAAGGAAAACTGAAATTGCAAACAAAAAGAAAAATAGAAAGGAAAATGTTTTTGGTTGATGCAAGATTGTTGTGAACTAGGGATGCTCCTGCATCAGACATTCGAGGTTATTAAAAAAGTGAGCCTCTCACTTTGCTGGGACCAAAGGAAAACCAAGGCGATCTGCCTTTACTTGAGAAATCCAAGATGAATCTTCAACTGGTCTTTCCTTCCACTTCACAAGATATTCCTTATACTCACTGTTCTGGGTACTATGCCCAATCCTATTGTCCAAAATCTCTTCAATCTCATCTGGTTCTTTCTACGGTATATGTTTCTCCAAGTCTGCAACACTGTCCTCACTGAATTCTGGTTCATGGTACTCATGAAGATCTGCAATGTTGAATATAGGTGAAATACTTAGAGTATCCAGTAATTCCACTTCATATACATTTCCAGAACCAAACTTCCTCAAAATCCTGCAAGGTCCAAACTTCTTCATCTGCAATTTATTATAAGTTCCAACTAGGAATCTCTCTTTTCTCAGATATACCATCACTTCATCACCAACTTCAAATTCCTTATGTCTCCTCTTCTCATCTGCCTTCTCCTTATACTTGTTGTTCATGTCTTCCAAATGCTATTTAACTTGAACATGCAATGCTTCCATGTGGTCTGCAAAATCTTCTGCTTCTAAACTCTTCCGGTTTTCATTGCTAATATCTCTCAATTTTGCTATTCCTCTAGGGTGCACTCCGATAATAATCTCAAAAGGTGTTTTTATGGTACTTCTATTCACTGAATTATTGTAGGCAAATTCTGCTTGTGAAAGAATCAAATCCCAAATTTTGGTTTTATCTCCCACTAAACATCTCAATAAATTTCCCAAACTCCGGTTAACAACTTCTGTCTGTCCATCAGTTTGTGGATGAAAAGTAGAGATGAACTTCAAATCTATCTTCATCTTCTTCCAAAGTGTTCTCCAAAAATAGCCAACACACTTAGTGTCTCTGTCTAAAACTATGCTCTTAGGTAGTCCATGCAATCTCACTACTTCCTTGAAAAATAGGTTTGCTACATGCAATGCATCTGATGTCTTTCTATAAGGTATGAAATGAGCCATCTTCGAGAATCTATCCACTACCACAAATATAGAATCATTCCCTCTCAGTGTCTTAGGAAATCCAAGTACAAAATCCATGCTTATATCCTCCCAAGGTCTTACCGCTACTGTCAAAGGTTTATACAATCCCACATTCTGACTACTACCTTTTGCAACTTGACAAACTCTACAACTCTGCACATATCTCTTAACATCCTTATGAATTTGTGACCAAAAGTACTTCTCACTCACCAATGCAACTGTCTTTTCAATGCCAAAATGTCCAGCTAGTCCTCCACTGTGTTTTTCTTTTATTAGGTTCTCTCTCATGGAACTCTTTGTTGGCATTCTGGTGCATTTTGTATGACCGATAAATGAAATGGTTGTCATTTTTGGCAACATCATCTTTTAAGTCTTCATAGTCCATTGGTAAAGAAGGAAAGGATAACTGGTAAAGAACAAGAGTTCTTATTCCTATTGACAGTGAGTTAACCGACTAAGCAGAGTGTAGATCGGCTAAGGAGTGAGCAGATAGGTATACAGAGGTTAAGCAACTAAAGAAAAGTATAGACCAACTAAAGTAATATGTAGACATGGTAAGAAGAGTATAGACCAGCTATGCATACTACTTTGGAGAGATATTTTGATTTCTGGTTATAGATTGTTGGTTTTTTGTTTTTGGCATTTCTATTTTGGCACTTTGATGGTTTTTCGATCTTGTGTTGCCATAAATGCCAAAGGGGGAGATCGACCAAGATGTCATCATTAGTCAATTTGTAGTATAAGTTGCTGTCAGCATTACCTTTAGAAAAACCAATCTTCAAAAGATATTTATCCAATCTAGCATACCAAGCTCTTAGAGCTTTCTTTAACCTGCAAACCATATCTTTGTCATCTGTCAAAGAAAATCCATCAGGTTGTTCAATATAAACTTCTTCTTCAAGATGTCCATTTAGAAATGCACATTTAATATCTATCTGATATACTTTATAGTTCTTGTGTGCTGCAAAAGCCAAGAATAATTTGACTGCCTCAATTCTAGCTACCGGTGCAAAGGTTTCATTATAATCAATTCCTTCTTTCTATGAATATCCCTTACACACTAGTCTTTCTTTATTTCTGATTACCTTACCATCTTCATTAAGTTTGTTTCTGAATACCAATTTTGTTCCAATTACATTTTTGTCTTTAGGCAAGGAAACTAATATCCATGTGTTATTCTTTTCAATTTGTTCTAATTTTCTTCCATAGCTTTAATCCAATGTTTATCTTCACATGCCTCATTAACTAATGCTGGTTCAATTTGAGAAATAAGATATACCTCTTCATTTTCCAATCTTCCTCTAGTCATAAATCCTTGATATTTGTTCCCAATTATCTGATCTTTAGAGAGGTTCAATCGTACATACCAGGGTGTCTTTGTTTGCTGCTGTTCCTCAGTTACAGTGGAATTTTCAGATGATACCAGTGTAACTGGATCTTCATTTTGTACCGATGTATTCATTGTAGGTTTATTTGTCAGTATCTCAGTTTCCGGTTCAGAGTCTATATACCTTGAAGTTCCTCTGAATTGTTCATCAATTTTCACATTTGTACTCTCAACAATTTTTTTGCAATCTCTTATTAAAACATCTATATGCCTTGCTTTTTGATGAATAACCAAGAAATGTTCCTTCATCACTTCTAGGATCAAATTTACCAATATACTCATCTCTTCTAATATAGAATTTGCTTCCAAATATTCTGAAATATTTAAGAGTAGGAGTAATACCAAACCATAATTCATGAAGGGTCTTACCGGTTTCACCTTTGATGTGAACTCTGTTGAATGTGTAAACCACTGTATTCACTACTTCTCTCCAATACACATGAGGTAGGTTTGCTTCTGATATCATGCTTCTAGCTGCATCTAAAATAGTTTTGTTCTTCCTTTCTACAACTCCATTTTGCTGGGGTGTTCGAGGTGCTGATAGCTGTCTTCTGATTCCATTCACTTCACAGAATGTATTAAATTCCTTAGATGTGAATTCACCTCCTTGATCTGATCTTAAACATTTGATTTTCTTACTGGTTTCATTCTCTACCATTGCTTTGAATAGTTTGAATTTCCCAAAAGCTTTCAATTTCTCCCTAAGAAAAGTAACCCAACACATTCTAGAATAGTCATCAATGATTAGCATAAAATATCTATCTCCTTGTAGACTTCTAGTTCTTGCCAGACCACATAAATCAGTATGAATTAAGTGAAGAGAATTATTGGATTTTTCTAGAATACTCTTAAAAGATGCTCTAACTTGCTTTCCAAATTGACATTCCTCACATATCGGATTGTGAGGTTTGACAATCTTAGGTAAATCTCTTACTGCTTTATTTGTACTAATTTTCACAATGCAATCAAAATTTACATGACAGAGTCTCTTATGCCATTACCAACTTTCATCAATATGTGCAATCAAGCATGTCTTTTCACTGTTATTCAAATGAAAGATATTACCTCTAGTCTGATTACCGGTTGCAATTTCCAAACCCCAGTTCTGTTCATGATTTTGCATTTACCATTCTTGAATTGTAACTGAAAGCCTTTTTCAACTAATTGACCAACACTCAAAAGATTATGCTTTAAACCTTCAACATAGTAAACATTATTAGTATTATGCTTACCATCAAAAGATATAGTGCCTTTTCCTTTGATCAAACAAGCTTTATCATCTCCAAATCTTACTAGACCTCCATTGTATTCCTGAAAGGTTAAGAATTTACTTTTATCACCAGTCATATGATGTGAACATCCTGAATCAATGATCCATTCATCCTTATCTTCAATTCTAGCTACCAGGGCCTACTCTACCAGTTGAACAATAAGTGCCAGTTGATCTTCTATTATAGCAACAAAAACCCATCCATTGTCTGCCGGATCCTCATCAAAATCATCAGTGACTCCTTCATCAACAAGATAACAAGATTTGTCTCTATTCTTCTTGAATCTGTATCTCTGATATTCAGGGTTAGGCTTGTATGTTCTTCTAGCTTCTTCTTTCAATCTTGCATGTCTATCAGGACACCTTGATGCAATATGACCAATCTTATTGCAGTTAAAACATTTAAAGGGTGATTTAACTTCATACTTACTTCCAATAGGACCTTTAGGCAATTTCCTTGCAAATAGTGCTTCAAGTTCTTCATTTTCTCTCCTACTTTCTTCAAGTTCTCTTGCATAAAAGGCTTTCCAATTAGATTTGTCAAAAGATGATGCTGCAAATGATGTTGATGCCTTAAAAGCTAAATCTATCTTTATAGTAGCGACAAGACCAAATTCCTCAATTTCAAAAGCTGAAAGTTTTCCAATCAATGTATCTCTAGTTACTGATGTATTAGGCATTGTTCTTAATTCATTTATAGAAGTAACTTTCATTTTATATGCCAGTGGCAATCCTCTTAAAATTTTTGAAACAATTTCATCTTCACTTAAGGTTTCTCCACAACATTTAATACCCAAAACAATTTCATTTACTCTTTCCAGAAAAGCAGAAATCCTTTCATCTTCTTCCATTTTTAGATTTTCATACCTGACCCGAAAGCTTTCAAGTTTTGCAACTTTGACCGTGGAATATCCTTCATTCAATGTTTCTAAATGGTCCCAAATAGATTTAGTAGTAAACCTATCTGATAATCCCATGATTTGCTGATTTGACAGTGTGCTCAAAAGTGCTTCTCTTGCTTTGCAATCATTTTCCTCATCTTTAGCTAGATTTGGTGGATTAGGCTGACCTTGAGTAGGAGCAGTATAACCATTCTTTGTAACTTCCTAGATGTCCTTTCCAATGCAATTCAAGTGAGTCTCCATCTTGATCTTCCATATGCCATAATTGGTTCCATCAAGTTTAGGACTATCCTTCCTGAAATAGTTTGAAGACATTGGATTTCCTCAAGCTTGTTAAACTTTTGCAAAAAGAGAACTTGGCTTTGATACCAATTGTTAGGTCCCAGAGACAACTGAGAGGGGGGGGTGGGGGGGGGGTGAATCATTTGTCTAATAAATTCAAACCAAAATTAACTTAACCAAATGATATGCTCAATACCGGTAAACCAAACTTTATGCCAGTAGACAGTTTATCAGTTAATTGTAGTACCGGTAAATATTAGTGCATGAAATAGAAAGACAATGACATCCACAACACATAACACCAATATTTGTATGTGGAAACCCTGTAAGGGGAAAAACCATAGTGGGAAACCTTACCCACAATCTAATGATACTACTGTACATAGTAAGTGTGTACAATATGGGGTCTGCACATGCAGAAAGGCCAAGTGCATAGAGTTCATTGCTTAATCACAAAATGAGAGTCACACTGACTACAATTGGATGATTAAATCCAATGATAATGTACTGCACAAAATAGCATCTCCGTATGTTGGATTCAGTACGGGTTTAGCTCTGATATGCCTTCTTCAATCCTTCCTTTAATCATGAATGATATCTGCGTGTATGGCTCTACTAATATTCACATATATCGAATTACAATCCTTGCATATCCTATTAATCTCACAAATGAGATCTTACATTTATACCATAACCTAAGACCAATTGAGTAAGTCGGCTTACTAAAAGATATTACAATAAAATCAATTACAAATGAAACAATATTTGATGCATGATGTTGGCTCAATGCATTTACAATAACAACAAAATCATCTCCATGATGTGCCGTGCTGATCTGGAATAGATAATCCTGCCGGTGTGTATCTTGGACCTATTTGCTAGTAACAACAAATATGCAAACTCAAATAAACAAATGAACAAATCACCAAGACAAATTGTCCAAACAATTTCTTCGACATAACCAAGTATTCTCCAAGTGATTCCATGTGGTGGTGAATAATATATCTTGCCGGTGAACCAAATACTGATGACTGTGCATAAGTCACTTGCTTGCCAGTGAACATAATAAAATCTCCAAGTGCTAATAGTTTGACCAGTATTGATAAGTGTTGACATCAATGACAAAACCATATCAACATATCCAAAATACCAATAATGCAGTGAGTGGACTGACACACAGGCAGTCAACTGGCTAAGAAGTGAACATATCGATACATCGGAGGATAATCGACTAAGTAGATAATAGAACGGTATACAGGAGGTAACCGGTTAGGAAGAATTTGATCAGTACACTGACATAATAGGAGTCTCAACTAATAGACTTGGAGATGTCTAGTTAGCATTTAGTTTAACCAACAATCAACCAACGAACTTATCGGCATGAACAACTGTCTTGATCGATATTCCTGGAATAATTTTAGGAGAGTAATTTAAGGTGCGCTAACAAAATTTTGAATGATATTTTTGGAGGGAAATTTTGTGCTAGAACCAAAGGGTAATATATTCACATAATTCATTTTGATTTAGTTGTTGTTCATATAAAAAGAGATATGTGAAAGTGAACACAGGGGGAGCAGAACAAAGTGCAGGTGAAAGAGGCATGAAACGGTGAAGCCGACACCGATTAGCAGAATAGAGTATGCAAAGTGGATCTATGAGATAGAGGTAGTGTCATTAGATAGATCAAATTATCCTTGTTGCCTTCTAACAATTGCATCATTGTAAATCCCTTAATAGGGTGAACCTTAACCGGTTCTTTATGTAAAATCTCTTAACATAGTCACTTCAAATATGAACTTGTAAAATCCTCTAGCAAGGGGAACTTTAACAGGTTCTAAGGTATTGTTGACCGGATACCAGTCACTCCTAACAGGGTGATATTCTCAAAAAGAATAGATTGTAAGCTCTTAATGGGACACCTTTCTTCACTGCAGCAAGAGAGAATGTGGGTTATCCCCACCATGGTTTTCTCCCTCTAACCGAGGGTTTCCACCTATAATTACCTGTGTTATGTGATATGTATGTATGCATGCAAATCTCTTTTCTATGATGTTATTTGCTTTCATGATTTACACAATGATTAAGACAATGTAAAGAATAGTTGCAAACCGGTTATTTTGATTGGTTGAATTATGTGGAAATTGCTTTAACTGTTTCACCCCCCCTCTCAGTCACTGGTTAAATACTAACAATTGGTATCAGAGCTCTGGTCCTTTGAAGTAAAGCTTGTCAACTTGAGGAAAAAGATCATGGAAGAATACCGGTATCAAAAGCATATTGATGAAGCAAATGAAATTATTGCTCAGCTGAAAGAGAGACTGAGAAAATCTCTTGCTAAAAGAAAGGAGATAGCTCTACAATTAAATGAGAGTCAAGATATTATAGATCAACTCTTTGAATAGAGTGGATCAGAAGAAGTAGTCTTATAACTAATGGAAAAGAACAAGAAGTTGACTAAAGAAATCAACAATCTGAAAAGAGATCATGAAAGTCAAGCCCTGAGAATGACTGAAATGCTAGAAGCTAGTAGGATAGCAGATGAAAGAAAAAGAGATGCAGAAGAAGCTCTAATAAAAGATGAAAGAGCCAAAAGGCTTGCTAAAAAATCTCTAAGAGAAAATAATGCAATAATGATTGAAAAAGATGAAGAAATCCAAATTCTCACTCAGGAGAATGAATACATTCATGAGCATTTGCATGAAAACACAGAGGAAAAGGAGAAGATGATGAAAGAGATTGAACAAATCAAGAGTGAGTTGAAAGCCATAAATGAGAGAAATGAGAAGCTGAGGAAATTCAATGAAAGCTTTGAGAAGATAGATGAACAGTTGAAATCTCATAGAAGAACAAAGGAAACAATCGGTCTTGGTTACTCTGGTATAGTTCCTATAGAAATTGGAGAATCATGTAAATCCAAAAAGATGAAGGACGATAAAAGGAACCATTTAGGATTGAAAGGTATGAAGTTTTCTAAATCTTCTTGTAATCATTGTGGTAAACTGGGTCATAAGTCTGATGTCTATAGAAATAAACTAGTTAGTCAAAAGAAGACTTCCACCTTTGATGGTTACTGCCATAATTGTCACAAGTATGGTCACACTGCTTATGAGTGTAGATCTTGATCTAGAAGCATGTCAAATAGAAGAAGATTTAATGGATATTGCTTTACATGCAATAAATATGGACAGAAATTTGAAGAATTCATGTTCAAGTCAAATGTATCAAGATCACCATTCAAATCGGCTAGCCCTAATAAAAGGAGTAATCAGTTCAATGCCACCTGTTCCACTTGTGGTAATTTTGGTCATGTTATAGCAAGTTGCAGAATGAGAATGGGTCAGAGAGAAAATACAAGACCATGGAGGACAACTGGTATGGAATATTTCAATTGCCATAAGATCGGTCACTTAGCCAGAGAATTTAGGAATCAATCCTATAACCGGTCTGAAGACAAGAACCAATTTGGCAAGAAGAAAGGGCAAAATGACTTGAAAGGAAAGAAGATAATTGAAGAAGTGAGGAATGGAATGAAAAAGACATGGATTAAGAAGGAAGAAAGAAAAGAAGGAGAAAGTCATTCTGAAACCAAGTCATCATCCATCGGTGATGACAGTTCCTCTTCAAACTAGGCATACCGATGCTTAGGGGGAGCGCATATGGTAAGTTCATTTTTGAATCCCCTTAACCAATATAAGGTTATGTCTATCTGTGTAGTTGAGATGCATAAAAATGAGCCTAAAGTTCTTGTTTGAGAAATGTCTTGTGAGTTAATTGTTTGTGTACCGGTATCGGTAACAAACAACCGGTAAAAGGTAAATCATGTGTACCTTAACTTGTAAGTTTCAAAACTAACCATTGTATCATAACACAGATAAATCTCAATGAATAAATAAGGAAATGTCAATACATTTCACTTACCCTAATTTCTTGTGAACTTTCTCGAGCTCTTGTGTGACCAAAGGCGATTGAAATCTTGCTAGTGATATTTGTGCGAAGAGTTCAAGCAAAGTGATAGTGGTGTTTGGTATTTCTGAGGAGAAGGTATTCAAACCTTGTTTGAGAAAAAAATGTTTGAAGGTCATCATGGCAGCACCAATATCGACTCCTGTATTGGTTGAATCTATTAAATAACCTCAACTCGAGTTCAAGCTACATCCAATGAAAGTTGGTGAGATCGACATGGCCAGTGCCTTATCATCTGTACCCTCCAGTGTATTATTGGTTGAAGATATTCACTCCTACATCCATTGCACGCTTGAAGAACTTGGAGACAAATTCATTTGAAATGAATTTAAAGGGTTCTATGTCAATGATCAGTTGAAGGCAAAATATTTACCTCTAAAGACCAAGGGTTTGTCAAATGCTACTAACTTTCCTGATTAGTTTCATGTCAATTGGGTTAGGTATGTATCAAGAAGAGTACATGATCAATTCTTGTGGCTAGAAGCTCAAGCACTGATCAAGATCACAAAGGATGTGATTCGAAGACTGACAGGGTTTAGCACAACTAGTGAAGCACTAACCCTAAGAACAATTTCATCAACTGAAGTCACTCGATTAACCAAATCCCAATGTGATAGTAGAGAAATGATAATTGCTCATATTGAGGATACTGAAGTAAGATTTTCTTCTGCAGTGCTGGGTTACAGGGTCTATCAATCAACTTGGATGAATAGTGTACCGAGTGGTGCTATACATGCTGCCTATCGAATCATCAAGGAGGATGCAACCTATGATATTTGTGAGATGATCAGAAGCCAATTTTTGGTGAACATGGAGAGAATCAAGAAGGACAAGAAGCAATCTTTCAAATATGGCTCACTACTGGTATGCATATTTTTCTGTGTGCAAAACTTCTTTCCCTGTAAGGGTAATATAGTATGGTTTGAAGAAAAACCTATCATGGTTTAGATAGGTGAAATGATTAGGGATTTAGGAGATAGGTTTGGAAAAATAATGTGGGGATACTTTAAGGAATTTCAAATTAGGATGCACAAAAGGGAAAGAATACCAACTCATATAGTGCAGAAGTACAAAGATAACATTTACTTTCTTGTAGACATAGGTTGTTGCATCATCCAAGCGGTTCAAACCAGAACTTTTTGGGTTCCACCTATGGGTTATGAGGTTGCAGCAAATATTGTTAATATTCATGCAAACATGCTACTGTCCAAACCAGTAGACCAGAAGGCAAAGAGAATTGGAACTTGTGAGGAGGCAAGCTCCAAAATAAAATAGGAACTTAAGGTGCCAATCATAAAAAGAAAAGTAAGAAGAATGATTGATACTCTTGAAAAAAAATATGGAGGTGAAGCGCTGGTGCCACTACCTCCACCGGTACTAGTGAACAAATATGGGCCAAACCTAATAAAGATGAAGAACTAACAGGTGAAAAGAAGAAAGTGTCAAAGACAAAACCGAAGGGGACTACAACTACCAAGCCAACAACATATAAAAAAGAAAAGGACATAGGTCCTACTGTATCTTCCCCAAGTAAAGATAGACCGATAGAAGTAACTTATACCAAAAAGAAGAAGAGTGAAGGAAAAGTTGATACAAAGGCTAAAAAGAAGCCCAAAAAGGATGTAAAAGAGGGTGATAGCACTGACACTCAATCAGATGTGAATATTAAATAGGTCAGAAGAAGTGGAAGAAACATAGCTCCAATAGTTGATGAATTGGTCTATGGGATCAAGGAATATGGAGGTCTTTCTGGTGTTGGGAGAACATATTCCCTTTGTAATGAAGATGACATAAGAAAAATTAAAGAAGCCCTGATCTGGAACTTGCACAAGTTTTGTAGAACTCCCAGCGAATTATATGGAATAATTCCATCAGATTTGCAGGATCAAATTGAAGGGAGATGGAAAACAACTCTAGCTATTGAGAAAGAGCACAAGATAAAATCACTCATAGAAATGCAACATGATTTAGATCTTGATCAAGCTTCACTAGTGGCTGAAGCATGCATTCAACTGTTGGCATATGGACACTCCAATGAGACATTGTGTGTGATTGAAGGTTTTATCATTGATGGCAACCCTGTAATCCTATGGCACCGATAAGACATCATACCAACAAAGCATTATTCAAGCAAGATAGTGCACCGACATCAACAAGATCACTCTACACCGGCACCGACATAGAAGAAAAGATGTATACCGGCACAAAGGCTGACATGATTTTTGATATGTAATATTTTGATTATTATTACAAGCCGACTTGGCAAATTGTAAAATGATTCTTGTATATAAAAGAGATCATTGTAGACATTTTAAAGTGTAAGTAAGCAAACAAAAAGAAAATTATTAGGCAGACCTAATATGCGAAATATAGGTTAAGGGTATATGTAAAGAACAGAGCAAGAACCGGTACTGAATCTGGCATTGGAGATGCTATTGTAAAGCAGTACAAGTCATTGGATTAGTATAATCCTTATTGTAAGTTAGTGTGACTTCTCATTGAGCAGTGAGCTCTAGGCAATTGGCCTTCCTGCATGTGCAGGTCCCTATTGTAAGTAATATTCTCTTATTGGCCAGTAAGTGAATATTGTGGGTCACAAATCCCACCGAGGTTTTTCCCACACCGGGTTTCCTTGTTAAACATCTTGTGTTATGGTGTTCTTTTCATGTGGATGTTTTTGATTCTATTTATTACATTAATTCTTACATACTGGTACATTGCTACTTTATGTTCTCCATGTTTTATCTTAAGAAAATTTGAATACCAGTCAGATACTGATTCACCCCCCCCTCTCAATATCTGTGGGAACCCTAACAATTGGTATCAGAGCTTGGTCCTCTATTTTCAGAAGCCTAATAGCTTGAGGAAGATCTTGACACTGGTAAAGATGGAAAATCTGATGAAGCAACTTGAAGGAGCTCTTACTGACTATGATGCAGAGAAGTTGAAAAATATCAAATTAGAAGATGATTTAAAAGAAGCTCAGGATATCATTCAGGCACTTCAAGAAAATCTTACTGTTACAAGAAATAAGAGAAGAGAACTTTGTGAAAAATTGCAAAATGAGAATGATGAAAAGGAATCACTTAATGATATGATAAGCAAGTTAAAACAAGAGATCATGACAACAAAAAATGAAATGCAGGATATGACTATGAGATTTTGCAAAGAGATTGAGGATAGAAAGAAGAATGAAGAAGAATTGACCAGAAGACTAAGTGATGCTCCACTAGCAGGACTGAGTAGTGCTCCACCGGCAGGAAGTTCTTCATCTAATTGAAGAAAATTATCTTGAGGGTTTGGCAATCTAATGACACATGTGCTATTATTCCCTTGGTTAGAGAAAAGAAGTTGAAAATCACTTATTACCGGCAAATAAAGTTAAGTGAATACATAACTGGCATGCAATTAATATGGTAGGTAGCAAAAAAGACTTTATAAAATAAGGTTTTGGCTCCATTTCATTTCACTGTGATTTCAAACTTTCAGAGAGCGGGAAGATTTCTGAGATGAGGCATTTCGAGCAAGAAGCAAGCACACTCCAGGCAATCATTCATCCAAGATAGAAAAAGGTATTTTATCATGGCATCCACCTCTTCAATTGAATACATAGCGAACCCTACTGTTGTGGAAGTAATTAAAAGACCTAGGCTCGTATTTCAGTTGGTCCCCAAAATAGCAAAGAAGGATGATACCTTAGGTGCATTCTCTCAAATCCCTAAAGGTGTTGTATATGCTGAAGACCCTAGAATGTATATTCACTGCAATATTGAAGAGCTAGGAGATGAGGAAATCAAAACCATGTACAAAATCGAGATATGTGATGATACCAGCAATATCAAAGCTGAACACAAAATCATTGAAACCCTAGGATTCATAGAAATCCTTAGTATTCCTGAATTTCCTAAGGATGTGATTAGGATAGTGTTAAGCAGATGCAATTCATAAGATCACCAAGCAAGTGGTAAAGGCTGTCACAGGGTTACCGGCCACCGGTAAAAGACCAGACAAAAACAAGAAAGTTTCAAATGATTTAGTCATAGACCTAACAGGTGCAACATTTGATAAAATATCTTTCAGGGTTAATGATGTAAAGGATACAAATGTAAGATTCATAAGCATGATATTAGGTTACAAAGCCACTCATGCCAATAGACTTAACTCAGTCTCAAGTCTATGTATTAAGAGTGCTTATGACATGATAACAGACAATGCAAAAATTGACATCTGTGAATGGTTAAAGGATGAACTGATAGACAACCTTGGAAAGATAAAGAAGGATAAGAAAGGAACCTTCAGATTTGGAAATTTGTTAGTGTGTCTAATGTGTCATATAACAAAACAAGTTCCTGGTATAGGATACAAAGAATTTGGATATGACATACCAGTAGGAAAGCAACTGACATAACTGTTCAATACCATGGGTGAGAATAAGGAAAACAACATTTATGACTTTTTCCAAGCACTAAAGATGAAAATGAAGAAAAGGACAAGGTTATCTCAGGAAATTGTAGATAAATACAAAGATGATATATGCTTTGTTATAAAAAAGGATGAAATATGGATGGAAGTAGTCATCCCTAGGACAATCTGGGTAACAAAAATGGGCTATGAAATAGATGACCACATAGTTGAAACTTATGCCAAAGCACTTTTGGAAGCCCTCAATGAACCTAAGGAGGAAGCATTTGGTAGTACTGAAACAATAGAAAAACAAATACAGTCCAAGAAAAGAGTGAAGAAGGTAGAAGCAGTTGTGAGAAAAGGATCCAGGCAAGCAAAAGCCATTAAGGAAGATGTACTAAAGAAAACTGGCATAACTGAAGATGAGTTTGTAGACCCAAAACCTAAAGCTCATCTATCACTGGTAGGTACTTCTTTAGAAGGAGACATGCCAACAACCTTTAAAAGAGTTGTTAGGAAAAGAGATCCCTCACCGCCAACCACTCCTTCACCTAGAAGGACAAGGTAGAAGCAACAAGCTATGAGATCTCCGGTCAGAAAGGTCACACCTAAAAAGAAGCTGACTCCTAAGAAAAAGAAAAAGACAAAAACTGACTTGGCACCTCTAGACATTTTGTTAAATGAGATCATAGAGGAAGGAAAACTGAAGAACATAAGGAAAATTTATGACACCCTATCGGCTGATGAGAAAGGGCAAGTTGAGGAGATTGTAATACTACACATGGACATGTTTAAAAAGGTTTTGATGGAAGTCATAAATGAAATTCCTGATGACTTATACAAAAGACTTGAGGCCAGAAGGCAAGGAGTAATTGAACTGGACAAGAAAATAAAAATAGAAAAACTACTTGTTGTATATCCAGTAAACTCCCCAAAAGAAATTGATGATCTGATAGCTCAGGCCAACCGGACAATTTTTTCCACTGCACACCGGCATATTTCACTGATGGTAGGTAGAGTTACATAGGTTTCAAAGGAAACAGAAGATGGTTGGGACATATTTTTGGTTGAAAAAGAGAAACAAGAAGAATATAGGAATCCCAAGCCTATTAAGGTATATCAGAAGGATAAGGACAAAGGGAAAGGGAAAATTGGTGGACCTCCAAGCATAAAGGTTAAAGACAACCTACCTCCACCTATAAAAATTACAATCCCTGAAAACCAACCGGCAACTGAAAGCATGGATGCAGAGGATAGCAATACAAATCCTGAAGTCCTATTCACTGTAAATGTTGATACCCAAAAGATCAACATAATAGTTGATAAAGACTCAAGTGAAAAATCAGATATGGCTAAAGAGCCTCTGGTAACAGGAAATACAGAGCAATCGACAGAGGATACAAAGAAAAAGATGGAATCTAAGGCACAGTTAGAGAAACCAATAGAGCTAAAGGCTCCAGAACAAATGCCACCGATAAGCAATGAAGTAGGAAAACCAGTGCTAAAGGAAATCTAGACACAAACTGACCTACTAGAGGTCAATACAAGCATGGTCACTTCCACCGGTACTCAGTTTGTTGGGTCACCATCAAAGTCAACAAATGTGACTGAGGTATTACTTGAATCCATCAAGAAATTAACTGACTATAGTTCACAAGCTTACAAAGCAATAGATGATTCAATACCAATTTTGAAGATAATCACTCTTGATTGTAATATAGATAATAAAGATTCTTTAGGACAGTTGGATACATTATGTAAATACATCTTTGGAAATATTGAGAAAATAAAGGTAGAATCTATAAAGGACATTGTAGAAAAGGAGAAACATAAATTCTTTGAGGAAGAAATTAAGAAGTGTAACAAAGACTTTGACACACTTCTATTGGAACTATGTAGTTTGTTAAAAGAGTACAAAAACCTGTACAAAGACACATGCAAAACAAACTTCCTGACTATAGATATAGACAAGAAAATAAGCAAGACACAGGAAGAGATAAACAAGCTTGCAGACAATTTTGTCAACTCACCGGCTTCACTATCTGTTTTTGAAGATAAGTTAGCAAATTTTGAGGCAAAATTACTTAAACAGGAGAAAGAGAAAGAGACAATAATAAATAAGGCAAAACACTTGAGATCTAAACTGAGTCCAAGATTGGACTATCTAGCATCTCTATGGAAGGAAATCTCAGAGGAATTAACACCGGGAACTAAAACACCGACAGAACAATTGCAACATCTCATAGACACTGCGAAGAGGACTGAAACGACAATAAAAGATAGCAAAAAGTTTATGGATAGTATAAACTTAATTTTGGGTGATCTTTTTGAGATAATAACCACCCAACTACAAGGTTCAGGATATGAACTGGTATAACTGCAAACTCTACTAAACCTTTGTCATTGATGCCAAAGTGGGAGTAGTAGGATGAGAAAATTCAAAGACAAGAATCATATGCTCAGGGGGAGCCCCTCATATTTTTGGTAAATTTTTTTTGGTCTACACATTTTTGGACACCTTTTTGAAATTTCTCATGAGTGTTGCCATCAATGCCAAAGGGGGAGATTGTTGGCATATGGACACTCCAATGAGACATTGTGTGTGATTGAAGGTTTTTTCATTAATGGCAACCCTGCAATCCTATGGCACCGGCAAGACATCATATCGGCAAAGCATTATTCAAGCAAGATAGTGCACCGACATCAACAAGATCACTCTACACCGGCACTGGCATAGAAGAAAAGATGTATACCAGCACAAAGGCCTACAGGATTTTTGATATGTAATATTTTGATTATTATTACAAGCCAGCTTGGCAAATTGTAAAATGACTCTTGTATATAAAAGAGATCATTGTAGACATTTTAAAGTGTAAGTAAGCGAACAAAAAGAAAATTATTAGGAAGACCTAATATGCGAAATATAGGTTAAGGGTATATGTAAAGAACAGAGCAAGAACCGGTACTGAATCTGGCATTGGAGATGCTATTGTAAAGCAGTACAAGTCATTGGATTAGTATAATCCTTATTGTAAGTTAGTGTGACTTCTCATTGAGCAGTGAGCTCTAGGCAATTGGCCTTCCTGCATGTGCAGGTCCCTATTGTAAGTAATATTCTCTTATAGGCCAGTAAGTGAATATTGTGGGTCACAAATCCCACTAAGGTTTTTCCCACACCAGGTTTCCTTGTTAAACATCTTGTGTTATGGTGTTCTTTTCATGTGGATGTTTTTGATTAAGTTTATTACATTAATTCTTACATACCGGTACACTGCTACTTTATGTTCTCCATGTTTTATCTTAAGAAAATTTGAATACCAGTCAGATACTGATTCACCCCCCCTCTCAGTATCTGTGGGAACCCTAACATCAACATTGTAAGATGAGAAATAGAATAGGGAGAGTGGCTGTAGGTGAAGTTGAAGAAATGCATGAAGAAGGTGTTGCCTTGTGGAAAAAAATCATTAAACAACAAAAGAAAGCTGAAGAAGAAACAACAAAGGTAAACAAACAGGATTATAGTGCAGCTACCCTTGACAAAGGGAAAGGTAAATAAAAAGACTCTGTTGAAGGTTTTGATGTTTTCTCAGTTGATGAGATCATAGGAAATGTTGTGTCAAACATTCCCAATCTGACAAATGATGTCGAGCAATCGGTTCACATTACACTGGTGAAAGGAGTTGATCAAACTAAGCATCCCGGTCAAGATGAAGTGACAATTGAAGACATTCCTTATGAAGATACACCCCACAGAACTTCATTGACACCAAATCCTATTCTGTTAGAAAAAGGAAAAGAGGAAGAGAAGAAAGCAGAGGATAAGAAAGCAGTGATGGATACTCCTCCGGTAAAGAGGAAGTTAGACTTAGAAAAGGAAAGTGAAAAGAAGAAAGTAAAATTCACCACTGCAGCTAGTTCTGAGGTTGAGACTATAGAAAAGGAAGATGAAAAAAAGGAGAAAGAAGAGGAAGAAATAGTCATTGATATAAAGAAAATGACTCCCAAGCAATTGATGAAAGTCTCAGAAAAACTGAAAATTCAAGTTGAAAAGGCTAAATTGAGAGAAAAGAAAAAGAAGGCAAGAATTCTCAATTTTGCCAAGACAATTCTATTTGACCTAATTGCTGACATTACTGTTGATGACAATGCACCCATCATTGATCAGTTGGGCACTCTTGTAACAACAATCAGTTCAGAGGCAACCGATCTGGAAAAGGTTGTAGTAAGACAATATGAATCAAAGAGAGGCGAAAACTAATGGAACAAATATCAGTTGGAAAAGTTGCCCTTTCCAACCGCACAAAAGAGGTGAAAGATATACTACAAGAAGCTGGCCAATTATTGGTCAAATCTTCAAGTTTTACTGATTTAATCAGAGATCTAGAAGATAAAAAAACTCAGACTCAAAGAGGAATTCAAGATCTGATAGGTTCTTTTGATCCTCTTACCAGCTGAACATCAACTTTTAGTGGCAAGGTCAAACTGCTCAATCATGAAATCAAAAGGTTGAAAGAAGAAGAGGACAAATGAGGTCTTAGTTTGTTAGAGCTATAGTGCTACCTGGCACCCTTTATGAATGTTAAAGAAGCATCACGCCTCATAAGTGAAACTCAATACAAGATAGTCAATGATATGGAGGTTTTTGTTGTAGTTTTACATGGACATTTCAACACCATGAAACAGGTAAATCGTTCATGAGAATCCTCTTTGAAAGCAGCTCAAGAAAATTTATCAGAAATTTTTGCTTTAGTTTCATGTATCATTTTGTATAGTCTTTTCCTTTGATGTCAAAAGGGGGAGTTTTGTAGAGTTTTTATATTATGTGGTAGATGAATGAAATAGGGTTACAAGGGTCAGAAACAGGTGTTAGAAACCAACACATTTTTGTAGTGTTTGCCACCAATGCCAAAGGGGGCGTTTGTTGGCATTCTGGTGCATTTTATATGGCCGGTGAATGAAATGGTTGTCATTGGTGGCAGCATCATCTTCTAAGTCTTCATAGTCCATTGATAAAGAAGTAAAGGATAACTGCTAAAGAACAAGAGTTCTTATTCCTATCAGCAGTGAGTTAACCGACTAAGAAAAGTGTAGATTGGCTAAGTAGTGAGTAGTACAGTATACAGAGGTTAACCAGATAAGTAGAGTATAGATTGACTAAAGAAGTATGTAGATAGGGTAAGTAGAGTATAGACTGGCTATGCAGTGAGTAGACCGACACATAGGTAGTCAACCGGCTAAGTAGTGAACAGATTGGTACAAATGAGGATAATCGGCTAAGTAGATAATAGACCGGTATATAGGAGGTAACCGGTTAGGTAGAATTTGATCAGTACACTAGCATAATAGGAGTCTCAATCGACAAACTTGGAAACATCCAGTTAACATTCAGTTGAACCGACAATCAACCGGTGAACTTATCGGCATGAACGACCATCTTGACTGATATTCTTGGAATGATTTTTGGAGAGTAATTTAAGGCATGGTAACATAATTTTGAATGAGATTTTTGGAGGGAAATTTTGCACTAGAACCAAAGGGTAATATATTCACATAATTCATTTTGATTTAGTTGTTGTTCATATGAAAAGAGATCTATGAAAGTGAACACAGGGGGAGCAAAACAGAGTGCAAGTGAAATAGGCATGAAATGGTGAAGCCGACATCGATTAGCATAATAGAGTATGCAGAGAGGATCTATGAGAAAAAAGGTAGTGTCATGAGATAGATCAAATCATCCTTGTTGCCTTCTAACAATTGCAACATTGTAAATCCCTTAACATGGTGAACCTTAACTAGTTCTTTATGTAAAATCTTTTAACAAAGTCACTTCAAATATGAAGTTGTAAAATTCTCTAGCTAGGTGAACTTTAACAGGTTCTAAGGTATTCTTAACTAGATACCAGTCACTCCTAACAGGGCAATGTTCTCAGAAAGAATAGATTGTAAGCTCTTAACAGGGCACCTTTCTTCACTGCAGTAAGAGAGAATGTGGGTTATCCCCATCATGGTTTTCTCCCTCTAACCGAGGGTTCCACCTATAATTACCTGTGTTATGTGATATGTATGTGTGCATGAAAATCTCTTTTCTATGATGTTATTTTCTTTCATGATTTACACAATGTTTAAGACATTGCAAAGAATAGTTGCAAATCGGTTATTTTGATTGGTTGAATTGTGGAAATTGCTTTAACTGATTCATCCCCCCTCTCAGTCACCGGTTAAATACTAAAACTCTTAGGTATGCACAACTAAAATCCTCTGAATAACATCCCATCCTGAATGAAATAATCCAACCATTTGCTTCTGTCAACCATAACCGGTTCTCTACATGCTTTCCAAGGTTCTGCAAAATTTGGGTCTTTATCATACAAAGTCTTCAAATCTTCAAAACCTTCTACTATCACTCTCATCTCTGTTAGAATATTCCTTCTCCTACTCAATGCATTAGCAACTTTGTTAGATTTCACACTTCTATGCTTTAACACAAAGGTGTAATTCTGCAAGAATTCTATCCATCTCATATGTCTTTGATTCAACTTACTTTGACTGTTCAAATACTGCAATGATTGATGATCTGTATACAACACAAACTCCTTAGGCAACAAGTAATGTCTCAATTTCTTCAAGGCTTGAACTATGGCATAAAATTCCTGATCATACATGGAATATCTCCTCTGGGCATCATTCAATTTCTCACTGAAATAGGCTACTGCTCTTCCTTCTTGACTCAAGACTGCTCCTATTGCTATTCCACTTGCATCACAATCCACTTGAAATACTTTATTGAAATATGGTAATGCTAACATAGGCTTCTCATTCACTTTCTGCTTCAACAATTCAAAACTTTTGTTTGCTCCAATGGTCCACTTTAATTCCTTCCAATCTCCTCTCATGGTCTCAGTCACAGGGTTACAAACTAAATTGAAATTTTTGATAAACTTCCGATAAAAACTAGACAATCCATGAAATGATCTTACCTCTCCAATACTTTCTGGTGTAGGCCACTCAACAATGGCTTTCACTTTCTCAGGGTCCATCTTCAAACCATCCTAAGATATCACAAAGCCCAAATAGACTAACTCATCCTTCATGAAAGTACACTTCTTGCTAATGATCAACAACTTTTCTTCTCTCAACCTTTGCAAAACTTGTCTTAACTACAACAAATGCTCCTCTTTTGTCTTACTGAAAATCAGATTGTCATCCAAATTACACAATAACAAACTTACCCACGAATTTCTTCAATACCTCATTCATTAGTCTCATGAATGTACTTGGTGCATTAGTCAATCCAAAAGGAATCCCCAACCATTCATACAGTCCTTCATTTGTCTTAAATGCTGTCTTCCACTCATCACCTTCTCTGATCCTGATCTGATGATATCCACTCTTCAAATCTATTTCTGTAAAGTATTTTGTTCCACTCATACAGTCCATTATGTCATCCATCCTAGGCAAAGGAAACTAATATTTCACTTTGATCTTTTTTATTGCTCTTGAATCGATACACATTCTCCACTCTCCATTCTTCTTAGGTGCTAATACTCTTGGCATTGCACAATGACTCAGACTCTCCCTGATCAAACCTTTCTTCAAAAACTCCTGCACTTATCTATTCAGTTCTTCATTCTCTGCCGGTGTCAACTAGTGTGCAGCTTTGTTAGGAAAACTAGCTCCAGGAGCCAAGTCCATGTGATGAATAATACTTCTTACAAGTGGTAATCCATCAAGTACATTATCAGAAATTATGTCCTCATATTCTGTCAAAAAATCTCTTCTCTCTTTCAGGTGCTCTCCTTCCAGTTTCGGTCTCTCAATCTGCTTAGGAATTAAGGCAAAACACACATTCTCATATCTCAGTCCATCCATGAATTTCCTTCCATCTACTAAATAGATTCTGGAATTCATACAAACTTCATTCTTCAAAGGTTCCTCCAAAGGTAACAAGGTTTGCTTCATCCCATTGGCCACAATAGTGTATATATTCTTCCTCCCATCATGTATTGCCTATCTATCAAACTGCCAAGATCTACGCAAGAAAAGATGACAAATATTCATAGGCATAATATCACACAAAAATTCATCATGATAATTCCCAATTTTCAATTTCACCAAACATTGTTCACTTACTAACAACTTATGTTCATCCTAATCCATGCTATCTAATAAGGCTTAGGGTGTTTCAATCTATCTAAACTTAATATCTCCTCTAAAACAATATTATCTGAACTACCACTATCAATAACAACTTTACAACACTTACTAGATACCTTACATCTGGCCTTGAACAAATTCGTCCTTTGCAAAGGCTCTTCATCTCCTCTAGTTTGACACAAAGCTCTCATCATCATCAACAGTTCTCCATCTTTTGGTTTATTGTCTGATTCGGTGGGGTTTTCTTCCACCACTGCTGCTCTTCCGATAGTTTCTGTCTTCTTAAACTTGAATGCACAATGTCCTTCTCCTCCACACTTAAAGAAAGTTCCTCTACATGTCCTCTTGTCTTGTCTTCCAAAGTTCTCATTCCAGTAACCATCCGGCTCTCTCCTCGAGTATAAATTTCTATCATCCTTCCAGTATGAATTACCTTCTTTTCTCACTTTTTTGTCCTTGTTTGATCAATACTGGTTCCTCTTCCTCTAGTATATCCTCTTCCTCCCTTAAATTTTCCTCTGGTAAACCTTCCACCTCTACCTCTCTATTTCTACTCATGTCTTTTGTTCACTTTCTCTTCAGCCTTTAGGGCATACTGGTAAGCCTCTTCAACACTCTCCAATTTGATCATACTCAATTAATCTTGTATAGGCAATCCATTCAAATATCTTGCAACTTGTTCAACTTCATCACAAACATGTCTGGATCTGATATTCAATTTGTAAAATGCTTCAGTGTATTCCTTCACATTAGATTCCTTCTGCCTCAAAATCTACAACTTTCGGAATAGATCTACTTGATAATTCATCGGCACAAACTTTGATTTCAGCCTAGAAATTATCCAATCCCATGTCTTAATCTTTTCTTTACCTCTTCTCTATCTATCAACTTGTAAATGCTCCCACCAAAGAGATGCATGACCTTTCAACAAGGTACATGCATATTTTACCTTCCTCTCTTTTGCAGTGTTTTCAAAATCAAAATACTTCTCCATCTCCGAGATCCAATCCATCAATCCATCCAAATCTAACTTCCATCATATTTCGTTGGGGTAAAATGAGGTTTAGTGTTCGCCCTACTCAAAACCCTTAAAAACCTTTCTTCATCCAGATCAACTACTAGTAGGTTTACTTGTTCTGTCAGGAATTCTTCTCCTTCATCTTCACTCACATCTTCAATGTGTCGACCTCTTCTCTAGGCTGTCTCCACGACTTCTAATCGGGCTGCTATTCCTTGTAACATCTCCATCACAACAGTGTCTGAATTCCCATGCACTCCACCATTCCTAGTTCCTCTTCGTACCATTGATTCATGCTAGTCCTCTATAGCTGCAAGTCAGATCCGTACTCCGCCACCCTACAACAAGAAATTTGGGACACACAACCTCTGAAATGAAACTTCACTCTGACACCACTTGAAGCAGTCACCGGTGAGGAGGGACCTCAAGGAGACCAATCTGGACTGGTCAACAAGAGTAACACAATAGAAACACATAGATATGATGGAGGCAATGTATAAAAGATTGTTTTATTGTATGACATTTGATTACATCCAACCAGTCACAACCAGGTTACAACATACCAACTCACAGGCCTGGTAGAATAGGTCACAACTGGGACCTTGAATCAAAAAAGCTATCTTCTATGCATAGTCTAGCTACTTTATTCTCTGATAGTTTTATTCTAAAGCATAATTACAAATATCGATCCAAAGGATTTAGTTGACCCAAAAGGGATCAAAACCCGAAGAACAAGACCTGACATGAAAATAACAAGGTCCGCCTCCACTAAGAGATTCCTCCAAAAAATCCAAAGGATGAAATGTAGATCATGGGAAAAGGTTGGCCACACACTAAGGAACATCGAAATCAATGCCCAAGGCCCCACAAGCTTCATAATGGGTTCTAAAAGATCACCAAAATAGGTCCAAGCAACTGGTAACAAAGACTTGTCAATCCGGTAATAAGAAACTGTCATGGAAACCAGTAGCGATATCTTACTATAAAGTGATCGAAATGCGATGCAGTTTTGAAAGAAAGAAAGATGATCAAGTCTTCAAGTAGAATCTAACTCCACAAGATCTGGTGAGCCAAAACTGAAACACACACAAAGGAATACTGAAACTGCAAACAAAAAGCAAAACATAAAGGAAAATGTTCTTGGTTGATGCAAGATTGCTGTGAACCGGGGATGCTCCTGCATCAGTTATATTAAATTCAACTTTTGAGTTAAATAATTTATATTATATATCCTTATAAAGCATTGAGAGGGGGGGGGGGGGGGTGAATCAGTGACAACAAAAATAATACCACTTTAAGCATTGACTGGTTGAGATACTTAACAAGTTTATTAAACACTATGCATGCAATCCAAAATGATATTAAAGCATCCACAATTAGTAAAACATCCACCATAACACAAGTGTTTATACATGGAAAACACAAATGGGAAAAACCATGGTGAGATGGGACTCACAAGTTAACTATCTACAGTAATAGGTAATTGACCGGTTAAGGTCTACAAAAGTGCTCTTCTAGGAGCGAATCCTATTGCAAATTTCAAAGCTCTGTTAGGAGCTATACCCTGTTAAAGGTAGTACCTTGTTAGGAGTAAACTTGGTAGAGGATTTCTGAATCCAAACTAATGTATCACCTTGTTAAAGGATTTGTACAATGAATCTTGTTAGAGCTTACCCGGTTATGGGATTTGACTATTGTAGTGATTAGTAAACAACAGGTGGTGTGATCTAAAAGTAGCACAACTTGCTTGAATAGATCCTCTTCTGTGCACTCAAAACTGCATCACCAACATATTTTGTAATGCCTTCAACAACTTAACACTTCTATCTTCGCATCAAATCATCTCATAAGAAATAGTTCATCATAATGTCATTATACATAAATTTTGATTTCATGTCGGCTTAGAAATCATATCACAATTTCCTAGGTGCAGTATATGTGGACAATCTAACATAACTCATCACAAATTATCGCCAAAATTTTTCAGTTAGGGGGAACTCATCACGACTGGTGATAACTCATCACACAATCAATGAATACCGGTTAGAACACCGATATCGGTTAAAGTTAACCACTTCAACATGTAAACTGATTGTCCTCCATTTGCTTCTTTGATGGTCTCTGTTGAATCTTCAAGTTGGTGTCAAGTCATTCCTGCATATACCGGTTGTCTACATGTACCAATTGACACTCTCTAAACCATCATAAACTAAACATCCAATACTGGTTGCAATACAAGTAACTTTAGAAGAAATACCGGTAGACAATGTGAACATGTGTGTGTGTGTGTACATGTTCCATCAATGACAACACATGAAGTCATTCATTACAATCATCATCAAGCCAACAATCTCCCCCTTTGGAATTGATGGCAACACTTAGAAAATTTTACAACTTGACAACTAAGTGTTCTTACAAAAATTGTACAAACATAATTCAGCTCCCCCTTAACAATACATACAAAATTTTCACAACACACATACATATTTCTACTCCCCCTTTGACAATAATGCCAAATTGAAAAGTAAAATACATATATATATATATATATATATATATATATATATATATATATATATATATACAACAAAATTTACATCAAAAGTTTACATATACAAAATGTAAGTCTGTATTAAGGAGTGTTCAGTTCAATTTTCAAGAAAATATTACTAAAAGTAAGCTTCATTTGATAAAAATCATTTTCCCATGTTTTCAGTAAAGTGTCGGTAATCTCTATGGTAGTCATGACCAGTGCAAAAAATTCTTCCATTGCATCAACTGTACTCATCTGTGGAGTAGCTAAAACCGCTTTTGCATTCTTATAAGCTTGTTGCAAGATGTCCACCTTTGGTCTCAATAGGTTCTTTAACTCCTTCAGGGATCGAAGTCTCTTTGCCTATTCAAAATCATACAAATCTAATCGAGTTTGCAAATCATCAACAAATTTGCCAAAAGCTAAGACTGAATCCTGTAAAGGTATGTAGGTATTACATATCTTTTCTAGTTCCAGTTCTATCTCTATTCGCTTCCTAACTAAATCAACATAGAAAAATGAAACATTAGATGTGTAGGCTAGAATTTTGCCTCTTGTCTCAATAGCTTTTCTCAAAAGATCTTTGTTCAGGGATAAAGCAAATTTCCCTATATCAATATCTTTCATTATTTGTTCTCCTCTTTTCTTCCTATAGTTTTTCTCAGCCATAGTCTGAGCTGTTTCCTCAAGGGACTTGAGTTGGTCAGAAGCATGAACAACCAACTGGCCAAGATTGTCAATAGGATTTGACAAGTTCCCTATAGCAATCTTTGATAGAAGACTTGACAAAATCTCCACAACAGTTTGGATGGTTTCTGCTTCCTTCCTATGTTCCTTAAGCCTTTTCTTTTGTGCTCTAGATTGCATCATAGTTGCAATCTCCAATAATTCCAATGCACTCATATTGTCAACATCTATAGGCCCTTTGATGCCAAATGAGTCATCATCATCATCATCATCATTCTGCTGCTTGACTAATGCCTTTTCTGGTTCAACAGATTTCTCCTTCTTAGTTTTCTCTTCCTCTTGTTCTTTCTCTTTTTCCTGTTCAGAGGACTTCTCTGCAACTTTTGCATCGGGTTTCTCTTGAGTACCTTGTGAAACCGATGGGAGTTGTGATTTCACTGGCTGATCTTTTACCGATGGAGTGGAATATCCACACATGGTTGAGTTGCTGGTATATCCACTGCATTAACCTGTGAATACGTAATAACCGGTGGTAGCTTATCTGGTTCAATAACGTTCCCGGATAGATCAATAGTATCCTATATGTCATCAACAAAGATCATTGGTTGGGAAGTAGTGTCATCCTTCTTCTTGATAGGATAGATAATATCAGCTTGCACTATTTCTTCCTCATCCATTTTCGGTCGTACTTCAGGCTCTGTTTGCTCATCATTATAAGACTTTAAATGCTTATGCATCCCTTGAACATTTTGAGCTTTCTAATGAGTTTGAACTTCAACAGATTGAGCTTTCCCATTTAATAACTTCAATCTTTTTGCCTTAGAAATAAACTTTCCTTTGTAATTATCAAGTAAGGCAACTAATTCATCTCTAGATAATTCAAGAAAATATTGAATAAATACATTATCAATAATTTCTTGATCTTTGTCAACAACAATTTGCCACTTATTTGCAAGAATAGGGTATAAAGAATCAAAAATATCATCTTTAAGGTCCTGAGGTAATCGATTGTGTATACACCTAAAAATGGTCTGAAGATAATTAATTAAATAAGCAATTATTTGATTAATCTCCCTCCCCAATTTAATTAAATTCATCAACAATTTGATTAAATTCCACCATTCATCTACTTATTAATAAATCTAAGGATTTATTAAATAGGTTCATCTCAATAATCCTTCTTCATTAATTAATTCAAATTAATTAATTCCTCCCCATCACAAATCATTCTTCCAAATCTCCTAATTAATTAAAACAAATCAAATCAATGAGTTGTTGAAATTATTTAGCCATTTTCTTATTAAATGAATTTCTAAATTCAAATTCTCCTAACATTTAACCACCTAACCCATTCTACCTACCCTCATGTCCCCTTTCATCTAACATCTTCTAGAACCTTTGTGACACTTGCCACTAAGTGTTCCCTTTAATCCAACCTCCTTTGCCAACCTCCTCCAATTTAACCATTGATATCTGTAGACACCCAAAATTGTCCAGTCTAATTAAATAAATATTTTATTTATTTAATTATCTAAGCTTAATTCTTCTATTAATTAAATAAATCTTTATTTATTTAATTAATTCATTTATCCTCTTCTAGCCTTATTTCTCAATTAAATAAATACATTTATTTATTTAAATTACCCTTTTCCTAAATTAAATAAATATTTTATTTATTTAATTGATCCCACTTCTTCTATTAATTAAATAAATCTTTATTTATTTAATTAATTCATTAACCTTTTCTACCCATGACACATGTCATTCATCTCTTAATTCATACACTACCTACCCCTTTCATTATTTTATTATTTCTTTTACCTGGCCTCTAATCATAGCCGACCTCCTTTTACACCTCTCAATCTTATCCATCCATTTCATATTGTGTCTTCTATATAAGGAGATGTTTCCTTCATTATCAAACCCCCTGCTAACTACTTGATCAATTTGACTACTTGGCATATGCGATCCTACTTGCAACCACATTCTGTTCTTTGTTGAGCTCTTGTGCACATAAAATCTGAGAGCAAATATATCAAGCAAGATCAATGGAGATAGGAAGAATGGAGATCCAAACCCTATTGGACATGTGATGGTATAATCTTTGTGATTTCATTTGATTTGCATTGTCTTAGGTAATCTTCATATGTTATGGTGGATCTTTGTTGTTGTTAGGCTAGGGTTTTGTGGTTGAATTCATTTACCCTTTCAATATCGTTATTATTGTTATCCATTTTCACCATATACATTTTGGCACGCTCGGTGGGACTCTTGTCCCTTTTGCATTTAACATTTTGTTGTAGATTTTGTATTTTGAAGTTGCAGATCTGACATTTTCGATGATATTTTGGTACTTTCGCGCCTGTGTACTTTCGGATCGCGTTTTTGGTTTTCTGCCGCATCTGTGATATCTGGAATCATGTCTATGTCCTGGACAGTATTTTATTTTGCAGATTCTGAAAACCGCGTCTGTGTTCCTTAGTCGCGTCTGTGGTGTTTTTAGATGCGTCTATGTCCAAACGTCGCGTCTGGGTTCTGGAGCCATGTTTGTGTCTCGCAGAAGCGTGTTTGCATCAGAGAGTCACGTCTGTGTCTGGGGTAACCGCGTCTGTGTGCATTGATCTCATTTTTGGGGTTTTATTGATTCAGTTTTTGGTCATTTAATGTTTCAGATCTAGTTTATTTTGAGCTAACATTTTTCAGATCTAGTTAATGAAATTGGTGCAGCTTGTCTTGAAAGCAAAATCATTTTGTTGAAGACCTCTATTTTCACAAAGTCTTTTGGATTTAAAATTTACCTAACTCATGTGCTTGCAGGAAGGGGTGATCATTTGAAACAATCCAAACTACTGATAGATCTTTGTTGTAGGACCTTGGCAAGGGTTTTTGATTTTTATTGTGTGCCTTGTTTTCATAGATTAGCAAACACTTCAATTGGTGCACTAAAATTGAACCATTATCTTTTATGTCTTGAGAAATAGGCTCTTTTTGTTTAATCTTTAGAGGGCCTGTCTTCCCATGTGGTCATTAGGACTACTAGTGAGAAGAGAACGACCCAAGTGTTAGCAAAAGAAAAGCCATCTTCTTCCAAACCACTATAAATAACTGTATTCATGGTGAAAACTATGAATAACATGTGCTGATTAGTTCATACCAACACTATGTCTCCCCATAAACCCGTTTGATCAAATTTATTTGATCAGTTGTAGGGTGTAACCCCTATCGGCTAGGAGCCTTCTGTATTTACAGAGCTAAAAGTGCTACATGTATGGCCACACAAGCGGATACCCTTACTAGCACCTTTTTGGTTTAGAAGCCCAAATCCTTCTAGTTGTTGGGGCAGGAGGTCGGACCTCTGGTAGTGGCCCACACAAATACGGTTCTTAGTAGAGATACAAAGTTCGCCACTGGGAGTTTTTGTGGGGACTGATGCTTGGCTGACCTGAGAAGTGAGTGCCAAGGGTGGAGCCAATGAGGTCAAGCATCTAAGTATCTGCTCTGAATAGCATAGCCTCGGGGGTAAAACTCCATGTGGGATCAACAACTATTGTCTTGGCCAGCCATAAGAATTGTGCTTGACTTATTTTAAACATTCAAACATTCAAGACTAAACAGCAAAACATTGTGTCTTTTGTGTCTTCAAGTGTATGCAAAACATTTATACATTAAAAAAAGCACTTTTCTTGGAGTCATTTTGAGTCTAGACACTTGCAAACATTGGGTCTTCACCAACACTGTGTCCTCTTGTCATGAAAAATAGTCAAATAGTCAATTTTGGTCACAACAAAACAACTTCACAGATTGGAAAAAAAATTGCACAAATTTTGCAGAAACGCGTCTGTGTCTGACATAATAGCATCTGTGTTATATAACCACATCTGTGAAGGGTAGAAACGCGTTTGTGTTTCCAGAATCACATTGCAATTTACAAAAAAATCTCAGAAATGCGTCTGTGTTAAACGAAACCACATCTATGTCAGGAAATCACATCTGTGTAGTATACAGGCACGTCTGTGTTCAAAATTGAAAAACTTTTATAGTCCAACAAACAAACACAGTCAGTTTTGGAATTCTTGAGCCTCCTAGGTTATTTCTCCAGGTTTTCATCTAGCATTCAACCTATCTTTGGGTCTCACACGATCCATCGTTGCTTTACACCTTACATTACATTTACATTTGTCTAAACTTGAGTCAAAAGGTCACTTGCTTGTCCTCATCATACTTTGTCAACACACTACATACAACAACATTTTGCTAAGTGGTCCCTCATCAAGGTCTATCACCTTTGGGTCTCATTTGCTCTTACTTAGAGTCAAGGTCAACTTATCTCATCAAGAGAATCTATCCTCTCTTTGGAAGTCACACCTACTCTACTACATACATACTTGGTCTTACACTTTGGACATTGCAAGTAAACCTCAGATTCATTTACATTCCATCCAACTCTTGGTCTTCCATACTCTTTTCCATTTTCATCTAGTCTCACACATCTTGGTCAATACCTAGTTCATGGTTGAAACCCGTCTTCAAAAATCTAGGAGAGAAACTAAAGAGGCTCAAGAGTCTGCAAACATGAGCTCTTATGAGTATGACAATGATATCTTTTTCAATTATGATCATACTACATTACCTGACATGGATGCCTATAGAAACATTCCAAATGTTGAGAACATGGACACTACAAACAACAATGATACACACAATGATGATATGGACAACTTTTCAATACATTCAACAGATGTGGAAGAATCCATTATGGATCCCTGTTTCAATCGATTGGTTGAGGAAATAATGAGGAGGGATAGACAATACTTCTTACAAATGATGGCACAAAGTGGAACCAAGATACCTCATGATTTTGACATGTCTCAAATAATGGAAAATCGACCTTTGCAACAAACTCACCTCAACATGGATCAAAGGAGACCTAATAGTGGAGGCAATAGAAGACCACATCTTGTGCCTGAATCACCATCATCTTTGTTCCAAAAACTAGAGGTCCCACATACACATGGTCAAGCATATGATACCCACCTTTGCAGAACATTATGGAAGTCTTATGTAGAGAAATATGCTCAATCACATATCAATGCTAAGGATCAACCACCAAAGCAATTGGATATTCAAAGACATGCTCAAAATTTGGACACAAGGAAACCCCATGTCAAATTAAGGGGCAACACATTAGAACATGACATGCCTGTAGAGTATGGTATACATGGACAAAATAGATATTTCGTTCCTCAACATGAATCTATACCAAGTGGTCCATATACGTAGCATCATTATAGACCTCCTCCATATGAACATGTGTATGATCAATATCATCCATATATGCAACATGCTCCTCCTCCAATTGGTGCCTCAAGCATGGGGTATGGTCCAAGAAGTTGATCTCCACCTAAGAGCAATTTGGAGCAACAAATCAGGGACTTACAAAAGAAAATGGAGGACATAAATAAATCGAAGCCAGCATACACAATGAGAGACATATGTCCTTATCCATTTGACAAGAGCATTCCAATGCCTCCTTTTCCTACACACTTTGTGACACCTATGTTTGATAAGTACAGAGGAAAAGGGGATCCTAAGGCACACATAAGATAGTTTTTCATAGCTTGCATTGAGATAGTAGCAGAAGAGACATATTTGATGAGATTATTCCCACAGAGCCTAGGAAATCAAGCTATGGAATGGTTCTCCCAACTTCCACTTGGAATTAAGTCATGGGGTGACTTAGTAGAGGCATTTATTCAACATTTCTCCTACAATATAGAGACAAACATATCAGTCACTACTTTATGCAACACCAAGCAAAAAGAGGGAGAGTCTTTTGCATCATTTTTACAAAGATGGAGGAATCTAGCCAGCAGATGCTCTTGTGAAATTCCACAAAAACAAATGGTAGAGATGTTCACCCAAAATGTTAACAAAGGCATTGGCTATGACTTAATGAAAGCTTGTTTGTCCACCTTCAAGGATGTCATTGAAAAAGGCTTAGTGACAGAAAAGGTCCTAATTGAACAAGGAGTCATTAAGATATTCAAGGAAAACAAAGATGACTTTAAAGGAAAAGACAAGCCAAGATTTTGGAAGAAAAACAAGAACATAGTCAATGATGGTGTTGTTGATGCCAATACAGTGTGACCCAAAATCATTTTTTCGGGATCAATCTCTACAAACAATCAAGTGAATACTCAAACAACTTCCAAATCATGAAGGAAGTACACTCCATTGGGAGAACCACTTGAGTTAATTTTCAAAAAGCTAGTGGCAAACAAGGTAATCACTATTCCGGATTTTCCTCCATATGAACCAAAGGTTAAACCAAATTGGTGGAATGATGATGAATATTGTGAATTTCATAAGAGCAAGGGTCATAAGATAGGAAATTGCCATCGACTGAAGAACATCATACAAGATCTCATTGATAGGGGTGACATTGAGATTGAAGGGCACTCATCCAATCAAGAACATGAGATGTTTAAGGAACCATTCCCAAAACATGACAAGGGAAAAGCTAAAGCCATAGATGACCAAACCAACTATACCAGAGCAACCTATAACTATGATTCAACTATCAATCACACTTCGATGGACAACTATGTCTCTACTATTATCATCAAGGACAAAACCCCTGAGAATTCTACCCAGAGACCCAAGATTGTCCTAAAAGGTGTTGGATCTTCTTCCGACCCTACCTCTGAATGTCATGTCGCAACCCATCGAGGTAAATTCACTTTGCAAGGTGCTCCAACTAAAAATACCGCTTCTTCATCAGCCAAACTTGAGTACGACCTTGTAGAACAGTTAGAGAAGACACCCACGCTCATCTCCATCCTTGAGCTCTTGCGCATATCCCCTGCACATAAATCCATTCTTGACAAAATCTTGAGAGACACTATCATTCCTACTAATCTGAATGTGGACCAGTTTCAAGCCATGGTGGGGTACCTTTCCATTCCACATTCCCTTACATTCACAGAAGCCGACAATGCCTTCGTGAGCCAACCACATAATGCACCATTGCACATTGAAGCCTTCATACACAAACATCGAATAAAATGAGTCTTGATAGATGGAGGAGCTGGTCTAAACATTTGTACATTGAGCACTATTAAACAATTTGGATATTCTGACAAAGCTATGAATTCTACAAACAAAATTACTATCAAAGCATATGATGATGAAGAGCATTCATCCAAGGGTACAGTCACCTTACCTCTCAGAGTTGGTCCAGTTACAAAGGATGTGGTTTGTCAAGTCCTAGACCTGGATCTCACATACAACATATTGTTGGGACGCCCATGGATTCATAAAATGAGAGCTGTTCCATCTACATATCATCGATGTATAAAGTTTCCACACAATGGAGTTGAAGTGACCATCAAAGTTGACCCAAATCCATTCATATATTGCAACAATCTGCAACCTCGATCAGAAATAACAATCCCAGTCAATTGAGAAGCTGTTCCATCTTCAGCATATGTGGATCTTGAATCCTTGAAAGCTTCTACATCAAAACAAGAAGAGTTAAAAGAAAAGTTCAAGATTAAAGACATGGGATGTGGTGAGTATATCTTTCATGTTGATCAACTCCCACTATCTCTTAAGACATTCAGTCAATAGGAACCATCTATAAGTAGTATGCAAGGCCAAGGAATTGGGTGTGAACCACCTAGTGTTGTGGCTACTAAGTCTAAATGCAAATCTCCTCTAGTGGTGCAAGCAACTGTTGATATCAATAGTCCTAAGAGCGGTTCCAGTGAAGAATCTATTGAGTGTATCGCCAGACCTCTTGAGAACTCACATTGCCTTACCATTTCATCCATTCATTCCATTTCCACTCCACTTCCAGACTTGGATCAACAAGAATTACAAAAACCCTTACTCATTGGGGATTAAAAATCAAGCCTTGAAAAGAAAAATCTAAAAGTCAAAAATAAAGAAAAGTCCTTTAGTACAAATCAAAATCAAAAGCTATTGGACTCTGAAAAAATCAAGGTCAAGGATAAAAATCCTATGAAAGAAAAGGAACAAGAGATGATCTGCCCTAATATCAAAATAACTGGGGGCAAAAATTCTAAAATTTCAAATCAAAAAGCATACTTGTTGATCCTAAGTCTCCATCATGCTATCCTACTTTTACCTTTTTTTGCAATCATAAGCCTTCATAACTCATCCACTTGTTCTACACATCCTTTCCCTTTTGACGATATATCATGGACCTTTAATGGAGCTTCCTTGAAGGAATTTGTTATCAGGGGTGCCCAAACTTCTTTAGGTGACACACATATGGGCCTACGTAGTCCACACACTAGTAATTCTATCTCAGTTCCTTCATCAAGGAAGACAGTCACTCGAGATACACATCATTCAATCAAAGAACAATGCAGCTACAATCATAAAGTCAAGCCTCACACATTTGAGGTAGGTGACTTAGTTCTTAGAGAAAATCCCAAAAATCAGCAAGATAGAGAGAAGAAGGGCAAGTTCAAACCAAATTGGCTTGGTCCTTACATCATTACAACAACATATGGATCTGGGGCATATCAGCTCTCAACTACAGAAGGTGAACCTTTGGAGGATCCTATCAATAGCATGCACCTTCGTAGGTTTTACACATAGCTCTTCAGAGTATCCTAATTTCAAAAATACAAAAAAAATAAAAATTCAAAAATACAAAAAAATTATAAAACAAAAAAATTGTTACTTGGTGAAAACCTGGCAAATAGGCGCCTTGTGACACAAAAAACATTGAAAAATCAAAAAAAGTAAAGAGAAATAATTTCGTCCAATGGTGAAAACCACTTCGGTGGCGCCTTGGGCAAGTACCATGGTGAAAACTGGGTCACCAGTGCCACGCATAGAGACATTGCTCCTCCCTCCTTCAGGATTCACTTTCATCCTTTCACTTTGCACACATTCACAACCTATTCATTCATAATAAACTTACCCATTCCCATCATGGCTTGTTATTGATCTACCCAAGATTGGTTAGCCATTCATAATAAACCTCCCTTTTCACTCCCTTTCCATCCATAATAAATTAGATCCTATCTGTGGCTAAGGCAAATCCTACGTCTAGTGATGGGTGTGGAACTGAGAGCATCACATGTTTTGAGGAGTATAGTTTCTTTAAGTTTTCTTCAGTCTATCTGCACACAATTAGCAATAAAGTAGCATCTGCATCACAGATCTGAAATAAAGTTTCATCTTCTCCGCAATAAAGTATCAGTTTCATGGATTCAGTTAGTTTCAGATGAGACACAGCAGCAACAATGGGCTTCAACAAAATCAAATCTTTCAACAGACTCAGACAACATATGGTTCCATGCTATCTATCCTTTTTGTGAAAGTAAACATTGTGACCACAATCAAATAAGACTTATACAAGTGACAAGAGACACTAAAATTAAGGACTATAGTGGATGTTGGTGTCGAGTCTTGGTTTTCTTTTGATTTTATCTTTCTGGTGACATGTCTTTTAGATTTTCCAGGATGTCTTTGACTAGAGATTCTATCTCTAGGATGTCTTTGACTAGAAAGGCGAGGATGCAGTATCGTCACCTATTTGTATTTGCTATCTATGGATTGTCTCTTAGTAATGCTATGACTTGTCCAAGGATATGAGGACACTGTGAGTCTAGTATGAACTGGGGCATTCTTTGTTTGTGACTGTCTTATCTCCACGCAAACAGGTACAATGACTTTCTGGGTCAAACATATGCCTCGATTGTCATAACCTATTTTGCCATAATAAAGCTCAATGATGATAAAGCACAACAAGCTCTTTCACTTTCATATTTCCTATCTTTCATCCCCCTTTCTTGATTGACTTCCATCGTCCTTCTCAAGTCCACATAGCCTGCTATCACATGACTGAGTAGAATGACACACCAAAAACATTTGCATTTCATGTAGTTGCACCTGCATTACCACATATAAGAATTTCATACATACATATAGATATCACAACTACATCACATCCTGCACACAACACCTGTTAGCACAATTTACATTTGCATTATCATATTCATCTGCATTACATACATTCACATTTGCATCATGCATACACATATAAAACATAAAAGAACAAAAAAATATATTGCATTGAATCATATACATATTTGCATCCATATCATAAGCATCACATAGAAACATACATCACATAGGTACGCATGCATATAGCTGCTGCAAAGATGAATCATCTCACATATATAATCATAAGTGTCATGATACAATGATGTCAAAATCATATGGCTACACTCACCCGAAGGTGTTACATCATCATACAAAATGGTACAAAATTGATACATAGGGAGCCCTCTACGGCTACGATGAACTCCCTCCCTCAGAGCCGGCTGGCCTCGACGGAGTCTGAGCCCTGGAAGGACCCACCCCATGATCATGTCTCCTATCCCCTCTATCTCTTGAGCCTAGTTGTCTCATCCTCCTCCTCGATCCCACAACCAATCCTCATGTCGCCCTATCTAGACAGAGGAACCCACTGATCACTCCTGCCAATACTACTGGTAGTGCTAATCCTGTCTGTGTCATCGTGTCCCATGCCATGTGTCCAGCCCTCATCTCTAGTCCCGGATCTTGAAACACTCATCATAGGGCCTCCCTATCTCCATCTTGATCGTATGGAATCAGCTCCCCATCGATTGGTATCCGCAAAATCCTGTATACATCCTCCAGGGTGACTGTCATCTCCCCCATCAGCAAATGAAAAGTGCAAGTCGCAGAGTGCCACCTCTCTGCTAGTGTAGTCAGCAATCCCATGTTTGCTCAAAACTCAAGCACATACAGAATATGTCTCAATCCCATAGCCTCAATCACAGCTCGGTCCTTGGCTGTCAACTCAGGTCGCAACCTCTAAGTCGATGGGAATCTCTCCCATGACTCCAGCATAGGCAAATACTCCTGTAGTCAGGCAAATCAATCATGTCAGTTATAGTGGCATTCACTGTTCATCACAAAATGCTACTTTTTATCTAAGTGCATATGGTACTCTATCCTAGTGACACTCACTATTCATCACAAAGTGTTGCTTCTATCCTAGTGGTACTCCCTGTTCATCACAAAGTACTACGTGTTTGACACTCCCTGTTCATCACAAAGTGTTGCGCACATTTGCACTCCTTGTTCATCACAAAGTGCTGCTCACATTTGCACTCCCTGTTCATCACAAAGTGCTGCTCATATTTTAGTAATCCCTGTTCATCACATAGTACTATGTCTTGGTACTCACTGTTCATCACAAAGTGCCTCAACCTATCCTAGTCTTCCCTAGAGGAACTGCTTGAGTGTATCCTCTTAGTAGCTTATCCAGTCAACAATGTATGTTCATCACAGAACTGTTGATTTGACCTTGAAGATATAAATGCACCTTCATGACATAAACGCGCTTAGAGACTGCATAAACGTGCCTGTTTTACACAAATGCGCCTGAAACACACAGACGTGCCTATGCTCTGCATAGACACACCTGGAAGACACAAACGTGCCTGCCTAGCACAGATGCACCTGCATAGCGCAGACGTGACCGCATTCTGCACAGATGCCTTTTCCCGCACAGACGCACCTGACACAAACACAGACACGCCTAGCAAGCACAGACACGCTTGGCACCAACATAGATGCGCCTGGATGTTTTTCACATTTTTTAGACCCTAACCTAGAGTGCATTTATTACATTACCTAGCATGCATTAATGACAACAATAAATGCATCAAAGTACAAGGAGGTTTTGTGGTACTTACTGGCTCTCCTGCCTTTGCTGGCCTCTGGAATCGATGAACGCGGTCGAATCTGTGAACCAAAGCCATTGTTGCTGACTGCTGTTGCTCTTTTTCTACACTCTAATCTCTTGGAGGTGTAGATGACAATGAGGATGTATTTCCCTCGTGGTCTATCTTATAGACTGCCCTAGCCCTCATTTCCCGAGTCAATCTTCATTATCCCATGACTCTGTCACTTTACTCAGTCAGTCCATTCTAGCCATTCTTTCTTATCGAGAGATTGTCTGTAATCTTTTCAGACATTTTCATCCAATCTCTTGAGGGGGCATATCATTCCCATCTTGGGGCAACTTTTAGTTCATCTTATCTTCTTTGAAACAACGTGACAAGCCGCATTGTCTCAAAGAGGGGCAAAATGTAGTCACCCAAAATTGTCCAGTCTAATTAAATAAATATTTTATTTATTTAATTATCTAAGCTTAATTCTTCTATTAATTAAATAAATCTTTATTTATTTAATTAATTCATTTATCCTCTTCTAGCCTTATTTCTCATTTAAATAAATACATTTATTTATTTAAATTACCCTTTTCCTAAATTAAATAAATATTTTATTTATTTAATTGATCCCACTTCTTCTATTAATTAAATAAATCTTTATTTATTTAATTAATTCATTAACCTTTTCTACCCATGACACATGTCATTCATCTCTTAATTCATAACTACCTACCCCTTTCATTATTTTATTATTTCTTTTACCTACCCTCTAATCATAGTCGACCTCCTTTTACACCTCTCAATCTTATCCATCCATTTCATATTGTGTCTTCTATATAAGGAGATGCTTCGTTCATTATCAAACCCCCCGCTAACTACTTGATCAATTTGACTACTTGGCATATGCGATCCTACTTGCAACCACATTCCGTTCTTTGTTGAGCTCTTGTGCACATAAAATTTGAGAGCAAATATATCAAGCAAGATCAATGGAGATAGGAAGAATGGAGATCCAAACCCTATTGGACATGTGATGGTATAATCTTTGTGATTTCATTTGATTTGCATTGTCTTAGGTAATCTTCATATGTTATGGTGGATCTTTGTTGTTGTTAGGCTAGGGTTTTGTGGTTGAATTCATTTAGCCTCTCAATATCGTTACTATTGTTATCCATTTTCACCATATACAATATCTTCAGATCAATGTTGACCGTTGAATCCTGCCACCTCACCCCAAGCCTTGGAAATCCTATAAATAGACCCTATTTTGGAGAACAAATGGCCAATTCACATACATTCATTTTGGTCCTAATTCATGCCACTTTACCAATTCACTAATGCAGGCCAATTCATATCATTTTTGATTCATGCATTGTTATTATAGGCATCTAGCTTATAATTCATTAGTTTAGCAATGTTATCATGCTCAATTTGGTTTGAATCTTAGCTAAATCATGCTAGGATAATCATGAATTCATATAGCTTAATCATGCTATCATATTAGTTTATGCAAAATCATTCAAACCCTTCATCTAAGTGTAGTCAAGTCACTAGAATTTGCATACTAAGATCTGAGAGCAAAATCCACACTCGCATTTACTAGGAGGCAATAAGTCGATTAGTTAATGGTTTATCTTTCATTTTTTCAATTTGCTAACCATTGCTTGTAATGATTTATTGAGTGCATTGTGGTTGCAGGTATAGGTACAGAAAAATACTTTCTAATGTTAGCCAAATCTGGTGCTACACTCCCTCAAGACTTTGATGTAAACAAATTGACACAAAAGAAAAGTGATCCTCCTAATAACGAATAATATGAGGACATCTTTGATCTCAAAATGAATGACATGTCAATTCCTCATAACACCAAAACCAATGACGAGACTTACATTCCCAAAAGAGATGAAGTAGAAATTTTGAATAACACTCAAACCAATGAAGATACAAGAAGAACTAGGGATGAACCAAGAAGAGATCGAGACCCTCCTAGAATACAAAATCAGGGTTATGCAAGAACAAATCATGTTGATAATCCTATCATAACTCTCACACAACAACTACAAACAATGCAAACACAAATTCAAGATATGCAAAGAGGAAATGTTAGATGATATTTGCTTCAAGAAATATGTCCTTATCCATTTGACAGAAACCTAAACATGATACCTTTTCCTATAGATTTTGAAACTCCCAGATATGAAAAATATGATGGAAGCACTGAGCCTCAAGATCATACAAGAGAATTTTGCACCATGAGTATGGAGTTTGCACATGAGGATACCTATTTAATGAGTCTATTTCCCAAGAGCTTAACGGGACTAGCTATGGAATGGTTCTCCAAACTTCCACCTGGAATCAAATCATTTTCAAAGTTGGTGGATAAATTTGTTTCGCAATATTCCTACAACATACAACACGAAGTGACCATGCTAGACCTGTGCAATGCAAAACAAAAGAGTGGAGAGCACTTCATGACATTCTTACAACGATGGAGATGCTTAGCTTCAAGGTATCCTTGTACCATGCCTAAATATGAAAAAATGGATATATTCATTGACAACTTAAATGATCAAATGAGTTATTACCTAAAAATGCAAGGAAATCAAAGCTTTGGAAAAATGGTTGATAACGGAATCAGAATGGAAGAAGCCATGATAAAGAGAGGTGAATTGAAAATACACAAAGAAGGAGTCTATCATCCTAACACCAACAATAACAACAATCATAATGACAAGCCAAAATTTTGGAATAGAAATCGAAATGTAGTTAATGATGGAATAGTAGATAACAACAATGTGAAACCAAAACAACCGGTTTTCAATCTATCTACTCACTCAGCAACAGCATAAGAAAACAACAATCACCAAAGAGCAACTATCAAAACTTTCTTTTGAAGACAATTTATAGACATTGGTGAACCCCTGGGGTCAACATTAAAAACGCTTATCGCAAACAAACTAATTTCTTTACCAGAAGAAAGGAACTATGAACCTCAAATCAAACCACCATGGTGGAATGATCATCAATATTGCGATTTCCATTGAAACAAAGGACATCTCACAGATAATTGTTAGAAGTTGAAACATGTCATACAAGACTTGATTGATAATGGAGTAATAACTATGGATGGACATACAACAAATAAATCTCATATAGCTTTTAGAACTCCGCTTCCAAACTATGAGAAAGGTGAATCATCAACATCAAACAATGGTAAGGGTAAAGCCAAGGTAAACTATGCTCATACATACAACAATGTGGTGAATGTGATTGTAGTTAAAGAAAAACAAAATCAAGAACATGCTCATGCTCATGCTCATGCTATAACAAGAAGCAAAGCCAAAGTTATTTTGCTAGGTCCTACAACAAACACATCATCCACTATAACAAAACCATACAATCTAGTGGAGCAACTACAAAAGACACCCGTGCAAATCTCCATCCTGGACCATTTAAAACTTTCACTAGCACACAAGGAAATTCTTGAACAAGCATTGATAGATACCACCGTATCCAAAGATCTTGATATCGACAAATTCCAGACCATGGTGGGACACCTTACAACCCCACATTGCTTGTCATTCATGGAAGAGGATGACATGTCCCTACAACATCCCCACAATGCTCCCTTACACATTGAAGTACTCATCCACAAAACACATGTTAAGCGTGTTCTAATAGATGGGGGAGCTAGTCTAAATATTTGTTCATTAAGTCTGGTTCGTGCCTTAGGATATTCAGAAGATGCAGTTGATGTCCGGAAAATGATCACTATAAAAGCCTATGATGAAGAAGAATGTTCCTCCAAGGGAATTGTAATACTACCCATCAGAGTGGGACCTCTACAAAAAGACACAGCATGCCATGTTCTAGACTTGGACTTATCATATAATGTACTAATCGGGAGACCATGGATACATGACCTACAAGCTGTACCATCCACATATCATCAATGTGTCAAATTTCCATACGAAGGACAAGAAATCACAATCTCTGCAAATGCAAATCCATTCCAATATTGTAGCAATCTGAAAATGGCTCAGGAAGTAATTGTTCCACATAACAGGGAGGCAACAATCTCAAACATACAATCCAAGGAACAATCATTTGCATCTATTCTATCAAGCATGGAAAAACAAATACAGCTAAAAGATCGAGGGAACGGGGAATACTCAATATCACAATTACCACTTTCTCCTAAATCCTTGGGAAAACCATCAAATTCCAAACAACAACCAATTGTGAAACATCTTTCGATATTTGATGGAGCATTCATTAGTGCTAGAACCTTATCAAAGGAGACAGAAGACAAAGATGTGCTACAATGGCTGTACAAAGATGAAGAAGTTCAACAAAAGGTTAACAATGTCAGAATACCTACAGAAATATATGGAAAAGGATTCAACATTCTTCGAAAGATGGGATACACTGGAACAGGACCTATCGGAAAAAGAAAAGATGGTATCTCAGAACCTATTCAGCCTCATAATTGGCAAACTACAGACAAAATAGGTCTAGGATATGTTACTCTACCAGAAGACACATCTTTTAGTCAACAACAAGAGGAATATGCAAATAGACAAGACCAACTGGCAATTGAAAGGGAAGAAGAATCAACTAAGCAACAAGCACAAGCAAACATGAAATGGCAAAGGAAGCAATCCTCAAATCACCAAGAGAAACAAATTGCAGATATCTCTCAAGAAACATCAAATCCCAATCAAAATAGATATGAACCTAGTACTGATCAAGGAGAACTCATAGCAAGATTGACAGAACTCAATTTCAGTCCTAAAAAATTTGAATATAAAAGAAGGAAAGATGTAACTGAAAAAGAAGAAGAAATGCTATATAACCAAATATGTATATTACAGGCTGCAAGTGATATAGATTGTAATGAATGGGAATGGGATTCCTATCACTCTGAAGAATCAGTTGAAGAAAATTGCTTTGAGGAAGATGTAGGAGTCGATGTAGTTCACATGTATGCAGGACAAACGTCAGGAACTGGTCCACTTGAATCAGAATCACATTCGGCTAACTTGGACTTAACCGAGGATTATCAGGAAATTCTTATATGAAATCATTCTAATGAGAGTACCATTCTAGACATCAACATACATACTAAAAACTTTGATACATCTATCATGACCCTAAACACCTTTGAAACATCTCAACCTGAAGATCCCTTACCTCTAATCCACCTTGATCTTATTGATTGGGAAAATAAAGGACATATTGCCATTGATACTTTTCCAAATGACCATGCCATATCTATATATCTTAAAGCAATCGAACCTATAACAACTCTCACTAGGAATGACAACAACGCATCTTCCAGTCAAGTGGGTGCCAAATCTCCTAGTGGCAAAACTGAAAATAAAGAAAAGAATTTCAAGTCTAGTGCTGAAAACCATTTATTGGCAACATTAGATCTGGAAAAAGTAAAAACAAAGGACGTATCTAATGGTGAAAACCTCCTTGAGGCGCCGAAAGATGGGAGATTTGACACTTTACTTGAGCACTATCAAGAAAGGTCATCTATTTTGATTGAACCGACAGAGGCAGTTAACATTGGCACAATAGAGCAACCAAAGATTCTTCATCCAACAACATCTCTATCAGAAGAAGAAATGCAACAATATGTGGAATTCTTCAAATGACGACAAATAAATTTTGCCTGGTCATATGTAGACATGCCAGGGTTAGATCCAGAGCTTATTATGCATCACTTGAATGTTAATCCAAGAGACAAACCAATTAAATAGAAGTTAAGGAAAATGCATCCTCATATTGCTCTTCTAGTCAAAGTAGAACTAAAGAAATTACTGGATGTTGGATTCATCAGACTAGTAGCGTATCCTCAATAGGTATCCAACATTGTTCCTATTTCAAAACTAGATAAAAGCATCAGAATATGCATAGACTTCATAGATCTTAATAATGCATGTCCAAAGGATGACTTTCCTTTGCCTAACATCGATATCATTGTGGATTTAACTGCTGGACACTCCATGTTTTCTCTAATGGATGGTTTCTCTGGATACAATCAGATCAAAATAGCACCCGAAGATCAAGAAAAGACAACTTTCACATGCCCATGGGGTACTTTCTGCTGGAATGTCATGCCTTTTGGATTAAAGAACACAGGTGCTACATATCTAAGAGCTATGACAACTATATTTCATGACATGATGCATACATTCATGGAAGACTATGTCGATGACATCTTGGCTAAATCATACAATAGAAAAGAACATATAGAGATACTGGAAAAGATCTTTGACAGGTTAGAACAATACAAGCTAAGGCTAAATCCTAAGAAATGTGCCTTTGGTATAACTTCAGGAAAGCTATTGGGATACATTGTTTTAGCAAGAGGAATCAAAGTAGATCCAGCTAAGGTGAAAGCAATTATGGAAATGGCATCTCCCAAGAATATCAGTCAACTAAGATCACTACAAGGATGACTCCAGTCAATCAGAAGATTTGTGGCTCAACTAGCAGATAAATGTCAGCCATTTACTCACTTATTGCACAAACATGTTAACTTCAAATGGGACCATCAATGTGAAGAAGCATTCAATAAGATCAAGGAATATCTCATGCAACCACCTGTTCTAATGTCACCAATTTTAGGAAAGCCATTATTACTCTATGTATCAACTACTCAAACATCATTAAGAGTTTTGCTCATACAACATGACAATGAAGGAAAAGAATGAGCCATTTACTACATTAGTAGGACACTAGTAGGATATGAAATCAACTATTCATCAATAGAAAAAGCATGCTTGGTAGTAGTTTTTGCTTCTCAAAAACTATGACACTATCTACTATCTCACTCCATAAAGTTGATAGCCAAAATTGATCCTCTGAAGTATTTGCTCAGTAAAGCCACATTGACAGGATGACTAGAAAAATGGATCATGATTCTAAGCAAGTTTGATATTGAATATGTTGATAGAAAAGCTATCAAGGGACAAGTCATCACAGATCAACTAGCAGAAACACCACTTCAAGATGATCATCCTCTACAAATTGAATTTCCTGATGCTGATATCCTAACAGTCACAACAAAAACATGGCAACTATACTTTGATGGTTCATATACACAACATGGATCAGGAGCAAGAATTCTATTCATCACACCACAAGAGCATATAATCCCGAAGGCATACAAATTAAGCTTTCCATGCACCAACAACATAGTAGAGTATGAAGCATTGGTAATAGGTATCAAAATGGCTATAGAATGGAATATAACACAACTTAAAGTCTTCAGAGACTCTCAACTTGTCATCAATCAAATCAATGATGACTATCAAACAAAAGACGACAAACTCATGCCTTACAAAAAGATGGTTGATGATATCAAGAAGTACTTTGTAGAAATCACTTTTGAACAGATTCCAAGAAATGATAATAAAGCAGCAGACGCCATGGCTACACTTGCTTCTCTATTGCAGACACAAGAAAATCAACAACGTTATGAATTCCTAGTTGAAGAGTTGTTTCATCCCGCCTTTGATTGTCCTGATTCCCAAACCATCTGTCACCTTATCGGTAATGATTCCTCCTGCTACAGCCAAACTTACACATACCTAAAAGAAAACATCTTACCTCCTGACCTATCCAAGAATCAAAAGAGAAACTTTATTCGCCAATCCTCTCATTTTACTCTCGTCGTGGATACCCTATATAAATGAGGTTTAGACGGTACTCTCTTATGATGTCTCAAACAAGAAGAATCTAAGAAGGCCTTACATGAAGTCCATAATGGCATTTATGGCACTCATTCAAGTGGTCTTACCCTTTCAAAGAAACTCATACGCTTGGGCTATTATTGGCCAACTATGGAATGAGATTCTTTCAAGATAGCAAGAACCTGCAAACAATGTCAAATCCATGGGAATTTGATCCATGCACTAGCACAAGAACTACATGCTTTAGCAACATCTTGGCCTTTTTGTCAATGGGGTCTGGATCTGGTAGGAAAGATCAATCCTTCTTCATCTAATGGACACAAATTCATTCTTGTAGCTATAGAATACTTTACAAAATGGATTGAGGTGGTACCTCTCACAAACATCACAGGAAAACAAATTGCTACATTTATCTTGAACTATATCATCTGTCGCTATGTAATACCAATGACCATTATTACTGATAATTGGCGACCATTCAAGAACCAAGATGTACAAGGGCTCTGTGAAAAATTCAAAATCCAGCACAGATTCTCTACACCATATTATCCACAAGGGAATGGGTAGGTGGAAGCATCTAACAAAACCATCCTGAAAATTCTTAAAAAGACAGTGAACGATGCTGGGAAAGATTGGCATATACAACTAAACCCTGCTCTCTGGGCCTACCGCACTAGTATCCGCACACCAACAGGTGCCACACCTTTCTCTCTTGTATATGGATCAAAAGCCATATTGCCAATCGAAGTAGAGATACCCTCTCTATGTGTATCACTAAAAGGACTCATCCCAGATGAAGAACAAAGATTATCTATACTGCAAGAGTTAGAACTGATCCATGAATGAAGACAAAATGCCTTTGATCATCTAAAGGTATATCAACAAAGAATGTGTCGGAGCTATAATCACAAAGTCAAACCCAAAGTCTTTCAAGTTGGAGAACTAGTGCTGAAGGAAAATCCATGCAATCAGGCAGATCGAGAAAAGAAAGGCAAGTTTGAACCAAACTGGTTAGGTCCATTTGTGGTCACAACAGTATTTGGGTCAGGAGCATATCAGTTATCAACACAGGATGGGGATCAGCTCAAGGAACTAATGAATAGCATACATCTGAAGAAGTTTTATGTCTGAGAAAAAGCAAAAACAGTGAAAAATTATAAAAAAATAAAAAAAAAGAAAAAACAAAAAAATCAAAAACAGTGAAAAATCAGAAAAATCCTAAAAAGTAAAAAAAAAAAAGAAAAAAGAAAAAAAAAGAAAATCAAATATCAGAAAAAGTGCAATAAAAACAGATTGTGAAAACCTGGCAAACAGGCGCTATTTGTCGGCTAGCTCTTCCATCTATTAGTTTTTCCACTTGCATTCATGCATCCTCCATCAACATCCATCACAAAGCATTTGTACATACGCAGGCATAACAGCTACTCTCTCACCATGGTTTGGATCACTGGATATATCATAACAACTTTATTTCTAGGCTTGGGGCAAAATCCTACACCTAGCTGGAGGCAATACTTTTGAACATTTTGAGCTTAATCAAACAAGTAGAACAACAATTAGACAAATATTATCAAGCGAAAACACTAAGACACATCCAACATTGAACATGACATCACATTGTTAACTATCAAGCTATCACACGTCAATCTAAGCACATCGAACAAATTTTAATTGATGATATCTCTTGGATGTTGTTTTCAGCACTTTGATTCAATTTTATTATCTTGATTTTTGCTATCATGATTTCTGAGTACCTCCAGGAAGTCTTTGACTAGAGGAACAAGGAAGAAACATGATAATTTTCTTGTCTGTTGCCTATAAATTAATCATTAGTAGGTGCAAATTTGTCTCAGGACATGATCATCAAAGTATCATCGAAGACATTTCTGATTTGCATATACCAATGATTAATACTGCCTATTTTACGCAAACAACACTTAGGTCATCTCGGTTCAATTATACCTCGATGCTTGTGTTAACTTGCAATATCAAAATCTAGGAAAAAAGTGCTTAGGTCGTCATGGTTTAATTATACCATCAATGTTTGCACTCACTTCCCACATTTCAAAAGCTCAATGATGACAAAAATGCAAAATAATCTAGTGACTAGTCCAGTCGTAGTTTTGCATTCCATTGCATTTCATTTGCATTTTAGCTTGCATTTCATTATTGCATGGATCCCAAAAGCTCCTTTTATCCAAGGTCAAATCTATTGTAGGAATCATCAAAATATCATCAAAAGTGTATACGCAATCAGGCGAATGATTCATATTTCTTCAGATATTACCAACCTAGCAAAAATCTTATGCTATCTCTCAACCGAATCAACATTAGCACATCCAAAAATTTCTGCAACTGGCTATCAACAAAGTGTCAGTTCTTTATCTAATCAATCTTATCAAAATAAAATCAATCAATCAAACCTAATCAATTTTATCATGTCTTATATAGGATGTATCCTTCCTAAAACTAGACGCTATGATCATGTCTTATACAGGATGAATCCTTCCTGAAACCAGAGACTTTGATCATCATTGTCTTACACAGGATGAGTCCTTCCTGAAACCAGACTATCTAATTCTGATTCATGTCTTATACAAGATGTATCCTTCCTGAAACCAAACGCTCTGATCATGTCTTATATAGGATGAATCCTTCCTAAAACCAGACATTATGATCATCTATTATACAGGATGAATCCTTCCTGAAACCAGACTAAATCTAATCAATTAAGATTTTTCAATCTTACCGATCTAGGCAATCAAGCTAATCAAAGAACTTGAATTTTCATCAAACAACAGTTGTAGAAATCAAATCAAATCTATCGGGATATCAATCTCGCAAAACTCCAAAGATCAATTTCTCAATTGATCTCTCAAGGGGGCATCATCATACTGGGATTTAGCAATCAAGAGTTGGGGCATTCTATCAAACCAATACCATCATCAAAATGAGATTATTCTTTGAATCAACGCGTCATCACACCTTGCTTCAAAGAGGGGCAAAATGTATACACCTAAAAATGGTCAAAAGATAATTAATTAAATAAGCAATTATTTGATTAATCTCCCTCCCCAATTTGATTAAATTCATCAACAATTTGATTAAATTCCACCATTCATCTACTTATTAATAAATCTAAGGATTTATTAAATAGGTTCATCTCAATAATCCTCCTTCATTAATTAATTCAAATTAATTAATTCCTCCCCATCACAAATCATTCTTCCAAATCTCCTAATTAATTAAAACAAATCAAATTAATGAGTTGTTGAAATTAATTAGCCATTTTCTTATTAAATGAATTTCTAAATTCAAATTCTCCTAACATTTAACCACCTAACCCATTCTACCTACCCTCATGTCCCCTTTCATCTAACATCTTCTAGAACCTTTGTGACACTTGTCACTAAGTGTTCCCTTTAATCCATCCTCCTTTGCCAACCTCCTCCAATTTAACCATTGATATCTTTAGATCAATCTTGACTGTTGAATCCTACCACCTCACCCCAAGCCTTGGAAATCCTATAAATAGACCCTATTTTGGAGAACAAATGGCCAATTCACATTCATTTTGGTCCTAATTCATGCCACTTTACCAATTCATATCATTTTTGATTCATGCATTGTTATTATAGGCATCTAGCTTATAATTCATTAGTTTAGCAATGTTATCATGCTCAATTTGGTTTGAATCTTAGCTAAATCATGCTAGGATAATCATGAATTCATATAGCTTAATCATGCTATCATATTAGTTCATGCAAAATCATTCAAACCCTCCATCTAAGTGTAGTCAAGTCACTAGAATTTGCATACTAAGATCTGAGAGCAAAATCCACACTCGCATTTACTAGGAGGCAATAAGTCAATTAGTTAATGGTTTATCTTTCATTTTTTCAATTTGCTAACCATTGCTTGTAATGATTTATTGAGTGAATTGTGGTTGCAGGTACAGGTACACTTCATAGAGCACAACAGATTGTATTGACATAAATAGTTGATTACCTTTTGAACAATTTGTTCCTTCTGGTCTTCATCAAATGAATCAAAACATTTTTTGACATTATCAAATCTATTCCTCCATAATGTTTTCCATGTCTTCTCAAAATCAGTCATAGGCTTGTAAGATAAGACATTAATAGGAACACTTGCCTTTGGCACTTGTTCTATTGGTTTAGCTACTTTACTAGTTGCTTTCATTTTCTTGGGTTCCTCTTCTGTGTCAGTATCATCAGATTCTGCTTGAAGAATCAATTGACAACCTCTCTTCTTTGTTGCAGTCTGCTTCATAGCATTTACTTTGGATACCTATTCCTTTTTTACTTGGACACTTTGTGTCACTCTTGTATTAGAAGGTACAAAAGGTGTTGAAGGTGCTTTCTCAACCTTCTTCTTCTTTCCTTTAACATTACTGGGTTGAGCACTACTGGTTTCAGCTTTTGTAGTTTTCTCCTCAACAATATCCAATCTTTTCTTCTTCTTGTCCACTAGAGATACGAATAGGTTATTGGCATAACCAATCAATAAGTCATAATTGACTTCATAGCTCATGTCTTCCATTTCATCTTCTCTTGGTTCAATAGCTTCCATCAGACAAAAATCAGTGGTGACTAAAAATGATGTTCTTAGCAAAGTTTTTCACCACATCTTTAGGTAGCCTTACCCTCATACTCATTTTATTCTGAAATTCATTGAAGTACTTGTTCATTGCAATAGAGAAAGTATTCTTAACAACCATAATGTTGTTCTTGATCTAAGCAGTTACCGGTAGGTTTTTAGACCATTCAATATCACCAATTCCTGGTAGGAAATTCTGAAAGTAAAAGAATAAGCCAATCAATAACTGAACAAATTTGAACTTTTGAATGCTATTCTTCTTAATTGACTATAGATTCAATATCAATTAACTCCTTATGGCCTCACATAGGTCATAATCTACTTTCTCAGCAATCATTTTATCGGCTGTATGCATTGCTGCAGATGGCACACTGTTCATTATACTGGAATAGAATATCTTGTAGCCTATAACCATAGTAGCCAGTTTAACCGCTGGGTCCTTAATGTTATTAACAGAAAATGCACACCCATCAGAGGTAGATGAGGTTAAAGTGGTTACGTTCTCTTTAGAAATTCACCTCAACTTGGGAACTTCACCAGTTGACCAAAAAACAGTCACAACATGGATAGATTCCTTGGTTATAGTGTGTGTCCTTTCTAGATACATGTTTTCACCATGGACATGACTTAGAATGATTTTTATGTGTTCCTCTTCAAAATCCTCAAGAAAATAAGCTGCATTATGAAAACCCTTCTTATAAACCCTGATACCCAGGTTGGATATTTTCGCTCTTATCGCAAAGGGATTTCAATTGAGAATAAATTGACAATGATCCTAAATCTTCGATTTTAAAATCAATATAACTAGATAAATCACCTTTTATGATAACACCTTCAGGAACTTGAGATAAAGCATTGTAAGACACTATTTGTTCCGATTCCTCAACCTCCATAGGTTCTGATGTGATAATTAGCCTCTCTACTTGCTTAGATGATGAAGTCATTCAGATAAACTTGATTCGAAAAGGGATTTGCAAAGAAATACCTTAATTATCGCAAGTAGCCTCAGTTACTAGTTGGTTATTCAAATGCACACCAGTTCCACCTTCACTAATCTTTGAATCAACTTCAATCACACAATTCATGACACAAATTCATCCATAACCAGCTAGCAAATCTCTTTTCACTTTTCAAGTGCTCAAGATTTCTCTTTCGAATGCATTTAGGGTAAAAATATCATAGTAAAACTCGCTTTTATCCTTTTTACCTACTACATTAATTGCTCAACCGCTAGGTTTACAAAACCTAATACACCGCTTGATGATACATACAATATCAACAGGTGTAAAACTGGTTGATAAACTTTTGAAAAACCAATTGACAAAGATATCAAGATCTCTGATAGAATAACTCAAAAATGCAAGCTTTCTTACCACTCATCTTTCAAGGGGTCTGAAAGTAGATTTACCACTATGCTCCCCTTAGCCCTGTTGAAAGGCTCAATTCACCGATGTAGAATTCTCCACACTGGGTGAAGGATTAGGTTCTTCTGCAGGTATATCATCACTCTTCTTTTTCCAGATTCGGTTCATTTCTTCTCTGGTTTCCTCAACATTTACCTTCTTCTTACCTTTCTAATCTACAAAATGATTAACCGCTTTGTTCTTCCTGGTTCTATAGAAATTTGCCATGTGTCCCGATTTATGACAATGATAGTAGGCCATTCTAGATGATCTCCAAGGTCCTGCATTGCCTCTTCCTGTTCTCCTTCTTCAATTCATAGCCACATGACCATAATTGTTACAAATGATGCAAATGACATTAGTTACCTTTTCCATCTCAAATGGATTAAACCGATTGACATAGGATTTCTGCTAGTTCATGTTACCCCAGTTGTTATAGGTTCTCCTCTAGTTACCATTAGGTCTTGGATTCTTGTGAAGTACTAGATTATTTGTTCCATATCTGCATTCAACTGATCTATGTCCATACATGTTGCATGTAAAATAATGACCTTCAAATCTCTTAGATACATACCTAGTATTTGCATTGTAGCCTGTATTCCCATTGGGTCTGTTTCTACACACATTTGCAGTATGTCCAAGTTTATGACAGACAAAGAAAATAGGTTTAAAAATTCTCTTACCGGTAGGCTTGTTAGCCTTAGGAGCAGTTTCATCCTTGTGAATGTTGCTCTTAGTACCAGAAGACTCTCCTTTCTTAGATGTGTTAAAGCCTAGTCTAGATGTATCACCTTTCATCCTCTGTGATTGGTTATGCTCATCCAACTTATAAGAAATTTTATCAAACTTTTCCATCTTTCCATTAGCCTCAATGAGTTCTCTTGTAAGATCTTCATTGTGTTTTGTAAGAGTTCTCTTAGGGATGATGCCATTTCAAGATCTAGCTGCAAAGCCTCTTTTTATTCTTTTTCTGCATGCCAATGCTCATGCAAAGTTGCATTATCTTGTTTGATCTTAGCAATCTCATGATCTCTTTCTTTGACAAGGTTTTGAGCTACCCTCCTAGCTTCCAGTTCCTGGTTCATGTGGATAGTTAGGGCTTCTAACTCTCTTCTCAGATTTAGCTTTTCACCATTCAGTTTTTCAACTTCTTCAGCTAATGTATCAATGTTAGCTTCATCTGAAGAACTATTACCAGGTATTTCCAATAGTTGTTCAGTCAACTCTCTCCTTTTGACTTGTGAAGCTTTAAGTCTAACCCTTAGGGTTTCAAGCTCTTCCTTGGTAGCTTCAAGCACTCCAACCATCTCAAAGTAGCTCATATCCCCCATGGTGGCTTTAGGGTTTCCTTCCAAGCAATTAAGCCTTAAAGAAGTTAGGCTCTGATACCAATTGATAGACTTATAAAGCACTGAGGGGGGGGGGTGTGAATCAGTGACAACAAAAAAAAAACCACTTTAAGCAATGAACGATTGAGATACTTAACAAGTTTACTAAACACTATGCATGCAATCCAAAATGATATTAAAACATCCACAATAAGTAAAACATCCACCATAACACAAGTGTTTATACATGGAAAACCCAAATGGGAAAAACCATGGTGAGATGGGACTCACAAGTTAACTATCTGTAGTAATAGGTAACTGACCAGTTAAGGTCTACAAAAGTGCTCTGCTAGGAGCGAATCTTGTTAAAGATCCCAAAGCTCTGTTAGGAGCTATACCCTGTTAAAGGTAGTACCCTATTAGGAGTAACCTCGGTAGAGGATTTTTGAATCCAAACTAATGGATCACCTTGCTAAAGGATTTGTACAATGAAGCTTGTTAGAGCTTACTTGGTTAGGAGATTTGACTATTGTAGTGGTTAGAAAACAACAGGTGGTGTGATCTAAAAGTAGCAAAACTTGCTTGAATAGATCCTCTTCTACGCACTCAAAACTGCATCACCAACATATTCTGTAATGCCTTCAACAACTTAACACTTCTATCTTCACATCAAATCATCTCATAAGAAATAGTTCATCACAATGTCATTATATAGACATTTAGATTTCATGTCGGCTTAGAAATCATATCACAATTTCCTAGGTGTAGTGTATCTGGACAATCTAACATAACTCTTCACAAATTACCGCCAAAATTTGTCAGTTAGGGGTAGCTCATCATGACAGGTGATAATTTATCACACAATCAATGAATACCAATTGGAACACCGATATCGGTTAGAGTTAACCACTCCAACATGTAAACCGATTGTCCTCCATTTGCTTCTTTGATGGTCTCCGCTGAATATTGAAGTTGGTGTCAAGTCATTCCTGCATATACCAGTTGTCTACATGTACCAGTTGACACTCTCTAAACCATCATAAACTAAACATCCAATATCGGTTGCAAAACAAGTAACTTTATAAGTAATACTGATAGACAATGTGAACATATGTGTGTATATATGTTCCATCAATGACAACACATGAAGTCGTTCATTACAATCATCATCAAGCCAATAGAAATCGGTAGTGATATCTTGTCGGAAAGTGATCCAAATGCGATGTGGTTTTGAAAGCAAGAAAGATGATCAAGTCTTCAAGTAGAATCCAACTCCACAAGATCTGGTGAGCCAAAACTAGGACACATAGAAAGGAATATTGAAACTGCAAACAAAAAGCAAAACAGAAAGGAAAATGTTTTTGGTTGATGCAAGATTGCTGTGAACCGGGAATGCTCTTGCATCAGTTATATTAAATTAAATTGTTGAGTTAAATAATTTAGATTATATATCCTTTTCTGAAATGATTATTTAAGAGGGAATTAAATATTTAATTTGACATCTTAATTGTGCTTATGGAAAATCTATTAAAAAAAATAAAAAATAATCAATATTTATTTATTTTAAATTCAAATGTGTATGGGAGTTACAAAATATAAATTAATTATTAGAATTATGAAGGGAATCTTGCATGCTTTCTGTATGGGGAGTTACTTTTGGCAAAAAACAAACATATCTTTGCTTTTGGGGGAAAATTTAACAAAAAAGAGAGGAGAATTTTTGGTTTTCTTGTGAAGAATTTTGGGGGTGAGTTTCTATTTTTGGGTTGTTTCTTTCTGGATTTTGGAGGAACTTTTGGAGAAGGAATATTTTTGCAGAGGACGATGTTTGAGGGTTTTGGCTTATTGGGTTGCTTGTATGTTGCCAGATGTTGGATCTTGAGGCTTCGCCTCCAAATTCTTTGCCAGGATAGTGTCCTAAGGTAGGGATTTAAATCCCTTTGTGTCTGTGTCTTTCTTTGTATATCTTGAATAGAAAATTAGTTGTTATTTATGAAAGGTTGTTTGAATCCACCATTTTTTATTATTGGAATATTTGATTTATATATCTGGGTTAGCAATTGGTAAATTTCTCTGTGCATTAATTGGGGTTTTTTCAATTTTAATTCTTTGCTTATAATTTGTTGTTACGGTTTCAAGTTATTAATTTATGGTTTTGGAGTTGTCCAGATTTTGTCTTTTGGGGGTTATCAATTTTACCAAACCTCGTGTTACCAAAATTGTTTTGGGTTTTCTGTTCTAAATTTTAATAATGGTTAGATTATGAAATTCTGGAGGAAACTCTGTGTCTGTATTTTTTTTTCATATTTTAATCATGAGGTATTTTTGTTTCTTTTAATTTTAATTTTATTTTATTTTTATGCAATGTCTGTTATTAAATTTATTTTGGTTTGTTAATGTTAAATCTATTATTTTCTTTACGATTTTATTGGGTGGAAGAAATTAATTTTCTGCATATTAGATTATATTTCTGTGCTTGTTTTCTTGCACCCACGGTGGTGGGGAGTTTTTCCACCCAACGTGGGGTTACCCATGGTGGTGGGGGAACCCACCTACCATAGGCTTAACCACGGTGGTGGGATCTCCACCACCATTGTGGGGGTCCATGGTGGAAACTCTTCCCCACACAACATTTTTATTTTTAGTGTACAAACTAAATATTAAAAAAAAAATAGATTGTTAAATTGTTTAATAGTTTTGTAAATATAAATATTTCATGTTTCATTTTTATGTGGGTTTGATTATATTCATAATTTGGAAAATGTAGCTTATTTTGATAAAATAGTATAATGGATAAAAATAGTTATATTTTGAATAAATATAGCTAGGTGTTGATAAAGATAGTTCTGATTAATATGAAAACAGGTTTTAAGGACCTGAAACCTTTAACAAAGGAGCATAAGATAGTTCAACAGAGAGCAACCAAACTAGCATTGAAACAACATACAAAAGATTGGCAAGAAGGCTAGTAAACTGAACGTATAGCAAAAGAAAGGAACAACAAAGTGAAAAAACCAGATAGAAGGCCTAAACAACAAACAACAACTACAAAGACTTAAGAAGATCAACAAGCTTAGTGACCAGTAGGTCATAGTTTGTCGAAGCAAATTTGAGTTCTTCAATTTTCTTGTTTGGTTTTTTCTCCTTCTTCTTGCCTTTGGTCCTCATTCTAGGTCCTTGCACCTCTCCCATACCTTCCATGTCAGGTTCCAGCTCTTGGGAATCCTTCTCATTCTCCAACTTGCTGATAAGAATTTTGGTGTTGTTAGCCAAGGCCTTCATAATGTTATGGCTTTGTTCAACAATGCTTCTGAGGCATTTTTCAATTTTGTTGAATTTGTTGTTAGTTTCCACCATTCTCTGGTCTGTAGCATTGTCATTGGTTTTTATCTCTTTCAGGGCCTTCTCCACTTGCTCAAACCTTGGGTTGAAGGCATCTCTAATCTCTTCAGTTCTAGCAATAGTTTTACTCAAGTCATCAACATATTCAGCCATAGATTTACCTTCATCAATACTGATTGTCTCCAGAATTTGAACCCTGTGGCTCAACTTCTTATTATCCTCCACAGCTTTCTTATGACTATTAATTAACCAGTCAAGGGTGTCCACAAACCCTTTCAAACCCTCAGTAGGAGGATTTGAAGGGGGGATTTTCTCACCAACATTGGCCTATTCATTATTGGGAACATCTCCACTAGTGATCTGTTCGGCATTTCTACCAACCCTTTGATTGAAACCTTCCCCTGTAATCTCCTCCACTTTTTGGTCAATGCCAGGATCCTTTCTCTACACTTTATCCTCCAATTCCAACTCATAATTGTCCTGCCTTTTCTGTCTGTACCTTTTTTGAATGGAAGTTTTAGTTTTCTTTTTTTGAGGGGATTGGGATTCATCCTTGTCAGAGTCCTCAAAGACCTCCTCCTCCTCCTCCGAGTGAATATGGAAGACCTTCTCTTTACTTTTTTTCTTGCCCTTAGAAGAGGAAAACTTAATGCTCACCTATTTTATTTTCTTACCAAGTTCAACTTTAGATTCTTCCAGACTCTCCTCTGTCTCACTTTTCGAATCACTTTTAGACTCATCACCCATAGAAAAATTAGAATTTGACCCTTCCTCCTCAGAATCAGAGATAGAAGGCTGGGGGCAGGCAATTTGGTTAGCTTTCAAATGGTCATAGATTAAAACCATAAGACCTTGATGCATGGCTATATCTCCCTTAGGGTTCTCTCTATGGGCTTTAATAGTAGCATTCAATGAACAAATCAAGAAATAGGGTATGTTAACTTTTTCATCATACCTGAAATGGTTGAGCAGTACAAAATGATAGCCATACACTTTGGTTAATCTGCCATCCAAGCTAATGTATCACATAATAGCAAACAGAACCTCCCTCCAAGGCTTAACAAATGCCCTAGGAGGGTAGTAGGTCTTGCTTAGCTTAACCAGGCGCTTCTTCTCCTTTTCTGTTTCAGGGTATTGCTCAATGACCTCCTTGCTAATATTTCTTTCCCTGTAGAAATTGCTTCCTTCCCTACGAAGATCCATTACCTAAGCAATGAGGTCTTCATCAATGGAGATAGTTTGATCTCCCATCTTCAGGGTGCCCTTCCTCCAATTTTTACAGAAAAAATTAGTGATTTTGGCATCCCTCCCATGGAGTCTCTCCATATACTTCATAAAACCACCCTTCTGCAAGATGCTCCAAATTTCCTCCTTTTGTTTCCACTCCTTACAGTTACTAGGCTCATAGCGATGCCTATTACCTCCCATATTTTCATAGTTCAAAACAAAAAACTGAGAGTTGTAGAAAGCTACAAGAAAGAAATTTCTCGAAGCGACCCCAAATACCTAGATTGTGTGGGAAAAGGTGGCATTTGTCTTGTCATTAATGGTACTAGCACAATGATAAGTAGTAATAGCCCTCCAAGTAATACTATTAATCATTATTTTATCCATTTATGATCTTTGGAGTGCAGTTATATCGATCCATGAAAATGATCGACCTGACGTCATTGAGGAGATCCTCCTCACCCTTCTAGGTAACCATATTGTTATGATCAACCATTACATTGGTTGCCCAGTCAGTAGGGTCATTTGCTTCATGATAAATGTGGGAAATAAAACATTTATTGAAGGTGTTGATGAGATCTCTAGCAGCCTTTATAGTGTTGTTGATAGTCCATGAGGGCTTAGAAATTCCTTTAAGGCATTTAATGATATTATTAGAGTCCCCCTCAATCCATAGATAGGGACGATTACACCTTTTAGCGAGGGGAATGCCTTGGAGAGAAGCCATAGCTAACACCATGTGGTTAGTTTGGAAACCTATAGGAGTAGCAATCATTTCCTTACAAATGCCATTTTCATCTCTGAAAATTGCACCACATCCCGCTGGGCCAGGATTGCCTTTGGCAGCTCTGTCAAAGTTGATTTTGAGCCATCCATGAGGGGGATAGTGCCATTTATCTTCAAATCTCTTGATTTGTTTAGAATTAGTACTAACAACACTCTTCAGATTCCAAGAGTTGAGTATGTGAGTTTCCATGGGGTTGACCAGATTGCATGGTTCTCCAATGATCCTAATGTTCTCCATAATAGCCCTTTGAATTTTCTAAAAAAACAACAGCCTAGGTGAGAGAAGTATCCCTGAAGATGCAGTTGTTTCTTTCTTTCTAGATCCCCCATAGGATGTGAGGGAGTGAGAGCTGCCACAAAGATCTCAAAGTGGGATTAGACCAATGAAAACTCCAAGAATGGAACAAATATTGGATAGAGTTAGGAAACACCCATTCCATACAAAAATTCTTAAGAAAAATTTCCCGAATTGAAGCAGTGAAGGAAGAGTGGATTGCCAAATGGTCCACAGACTCTTCCTCCTCAAGACATAAAGCACACCTATTTGGGAAGATAAAACCTCTAACCTTTAGGTTGTCTAAAGTCAAAATTTTGTTTTGGAGGATGGTCCAGTAAAAAATATTGATCTTTGGTATAGGACCCTTTATCCAAGCTTTAGACCAAAAGGGGTTCTCTGAGGGGGCTGGATATAGCACTCCATACATAGAAGAAATAATAATGTTGCCTTTGGGTTCAAATTTCCAAATAAGAGTATCTTCCTCACTGTTCAACCAAGCAAAAGATAGGTGTTTCTTGAGATAGATGAGGTTAGGGTGAAGACCTTCAATGTTCTACCATTTATCACCTATCTAATACCCCTCAACCAAGGAACCGAAGACTCTTTTACAGGGGGCAGCAAAGGGGGCCCAATTAGGGATTTCCATCAAAGGCTTATTAAGCAACCAAGGATCCTCCCAAAATTTAACTTTCCTGCCATTACCAACTCTCCATTTCACCCCTTTGATAATGTTGTCTTTACAGTTAGAGGCATGATTCCAAATGTGAGACCCGTTAATATTGATATCAGAATTAATGAAAGAGAAAAGAGAAGAAGACAGAAGAGGATACTTACTTCTTCAAATTTTACACCACTCACTGTGAGAGTGGAACAATCTCCAAACCTGTTTAGACAAAAGAGCTTCATTGAGGGTCTAGATTCTCCTCAGGCCCAAACCACCTTTGCTTTTCAATCTACAAACCTTGTCCCAAGCCACTAATGCCATTCTTTTCTTTTCCTCTACCCCAGACCAAAGAATTTTTTCAATAGAATTAGCAAACTTAACTGGAATTATAAAGAGGCTAAGGGCATAAATAGAAATGCTTTGAAGGGATGCTTTAAGAAGTTGTAGCTTGCCAGCCTAACTTAAGAGAGAACCTTTCCAACTGGAAATCTTTTTTTGAAATTTATCCACCAAAGAAATCCAAAAGGAATCAGGTGGAGCAATGTCCAGGGGGAGGCCTAGGTAGGTAGTAGGGAGATCAACAATCTGGCATTCTAGAATTCTGCTGATTCTATGCTGTCTTCACTTAGGAGTGTTGATGAAAAACACTTCACTTTTAACCTAGTTGATAAGTTGGCCAGAAGCAGATGCAAACTTGCAAAGGGTGTCCTTCAGGATTCTGGCTTCCGAAACACTTGAGTCCCCCATAATGATGGTGTTATCCACAAATTGTTGGTGGGAGCAAGTATGATCTACAGAGGAGGGTTGGAGACCTTTAAAAATACCTCTAGTAACCAAGCTTTCCATGGACCTACCAAAACATTCAGTCGTAATTATGAAGAGGATAGGGGAGATGGGGTCCCCTTGCCTCAATCCTATGGAGGCTTTAAAGAAAGAGGAGGGAGATCTGTTAACAAGAACAACAAAGGAGGTAGAGGAGATAAGCTGCTTGAAGAGGTCCACACATTTGTTAGAGAAGCCAAAAGCGAAAAGGACCTTCATGAGGAAAGACCAATCGACCCGGTCATAGGCCTTAGATAATCAAGATTGAGAATAAAACCCTACTTCTTAGCCATAACAAGGGAATGGATGTTCTCATGGATAGTTATGATGGAATCAAGAATTTTCCTTCCTCGCACAAAACCATTTTGCTAATGACTGATCAAAGATGGAAGGACTTTCAAGAGTTTGGAGGTTAGGACCTTCGAAATTATCTTATAAAAAGAGTTGCATAAACTGATTGGCCTGAACTTAGCCATGGAGTCAACACCTTGAATTTTGGGGATTAAAGCAATGAAGGTGCCATTAATTTCTTTCAGAAGTTTTCTAGCCCCCAAAAATTCTTTAACCCCACTAGAGAAATCTTTCCCAACAATATCCCAGAACTCTTGGAAAAAGAACATAGGGAAGCCATCAGGTCCAGGGGCTTTGTTGCCTTCAAAAGAAAAGACAACATTTCTGATCTCCAAATTTGATGGGATGGAAGTTAAGAAAGCATTCTTTTGCTCATCAATAAGGCAAGGAATGTTTTGAAGGAAGGAATTTTGAACATCATCATCCAAGCTTTGATCCCTACAAAGAAGACCAGAGAAGGAAATTTTAGCCTCATTTCTTATCTCCTCCTCCTTAACCAGCTCCACATTGTCCACCATCAGTTTTTTGATCCTATTAGCTGCTTTATGTTTGATTGTCGACATATGGAAGAATCTGGTATTCTTATCTCCTTCCTTCAACCAAATACATCTAGACCTCTTCTTCCAAAAAGATTCTTCTTTAGCAATGATTTCATGGTATCTTTGAGGATCTCATTTTATTCAATGATAGTCATAGTAGAGAATCCATCCTTCTGGATTTAGACCTATATTTTATTGAGGTCTTCCTGAATTTTTTGTTTGACCTCAAAAATATTCCCAAAGATGGATTTATTCCAAGTCCTTATGTTGTATTTTATGCTTTTAAGTTTCTTCACAACTCTATACATGGCAGTACCATCAACTTGAATGTTCCACCATTCCTGAATTTTATGGGTAAGATCCGGATGTAAAGTCCACATTTTTTCAGACCTAAAAGGAAAATGCCTTATCCTATTTATGGGGTCAACAATAGGAGTTATGGGATAGTGGTCAGACCCAACACAAATGTGAGTAGATAGAGAACATAAGTAGTGTCTGTACCAATCATTAGAAATAAGAGCCCTATCAAGGCGAACTTGAATAAGGTCATTTCCAACCCTCCTGTTAGTCCAAGTGTAATTGAAACCCTGCATCTCCACATCATTAAGAGCCTAAGTGTTTATAAAATACATGAGGGCCAGTCTGCTATCCAACTGAGAAGGGCTTCCACCAAATTTTTCCTCCTCTCTCAACGGGGTGTTGAAGTCTCCCATGACTAGCCAACTGAGGTTCTTGAAGCTGTCCCTTATTTCCATAATTTTTTTCTAAAAATTGCTTCTAGCTTTCAAGGTGTTAGGAGCATAAATTTTTGTGAGGACCCAAGAAGTTTCATCTTTTAAATGCTCAAATTTAATGCAAGAAAAATTTCTTTCTTGAATAAGAACTTGACCTCTAACACTATTGAGATTCCAAATTGTTGCAATGCCTCCAGAGGCACCTTCCGAGCTACCACCACAGAAACTCCCAGATTTAAAGAAACATTCAAAGCTTCAACCTTATCTCTACTCATCTTAGTTTCTTGAATAAGAAAAATATTAGGTTTACTATCCCTAATCATATTCCTAATAATATCATGCTTGTGGGGATTATTAAGTCCCGTAATGTTCCAAGAAACAATCTTCATGATTACTTACCAATTCCTAACTACTTCAGATTCCTCTGAGTCCCATATGCTGTGTTCTTGCTGGCCTCCTTATCTCCAAATTTCTGGTTTGAAGGTCATCCTAGAGATGAGGAGACATGCCCTACATCAACTTGAAAAATTCTACTAGACTTCCTTAATTGGGCGACAGAGGGAGTGGATCCTTTTTTGTTCCCGTGTTTTGGAATTTTCCATTCAGCTTCTTTCTCAAAAAATGCTTTAGGATTACTAAGGATTCTATAAATTTCCTCTTCATTACCCCATTTAGGTGATCTAGAGTCATGTGAAGAGCTATTGACTATTTTAGAGGCTTGATCTGAATTCGAAAGGTTCAGACCCAATATAGCACATTTCTGGGCCTCTTGCAAATCAGAACTGATTGTGAGAGGGGAAGAGTCAGCCTTTTCTTCTTGTGAGCCAGTGATCTCCCCTTCCTCAGATTGTTCCACTTCCTTAATATCCTTATCCTTCTGATCCTCTTCATTGGAAGCTTCCTTACTGGCCAAGGTGTCAACAATTACCATCTAGGTATTTTCTTTATAAGATTCATTCTGATCTATTATTTCCTCTCTTTGGATCTGCCCTCCCAGGGGGTTGTCTACTTTCATTCATTCCTTCCTCAGAGCTTCCTGGGGGGGAGATGTTTGGAGATAGAGGCTAAGGATACCACTTCCTTATTCTCCCCCAGGGGTCCAAAACAGTTGATATCAAATAGTTCAGTTTCCTTATTTTCTGAATTTTTGACTTGCCATACCTTTTTCTCTGGAGCCTTTTTACTTTCTACTATAGTTTTGGCTTGCTTATTCTCCCCTTTGGGCTTGAGAGGACAATGTTTAGCTTAGTGACCTTATTTTTTGTAGTGGAAGCAAGCAAAGGGGATGGATTTGTATTCAATTTGTTGTTTCCAAGTTCTCGAATTTGACACAATATCTATCTTCTTGGGCATATCTACATCGTGGGTGATCCCTACACAAAATCTGGCATGAGTGAGCCTCCTTCTTGAAGCTGTGACTGGATCTATTGAGACGATCTCACCAAAAGATCTTGCTATACCTGAGAAAATACTTTATGCCCAATACTCAAGAGGAAGACCTGGTAACTTAACCCAAACTGGGACTTGCACTAGAAGAGAATCACTCATATTTAGATCCAGATGCCTATTCTGGAGGGCCAGAGCTGTCTTTCCAACAAACCAAGGGCTACCACAAAGGATCCTTATTTTGTCTTCATCACATGAAAAAGAAAAGGCGAGAAGATGTTTGGGTAGAGCCAAAACCTTAACATTACCTTTCAAAGCCCATTTCCATTTAACATAGGCCCTAACAACCTCAATGTTTCGACTTGGTCCCATAAATTTACCCACCAGAGAGTTCAACATGTTGCTTATGTTATGATCCACTACCAAGTCAGGGATAGAGATGGAAAAATTACCACCATTCGGATTTGATATATTCTTGATAGGAGGTAGGAAAGATTTCCTGGAAGGTCTAGTTCCAAAGAGGGTTGATCACTTTCTAGTTTCTTGTCCACTCTCACAAACTGCTTCACATGGGCTGGACCCCCCAACCATATTTCCAGGACCCATATTATTCTCTGACAGAGTATTGTCAGCCTGCATAATATTTAGAGGCTTGTCCTTCCCCCCCATCTGGCTAGCTACATTGATCTGGCTACTTCCTCCATTGGAACCAGAGTTCCCACCTTGCAGAGAATTCAAAATTTGAATTCTACCTTTGTTGCCTTCTCCTCCTCCACATGAGCTTTCCATCCTCAAGATAGTTATAAATTAAATTAGATATATTTAGATTAACTATATTAGATTTGAGTATAGAGTTATATTTTGCAAAATATATATATGCATTTTGTTAAATATAGTTATATTTGGAAATTATACATATTTTTGAGAAAAGTAAATGTGTTTAGATTTTTACATATGTTATTTAATATAATTAATTAATCACGTGGTTAAGTGTTGTTTAGGATTATTTATATGTATATGTTTTCATATGAACTTGGGTATTCTTCAGTTAATTTTCTATTGATCAAATATAATGATAGCAAATAGTAGGAATAAATTACGATTTCTTAAATGTTTTGAATAATAAAATGTTAGTTTCATTGTGCAAATTATTAGGAATAAAATGAGTTATACTGGTTTAGATTTTGGGTTATTAAAATTAATGTTAATTTGAATTAATTGATGTATAGATGGTATTATGGTCTCTTTGGTGTTTTATTATGTTTGGCATTATGAGACCTTGTATTAGCTTATGGTTCTTGTCTATCATAGGTGGATACTTAGTTATGTTGCTTTAATGTAATTTGGTTCTAGAGGCTAAGGACAATGTTGAGTTCCTGATTGTGTATGGTTGCTCTTTGTCTTTTAATGTAATGTGATTGGTGTCTTGCATGACTTCTATGCTAGTCAATCTTTCTTTGGATGCATTGTACCTCCTTTTTTGTAATCCTGTTCTAGAAAGTTAGTCAACCTTGCTATGGTAGAGGGATCTAGACTTTTGGTGTTTTTTGGGTGTCGTAGACCTTGTGTTGAGTTTTTGATTCCTAGGTGCAAGTCAAGGGGGAGTGGCTTTCATTGGGGGTCGGGACCCAAAGTGTAGTGCCCCTCTCTTTTGTCTTGGTAGACCCTATATTTATGAGTTTTTTGTGTGTGGCTTCGACCCTTTTGGTGTTCGTCAATTTTGGTTTGGTTGTGATGCTTGACTATGTTTCCTAGATTTCTATGTGATGTGGATGGTTAGAATAATGATGTTTTAAGCTTGTGATGTTATATGATGTTACTTCTCTTTGTGTGTTAGATGATTATAGATGAATATTTTTGTAATGTTAGAATTTTATCTTGATGCTCTTAGATGTATATCTGCCTTGATCTTACATTGCTTATTATCTCTGATGTTGTTATGTGGTTGTGATTGATAATTATATGTCAATTCCTTTGATGGAATCATATGATGTAGTTTATGATGTGATTATTAGTTTTTATTCATATGCAATAGTTCATTATTGGGCTATTTTATTTATGAGTTTCCTTACATATATAGATGTATACCGACTTGATGAACACTGCTTCTATGTTTGATGTCCTTGGGTGAAAGGGAAAAACACACACTGTTCTTTGGGAAAGCTATGCCACTTTCATTCCCTATTCACGGTATGATATTTTGTGGATTATTGATGTAGGAGCATCCCTGGTTCACAACAATCTTGCATCAACCAAAAACATTTTCCTTTCTGCTTTGTTTGCAGTTTCAGTTTTCTTTCTGTGTGTCCTAGTTTTGGCTCACTAGATCCTATGGAGTTGGATTCTACTTGAAGACTTGATCATTTTTCTTGCTTTCAGACCACATCTCATTTGGATCTCTTTCTAGCAAGATATCGCTACGGGTTTCCATTACAGTTTCTTGTTACCGGTTGCCTGAGACCTATTTTGGTGATCTACCAGAACCCATTCCAAAGCTTGCAGAGCCTTGAGTGTTGATTTTGATGCTCCTTGGCATGTGAAAGGTCTTCTTCATTTCATGCTTTGGATTTTCATAAGGAATCTCTTGGCGGAGGCTGACCTTGTTCATTTTGCATGTTAGGTCTTGTTCTTTGGGTTTTGATCCCTTTTGGGCCAACTGGATCCTTTGGATCGATATATATTTGTAATCATGCTTTAGAATGTAATCAACGAGAACCTATCAAAGTATCAGATAGATAGACCATGCCTAGAAGATAGATCTTTCGATTCAAGGTCCCGGTTGTGATCTATTTTACGAGGCCCGTGTGCTGGTATGTTGTAACCTGGTTGTTACCGGTTGGATGTAATCAAATTTCATGCAATAAAACTATTTGTTATGCATTTCCTCCATCATATCTGTGTGTTTCCATTGTGTTTACTCTTTCTAATTGGTCCAAACTGATCTCCTTGAGGTCTCTCCTCACCGGTGACTGCTTCAATTATATATATGTTCGATAGTTTGTTTATGCAACTGTAGGTATCGAACATTGAATCCACCTGAATCTTCAGGTCTGAGCTGCTATCCAACCCAGTGGAAAAGTGGAAAAAGGAGATATAAGTCAAATCCCTGTCATGCACCCTAGTTCCTTGTTTGTCAGGTCTTGTTAGTCGTCACTCTCTATTAGCTCACTGTGTTTTGAGTTTGTCATAATTTGTTACTCCTCTTCATAGTATAATAATTTTTGTGGAGTGATTAGTATTTTATCTCTCTTTGTATTTGGGATATGGTTGTTTAATTAGTTAGTAAATTGTGATTGTGATACTTAAAGCTTTAAAATATTTAAATTAATTAATTATTTCGAAAAGAGAATTTATAAGGGAATTAAAAATAACAACTATTTATTTAAAGGTTAGTTAATTAATAATTTATTATTGTTGTCTCATTTGATCTATTATAAACATTTAATTAAATATTTCTTTAATAATCTTATTATCACTTATTGCTTTAAAAAAAATAATTATTACCACTTGTTGTTTTAAAAAAATTAAATTTAAAAAGAAAATAATTATTATTTATTTTAATTAATAACTTGCAAGTGCATGTGGGGGTTACAAAATAATTTAATGGATTTAATTATTGGAGGAATCTTGCATGTTGGGAGTTACATTGGAAAAAAGGTATTTGTATTGGTGGCTTGCTTTTTAAAAGTAGCAAGTTTTGCCGTGAATATTTGCTTTGCATATTTGTCTCTGGTTTTCTAGTTTTTGGGGGTTTTGAGGGGAATAAATTGGGAAAATCATTCGGTTCTTGAAAGGAGAAATTTGGGGAAAATACTTTTGGCTTTTGGGAAATGAAATTGAAAAGGGTAGTTTGATTTTTTTGGATTGAAGATTTGGGATTGGTACCTCGTGCATACAACTTCTGGCACTATTCTTTTTTCCTGAAAATGAAAAAAGGTAAGGATTTTTGGTTATTTCCCTTGTATATTAAAAAAATCTCTCTTTGATCCAAATGAAAAATCAATTAGTTGTGTTTATTGTGAAAAGAATTTGGAGATAAGGATTGTCTGGAAAACTGGGTTTAGATTTCAGGAAAGTGGGAATTGATTGGATCTATTTGTATTCTGTGTATTGAATTTTTTAATTCAAAAAGATTGAAAAGAATTATGTGGCTCTTGATCTTGCATAATTCTAAATTTCTCTTGTTTTTATCTCATCTGAAATCTAAGGTTTGCTCGAATTTTTATTCCTCAATCTGGGTATATGAAACTAAGAACTTCATCTAAGAAAATCTATTGACTCTTGTCTGTAATTCCAATTTGTATTTATTTCACATATGTAAGAATATATATATTCTAGTATAATTCTGGAATTTCAAATTTGTCAATGTAATTATACCCATGAATTTCTCTTTGAATATATATATATATATATATATATATATATGTATATATATATATAGACACACACACACACACACACACACACACACACACACACACACACACACACACACACACATGCACACACACACACACACACACACACACATATCCACATGGGTTCTGAATATCATTTGGCCTGTGATATTTTTATTATTGCCACATTTTTATGACTTTGCGGTTTGGGGTTTTATCGGAGCCTCTTGGAAGAGCGTGGGTATCCCCCACACTATGGGTGGCTCCACCCATAGTCATGGGGAGACCCATGGATGTGGGGGGGAACCATTCGCACAGCTGTGGGGAGCCATGGGTGATCCCATGACACCCCTCCCTTTACTCTCCACTGTGAGCTCCCTTTGGTCTCTGATATTTTTGACACAGTTTCTTTAACTTCATTAAATTGTTATTGTTTTCGGCTATTCTTTGTGTAGCGCTCATATATATGTGCGCTTGTGCATAAGTTAATGGTTTCCTATGTAGGTTCAGTTAGATTTAATTCAATTTGGTTCCTGTTAATATGTTATTGGGTATTTCATTATGTTTTAATCAATATATATATATATATATACACACACACACACACACACTTCACCATTATGACTTTGGGTTAATGTAGTTTCAATATAAGTTTTCAGATGTTGTTTTGATATTTGGATTTATGTAATTAGATATTCATAAAACACATGAAAAATTTGTTTATATGTGAGTATGTGTGGCATAGTGATAATCGACGTCGAATTATTTTTAGCCTTCTGTGTATGATAATTTACAAACATGATCTCTTTAAATAAAATTATAATACAAGTGTCTTTTCTTGCACTTGACATTGTCTAAATCATGATTGTAGTATTGACATTAATGTGTTATGTTATTGTAGTTTGTTCAATAATGAAAAGTTAGCTTTGTTGTGCAAATGGGTATAGATGAAGTTATTAATGATTCGATTTTGGGTTATTGGGAAAATTAAGTATATTTGAATTTAGTGGGTGAATACTAGTTAATTTGGACTCATTTTTCTATGCCTTATGGGATTCTTGTCTAATATTGTGGGATCTAGGTTATGGCATTTTAATACCAGAGGCTATGTCAATGTTGAGTTCTTATGTACTCTTTGGCTTCCCTTGCCATTGATGTTTTGTGATTAGCATCTTGTTTGACTCCCTTGGTAGGTGAGCCTTCATGGTTGGACATTGTTGTACTGCTTCTCCTAATATTTTGGATCAATGGATTTTGTGTGCTAGATGTACCTTCCTAGTCTATTGTTGTACTCCATTTGGAGATCATTTCTAGCATGTGGCTAAGCCTTGATATGGTTAGTGTCTAGCCACCTTGTGTTTTGGATATCATGGCCTTGGGTTTATTTTTGATTCGTAGGTGCAAGTAAGGGGGAGTGGCTTCCATTGGGGGTTAGGACCCAAAGCGGTCACCTGGGTAACTCAATGGAAGTTTTGTAATCAAGTGATACCCTAATTAATGAACTTGGGTGGGTAGTTAGTTCACATTAATTAAGATAGTTTTCTGATGCCTCCTTGCCTGCAAACGCTCGGATAGGTTTGGGGGTAAGTGGAGAAGGGCCTGGAATGGCTTCCACCAGTCTTGTCTCCTCGAAAGGTTGGTGTGGTCCACTACTGTATGTATGGGGGCCGGGGGTCGGGAGAGGTCACCAGGGTAACCCAGGGTGGGGGTTAGGACCTAGTGAAGACCTACGAGGGTAACCCATGACATCCTAGTGATGACACTCTTCCCTTTGCTACCTAGTGGTAACCCATATTTTTATCCTTCTGTGTATTGTTGAGTTCCCGAAAGTGGTTGGTTTTCTCATGCTTGTTGTCCTTTTGTGGTTGCCTTGGGCCTTTGGTGGTTGGTTGTTATTTTTGTGTTTATGTGGTGTTCTCTTTTGAGCCTCATATATGTTTATTTAAATTGATTCTTTGTTAGTAATGTTATGTTGATTCTCCTGTGAGTCATGTTGGTACCCTTGTATATCTTGCTTCTACCTAGTGGGTCTGGATGGTACCTCCTAGCACGGGGGGTGTACCTTATGGTACCACATGGTTGGGTGGAGTTCTTTTCGTACCCATTGGGTTTGGCTCCTTCAACTTCATGATCGTGTTGGATCAGAGAAGTTTTCAAGACTATTATTGATGTACCAGATTCTTGTATCCTTCCCATCACATGACTCTTGGAGATTTGTATATTGAGGATCCATCATTATGTATTTGAAACTCTTATGTAAATTCTCAAGTAATGTAATGAGAATCTTGTATCCATGTAATGATCTTTATTATAATTTGTATAAGAGTTCTTGTTAAATATACGAGTTGATGTATAACCTCATGATGCATCGTTATGGGGCCTTGAGGACATTGTTAGTTATTTAATTGTGCCTCAATATGTATCTTGTTAAAAGTATCTCTTAGCATATGTATATGTTTCCTTTCAAAAAAAAATTATTCCCATTTTCATGTTCATGAATGTTTTGTCTTCTGGGCCTCATGGCAGGGCATGCCACTTGGTATCAAAGCCCATGTTCAAACATTAAGATTCTCTGGGTATACTTGGGTTCTTTTTGTTGTTGATGTTAGTCTTTTGCAAGCAATTTTGATTCTAGTCCTAAGCTTTCCCTTGTGTGTTGTTGTGCTGTCCAGAAGGATACCAAGAGCACATGGAAGAGGCCATGGTAGAGGCTAAGGCAGGGGATGTGGTAGAGGGGTAGCAACTGATAATACTCCCACACAGTGTTCCCAAGGGGATTTTGGCTATCAGGAGTGTGAGTTGTCTGGGGCAGCAGGAAATCAGTTACAGGTGTTGCTAGAACAACTCCTTGACTGTTTGGGTCCCCACCAGGATAATGCGGCTCATGAAAGGTCACCAGTAAAGCCAGTTAATGATTTTTCATAATGGGAGGTGACATTCATGAAAGACTTGATGAGAACCAACCCTCCTAAGTTTCATGATACCAGAACTGGTTTAGAGGCTAAAAAATGGTTGATTGAATTGGACAGATGTTTTTCTATGCACCCCTTCAGTACTAATACTAAGGCTAGATGTGCAATCATATATCTAAGGAATTTTACATCACTTGGTGGTAGTTGGAAGAACATAAGCTTCACCTGGACATAAATACTATTTCTTGGGAGTTGTTTGTGAAATTTCTTCGAACACAGTTACTTTCAGATCATTGGAGGCAACGCAAAGTAGATGAATTTCATGATTTGCGTTAGCAGTCTATGTTAGTAGAACAATATGAGCATTATTTTTATGAGCTTGAGAGATACGCTAGGATAGGAGATGATGAGACTATGTTAGTACAATATTTTATTAAGGGTCTCAATGACCAAATCAGTTATGATGTGCGGGTTTTTTAACCAAAAAACATGGAAGTTGTAGTTGAGAAAGCTCGTTTGGTTGAGGATAAACTTGCTAGGGCTTGTGGGTCTCACTCAAGAGGACAGTCTGGTAATACATTAGCTGGTGGATAGGGTTCTAGAAGCAACTCAGAATCAAAGAGTAGGATCTTTCTGAGGACAACAACAACAACCAAAGTGTAAGAATTCATATCATTAGCAAATTGAGGGTGCTCATTTAGGAAATAATAGGAATTGGAAGAGGAATAAACATGACCGAGTAGGTACCAAGCATCAAATCCACCTGAATCTTCAGGTCTGAGCGTGCTCTCCAACCCAATGGGAAAGTGGACAAAGGAGATATCAGTCAAACCCCTGTCATGCACCGTAGTTCCTTGTTCGTCAGGTCTTGTTAGTCGTCACCCTTTGTTAGCTCACTGTGTTTTGAGTTTGTCGTAATTTGTTACTCCTATTCATAGTATAGTAATATTTGTGTCCAGAGTGATTAGTATTTTATCTCTCTTCATATTTGGGATATGGTTGTTTAATTAATTAATAAATTGTGATTGTGATACTTAAAGCTTTAAAATATTTAAATTAATTAATTATTTCGAAAAGAGAATTTATAAGGGAATTAAAAATAACAACTATTTATTTAAAGGTTAGTTAATTAATAATTCATTATTGTTGTCTCATTTGATCTATTATAAATATTTAATTAAATATTCCTTTAATAATCTTATTATCACTTATTGCTTTAAAAAAAATAATTATTACCACTTATTGTTTAAAAAAAATTAAATTTAAAAAGAAAATAATAATTATTTATTTTAATTAATAACTTGCATGTGCATGTGGGGGTTACAAAATAATTTAATGGATTTAATTATTGGAGGAATCTTGCATGTTGGGAGTTACATTGGAAAAAAGGTATTTTTATTTTGGTGGCTTGCTTTTTGAAAGCAATGAGTTTTACCATGAATATTTGCTTTGCATATTTGTCTCTGATTTTCTGGTTTTTGGGGGTTTTGAGGGGAATAAATTGGGAAAATCATTCAGTTCTTGAAAGGAGAACTTTGGGGAAAACACTTCTGGCTTTTGGGAAACAAAATTGAAAAGGGTGGTTTGATTTTTCTGGATTGAAGATTTGGGATTGGTACCTCGTGCATGCAACTTCTGACACTATTCTCTTTTTCGAAAAATGAAAAAAGGTAAGGATTTTTAGTTATTTCCCTTGTATGTTAAAAAATCCCTCTTTGATCCGAATGAAAAATCAATTAGTTGTGTTTATTGTGAAAAGAATTTGGAGATAAGGATTGTCTGGAAAATTGAGTTCAGATTTCAGGAAAGTGGGAATTGATTGGGTCTATTTGTATTCTGTGTATTGAAATTTTTAATTCGAAAAGAGTAAAAATAATTATGTGGCTCTTGATCTTGCAATGTTCTAAATTGCTCTTGTTTTTATCTCATTTGAAATCTGAGGTTTGCTCGAATTTTTATTCCTCAATATCGGTATAGGAAACTAAGAAATTCATCTCAAAAAATTTATTGACTCTTATCTGTAATTCCAATTTGTATTTATTTCACATATGCAAGAATATATATTCTATTATAATTATGGAATTTTGAATTTGTTAATGTAATTTTACCCATGAATTTCTCTTTGAATATATATATATATATCCACATGGGTTTTGAATATCGTTTGGCCTATGATTTTTTTTTGTTGGCATGTTTTTATGACTTTGCGGTTTGGGGTTTTATCAGAGCTTCTTGGAAGGGCGTGGGAAGTCCCCACATTGTGGGTGGCTCCACCCACAGTCATGGGGAGTGATAACTCAGTGATGAATAGTGAATACCAAACCAGTACTGAGAGGGGGGGGGTGAATCAGTATAGGCACAAAAACTTTTCCTGAACCTGTTTGACTGCAAACAATGCACTTGACTGACAAACACTAACACTGATCTAAACTAGATTATTACCGGTTAAACACAATGAGACTGTGAAAGACATAAACTGACAACACTTAGCTTTCCACACAACTTACACCCTCATTTCCACTTTATCCTTATGCATAAACAAGTAATCTACCATCAGAAATATAATAACTTGCTAGTTCAACATGATTCACTACTTGACAAAAAATAACAAAGCATCACATGAAAAGGGGATCACACATGACACACATATTTTTCATATGGAAACCTAACTGGGAAAAACCACGGTGTGGATAAATAGCCACAAGCTGTTCTTGAACTCTTTAGAAGTCTGCTTTGTTAGGAGCCTAGTTCGGTTAAAGATTGTTACAATAGGTTCTGTTAGGAACCGATCCTGTTAGGGATCACCCAGTTAAGGGATGGCTAGAATACCTACTTAAGGGTTAAACCCTGTTAAAGGTTACCTTGTTACAGGATTTTAAGAACTCAATGGCTTTGAGTCACCCTGTTAAAGGATTTACAACAAGCTGGTTAAAGCTACCCTGTTAAAGGATTTTCCAACTATTGAAGTGGTTAGAGATCAACAGGTATTATAATGATCTGGTAATAGCACTCAATGCCAATGTAGATCCGCTTTAGTTCCTTCCTTCTACGTACACACTTTGCAGGTATCAATTCTCTTATCTGGTTTGGCAAGAATCACGTATCTCTGCACTTAGATACACACACAACATTTGCCAACAACCTCAATATGAAACACAACATCGACCTTATAGGAAACATATAGGTTAGTATCATAAACCCTAAACCCTAAACATTTAGGTTAAGCAATTTAATTGGTTCAATCCTGATCATTGAACACTTTGCATTGAATACAATGGTCTTGAATAGATCTCAAGACGTTCTCCATTGTTCATTCTTCACTGCTTCATGGAGGCGATAACCAATCACGCATTCTCCACCGTTTACAAAGACTTCGCACATTCCCAAGGTAGATAGGATCAATCTCCTTCATGCAAGATCTTTCATGCGCACAAGGCTGATCATGGCAACATAATCTGTTCTGCATTACAATGCTAACTCATCACACGATGTCATTGGTTGAATCAAATAGGCATAGAACACTTCAACCGGAAACCCTGAAGCTAAGACTACCAACCGGTAGTCATGCCATATGAAACCTTGATAGAAAACATTCCATATGCTAGTTCACATTTCAACATACCGGTTCACTTGGACAAACATACCGCTTCACCTTTTGCACATATACGGGTTAAAAACATCATATAGATTCTCTTTGCCAGTTGCTTAACTTCAATATACCGGTTCACTCCTCAGCATATTGACAACAATGACAACATACAATATCATCATGTCATCATATTCTGCACATATTCCAATAGGGAGATCCATGGCTATGGGGGGGAACCATCCCCACAACTTTGGGGAGCCATGGGTGATCCCCATGACATCCCTTCCTTTACTCTCCACTGTGAGCTCCCTTTGGTCTGCGATATTTTTGATACAGTTTCTTTAACTTCATTAAATTGTTATTATTTTTGGTTTCCCTTTGTATATATATATATATATATATGTATGTATATATATCTGTGTGTGTGTGTGTGTGTGTGTGTGTGTGTGTGTGTGTGTGTGTGTGCACGTTTGTGCATAAGTTAATGGTTTCCTATGAAGGTTCAATTAGATTTAATTCAATTTGGTTCTAGTTAATATGTTTTGATTAATTAGAAAAATAACTTTTAAGGACCCGAAACCTTTTACAAAAATATCAAAAGAAAGATCATCAAAGATCAAATAGACCAACATAAAGATAACATACAAAATACTAGCAAGAAAGCCAACAACTCGAACGGACAACAAAAAACAAGGAACAACAAAGTAGAAAAACTAGAAAGAAAGACCTAATCAGCTAGCAACACCTACAATTTGCGAAGCCACTTTGAGCTCTTCGATTTCCTTGTTTGGATTTTTCTCCCTCTTCTTGCCTTTGGTCCTTGTGCATGGTCCTTATACACCTTCCACGCCCTCCATGTTAGGTTCCTACTCCAGGGATTCCATCTCATTCTCTAGCTTACTGATCAGGATTTTGATGTTGTCAGTCAAGGCCTTCAGAATGTTATAACCATGTTCAACAATGCTTTTGAGACCGATATCAATTTTGTTGAGTCTATTTTCAGCATCCACCATTCTCTGGTCCCTAACAATGTCATTGTTTTTTATTTCCTCTAGGGCCTTCTCCACTTGCTCAAACCTTGGATTGAAGGCATCCCTAATCTCTTTAGATTTGGCAATAGTCTTTCCCAAATCATCAACATGCTCAGCCATGGATTTACCTTCACCGATGCTAATAGTCTCCAAAATTTGAATCCTATGACTCAGGTTCTTGTTTTCCTCCACAACATTCTTGTGACTGTTTATGAGCCAGTCAAGGGTGTCCACAAATTTCTTCAAACCCTCAATAGAAAGGGTAGAAGGGGGGGTTTTTCCACCAACCTTGGCCTGATCAGTTTTGGGGTCTTCACCACTTGTATTCTGCTCTACATCACCACCCACACTTTGGTTGAAGCCAATCCCCGTAATCTCCTCCTCAACATTTTGGTCCACATCTGAATCCTTGCTCTGCTCTTTGTCCTCAGTCTTCAGCTCAGAATTGCCTTGCCTTTTCTACTTTTTCCTTTTCTGAGAAGAAGATTTAGGTTTCTTCTTTTGAGGGGATGAAGAGTCATCCTTTTCAAAGTCCTCAGAGACCTCCTCCTCTGAGGAAGAGTGAATCTGGAAGACCTTCTCTTTGCTTTTTTTTCTTACCCTTGGAAGAGGATGACTTACTACTCTCCTATTTTCTTTTCTTACCCAATTCAACCTCGGAGTCCTCCAGGCTCTCCTCAGTCTCACTTTTCAAATCACCAGCATAATCCTCACCCATAGAAAATTCAGAGTCTGACCCTTTCTCCTTAGATTCAGAGACATAAAGCTAGGGCGGGTGATTTGATTAGCTTTAATATGTTCATAGATTAAAACCATTAGACCTTGGTGCATAGAAATGTCTCCCTTAGGGTCTTCTCTATGGGCTTTGATAGTGGCATTCATCAAGAAAATCAGGTTATAGGGCATGTTAAGTTTGTCTTCATACCTGAAGTGGTTGAGCAGCATGAAATGGTAGCTATAGACTTTGGTAAATCTGCCATCCAGAGTGATGTAGCCCATGATTGCAAATAGAACCTTCCTCCAAGGCTTAGCAAAGGCCCTAGGAGGGTAGTAGGTCTTGCTAAGCTTAACTAGGCACTTCTTCTCCTTAGTAGTTTTAGGGTATCACTCGATGGCCTTCTTGCTAAGCTTTCTATCCCTGTAGAAATTACTTCCCTCCCTCTGGAGACCCATCACCTGAGAAATGAGGTCTTCGTTGATGGTGATAGTTTGATCTCCCATTTTCAGGGTGCCCTTCCTCCAATTTTTGGTGAAAACTTAGTGATTTTAGCATCCCTCCCATGGAGTTTTTCCATGTACTTCGTTAGCCCACCCTTCTACAAGATACTCCAGATTTCCTCTTTTTGTTTCCATTCTTTACAATTACTGGGCTTGTAGCGATGCCTGTTACCTCCCATGATTTCACAGATCAAACCATAAACTCAAGAGTTGTAGATAGCTAATGGAAAGAAATATTTAGATGCGGCCCCAAAAACCCATAAAGCATGGGAGAAGGTAGTATTTGTCTTATCATTTTTGGCACTGACACAATAATAATTAATATTAGTCTTCCAAGTCATGTCATTAATCATTATATAATCCATTTAAAATATTTGAGGTAAAATTATATCAATCCATGAAAATGATTGATTTGGCATCATTAAGAAGATCCTTTTCACCCTTCCAGGTAATCATGTTGTCATGAGTGACTACCACGTTAGCTGCCCAATTAGCAGGGCCATTTGCTTCCTGATAAATGTGAGAGATAAAACATTTATCAAAGGTTTTAATAAGATCCCCAGTAGCCTTTATAATATTGTTAATAGTCCATGAGGGCTTGGTAATTCTTTTAAGGAAGTTAATGATATTATTAGAGTCCCCTTTGATCTAGAGATAAGGACAGTTCCACCTTTTAGACAGAAGGATGCCTTGGAGAGCAGCCATAGCTTCCGCCACATGGTTAGTTTGGCAACCTATAGGAACAACAACAATTTCCTTACCAATGGCATTTTCATCTCTGAGAATTGCACCACATCTCGCTCATCTAGGATTTCCTTTAGCAACACCGTCAAAGTTGATTTTGAACCATCCAAGAGGGGGAGAGTACCACTTAGCTTCTAGTCTCTTACTTTGTTTAGTATCAATCCTAAAACACTCTTCAGGTTCTAGAAGTTGAGGTTGTGAACTTCCAGGCAATTGATAGGAGTGCAAGGTTCTCCAATGGTCTTGAGGTTCTCCACTACAACCCTTTGGATTTTCTAAAAAACAAAAGCTTGGGGGAGAGAAGTATCCCTGAAGATGTGGTTTTTCCTTTCTTTCCAGATCCCCCATAGGATGTGAGGAAGAAAGAGCTGCCACAAAGTTCTCAAAGAGGGAGTAGACCAATGGTAGCTCCACGAATGGAACAAGTCTTGAAAAGAATTAGGGAACACCCATACCATAGAAAAATTCTTAAGAAAACTTTCCCAGATAGAGACAGTGAAAGAATAGTGAATAGCCAAGTGGTCCACGGACTCTTCCTCCTCATGACACAAAACACACCTATTGGGGAGATAAAAACCTCTAATCTTTAGGTTATCTAGAGTCAAAATTTTGTTTTGGAGGATAGTGTAGTAGAAGATATTGATCTTCAGAATAAGACCCTTGATCCAAGATTTAGAACAGAAGGGGTTCTCTAAGGGGGCTGGAGTCAACACTCCATACATGGAAGAAATAGTAAGGTTGCCATTAGGCTCAAGTTTCCAAATAAGAATATCTTCTTCATTATTCAACCAAGCAGAAAACAAGTGTTTCTTGAGATTGATGAGGCTAGGGTGAATACCTTCAATATTTTGCCATTTGTCACCTATCCAGTACCCCTCAACCAAGGAACCAAAAACTCTTTTACAAGGGGCAGAAAAAGGGGCCTAGTCAGGGATTTCCAGAAAAGGCTTATCAAGCAACCAGGGATCTTCCCAAAATCTGACTTTCCTACCATTACCAACTCTCCATTTAACCCCTTTAGCTATGCTGTCTTTACACTTTGAAGCATGGTTCCAAATGTGAGAGACATTGATGTTGAAATCATAGTTGATGAAAGAGAAAAGAGATGAAGACAAGAGAGGATACTTACTTCTCCAAATTTCACACCACTCACTGTCAAAGTGGAACAATATCCACATCTGTTTGGACAAAAGTGCTTCATTGAGAGTCCCGATTCTCCTCAGACTGAGACCACCCTTGCTTTTTGATCTACAAACCTTGTCCCAAGCCACTAAAGCCATTCTCTTCTTTTCCTCAACCCCAGACCAAATAATTTTTTTTTGGATTTTTTTAATAGCATCAACAAACTTAACAGGGATTTTGAAGAGACTAAGAGCATAAATAGGAATACTTTGAAGGGATGCTTTAAGAAGTTGTAACTTGCCAACCTGACTTAAGAGAGAACCTTTTCAACTAGCAAGATTTCTCTAAAATTTTCCACCAAAGAAATCCAAAAGGAATCAGGGGGAGAGATGCCCAGGGGGAGGCCAAGGTAGGTAGCAGAACAACAATCTGACATTCCAAAATTTTGCTAATTCTATGCTTTCTTTTCTTAGGAGTGTTGATAAAAAACACTTCACTTTTAACCCAGTTGATAAGCTAGCCAGAAGCAGACGAATACTTGTACAGGGTTTCCTTCCGGATTCTGGCTTTCAAAATATTGGAATCCCCCATAACAATGGTATCATCCACAAATTGCTGGTGGGAGTAGGTGTGATCATTAGAAGAGGGTTGGAGACCTTTAAAGATACCTCTAGTTACCATACTTCCCATGTACCTACGAAAGTATTTAGCCAAAATGATGAAGAGAATAGGGGAAATGGGATCCCCTTGCCTCAAACCTCCGGAGGCTTTAAAAAAATGGGAGGGGGAGTCGTTAACAAGAACAACAAAGGAGGCAGAGGAGAGAAACTTCTTGAAGAGGTCCACACATCTATTAGAGAAGCCAAAAGCCAAGAGAACCTTCATGAGGAAGGAGCAGTCCACTCGGTCATAAGCCTTGGAGAGATCAAGCTTGAGAATAAAACCCCGCTTCTTGGCCATAACAAGGGAATGAATATTCTTATGGATAGTAATGATGGAATCAAGAATTTGCCTCCCGGGCACAAAACCATTCTGCTAGAGACTGATTAGGGAGGGAAGGAAATTCAAGAGTCTGGAGGTGAGGACCTTGGAAATAATCTTATAGAAAGAGTTGCATAAACTGATAGGCCTGAACTTATCCATGGAGTCAGCTCCTTGAATTTTGGGGATCAAAATAATGAAGGTGCCATTAATTTCTTTAAGTAATCTTCTTGCCCCAAAAAATCCTTTAACCCCATTGGAGACATCTTTCCCAACAATATCCTAGAACTCTTGGAAGAAGAACACAGGGAAACCATGAAGACCAAGAGCTTTATTGCCCTCAAAAGAAAAGATAGCATTTCTGATCTCCAAGTATGAAGAGATGGAATTCAAAAAAGCATTCTTATGCTCATCAATAAGGTAAGGAATGTTCTGGAGGAAGGCATTTTGAGCATCATCATCCAAGCTCTGATCCTAAAAAGAAGATCAGAGAAGAAACTTTTTTCCTCATTTATAATCTCCTCCTCCTTGACCATCTCCACATTGTCCACCATCATTTTTTTGATCCTATTAGTAGCTTTGTGTTTGATAGTTGACATATGGAAGAATATGGTGTTCTTATCCCCTTCCTTCAGCCAAATACATCTAGATCTTTGTTTCCAAAAAGCTTCTTCTTTTGCAATGATATCATGGTATCTTTTGAGGACCTCATTTTCTTCCGCAATTGTAACAGTGGAGAATCCATCCTTCTGGATTTGGACCTGAATTTTGTTGAGGTCTTCATGAATTTTTCCTTTGGCCTCAAAAATATTCCCAAAGCTGGATTTATTCTAGGTCCTTATGTTATCTTTTATGCTTTTAAGTTTCTTCACAACTCTATACATGGCAGTACCCTCAACTTGAATGGTCCACCATTCTAGAATTTTATGAGTTAGATCTGGATGTAATGTCCACATTTTTTCAAACCTAAAGGGAAAATGCCTTCTTCTGTTGATAGGGTCAGTAGTAAGAGTTATAGGGTAGTGGTCAGACCCAACACGAATGTGAGCAGACAGAGAGTAGAAATAATGTCTGAACCAATCATCAGTTATGAGAGCCCTGTCAAGACGTACTTGAATAAGGTCTCAGTTAATATGTTATTGGGCATTTCGTTATGTTTTAATTGATATATATATATATATATATATATATATATATATATATATATATATATATATATACTTCACCATTATGACTTTGGGTTAATGTAGTTTCAGTATAAGTTTTCAGATGTTGTTTTGATATTTGGATTTATGTAATTAGATATTCATAAAACACATGAAAAATTTGTTTATATGTGTGTATGTGTGGCATAGCAAGAATCAACGTCGAATTGTTTTTAGCCTTATGTGTATGATAATTTCCAAAAATGATCTCTTTAAATGAAATCATAATACAATTGTCTTTTCTTGCACTTGACATTGACTAAATCATGATTGTAGAGTTGGCATTAATGTGTTATTATTGTAGTTTGTTCAATAATGAAATGTTATCTTTGTTGTGTAAATGGGTATAGATGAATTTATTAATGATTCAATTTTGGGTTATTGGTAAAATTAAGTAGATTTGAATTTAGTGGGTGAATAGTAGTTGATTTGGACTCATTGTTGTATGTCTTATTGGATTCTTGTCTAATATCGTAGGAGCTTGATTATGCCATTTTAATACCAGAGGCTATGTCCATGGTGAGTTCATATGTACTCTTTGGCTTCCCTTGTTATTGATGTTATGTGATTAGCATCTTGTTTGACTCCCTTTGTAGGTGAGCATTCATGGTTGGTCATTGTTGTACTGCTTCTCCTGATATTTTGGATTAGTAGATTTTGTGTGCTAGATGTACCTTCCTAGTCTATTGTTGTACTCCATTTGGAGATTATTTCTAGCATGTGGCTAAGCCTTGCTATGGTTAGAGTCTATGCAATTCCTATCAAAATACCCTAGATATATAAACTAAAAAGTACTAACAATTTTTTTTTTTTAAACATCCATTACATTATTCCAACATTAACATGTGTCGATACAACATTATTCAATTGCAATAACACATGTAACATAAAATATAAACATTGTAAACTACTTCTACGCAAGTGAGATAAACCTTCTAACATTATCATATTTCAAATATACTCTTGCAACATAATTATTCCCTTCGGCATCTTAACATCACCACCTAGAAACATTCTATCATAACATCCATTTATCAAGAAGATCGAATTACTAACTACTCAAGTGAAGCTTCAATGCAACTATTCTATTCTTTCCATCAATCATTCTAAGGCATGACATAACTCAATTTTCAAAGCATGAATATATATACAACATAAAATCACATGTTTACTCCATTTCACAATCACATAGATTCCATAAGCACTTTTACATATTCATCATTCTATACATTAAGGAGACATCAAATAATTCTTCCTAACCTGTACAACATATCCTTCTACATTTATATAGAGAAACCTAACACCAAGAATGCATAATCTCTTACATAATCAAATCATCATTATTATCTTATACAAAGTCCCAAACATATAATAAGGTATATTAGAGAATTATATGAATCATTTAACCTTAAGGTTCCATGACCACCTAGTTACTCAAGTATATATCAATGCTAACCATTTCATCTATCTATAATTCATTTTATAACATAATACTATCCATCTCATGAATGTAATACATCTCAAGTACAAATAAACCAATCCATTCCCATAATTATTTTAAACTCATAACAAGCACCTTTTTACATCATGAAATAACCATAGGTCTATACCTACATCTAACATCAAGTCCCAACACAATTTCCTTCTCAAATACATCATAGTTTATATAAAAATTACATCATGATACAATGTCTTCTTTTCACGATCATAGAAATCCAATGACGCAACCTCATGAAGAATCCAATCCACACACACATCACCAAGGAGAGTATCCCATTGGAAGGAGTTCAACCACCCGACCATGTGGAAACAATGAAGGAACCACCCCTATGCTAGGAGATGACAAAGGTTCCAACTCACACTTGAGACCTAAGCTGACACCTATCAACCAAATGATACAACATGACTTCACAAGATTCAAACACAAGGATACAATACCAAAGTACAAGAAGTGGCTAAATCAATGCAATAATCCTCTAGAGGCAAATCAATAAAACAAGGCATATGGACAATGGATACATGTGGGGTAGAGTGTCATCACATGCTAACTTCATGTGACATCCATCTCCACCTTGGATTAACTCAAGGGAGATCGGGTATACTGCTCCAACAGTCTTCCCAATCTAGGATCCCAAAAACATCTGCTTGGGTCTGTCCAATTGGGGTATACAATATCATATTCTTTATCTTGATTAGATGTAATCCTAATACCCAAACCTATAATCAATTATTATTATGTTATCACTTGCAATTATACCATCAACTCTTCATGTGGTATCCTAGGTTTAGACCCCCTTCCTAGAGGTCTAGTACTCACAACCTAGAACCAACATATGCAAGAGCCCACTTACCCATCCATGAACCAAGGACATAGGGTAAAGATACAAATAAAATGAACAAATAAAACCATCATGAAATATCAAGAAGATACAATAGCCACAACAACAACGGAATACAAACTGAGCAACAAGGACTCAAGGGTTAACTCAAAGAAGGAGACCTTCACAAATGCAACATCAACATAAGCCAATCATGGATGAAAAATATAAAAGAGATCCAACTAACATCAAATCCTCAATAGTAAGACATATCACATCCCACCAGAGTCATAAAATTAATCCCTCAACAGTGAGGCATTCTCCCTCTCGCTGGAGTGTCAAATCACATAGGAATCACCTCATCAGTAAGGCATGAACCTTCTTACTGGAGAATATGAAACAACATAAGGGATTAAAATACATCATAATCAAGTCTAAAAAAGTAAATACATACTGCACAAGCCTCTAGAGTAATCACACAGACCAAAGATGCACTCAAACAATCTAAAAACTGACTTTCGAAGACCCTCGGGACAACTCAGCACCCCTGAAACCTAGGATAGCATTCTTGGTAGGTATGGTAACGTTTTTGGCATGTATGGTAATGTTTCTAAATAGTATGATGGAATTTTTGGTCTCTAGGGTGGCGTTTCTAGTCAATTTGGTTGAACCTACAAATCTGGACCTCCGCTCTCATGGTAAGTTTGATAGAGCATATGGTATGAACTATGGAATTATGGGCATGTATGATGGAATTATTGGTATTCAGGGTGGCATTTTTGGTAGTTTCCATGGCAGCCTTGGGTTTTTCTATGGCATTTCTAGTAAAAGTGCAGAGAACAGTTTAATGCAAAGGCATATGGCCTAAGTGGGGTCTCAGGAAGACTCAGGAGTATAAAACAACCCTCATACCAAACACAAGTGGTCTGGAACATAAAAATTTCATCATATACAATCAACATATTCATTAGATAGCCACTGGAAGAAATTTACAGAAGAAAATCCCTCTCCCACTGAGCATAAACTGAGAAATAGGAGCCAAAACCACAAAGGAGAGAGGAAGGAAAGTGACAATAAACAAGAAGGAACTCAATCAAGATAGAAAAGGTCCAAAGACATCTAAGACAAGTGAAAGGAAAGATCCACACTTCCATAGAGTAGCCACATAGAAACACAACAATCACAATGAAAGCAGGAAGCCCAAAACTGCACTTTCCCCATTCCAAATTTGCACAACAAACTAAAATCCACTAAGGAAGATCGTTTCCACAATCAAATAAAACTCCAAGAGAAAATTAAATTCAAGAGTTGCGGACACAGAGAATGCCAACTTTTCTGGAAAGAAAATGCAGAAGTAAGAGCCACCAACCTGCAATTCGCAAAACCAAAATTGAAGAAGATATCTAAAAATGCCAAGCCTTCCAAAATCCAAATCGCAACCAAATTCCAAATCCAATTTGAAATAAACTTGCAATGATCTACTAGATGATTAACCCATGCACAGACCAGAAAGCCAAAATAAATAAAAAAATTAAATTTAAGACTATAGTTTTCTTGACCAATAGAAAAATTCCAAAAAAACCATATATCTTACCTACCTTTACAAAATTTGAAAAAGGCATAATATAAATATATATTTCTTACCTACTCAATGCCAACCAATCAAAATAATGGTAGGTAGAAATAAATTAAATTTAATTACTTAGTACAAATATGATGATTGGGAAATACAAATATTTCCTTAAAATCAAACGGTAGGTAAAAATAATATTATTTGTAAATAATATTCCATATTTTATTTAAATAATTTTCCACATTAAAATTTATAATTAATTATCATTATTAATATCAACACCAATAAATAAATAAATAAAATAAAATAAAATAAATAGAACTCAAATAAATAGTTAAATTAAAAATAATAAATAAATAAAAGTCATCTTCAACAATAAATAAAACAAATTAAATAATTATGCAATAGAAAAAGCTCAATTAAATATCAATAAATAAAATAAAATAAAGTAATTACCATATTAATTAATGAATAAAATGAATAATCCAACTAACCAAGCCACAACTGATTAAAATAAGAAGCCAGAGGGATTTGTCCTCATGACCTATGAAACACAGGAGGAAGAGACTTAACCAATACTCCACATCTCTTAGTTGACTCAAGAGGGGAAATCATGATGCTATGATGAAAGAAGAAGTATCCGGTAGAATACTTAGAGGGGAGGGGTGAATCAGTCTATTGAAAAACTAATACAAAGTTCCCAAACTCAAACTCAGTCAAACAAAGTAAACATATCTCAGTCAAGATCAATATTCATAAGAATACTTGACATCAACCGGTTTAACTGTTATGACAACTTGAACAGTAAACAACTTCAATCTTGTAAACATCAACAATGCTTAATCATAACTCAACATATTCATCTCTCAATTCTTCTACTTAACATGCCTTATCAAAAGTTTTTATCTGATATGTAATTTGGTCTTTGGTTGCCAGTCTCTCACTGGCTTTTTGTTGTCCTTTTCCTTAGCTACTGTTTTTTCTATTGGTCTTTTGCGACTTTTCTTTCTTTGTCCTGTTCTCTCTAGTTTCTTTCATGCTTATCTTCTCGTTATGTAAGCGGGTTTTGAGTCCCTCAAAACTTGTTTTTCCTTAATCAAAATAAAAAACATTCCTTGTCAGAAGTTAACCAAATCAACAAATAAGATAACAACCACAAAAGAATTCACCACTTGACACAAATGTTTATACATGGAAAACCAGAATAGGTAAAAAGCACGGTGAGATGGTACTCACAAGGATAGCTATCTGAACTCTTCTGAAGCTTGCCTTGTTAGGAGCCAAGCCTATTAAAGATTTACAATAAGTCTTGTTAAGAACTAATTCCGGTTAAGAATTACCCAGTTAAGAGATTTACAAATATGCCTTGATGAAAAGCACAATACCCTATTAGGAGTAACCTCACTAGAGGATTTAAGAATCCAAGCTAATGGACCACCTTGTTAGAGGATTTAATGAGTAACCAAACTTGTTAGAGCTTACCCGATTAAGGGATTTCACTTTTGGTGTAATTGTTAGAAAACAACAGGTTTTTCTTGATCTGTTTGAGCAGCACTACATTTGCTTGATTAGATCCTTTGAAGCTTTAATCTACCTTGACTCAAAGTGCAGATCCATTCACTGGCTAGGCAACTACACACTCAATAGGTTTTCTACCAATCTTGCCAACAACCTTTACAAACAAATTCATCGACCTTAAATACAAATCAATTAGGTCGGTAACACGACAAAAACCTAATTCTCATCATTGAGATTACAAACAAGTCGGTACAATCTTGACCGTTAGAAATCATGCCAATCTCTTCACATTCTTCAAGAAAATTCTAACTGCTCCATGATCCCCACTTCATCAGACTTTGTAACTCATCACGCGTTGTGCATTAGATGCAATCCACTTTGCTCCTTCGCTAGATAAAAAACAAAAGCACCAAAACAATTTGAATTTATCCTCATACAATGATCACACATGTCTCCATCATTACCACTTATCAGATAATAAACCAACAAACTTGATCGGTTAGGGTTTAATAGCTCATAGGGTTTACCAGTTACAATGCATAGAAAGGTTTAACCCTTTACACCGGTTCACTAGTTCAACTGACAAACTTTACATGCTGGTTTACAACATCCTCCACAAAGCTATTCTTATTGGTTACTAGCCAATATCAAAAACAACAATATCAGCAATAACATGAATACCATTACCAGTTCAATTGACATCAATGACAACATATCATTAATGCAATCTCTATGCAAAATGCCAACAAACTCAAAATGCCAACAATCTCCCCGTTTGGCATTGATGGCAATACAAATATCAATGCCTCTGATTGCTACTGAGATTGGTATAGGAATCCTGGTTTACATTACCAAGTATTCACCTTGCTCTTTTTGTCTTCAGCCTGCTGCTAGTTCATCTAATCTAACACATAATTCTTCTCCTCAATCACATAATTCTTCTCCCTCTTTGATAGAAATGCCAAAGTGAAAGTAAAACATGTAATTCTTATCTCACTGTGCATCAACATCATTCTACAACTTGATGCTCCCCCTGTGGAATACATCCACTTCTTCATCAATCCATGTAAAATTATGCAAGTGGTTCAAGGACTGATGCAATCAACATCATGCTCAACTAACTTCATGAAGAGGGACAACCCCCAATTGACTTGTAAGATACTCGAAAGTGGTCTTAGGCAGAGGTTTTGTAAAGATATCTGCAAGCTTCTCCTTGGTAGAAACATGCTCCACAATAACATCTTTACTTTGACCTTTTTCCCTCAAGAAGTGATATTTCAATTCAATGTGCTTAGTCCTTGCATGCAAAATAGGATTTTTAGAAATATTTGTTGCACTTGTATTATCACACAAAATATTTATTGGTTCTGAGATTTCCATCTTCAAACCTTCCAAAATGTGCCTCATCCACATAGCTTGTGTGCAATTCATATAAGCTTCTACATACTCAGCTTCAATAGTAGATTGTGAAGTGCAACTATGCTTTTTACTACTCCATGAAACTAGCCTTCCTCCTAGAAAGAATGCTCCATCGGTAGTACTCTTCCGGTCATCAATATTTCCTACCCAATTAGCATCTGTGTATGCTTTCAAATCAAAATCTCTACCATATGGATACCATAACCCATAGTCAATAGTACCTTTTAGATATCTAAAAATTTTCTTGGTTGCCATTAGATGTACCTCCTTTGGATTATTCTAAAATCTAGCAACAATACCAACTGCATGGGCAATATCCGATCAACTGTGAACAACATAGTGTAATTTTCCAGTCATTGACCTATATTCCTTTTCATCTATAGACTTAGATGTATCTTCCTTGGACAATTTACAACCTATAACTGTCGTGCCTATGAAGTGTGATACCTGTAGCTGCAACACAAACACTCAATAGATCATTACAAGCATAGTTAGCAAATTTAAAACAAAGAAGTATAAAACCATGACAAATCGATCTATCACCTCCTAAGAGATGGGAGTGTGGATTTCCTCTCAGATCTAGAAAAGCAAATTCCAGTGACTTGAATACACCTAGATGGAGAATTTGAGATGATAATGATGCATTTAAGCTAGAAATGATGATGGTTAAGCTAGAAAATAAGAAAATTAAGCTAGATCTAAGATGCAATTGCCTATAATAACGATGCTCAAATTATAATGCTACTATAAATATGCCTATAGTAACAATGCCTAAGATGCAAATGAGATGGGATGATTTGTGCTCCAACATGGGGGATATTTATAGGATTTCCAAGGCTAGGGGTGTGGTGGCAGGAATCAACTGTCAAGATTGAATCTGAAGATATCAAGGGTGAAATTGAAGGTCGTTGGATAAGAGGTTGGATGAAAGGGGACAATTGGAGGTAGTTGGAGAAGAGGTTGGAGGAAAGGGGACACTGTAGTGACAAGTGTGAAGGAGCTTTTCTCATGAGAGGGCAAGCATCCAAGAGGGGAGACATGTGGCCCAAGAATGCCATGTGTCTCAAGGGGAGAGTATCCACATCATAGGAGGTTAGGATGTGCAAGCTAAGATGGGGTTAATTAAACCCAGGGTTAGATGGAATGGGTTAGGTTTAGGAGTGATTAGGCTAGGTGGTTAGAAGTTAGGAGGCATTTGGGGAATTTGGATTTAAAAATTCAAATAATAGGAAAAGACTAATTAATTTTGAACAACTCATAAATTGATTTGTTTTAATTAATTAGGGGATTTAGAAGAAATGAATTTGATGGATTAATTAATTAAAGGAGACTATTGAAATAAACCCATTAAATAAATCCTTAGATTTATTAATAAGTAGATGAGTGGGAGAATTTAATCAAATTGTTAATGAATTCAATTAAACTGGGAAGGAGGATTAATTAAATAATTGTTTATTCAATTACTTATCTTCAGACCATTTTCTAGGTGTATACATTTTGCCCCTCTTTGAAGCGAGGTGTGATGATGCGTTGATTCAAAGAATAATTTCATTTTGATGATGATATTGGTTTGATAGGATGCCCCAGACATTGATTGATAAATTGCGGTATGATTATGCCCTCTCGGGAGCTCAATTGAGATAATTGATTTGTTGGAGTGGTTTGGACGATTGTGAAATTGATGTCCAGATTAGAAAAGATTTGATTCTACAACATTGATTGATGAAAGTGCAAGTTCTTTGATCACCATGGTGTGGTTCTTGATGATTGATAGAGTGATAAATTTTGATGAGTTTGATTAATTTGATAAGATCTAGATTTAGTCTGGTTTTAGGAAAGATACCTCCTATATAAGACAAAGATGATCTAAAACATCTAGTTTCAGGAATGATACATCCTATATAAGACTTGATCAGAAGTGTTTGGTTCTAGAAAAGATACATCCTATATAAGACATGATAGAATAGATTAGATGCGATCAATTGATAAAATGGATAAGCTTGACTGGATAAAAAACTGACATTTTGTTGATATCAGGTTGTAGGATGATTGAGATATGTTGATTTTGGTGCATTTGAGGGGGTAGCATAAGATTTGCATTGGGTTGACAATATCTAGAGAGAGATGAATCATCATTCTGATTGTGTATACACTTATGATAATACAGTGATGATTCCTGCGATAGATTTGACCTTGGATAAGATGAGCTTTTATGATCCCATGCAAGAATAAAATGCAAGCTAAATGCCAATGCGAATTCTATTGAAATGCAAAGCTACGATCGGACCAGTCATTGGGTTATTGCTTTTTTATCATCATTGAGATTTTGGAAATGTGGGAAGTGAGTACAAACATCGATGGTATAATTAAACCATGATGAACTGAGCACTTCTTTCTTGGATTTTGATATTGAAAGTAAGCACAAGCATCAAGGAATAATTAAACCAAGATGATCTGAGTGTTGCTTGTGTAAAACATGCAATATTAACCATTGGTATATGCAAATCAGAAATGTCTTCGATGATACTCCAATGATCATGTCCTGAGACAAATTTTCAACTACTAATGATTGATTTACAAACAATAGACAAGAAAAATATTGTGTTCCTTCCTTGTTCCTCTAGTCAAAGACATCCTGGAGTCACTCAGAAATCATGATAGAAAAAATCAAGATAATAAGGTTGAGCCAAAGTGCCGAAAGCAGTATCCAAAAGATATCATCCATTAAAAATGTGCAATGTGCTTAGACTGACGTGTGATAGCTTGATAGTTAACAACATGATCTCATGCTCAACGTTAGATGTGTGTTAGTGTTTTCGCTTGACAAGTGTTGTCTAACTATTGTTTTATCTATTTGATTAAGCTCAAAATGATCGTAAATTTTTCCCCTAGCTAGGTGTAGGATTTTGCCCCAAGCCTAGAAACAAAGTCATTATGATATACCCAATGATCCAAACCATGGCGAGAAAGTATCTGCGATGCCTATGTATGTACAAAGTCTTATGCTGGATATAGACACCACTGATGGAAAATGAATACAAGCAGAAAAATGCATGAACTAATAGATGGAAGAGCTAGCAGACAGATAGAGCCTATTTGCCAGGTTTTCACCATTTGTTTTTATTGCACTTTTTCTCATATTTGATTTTTTTATTTTTCAGACATAAAACTTCTTCAGATGCATGCTATTGATTGGTTCTTTGAGCTGATCCCCATCCTGTGTTGATAGCTGATATGCTCTTGACCCAAATACTATTATGACCACAAATCGTCCTAACCAATTTGGTTCATATTTTCCTTTCTTTTCTTGATCTGCTTGGTTGCATGGGTTTTCTTTGAGTACTAGTTCTCCAACTTGAAATGCTCTCGGTTTGACCTTGTGATTGTAACTACGACACATTCATTGCTGATATACCTTTAAATGATCAAAGGAATTTTATCTACGTTCATGAATCAATTCTAGCTCTTGCAGTCTAGATACTTGTTGTTCTTCATTTGGAATAAGATCTTTTAATGATACTTGGAGAGAAGGTATTTCTACTTCAATTGGTAGTATTGCTTCTGATCCATAAACAAGAGAGAAAGGTGTGGCACCTATTGGTGTCCACATACTAGTACGGTAGGCCCATAGAGCAGGGTTCAATTGAACATACCAATCTCTACCAGCATCATTCACTATCTTTTTGAGGAGTTTTAGAATGGTTTTGTTTGATGCTTCGGCTTGTCCATTTCCTTGTGGATAGTAGGGTGTGGAAAATCTGTGTTGGATTTTGAATTTCTCACATAGCTCTTGTATATTATGATTCTTGAATGGTCACCCATTATCAGTGATAATGGTCATGGGTATTCCATAGTGACAAATGATGTAGTTCAACATAAATACAACAATTTGTTTTCTCATGATATTGATGAGAGGTACTGCTTCAATCCACTTTGTGAAATATTCTGTAGCTACAAGGATGAATTTGTGACCATTGGATGAAGAAGGATTTATATTTCCTACTAGATCAAGACCCCATTGGAAGAAAGGATAAGATGTTGCTAAAGTATGAAGTTCTTGTGCTGGTGCATGAATCAAATTCCCATGGATTTGACATTGTTTGCATGTTCTAGCTATCTAAAAAAGAATCTCGTTCTATAGTTGGCCAATAATAGCTCAAGCATATGAGTTTTTTCAAAAGGGTAAGACCACTAGAATGAGTTCCACACATGTCATTATGGACTTCATGTAAGGCCTTCTCAAATTCTTCTTGTTTGAGACATCTTAAAAGAGTACCGTCCAAACCTCATTTAAATAGGGTATCTGCGACGAGAGTATAATGGGAGGTTTGGCAAATAAAGTTTCTCTTTTGATTTTTTGACAAGTCAAGAGGTACGGTGTTATGTTTTAGGTATGTGTAAGTTTGGCCATAATGAGAGGAATCATGCCCAACAAGGTGAAAAATAGTTTGGGAATTAGGACAATTATAAGTAGGGTAAAACAACTCTTCCACCAGGAATTCGTAATGCTCTTGATTTTCCTGTGTTTGAAGTAGAGAAGCAAGTGTTTCCATGGCATCTGCTTCTTTGTTGTCATTCCTTGGAATTTTCTGAAAAGTTATTTCTACAAAATATTTCTTGACATCATCAACCATCTTCTTATAAGGCATTAATTTTTTATCCTTTGTTTGGTAATCATCATTGATTTGATTGATGATGAGATGAGAGTCTCCAAAGACTTGAAGTTGTGTAATGTTCCATTTTATAACCATTTTGATACCTGTAACCAAAGCTTCATATTTTGTTGTTTTGTTGGTGCATGAAAAGCTTAATTTGTATGCTTTTGGAATTGTATGACCTTGTGGTGTGATGAATAGAATGCCTGCTCCTAATCCATGCTATGTATATGAGCCATCAAAGTATAATTGCCATGTTTTTGTGGTGACCATTAGGATATCAACATTGGGAAATTCAATGAGTAAAGGATGATCATCTTGAAGTGATGCCTCTGCTACTTGATCTTCAATGACTTTCCCTTTTATAGCTTTTCTATCAACATACTCAATATCAAACTCACTCAGAATCATGATCCATTTTGCTAGTCGTCTTGTTAATGTTACCTTGCTGAGCAAGTACTTTAATGTATCGATTTTAGCTATCAACTTGACCGAATGAGATAGAAGATAGTATCATAATTATTGAGAAGAAAACACCACTGCCAAGCATGCTTTTTTTGTTGGTGAATAGTTGATCTCGTATCCTACAAATGTTCTGCTAATGTAGTAGATGGCTCATTCTTTTCCTTCATTGTCCTGTTGTGCAAGAAAAACTCCTAATGATGCTTCGGTGGTTGATACATAAAGTAAAAATGGATTTCCTAGAATTGGTGACATTAGGACGGGTGGTTGCATGAGATAGGCCTTGATCTTATTGAATGCATCCTCACATTGATGGTCCCATTTGAAATTAACATTTTTATGCAATAGATGAGTAAATGGTTGGCATTTATTGGTTAGTTAAGCAACAAATCTTCTGATTGACTGTAGTCTTCCCTAGAGGGATCTGAGTTGACTAATATTCTGAGGAGATTCCATTTCCATGATTTCTTTGACCTTAGCTGGATCCACTTCGATACCTCTAATAGAAATGATGTATCCTAGTAGGTTACTGGAAGTAACACCAAAGGCACATTTATTAGGGTTTAACCGTAGCTTGTATTGTTCTAACCGATCAAAGATCTTTTCCAGTATCCCTATATGTTCTTTTCTATTGTAGGATTTGGCTAATATGTCATCCACATAGTCTTCCATGAATGTATGCATCATGTCATGAAATATAGTTGTCATAGCTCTTTGATATGTAGCACCTGCGTTCTTTAATCCAAAAGGCATGACGTTCCAATAGAAAGTACCCCATGGACATGTGAAAGGTGTCTTTTCTTGATCTTTGGGTGCTATTTTAATCTCATTGTATCCAGAGAAACCATCCATTAGAGAAAACATGGAGTGTTCAGTAGTTAAATCTACAATGATGTCAATTTTAGGCAAAGGAAAATTATCCTTTGGACAAGCATTATTAAGATCTCTGAAGTCTATGCATACTCTGATACTTTTGTTTGGTCTAGATATGGGAACAATGTTTGATATGCATTGAGGATAGGAAACCGGGCTAATGAATCCAACATCTAGTAATTTCTTTAGTTCTACTTCGACTAGAAGAGCAATATGAGGATGCATCTTTCGTAACTTCTGTTCAACTGGTTTGGATCCTAGACTAACATTTAGGTGATGCATAATAAGCGTTGGATCCAACCCTAGAATGTCTGCATAGGACCAGGCAAAATTGATTTTCCTTCATTTGAAGAATTCCATATATTGTTGCATTTCTTGCTCAGATAGAGAAGTCGCTGGATGAATAATCTTTGGTTGCTCTATTGTCCCAATGTTAGCTGCCTCTATTGGTTCGATCAAAATGGATGAACTTTCTTGATATTGTGTGGGTAAAGTGTGAAATCTCCCATCTTCCGGTGCCTCGAGGAGGTTTTCACCATTAGATGCGTCCTTTATTTTTACTTTTTCCTGATCTAATGTTGCCAAGAAATGGTTTTCAGCATTAGACCCGATATTCTTTTCTTTCTTTCTTAATTAATTGATTAAAGGGGACTATTGAAATAAACCTATTAAACAAATCCTTAGATTTATTAATAAGTAGATGAGTGGGAGAATTTAATCAAATTGTTAATGAATTCAATTAAATTGGGAAGTAGGATTAATTAAATAATTGCTTATTCAATTAATTATCTTCAGACCATTTTTAGGTGTATACAGTAACCATTGGGGTTCCAACTATTTTACAGTCACTCATACCAAAAGTCTTCAAAACCTCTTTCACATACTTGGATTGAGTGATGAAAATACCATTCTTCATCTGTTGTATCTGTAAGCCCATAATTTTTTTTATTTCTCCTACTAATGACATCTCAAATTCATTCTTCATTTCATCTACAAAACAATTACTCATGTCATCATTACCTCCAAATATAATGTCATCTATGAATACTTCACTGACCAGTATTTCATCTCCTTCAGACTTGAGATAAATGTTGCTATCATCACTAGTTCTAGAAAAGCCTATCTTCATCAGATGAGTATGAAGCTGTTCATACCATGCTCTGGGTGCCTGGTTTAATCCATACAAAGCTTTATGCAATGTTCATACCATGTCTTCCTTATCTATAAATGCATAACCATCAGGTTGCTCTATGTAAACCTCTTCTTCCAGTATTCCATTCAAGAATGCAGACTTGACATCCATCTGGTATACCTTGAACTTCTTATGAGCTGCAAATGCAAGTAAAGTTCTAACACCTTCCAGTCTTGCTACTGGTGCAAAAGTTTCTCCATAGTCTTCTCCTTCTTCTTGCACATAACCTTTGCATACTAATCTTGCCTTGTTGCGAACTACAACACCATATTCATTTAAATTGTTTCTGAACACCCATTTAGTACCTATAACATTCTTGTTTATCGGTCGGGGTACCACGGTCCAAGTGTTGTTCTTCTCAATTTGTTCCAATTCCTCCTCCATAGCTTTCACCCAATGATCATCACCAAATGCCTCATTAGCATTTATAGGTTCAAAGGTGGATATCATGCAAGAGTTCTCTCTTATTCTCCTTCTAGTTAGTACTCTGACATCCTTATCCCCAATTATCTGTTCAGGACTATGATTCAGTCTCACATACCTAGGAATAACATGATCATTCTCTTCAGGTTCAGCTTCTTCATTGTCATCTTCCTCTGAATTTATTTGTTTCGATTGAACAAGTACATCAAGATTTGCTTTACCAGTTTCAAGTTACAAAAGAAAAATACAAGGATCTTCATCCTTTTTCTCCGAACTGGTTCCTTCTAAAATTTCAGGATATTCATCTACGTGAACATCAACACTCTCAACAATTTTATGTGTCCGGTTGTTGAAGCATTTATAGGCCTTACTCTTGGTGGAATAGCCAAGGAATATGCCTTCATCACTCTTAGCTTCAAACTTTCTTATGTAATCACCTCTTTTAATAAAACATTTGCTTCCAAATATCTTTAAATAGCTAACATCAGGTGATCTCCCATACCAGTATTCATATGGGGTCTTATCCTTACCTCTTTTCACTAGAACTCGGTTCATTGTGTAGACAGTTATACTTACAACTTCTTTCCAAAATGGTTTTGCTACACCTCCTTGTATCAACATAGTCCTAGCAGCTTCAAACACTGGCTGGTTGTTTCTCTCTGCTATACCATTCTGCTATGGTGTCCTTGGTGCAGAAAGTTGCCGCTTGATACCATTATCATCACAATACTTAGTGAACTCTGCAAAAGTGAATTCACTGCCTTGATCTATTCTTAGACATTTTATCTTTTTTCCACTCTCTTTCTCAGCTAAGGCTCTGAATGCCTTGAATTTACCAAAAGCTTCATTCTTATCCTTCAAGAATGTGACCCACATCATCCTTGAACAATCATCAATGAAGATCATGAAATATTTGTCACCTTGAATGCTTCTTGTTCTTATTGGTCCATATAAATCTGTATGAACCAAATCTAACAAGTGCTCTGCTGAGAAGGAATTTCTCTTGAAAGTTGAAGAAGTTATCTTTCCTAGCTGCCATTCTTTACAAAGAGCATTAACCAGTTTGTCTAGTTGAGGCAGACCTCTTACTGTCTTAGACTTCCTTAATTTAACAATATTGTCAAAATTTATATGACAAAATATCCTATGCCAAAGCCAACTATCATCTATTTTTGCAATCAAATAGTTGCTAACTTTAGGATTGAGATGAAATAGATTACCTCTGGTTTGTTTCCCATTTGCAATCAATTCACCTTTGTTGTCAAAGATTTTGTACATTCCATTTCTAAGCTCCAGTGGATATCCTCTGTCATTAAGTTGTGCCACACTTAAAAGATTGTTCTTTAGGCCTTCAACCCAATAGACATCGTCAACACTGCTCTTCCCATTAAGAGAAATAACTCCCTTACCTTTAACCATACAAGGTGAGTCATTGCCAAATTTGACAACACCACCATCAAATTCCTTCAGAGAAAGAAATTTTCTCCAATCACCGTTCATGTGATGTGAACAACCACTATCAATGATCCAATCATCAGAGTTATCCATTCTAGATACTAGTGCCTTCTGATATGATATTTCTTCGTTAATAGCTACAAACACAATATCTTCACTAGAATCATCATTAGATTCTTCATTAGTAATACCACTATCAATAGCTACAAGACAATCCCTCTTGCCTTTACCCTTGTACTTCTTAAATTTGTCTCTCTTGTATTCATTTTCACCATTAGGGCAATTTGCTGCTATATGACCAATCTTTTTGCATGCAAAACATTTTAAAGGTAGTTTACCTCTGTATTTACCACTACCTCTAGGCAGTTGTTTTGCCAAAAATGCTTCAAGTTCCACTAAGCTGTCTTCATCATCAACATATCTGCTAGATCTAGATTCATAGTTATGGTTGGTATCTCTACTTCTTCTCACAGATGGGTTAGAGACAGAAGCTCTGAATGCAGATTCTGATTTTTGTACACTACCATCATAGCCATTTAGTTCAAAAGCAGTAAGTTTGCCAATAATAGAGTCAAGAGTTACCTTTCTCTTGTCAATGGATTTTAGCTCCTGAATAGCTGCAACTCAGATAGCATAGACCGATAGCAGGGTTCTCAGTACCTTAGTGATTACTGTGGCATCTTCCACTTTCCCTCCTGCACTCTTTATCTCACTAACTATCTCTTTAATCCTTTGACCGCACTGCTAGATTTTCTCACCTTCAGACATTCTCATGTTGTCAAACTTGCCTCTTAAACTCTCCTCTTTGGCAATCTTAACATGTTCATCACTGCTATAATCTCTTCTAGTTTTTGCCATACTTCAAATACAGTTTTAAGACCATGAACATCTACATATTCAACATTAGACAGGGAACTGATAATAGCCTCTAATGCTTGGTGATTTTCTTGTTGTTCTTTCTTCTGATCATCAGTCAGGATTCAAGTAGGTGCAATATACTTAGTTGCTATATGATCCCAATACTGACTACCAAGACTCTTAAAGTAAATCTTTTTTCTATCACTACATATTGTATAGTTATCTTTGTTGAACTGCAAACCTTCTTTCTTCATAATGATCTACACGATCTTTTCCTCAAGTTGTTAGGCATTTAGATTAAGAGGACCTGAGATTCTCTGATACCAATTGATGGTATGATGAAAGAATAAGTATCTAGTAGAATACTGAGAGGGGGGGTGAATCAGTATATTGAAATACTAATACAAAGCCCCCAAACTCAAACTGAGTCAAACAAATTAAACATATCTCAGTCAAGGTCAATATTCATAAGAATACTTGACATCAACCGGTTTAACTATTATGACAACTTTAACAGTAAACAACTTCAATCTTGTAAACATAAACAATGCTTAATCATAACTCAACATATTCATCTCTCAATGCTTCTACTTAACATTCCTTATCAAAAGTTAACCAAATCAAAAAATAAGATCACAACCACAAAAGAATTCACCAGTTAACAAAAATGTTTATATGTGGAAAACCCAAATAGGTAAAAAGCACGGTGAGATGGTACTCACAAGGATAACTATCTGAACTCTTCTGAAGTTCACCCTGTTAGGAGCCAAGCCTATTAAAGCTTTACAATAAGTCTTGTTAAGAACTAATTCCAGTTAGGAATCACCCGGTTAAGGGATTTACAAATATGCCTTGATGAAAAGCATAATACCCTATTGGGAGTAACCTCGCTGGAGGATTTAAGAATCCAAGCTAATGGACCACCTTGTTAGATGATTTAGTGAGTAACCGAACTTGTTAGAGCTTACTCGGTTAAGGGATTTCACTTCTGCTGTAATTGTTAAAAAACAATAGGTTTTCTTGATCTATTTGAGTAGCACTACATTTGCTTGATCAGATTCTTTTAAGCTTCAATCTACTTTCACTCAAAATGTAGATCCATTCACTGGTTGGGCAACTACACACTCAACAGGTTTTCTACCAATCTTGCCAACAACCTTTACAAACAACTTCATCAACTTTAAATACAAATCAATTAGGTCGGTAACACAACAAAAACCTAATTCTCATCATCGAGATTACAAACAAGTCGGTACAATCTTGACCGTTAGAAATCATGACAATCTCTTCACATTCTTCAAGAAAATTTCAACCGCTCCATGATCACTGCTTCATTGAACTTTGTAACTCATCACTCATTGTGCATTAGATGCAATCCAATTTGCTCCTTCCCTAGACAAAAAACAAACGTGCCAAAAAAATTTGAATTTATTCTCATACAATGATCACATGTGTCTCCATCATTACCACTTATTAGATAATAAATGAACAAACTTGATCGGTTAGGGTTTAACAACTAATAGGGTTTGCCAGTTACAATGCATAAAAAGGTTTAACCCTTTACATTGGTTCACCAGTTCAATTGACAAACTTTACATACTGGTTTACAACATCTTCCACAAAGCTCTTCTTACCACTAGCCAATATCATAAACAACAATATCAACAATAATATGAATACCATTACCAGTTCAATTGACATCAATGACAACATATCATTAATGCAATCTCTATAAAAAATTCTAACAAACTCAAAATGCCAACAAATCAACCAAGCAAAAGACATCAAGATAAGCTAACAGGTTATACATCTTAGGCCTAGAGTGTGTGAGGGAAACTATGTCATCCCCAACAACTTACCATTGGGATAGAGACACGCTCAGACTTGTGGAGCCAGGTGGAGTCGATGTTTGGTACCTGCAATCCTGCATCAAAGACCAACATGACAAATACAATACATATTCCTCACATTAAACAAACAAGTGATAGAGAATCACGACGATATATCCTGCTTGTAATTATAAATATGGCATCATGTCTACTCATGAAGACAGTCACACAATATAATATCAAAACATCACATAGAATCATCACCATGAAGTAGGGTTAGTATCATCATCAATCTCATAATCCATATAAATAATAACCATATGTAAATCCATGAGTCATATAAATCCATCCATCTAGGAGATACCAAATCAACATCCATAAGATTCAAATATCATATAATAAGTCTCACATCATCAATCATAAAAGTATCCAATCATAAAGAGTCATCACAAATACCATGAGTCCACATAAGGTCCTAGTATCACATATACCATCCAAAGTAAAATTAGAATCATAAACAACCATCCAAAGAACCATCATAAGTCTAAATAAGTCTATCAATATGCAAATCAAAATATAAGTCTAGGAGGGACACTACATCCTCCCCCCCATTGCCTAGGCTTACTCCTGGAAGCCTGAGAACAAATAGGGGTATAACTCTCTCATCCGCATATAATCCTCCCAAGTCACCAAAGAATCATCATTCGGGTCCTATTGGACCCTTACCTCCTCTATGTTGCGACCCCTGAGGGTCAATCCCTGATGCTGAAGAATGCATACGAGCTCCAGAGAAAGTTGCACGTCATCTACTTGTAATGAATGCCAATCCAAAACATGTGTCACATCAAGATAATAAGGTCTCAAAACTGATATATGAAACACATCATGGATGTGGGACAAGCTGGGTGACAAGGCTAGGTAATAAGCTATAGGGCCAATCCACTCCAAAATCTTGAAAGGTCCGATAAAGCGAGGCATCGACTTATATCCTTTTCCATATCGGATAGGGCTCTTTCATGGACACACTCTCAAAAACACCTTGTCACCCACTGAAAACAAATGTCCAACCTGATGAGAATACACATATTTCTTCTATTTGTCTTGTGTTTCTACCATATGCTCTCTAATACGCCACACCTTCTGCTCCAAGTCCTGCAACATCTTTGATCCAAGGAGCACTCTGTCCTCTAATTTGTCCCAACTCAAGGTTGTACGACATGGGCGACCATATAATGCCTGGAAGGGAGACATACCAATTGAACTTTGATACCCATTATTATAGGCCAACTCAACCAAATGAATCTACTCCTCCCATCTAGACTGCTAATCAATGACATACATCCTCAACATGTCCTCCAACACTTGGTTTACCCTCTCTGCCTGACCATCTATCTTTGGATGATACGCTGAACTAAAGTTCAGTTGTGCTCCCAAATCATGTCAAAGGGCTCTCCAAAATGCTGAAGTGAACACTAGATCTCAATCTGATATGATCCATTGAGGGATACCATGTAGTCTCACTATCTGCTCCATGAAGATACAAGCCACCGACTTTGTTGTGTTTGAAGATCTGACTGGCAAGAAATGAGACACCTTGGTCAATCTATCAACAGTGACCATAATAGCATCATAACATCATGAAGACATAGGCAAATCGATAATGAAGTCTATAGATATGATGTCTCATTTCCACTCCAGAATCAGGTTCGACTCCAACAAACCTGTTGGATGTGCCGAGTAAGGTGCACGATGAGCCTATGATAGAATCAATGCTCAAAGACCATCCAATGGTAGAACATAGATACATCCTAAATGATGAAGAAGGCCATCGAACTCTAGCAAATATCTTGCATACCTTCCATCCATAGGCCTCCCTGAAGTAATCTCCTCTCTAACCTCCTAATACCAAGCATCTGCTAGAAGTGCACTGAGAATACAACTCCTCAAATCAACACTAATAACCACTGTTGATACCTCATGCCTCATGTGACTCAATGCATCTGCTACCACATTCTCCTTACCCTATATGTACATCACCAATAAGTCATACTCACACAAAAACTTCATCCAACACTGTTGGTTGACATTTAGATTCAGCTGCATGAAGATATACTGCAAACTGCGATGATCACTATGCAACTCAAATCAATGTCCAAGAAGGAAATGCCTCCATCTAACCAATGCATGAACAAATGCTGCTAACTCTATATCATGAGTAGGGTAGTTCAACTCATGATCTTTGAGTTTACATGACTCATAGGCAATCACGTCCATCCTACATGAGAACTACTCCAAGGCCCTCCAAAGATGCATTTGTGCAAACCACAAAGTCACCCAAGTGATCTGGAACTACTAAGATAGGTGCACTGGTCAACCTCTCCTTCAAAATCTAGAAAGATGTCTCACAACACTCTGACCAGATAAACTTATTCCCTTTCCTCTAAAGAGAAGTAATAATATATGCAATCCTAGACAAATCCTGAACAAACCACTGATAATAGCTTGCAAGACCCAAAAAACTACGTACCTCACACACATTAGTGGGTGCTGGCCAATCCACAATTGCCTGAATCTTAGAGGGATCCACTGCGATACCCTCTCCTAAAATGACATGGCCAAGGTATTTCACCTCGGTCTAGAAGAACTCACACTTCACCACATTGGCATACAACTGATTCTCATGGAGACACTGTAAAACTAGCTGCATATGCTCCTCATGCTCCTCCTCTATCCTTGAATAAATCAAAATATCATGCAGGAACATGAGAACAAATCTATCCAAATAGGTGCCGAAGACTCCATTCATCAAGCTCATGAAAACTGATGGAGCATTCATCAACCCAAAAGGCACCACTGTGAACTCATAATGACCATACCTCATGTGAAAAGCTATGTGATGAATGTTTGCCTCATGAATCCATGACTGATGATACCTAAATTTGAGGTCTATCTTAGAGAAGACCTTTTCATCCTTGATCTGGTCAAACAAATCGATGATCCTCGACAAAGGATAATGGTTCTTCACTGTCACCTTATTAAACTGTCTATAATCGATGCGTAACCGAAGAGACCCATCATTCTTCTTCGCAAACAACATCGACACACCCCAAGGTGAAACACTAGGCTGAATAAATCTCTTTGCCAATAACTCCTCGAGCTGAAATCTCAACTCACTCAACTCCTGAGTTGTCATTCGATAAGGAGCCTTAGATATAGGCTCCACTCCTATAAGAATCAAATCAATCCTAAAATCAATGTTGCGCTTAGGCAGCATACCTGGAATCTCACTTGGGAACACATCTGCAAACTCTTGCAAAATAGGATGATGAGCAAAGACATCATCTCTACTCTCACCCTCATCCAACTCATGCACTCTAACTGAAAAGAGATGACAACCATTGTGCACACAACGCTTCATTTGCATCGCGGAAATCATGTGAAGAGAGATAGGTCGTTGAATTCCTACTATCTCCACACTTTTCCTGCTATCATCAAAACAATGCACTCTGTTACACTGACAATCAATCCTAGCCTGATGAGACTCAAGCAAATCCATACCTAACAACACTCCATAGGATCCCAAAGATATCACATGAAGATCCATCATGGTAGAGAGAACACCTAACTCCAAAACACAACCACACACAAGGGAATCCACGACCACCTTAGATCCTGTGGCCAACTCAACCTGACACCTATCAGCCTACTTTTCCACAACAAGCCTGCATCTCTCTACTAAAGAAGAGGAAATAAAAGAATCAGTAGCACCAAAGTCAAACAATAATGAACAAGAGATACCACCTATCTTACCTGTAGTCTCAACAACAATTCTCTAATGTTCAACTTGATGGTTATCAACCGCCGCAAACACATGATGGGATCTACTTGCATCACCAACTGTAGGCTTTGAAGCTGCAGGTCTTCATCCTAACATCTATGTGGGCCTCTGGGGACACTGAGATGCATAGTGACCCAACTAGCCACAAGAAAAACAACTCCCTCTGGTGAAACCTCATGCAATTGGTGGGGCACTAGACTGTTGCACACTACCTGTACTAGACTGCTCTATGCTGGTTGGGAGGAAATTGGTCATCTATTAGGTATTGATTGTATCATATTGTCTACCACGATTTTGGTTCTGCTAAGATCTATCATTTCAAGAGACACTTTGACTCCGAACAAACTTCTTCCAAGATTGTTGTCTACCCTCCAAAGCCAAAGGATAGCTCCTAGCAAAACCTGCACCCTATGTCTGAGTACCTCTCCCATCTACTCCTATAACTAGAGTACTGATAGACCTCCCAAATTCTAATCCTCCCATGGACAACTTCTCCTCAAGCAGTCATGGCTTCTCCACCGCTATCTCCATAGTCTTGGGTTCGAATACCTGAACATCACCACCAATGCGATCATTAAGACCTCTGATAAAATGTTGCACAAGCATCACATCATCATCTGCAATCCCAGAGTACTGTCTATGCTCAAATAATTTTTTCTCATACTACTCAACTGTCATACCTCACTACCTCAAATCATGGAACTCATAAACCCTACACTGTCTCCAAAGATCTGACTGAAAATGAGCAAAAAAATGCTTAAGAAATAACTCCCATGAAACTGTCACAATATCCAAATGGAGCTTCTGCTCCTATGTACACCACTAAGTGGAAGAAAAATATCTAAGATACATAATCACACACTTGGCCTTGGTGTTAATGCCATACAGGTGCATGGAAAAACACCTACCCAAGTCAAGCAACCAAGTTTCTGCCTCTAATCCACCGCCAAAACCATCAAAACTAGGGGGATGATCCCTAGGGAGATCTCTCATATGACCAACAACAACTGCATTATGATCCTCTACAACATCCACTCTCCTATGAGGTGAACGTGAATTCTCTCTCTCACGCTCCTGATACCCAACTCTATCCTCTTAAACCGAATGATGAGACTCCTGATGATTCTCCTGCTGCACTGGACCTAAATGATCGAGAAGATTCTGAAGTTTCGTAAGTAGCTATGGAATCGCATCACCACCTCCCTGATCCTGTTGCTCCTCCTCATTGTGAGGTTGTTCCTACTGCTGCTCCTCATGGCGTGACTCTTCAAAAACCTCAGGGTGAGTATTCCGATGAGTACCCGTGCGACCACCATGACCTATACCTCTAGCAGGCATCTTGTCTATTCAAGATGCAAAAGAGTCTATGAGCTAAAATCTAGGGCAAATAAGCAAAAGAATAACAAGCAGGGATACACCAATGGGCTACCCCATGCTAAAATATGCTAACTCACATAATGGGCTCATGTGAAACTAGAGAACATGGGCTTTGATGCTAGATGCAATGCTTGCCAAAATACCCTAAATAAATAAACTAAAAACTACTGACAATATTTTTTTTTAAAACATCCATTACATTATTACAACATTAAAATGCATCGATACAACATTATTCAATTGCAATAACACATGTAACATCAAATAGAAACTGTAGTCACACAAATCTGTCCAGTTTAATTAAATGAATATTTGCTATTTATTTGATTAAAAATCCACTAGCCATCAGTTAATTAAATTAATATTTAATTAATTCTTCTTCAAACATTCTCCTATTAATTAAATAAATTATTCAATTTATTTTAATTAATTCATTATAACAAATTCACAATCAATTAAATGAATAAATTCTATTTATTTAATTAAATCCCCCTTGTTCCTCTTTTAAATAAATTAACATTTATTTAAATCATTTATCCCCCCCCACTTGCATTTTCCTACAAATGCAACTTGCACACACAAATTGAAATAAATTAATTTTATTTTAATTAAAATCCTATTTTCCCTCACCCACTAAATCCACTTGCAATCCTAACCCCCTTCTAGATTCTTCTAAGCCCTTCCTAATTAACCTAATCCACCCCCTAATTATTGTCACATTCCTAAGCAACTTGGAGTCACTTCTCAAAGACTTCAAAGTCTTTGAAAAGCATTTAAGGCTTTGTGTGTTCAACAATTTAACTTCCAAAGTCTTCCATGACCATTAATGGCTCTTACATGACCATTTATGGTTAATTCAACTTCCAATCATGGGTCTCCTCAAGCTTTTATTGCTTTGACCATGGTTATCCCTTTTACCCATGCACAAGAGTTTATCCATTGGATAAAATATTTATTCTTTGAATAAAAGATTTATTCACTCAACCCAACCTTGACCTTAACCCCCAAGTTGACTCCCAGGTCATGTCAAGCATTTAATGCTTCTTCCCTCTCCTCTCAACCTATCTCATATTGACACTTGTCATCCTGGGATTGGGTTGAAAGCCCTCACATGGATTGAATATCATTCAATCCTAGCCCTTGTTGAGATTACTCAATCTCAACCATCCATTGCTCCACTTTCCCTATAAATAGAGCCCATTTCTTCATAATCCAGATCCTGAAAACTTTTATGCATTTAATCTATAGGCATTTCTAGAGAGCATTCAGCATAAATCACTAATATCTTGTCATTTTGGTTAAAATAAATCATTTTAGTATCAATAGCATAGTATTAGCGTTTTATTCACATTTAGAGCAAATAATTCAATCTCAAACCTCCATAAGCATCCATAGTGCAAAAAGCTGTTGAGAGCTACACTAGTTTGGAACTTGGAGAGGAGAGGAACAAAGGAGAAGGAGCCAAGAGTATGGTAGAAGACATTTGGAGATTTCTTCTCGCATTTACATTTGTAGTTAAATGTTTTACTTTGTTCTTGGTGTCTCTTTTGATATGCCTACTTAGATTAGTTTTTTGTTGAATAACATTAACCTTAACACTTGTTTCTTGTGTTTTTGTGTGTTATATGACCATAGATTTTAGTCTAACACTTGCCCTTTTTGCAGAGCATCAGAAACATTGTAAACCCATTCTACGCAATTGGAATAAACCTTCAAACATTATCATATTTCAAATATACTCTTGCAACACAATTATTCCCTAGGGCATCTTAACGTCACTACCTAGTAAGATTCTATCATAACATCCATTTATCAAGAAGATCAAATTCCTAACTACTCAAGTGAAGCTTCAATGCAACTATTCTATTCTTTCCATCAATCATTCTAAGGCATGACATAACTCAATTTTCAAAGCATATATATATATATATATATATATATATATATATATATATATATATATATAACACAAAATCACATGTTTACTCCATTTCACAATCACATAGATTCCATAAGCACTTCTTACATATTAATTATTCTATATATTAAGGAGACATCAAAGTATTGTTCCTAACCTCTACAACATATCCTTCTACATTTATATATAGAAACCTAAAACCAAGAATTAATAATATCTTACATAATCAAATCATCATTATTATCTTATACAAAGTCCCAAACACATAATATGGTATATTAGAGAATTATACGAATCATTTAACCTTAAGGGTCCATGATCAACTAGTTACTCAAGTATAGATCAATGCTATCCATTTCATCTATCTATAATTCATTTTATAACATAATACTATCCATCTCATGAATGTAATACATCTCAAGTACAAATAAACCAATCCATTCCCATAATTATTTTAAACTCATAACAAGCCCCTTTTTACATCATGAAATAACCATAGGTCTATACCTAAATCTAACATCAAGTCCTAATACAATTTCCTTCTCAAATACATCATAGTACAATACAAGAACACATCATTTATTTATATACAAATTACATCATGATACAATGTCTTCTTTTCATGAACATAGGAATCCAATAGCGCAACCTCATGAAGAATCCAATCCACACATGCATCACCAAGGAGAGTATCCCAATGGAAGAAGGAAATCAACCACCCGACCATGTGGAACCACCCCGTGCTAGGAGATGACAAAGGTTCAGCTCACACTCGAGACCTAAGCGGAGACCTATCAACCAAAGGATACAACATGACTCCATGAGATCCAAACACAAGGATACAATACCAAAGTACAACAAGTGGCTAAATCAATGCAATCATCCTCGAGAGGAAAATCAATAAAACAAGGCATATGGATAATGGATACATGTAGGATAGAGTGTCATCACATGCCAACCTCATTTGACATCCATCTCCACCTTGGAGTAATTCAAGGGAGATCGAGTATACCGCTCCAACGGTCTTCCCAATCTAGGATCCCAAAAGCATCTCCATGGGTCCATCCAATTGGGGCATACAATATCATATTCTTTATCTTGATTAGATGTAATCCTAATACCCAATCCTCTAATCAATTATTATTATGTTATCACTTGCAATTATACCATTAACTCTTCATGTGGTATCCTAGGTTTAGACCCCCTTCCTAAAGGTCTAGTACTCACAACCTAGAACCAACACATGTAAGAGCCCACTCCCCCATCCATGAACCAAGGACATAGGGTAAATATACAAATAAAATGAAAAAATAACACCATCATGAAATATCAATAAGGTACAATATCCACAACAACAATTGAATACAAATTGAGCAACAAGGACTCAAGGGTCAACTCAAAGAAGGAGACCTTCACACATGCAACATCAACATAAGCCAATCATGGATGAAAATCATAAAATAGGTCCAACTAAAATCAAATACTCAATAGTGAGACATAGCACATGCCACTGGATTCATAAAATCAATCCCTCAACAATGAGGCATTCTCCCTCTCATCGGAGTGTCAAATTGTGTAAGAATCGCCTCATCGCTAAGGCATGAATCTTCTTACCAGAGAACATGAAACAACATAAGGTATCAAACAAAATCATAATCAACTTTGAAAGATTCAATACATACTACAAAAGACTCTGGAGTACTCACACAGACCAAAGATGCACTCAAACAAGCTAAAAACTGACTTCTGGAGACCCCTGGGACAACTCAGCACCCTTGAAACCTAGGATAGCATTCTTGGTAGGTATGGTAATGTTTCTGGTCAATTTGGTTGAATCTGCAAATCAGGACCTCATCTCTCATGGTAAGTTTGATAGAGCATATGGTATGAACTATGGCATTCCTGGAATGTATGATGGCATTCTTTGTATTCAGGGTGGCAATTCTAGTAGTTTCCATGGTGTTCCTAGGTGTTTTTATGGCATTTCTAGTAACAGTGTAGAGAATAGTTTAATGCAAAGTCATATGGCCTAGGAGGGGTCTTAGGAAGACTCAAGGGTATAAAATGACCCTCATACCAAACATAGGTGGTCTATAATATGAAAATATCACCATAGACAATCATCATATTCACTAGATAGCTATTGGAAGAAAGTTGCAGAAGAAAAGCCCCCTCCCATTGAGCATAAACTGAGAAATAGGAGCCAAAACCATACAAGAGAAAGGAAGGAAAGTAACAATCAACAAGAAGGAACTCGATCAAGATAGAAAAGGTCCAAAGATATATAAGACAAGTGAAAGGAAAGATCCACAATTCCACAAAGTAGCCACAGAGAAACACAACAATCATAATGAAAACAAGAAGCCCAAAACTGCACTTTCGCCATTGCAAATTTGCACAACAAACTGAAATCCACTAAGGAAGATCATTTCCACAATCAAATAAAAATCCAAGAGCAAATCAAATTCAATAATTGCAGACCCAGAGAAGACAAACTTTTCTGGAAAGAAAATGCAGAAGTAAGAGCCACCAATCTGCAATTCACAAAACCAAAATTGAAGAAGAAATTTGAAAATGCCAAGCCTTCCAAAATCCAAATCGCAACCAAATTCCAAATCCAATTCAAAATCCTCTTGCAATGTTCTGCTGGATGATTAACCCATGCATAGGCTAGCAAGCTAAAATAAATAGAAAAATTAAATTTAAGACTATAGTTTTCTCGACCAATAGAAAAATTGCAAAAACCCATATATCTTACCTACCTTTACAAAATTTGAAAAAGGCATAATATAAATATATATTTCTTACCTACTCAATCACTCCAACCAATCAAAAATAATGGTAGGTAGAAATAAATCAAATTCAATTACTTAGTACAGATATGATAATTGATTGGGAAATACAAATATTTCCTCAAAATTAAACGGTAGGTAAAAATAATATTATTTGCAAATAATATTCCATATTTTAATTAAATAATTTCCTACATTATAATTTATTATTAATTATCATTATTTATATCAACACCAATAAATAAATAAATAGAACTCAAATAAATAATTAAATTAAAAACAATAAATAAACAAAAGTCATCTTCAACAATAAATAAAACAAATTAAATAATTATACAATAAATAAAGCTCAATTAAATATCAATAAATAAAATAAAATAAATTAATTACCAAATTAATTTCTTAATAAAATGAATAATCCAATTAACCAAGCCATGACTGATCAAAATAAGAAGCCATAGGGATTCGACCTCATGACCTATGAAACACAGGATGAAGAGACTTAACCAATACGCCACATCTCTTAGTTGACTTAAGAGGGGAAATCAACCAAGCAAAAGACATCAAGATAAGCTAACAAGGTATACATCTTAGGCCTAGAGTGTGTGAGCAAAACTATGTCATCCTCGTCAACTTGCCATTGGGATAGAGACACGCTCAGACCTATGGAGCCAAGTGGAGTCTATATCTAGTACCTGCAATCCTGCATCAAAGACCAACACGCCATATACAATACATATATCTCACATTAAACAGACAAGTGATAGAGAATCACGATGACATATCCCAATTGCAATGAGTGATATTGTATTGTCTCTACTCACAAAGACAGTCACGTAATATAATATCAAAACATCACATATAATCATCACGATGAAGTGGGGTTAGTATCATCATCAATCTCATAATCTATATAAACAATAACCATATGTAAATCCATGAGTCATATAAATCCATCCATCCAGGAGATACCAAATCAATATCCATAAGAATCAAATATCATATAATAAGTCTCACATCAACAATCATAAAAGTATCTAATCATAAAGATTCATCACAAATACCATCCAAAATAACAAAAGAATCATAAGAAACCATCCAAATAACCATCATAAGTGTAAATAAGTCTATCAATATGCAAATCAAAATGAAAGTCTAGGAGGGACACTACAGTCTAGCCACCTTGTGTTTTGGATATCATGGCCTTGGGTTTATTTTGATTCCTAGGTGCAAGTAAGGGGGAGTTGTGTCCATTGGGGGCCTGGACCCAAAGCGGTCACCTGGGTAACTCAATGAAAGTTTTGTAATCAAGTGATAACCTAATTAATGAACTTGGGTGGATAGTTAGTTCACATTAATTAAGATATTTATCTGATGCCTCCTTGACCGCACATGCTCGTTTAGGTTTGGGGGTAAGTGGCGAAGGGCCTGTAATGGCTTCCATCAATGTTGTCTCCTCGAAAGGTTGGTGTGGTCCACTAGTGTATGTATCGGGGCCGAGGGTCAGGAGAGGTCACCAGGGTGACCCAGGATGGGGGTTGGGACCTAGTGAAAACCTACTAGGGTAACCCATGACATCCTAGTTATGAAACTCTTCCATTTGCTACCTAGTGGTAACCCACATTTTTATCCTTTTGTGTATTGTTGAGTTTCTAGAAGTGGTTGGTTTTCTTATGCTTGTTGTCCTTTTGTGGTTTCCTTGAGCCTCTGGTGATTAGTTTTTTATTTTTGTGTTTCTGTGGTGTTCTCTTGTGAACTTCATAAATGTTTAGTTAAATTGATTTTTTGTTAGTAATGTTATGTTGATTCTCTTGTGAGTCATGTTGGTACCATTTTCTATCTTGCTTCCGACTAGTGGGTCTGGCTAGTACCTCCTGGCACAGGGGGTGGACCTTATGATGCCACATGATTGGGTGGAGTGTTTTTTGTGCCCATTGGGTTTGGCTCCTTCAACTTCATGATTGTGTTGGCTCAGAGAAGTTTTCAAGACTATTATTGTTGTATCAGATTCTTGTATCCTTCCCATCATGGGACTCTTGGAGATTCGTATATTAAGGATCCATAATTATTTATTTGAAACTCTTATTTAAATTCTCAAGAAATGTAATGAGAATCTTGTATCCATGTAATGATCTTTATTGTAATTTGTATAGCAATTCTTGTTAAATATATGAGTTGATGAATAACCTCATGATGCATCATTATGGGGCCTTGAGGACATTGTTAGTTGTTTAATTGTACTTCAATATGTATCTTGTTAAAAGTATCTCTTAGCATATGTATATGTTTCCTTCCAAAAAAAAATTATTCACATTTTCATGTTCATGGATGTTTTTGTTGGCATTGTGTTGTCATTGATGTCAACTGGTATAGGCAGGATACCAGTATAAGAGATGTATGTGTTGCACTGTCATGAATGCATACAGAATGAGATATCTTTGATATCACCTTATGTTGCAGTGCACCGGTAAGGTAAGGGTGAGTATGTCATTCAGTAGAATGACCTTTGGAGTCACTAGTATACAAGTCAATGTTTGACTTGTGTGGAAGAGATGGGCAGGTTACCGGTATAGTCTGTCATCGGTAAGGAGAATTTGTCAACTGGTAAGTGATGTGTTGACATAAGAAAAATCAACCAAGTGAGTGGTTGCCAACCGGAAAGCATGTGACCAATGTAAAAAAAGGGAAGCCATGTGAGAGCATTGCAAGATGCAGATGACAAGGATCCACTCCCACCGGTAAGTGGAGCTTATCTCCTATTATGCATAGTGTGCATCATAGTTCTATGAGATAAGACAAAAGTAGAAGGTAGGTGTTTGAAGGATCACACCAGATCTACCAATGAATCAAAGGGATGCCTCAAGTGCATGAAATCAGGGATATGCACTGGACAGACATAGAAGGCATGTTAAGCCACCGGGACATAAAAGGAAGAGTAGAGAAGTGATGAGTTTGTCACCTTGACAAACTGTTTGAGATGATGTTCAGACTGATGATGGTGAAAGACATAACAACAGCTGCAGAGAGAGAGTGCAACTAGTATGCAGATGCTTTAGATGGAATCAATCAAAGGTTGATGACATGGTGTCACTGGGATGGCTACAGGTGAGCATGAGAACTGACAAGGAAGTAAAGAGGCTAAGTGATGTGCTCCTACCTAATGATAATGAGCATGCTATGAATAGACATGTCTGGCGACCAGTTAAGGTGTTCCATCAACATATACACAAAGTGGAGACATGAAGGGTAACCGGTAAAGTGTGAGATACCAATAGAAAAGAAGGACCGATTGAGTGTTTGGTTGGTGATCCTATCTGAATTGACACAGAGGTCCAAGCTAAGGTGGATGTCCACAAAGGTGTCATGTGGAGTCAAGGTGGTAGACATGTATGCATCAGTAGATGGAGTATGCACCAACGAGGTTGTTGTAGAGTTGGTTGATATTAATTGTAGACCCCTTAAATCATGGGATGTGTTGCAAAGGCATTGTAGAGGTGTGTGGCTCGAGGAAGGAGGAACAAAGGCGTTCGATGCAGAGTGTCTAGGTGCAGAATGAGGTTGGTGATGTAATCTACAAAACCATTTATGGTGATTGATCTTGTGTCTCGCTGACTGATTGCTTGTGTTTGCTAAACTTAGTAAACGTGTATTGGAAGACACGTTAATAGTGGTGATGTGCAAATAGTTGTCTTGGAGCTCAGATCGAATGAGATCTGATTGGATTCAATGTTCCTCATGATCAATGGAAGAAACCCTAAGGTGCCAAGTTTGAATGTTGCTTTTGGCGGGAATGTTTGAATACAAATATGCAGGCAAAAGATAGATTTGAGGATGCCTCTGAGAGAGAGATGCAAAAGGTCGAGTAGAGAAGTAGATGAAGTGTGATATCTATAGAGGATCATAGAGATCAAGTAGTACAGAGACAACCGGTAATAGGTTTTGGTGAAGGTTTAACCAGTGAGGTTAAAGCAATCGACAAGCTGCTGAATGTGAGAGTGTTGCTACATGTGAGAAGAAATCAATCAAGTACTCAGTGAGTATCAAAAGAGAGACTGAGTGTGAGAGAGATTAGGGTTGAAGAGTTCAACCAACAATAGTGAGATAACCGGTGGTGACCAAACCGATAGAGAAAAGTTGCTGAAGAGTGCAGAGTAGGCAAGAAGGAACTGACAGAAGATAGAACCAGTGGAGAGTAGCAGAGCAGTTGAGAGAAGAGACAACCAACAAAGAGAGCTGAGAGAGAGAGAACCGGTAGAGAAGGAGAAGAGGCTGAACTGATAAGGTTGCAACAGGAGATAAGGTTGCAGCAGTGAGAGGGTGAGAGAGAGAGAACCAATAATTAATTGGATAAAAGATCCACTAGAGAGATTTGAAGAAGAGTTACAAAAACAATTTTAACAAGGATATTAACTTGTAAATGATTATGTTTTGTATTCACTGAGTTGGAGCTCAGCGCAAGGGTTGTAGCTCCTTGGGTTGGTGCCCTAAATCAGGGGTTGGTGCTCCTTGGGTTGGTTCCCTAAAATCAAGGGTTGGTGCTCCTTGGGTTGGTTTCCTAAACATTCTAATCAGAAATTCATTGTGAGGATGGATTGGAGCAGTAGACTCTAGCAACATTTCTCACCGAGGTTTTTCCCATATTGAGTTTTCCTTGTATATGTTGGTGTTATGTGATGTCCCTTTTATGTGAATGCATTTTTAATTAGTCTCCCCACTAACCGGTAAGCCTACATTGAGTAGATCTGATAATTGATATACACACATAGGATAGTTAAAGGGAAATTTTTTGAGAACCACTGATTCACCCCCCTCTTAGTGGTGCATTGTGTCTAACATTTTTGTCCTCTGGGCCTCATGGCGGGGCATGAAAAAAAGTGGTGGGTAGGGTAACTCAATGAGAGTTTTGTAATCAAGTGAAAATTATAAATAATGAACTGGGGAAGGTAGATAGTTCACATTAATAAAGATTAAATTGTTTCCTCTCTTATGGTCGGGTGTTTGTTTAGGACTGAGGTAAGTAGAGAAGGCCTGGAATGGCATCCACCAATCTTGTCCTTTTGAAAGTTTGGTATGGTCCACTAGTGTTTGTATGGGGGTCAGGGGTCGGGAGAGGTCACCAGGGTAACCCAAGAAGGGGGCCGAGACCTAGTGAAGACTCACCAGGGTAACTCATGACAACCTAGTGATGAGACTCTTCCCTATTGCATGCCTAGTGGTCTCTCTTGGATTTGTCCTTCTATGGATTGCTTTGGCCTTTGGAAGGTGGTTGATTTACTTTTGAGTTCCTGTGATTGTATCCTTGTGGGTCTCTCATGATTGTAGTCTTGTGAGCCTCGTGAGATTCATTTGTATCATCTTGTACTTCCTTCTATCTCTTGGGTCTAGGTGATACCTCCTAGCATGGGGGGGTAGACTTGTTGGTACAACATGGTTGGGTGGTGTGCTATTTGCACCCATTGGGTTTGGGTTTGTCTTCCATCCTAACCATGATGGCTTGTGAGGAGATTGAAGACCTTCATTATGTACTAGATTTATGTATTTACTCCATTGCTTGCACTCTCAGAGATTATATCCTTATGGATACCTTGTAATGTAACTAATGATCATATGTATATTCTCATGGCAATGTATTATGTATCATGATCCTTTGTAAAGGATAGTGTTATGATATTTATAGAAGTATCATTTGTTGTTGTATGATTGGTTATTTTTATTCTTGAGTAACATCATTGTGGGGCCTCAAGGACTATTTCTAGTTAGTAATGTACATCTTATCTTTACCTTATAATTCACGTTACTCCATTCTTATGCATAGTTTATTTTTATTTTTTTAATTTTTTTTTTCACATTTCATCATTTTATTTGTTTAAGTCCTCTGGGCCTCACAGTAGAGCATTACACATATATAGACATATATGTTTATATATATATATATATATATATATATATATATATATATATATATATATATATATATATATATATATATATATATATATATATATAAACACATATACATATACATATACATATACATATACATATATGTATATATGTATGTATACACATACACATACACATACACATACACATACACATACACATACACATACACATATACATACATACATACATACATCCATACATCCATCAGTACATACATACACATACATACATATTGTAATGGTGGGAAAATGATGAGTGATAGATCAAGAGGAAAACTACCCTTTCCCTCAAAGAGAGATGAGAGTTTCACTATGTAGTGTCGTAAATTGTACACCCTTGCTAGGGTGGTACAATTTCACACTTAGGTTAGCACCTGCCTTAGTGTGTCTTGCATCTTGCATTTCTAATTCCCCTTTAAGAATTTAATTAATTAATTAAATTAAATATAAGGTCTTGTCTCATCACTTTACACACTACAAAGTTGGGCCCTTTACCCTAAGCGTGCCCCTTTTTATAGTATTCCTCCAATGAATCATTTAATCATAAACCCTAATTATGTCTTATTTTGACTATTTAGGCTCAATTTCACATATCAAAACATCTCCAAATCAGATGTAAATTTGGGAGGCACTCTAATATCATCATATCTAATGACCCCGAAAATTTGGTGAAAAGTTGGTAGGACCGTGGTGGGAATGCACATGGTCTGCGACTTTTTTCCCAAAATTTTGGGAGCACAATCATATGATATGATAATGCTTAACCCCAAAATATCAGCGGGAAATTCAAATCGTACATTGGCCTAAACATGAAATTAAGATCTATGGTTTCATACTTAAGAGCTCTCTTTCTTCATTTGAAGGGGTCTTCTTCTAAGAATCTAAGGGCAGGTTTTTGGAGTTTTAGAGCCTTCTTTGCAATGAAAGAGTAGATCTTTGAAGTCTTCAACAACATTCATCATTCATCCATCAAACATTCATCAAGCATAATTTTATCAATTGGGGGCTTTTGAAGATGTAGAAGAACAATAGGAGATCACCGACTAATGATTGGTTTGTACCTCTCCCTTGGGGTTGGGTATGGTTTCGTGTTGTTTTAGATCTTTGCATAAGCTTCATTTTGATTCATATTCATGCTTTAGATCAATTTGCATTATGGATTTAGAGCATTTACTTTGTCAATTATAAGCAATTAGGGTTTACTCTTTAGGGTTGCTCTAGTTTGTTTACTTTCATTCTTAGGATCTTGCATATACACAAGGTTCTTGCACACACATTTTCAGTACATTATCAACTATTCATGGAGGTCAAAATAACCAACACAAGGTTTTGAATATGGCAAAACCCTATATAGCCACCCGAAACCTTCCCTTTTCAGATTGTAGGTGCAGAAACATGAATCTGGAAGTAGGTACAGGTCTAGAACAGGCATCTACATCACTCAAAAACTTTAGAAGTATAGAAAACCTATCAAGGATAGGGGTGTGGCTCCCTAGTCCTTCCCAGGACAGGGCTGTGACTCCTTGTTCCTGCCCTTTGTCAACAAGACTTGGCAGAACAACAATTCACAGAGCATAAAATCCCTCTTCTCAGTTGCAGCTCTAGAATTGTAGAATCAAGATAGTGGTGTGGCACTCTGGGCCCGGAAATTTCTGCTTAGATTTTAGACACATGTGCACCTTTGATTTTGCCTTTTGATCTGTACTTTTTAGTAGTGTATCAATTGTTCTTTGATCTACATTCTCAGATTAGGATTTGTTTGCTTACTTGCTTTATAGGTTAGATTGCATTTTGCATCATTCCTCTCTCCCATTTACAACAAAGGAATAGAAAACCTAAGAGGTAATCCATGACTCTCTCTTTCTCATAAGAAGTAGTTGATGTGCATTACCTCCCTAGGCTCTTTTGTATTCCATGAGTGTGTATGAGAGTGGGATTAGAGTTTCCATACTTAGTCTCACTTTTTCCCCTACACACACTATTGATTATCCTTCAAGCACTTTTCACCATTGCATTAGGAAGATAAGGGTTGAAGATAAGTCACTAGATTCAATCTCCACACAAAGATGATAGATTAAGTTCTGAATGAATTGAGAATGTTAGGATGATCCCTCCTTCCTTGTTTGAAATGAAAAGGAATTGATTTAATTATGTAGTGCAAAAGTGACAAAGAATTGATTATAACTTGAGATCGGAATATGGGATGAAGTTGTGCACCTGGATCTGGTAGTAAGATGCTGAGACAAAGTCGCCCTGCAAATTTGATGAAAAGTTGTCCAGATCGTGGCGGGAATGTACACGATCCTTTGAAAAATCCATGAAATGAAAAGGGTTTTTCTAACTTTGCAAATGAAGCCCGAATCCAAAAGTACAGTTGTGCACCTGCAACCTACACAGAAAAGAGAGGAAAAGAGGTTGGGATTTAGGGTTTGCCTTTAGGTCAAACCCCAGTTTTGGAATTAACCAAGTAATGAAAGAAAGTACTTGCAAGTAGATGTAAATGAAAGACTGAATTGTAAGTCACCTCAAGTGAGGTTGTAGTAGCAATGTTGATAGAAATGCTTGTATGGAATTGTATGTTGGAATCAATCTCCTCTTTAATGGTTGGTGTAGACACTCAAAATTGTCATGTCTAATTAAATAAATATTTTATTTATTTAATTATCTAAGCCTAATTCGTCTATTAATTAAATAATTTTTTATTTATTTAATTAATTCATTTATCCTCTTCTAGCCTTATTTCTCATTTAAATAAATACATTTATTTATTTAAATTATCCCTTTCCTAAATTAAATAAATATTTTATTTATTTAATTGTCCTACTTCTTCTATTAATTAAATAAATCTTTATTTATTTAATTAATTCATTATCTTTTTCTACACATGACACATGTCATTCATCTCTTAATTCATACACTACCTACCTCTTTCATTATTTTGGTATTTCTTTTACCTACCCTCTAATCCTAGCCGACCTCTCTTTTTACACCTCTCAATCTTAACCCTCCATTTCATATTGTGTCTTCTATTTAAGGAGATGCTTCCTTCATTATCAAACCCTAATCACTCACCCTAATGACTAATCTTGAAGACTTGGCTACACTACAATTCCACTTGCAACCACATTCCATTCTTTGTTGAGCTCTTGTGCATACAAAATCTGAGAGCAAATATATCAAGCAAGATCAATGGAGATAGGAAGAATGGAGATCAAAACCCTATTGGACATGTGATGGTATAATCTTTGTGATTTTGAGTTATTTTGCATTGTCTTAGGTTATCTTCATATGTTATGGTGAATCTTTGTTCATTGTTAGGCTAGGGTTTAGTGGTTGGATTCATTTAGCCTTGCAATATTGTTGTTATTGTTATCCATTTTCACCATATACAGTTGGATCCTTGACTCAAATGCAACACCTAGCCTTGAAGGGAGACTTGAGAATGCTCAATGCTGGAGAAGAATGCTTGAATGCTTGAATGGTTGAATGCTCTTGAATCCTTGATCGCTTGTGAAATTCCCACTTATCCAACTTATTCCCCTTATGCAAATGAGAGGACAAATTCCCCTTAAATACATGTTTGGTGGATTTGAATTTTGTCACGGGCTGACATCGGGGAGGTTTCCCACCCGAGGCACAACCCACAAGGCATGCTCTAGGAAGGGTTCTGCCCTAAAATAGGGCAAGGATAGGGCCAAACCCCTGTCCAAGGGGGGATAGCGGTGCCATGCCCCTTTCCTACCCCTTTCTCCAGGGCAGAATGCGGTCGGGGTGATGCAGAGGCCAAGGAAGAAGCAGTTTTCGCAAGCCGAGCACTCTCCAGTTTCTAATCAGGCTAGAGGATTTGAGTTCGCATGTGTGAGGACCCTAATGTAGTCGTAAATTGCTAGGGTTGCAATTTTATGACACTACACATACATACATACATACATACATACATACATACATATATACATACATACATACATACATACATACATACATATAAACATACATACATACATGCATGCATACACACAAATTCATATATGAGAAAACCAAAATTAAAAAGAGAATTTTGAAAAAGAAATAAGAAAAATAAAATAAAAAACAAAATCAAGAACTTAATATCGTAATAAAAATAAAATAAAATTAAAAAATCAAGAAAAATAAAAATAAAATCAAGAACTAAATAAAAAAAAACAAACAAGAAAACAAGAAACAAAACAAGAACCAAGAGGGAAATTGTAATGCCCGCTAAAATACCCTAGAGAAATTAGTGAACTAACTAACAAATAGAGATAATTTTTTTTTTTAAGGTAACTGTCACTTCTATGCTATTTCTAACATTCCATTAATGCAACATTACTTCCAATATTCATCAATGCACCATTAACAATTTACATGAATGCATAAATCAACATGAACATATCCATAGAATCATATTACACAAGTAGATTGACCATTTAATCATTAACACAATCTCTATATAAACTGATACAATGCAAATCCATTCCCTGGGGTATCTCAATGGCATTACTTGTCAAAATCCTAACATATCATATATCCATCTTAGAACATCATATTCTATTATAAATCTATCCATTTACTTTCCATACAACTATAATAAATCCTTAACACATTTATATAACTTAGTCACTTAGGACACTCTTTAGATTCTTTTAGAAACTACCAGATCAAATACTCCTAATATCCATTCTTTCATTATGTTGTTCATAAAAAATGATTAACCCAAGTATACCTGCAATCTCTCTATGAAATGGCAAACTTCAGTCTATGAAACACATCAGGGCTTGGACAACATAACATAGGACCCTAATTGATCCTCCTACACTTCAGGTTCTGCTAGACCTAGGGGGGACACCCTTTTGATGCACTGAATCAAACTTATTTACTCACCATGACAGCATCAATAAAGCAGATAAACCATTCCACAAGCTCACCAAATATAGAAACATATTACAGATTGGCTAAATCTGTATAAACCACAGATGAAAAAGAGCCTGGAATGAAAGAACATAAACCCCTAAACATAAAGGGAAATAGATTTATCTTTAAAATTGTGTATCTGAAACTATCCCCAAATCTGTAAGACCAGTGCCTTGTTCATTAGGCAACAGAGTCACACACAGGACTACAAATGTAAATCATAGCTGCAAGTTTGTTTTCCGTAAACAAGATATTCATGCATCAATACCTTATACTAATGCATTATTTGATTCATTCAAAAAATTATCAGATCTGGATACATATTTCATCATTTATGACTGACTACCAAATGTAAAACCTTCATTGAAGGATACCTACAAATAGTCACAACAATCTCCTTGAAATTGACAAATTTCATCCTCCTTAAGGATTCAATTCATAACAATGAGATACATTCCTAGAGACAATACTGTGTGGAATTTACTCATGCCTGACACAAGTAAGACTTTCAACTAAAAAACACATCTACAACACTGCACTGTAACCTCTATACCCTGAAAAGATCCATAGGATTGTACAAACTTGGTTCAAGAAGTTTAGAAATGGAAGCCATGAAAATTGGAGCTCTTCCTCCAAAATTTTGGAACCCTTACAATGAGAAGAAAATTGGAATAAGAAGGAGACAGAAAAACATTAGGTCTCATCAGAACAAGCCAAGTGTCTCCTTTTCCAACTGAATTTCAATTCCTTCATCTTTCCCATGGAAACTGCTCCCAAAATATTCAAAATTTATTAAAAATAACTACTTGATTAGATTCCTTACCTTGAGAGCTTTCTGACAATATATAATACCTGCCATTTTGAGTAAAAATAGACCTCTGGGCGAATTAATAATTTTTGTGCCTCCATCATTTAAATTTTTGAATTTTTATATAGTTTCAACTATATATTAAACTTGATTTTAACTTTGTTTTTTGGCCTGATGTTGCCCTGATGCCTTGCCACATGGCAGCCTCTGATTCGCTGATAGGATCCACTGGGCACCACCTTGGATGACACCTCATCCATCCACCACATGTACGCCTCGTCACTGCCACTTGTACGCCACCTGTTTGCTTGCTTGTCAGCCACATTGTTGCCACCTCAGTGACACCTTAGCAGGACCTGCGAGCTGTGTTTCCATTTGGACCCACCACCTATCTTTCACCATTTCACAATGGCTAACTAGCTTGCACGTTCGGGTCACGAAGTCACGCGAGCCGTTGATCTTGTTGAACCTACTCACTCTTTAACACTTCGCCATCTTGATCTTTTCACCATTTCACAGAGCTTAACGAGCTTGCACCTTTGGGTCACGAAGTCACGCGAGCTGTCGATCTCCTTGGAACATGCTCAAACTTTAAACCGCCCTTTCTCTGCAAAACTCACTTTCCTTGGGATCTGTGCCTACTTGGGGTCCACTTGTCACCACTTGTCGACCTCCTTGGTCACCTTGGGAAGCACACCCACATGTGTGGGGTCCACTTGGGTGCCCATCAGCACCATCCATCAAAATACTCTTGAGGCTTTGACACTATGGATGGGTGTAACTTTACTTATAAATATTAAAAATTTCGCTCCCACCACCAATGTGGGATATTGCCTTTATGCCTGGGACTACTTTTCTAAAGGAATTTTTGAGTTTTAATGGCGCTGCCCATGCATTTGATTGAAATATTTGCATTGTTTGAAAATTTCTAAGCTTCCTCAAAACCACCCACGCCGCACAAGAGGAGTTATTGGCATTATGCTTGCCAATGGCATTGCTGGAGGGTTTCTTAATCCTTTGTCAAACACCACGTAGGCAGAGCATTACACTTGCAGACTAAAATTTGTTTGAAACTTCTGTGTCTCTTCACCACATCATGTGCCAAGGAAAACATTGCCTTACACCAGCAAATGGCATTTTCTTTGTTACTTCAGATGATTATTCAACCACCACGCCTTTGAAGGAAGGAAATTGGCTTTGGCTGCCAAATTGATTTTGTTTTTTAAAAAAAAACTTCAAATGTTTTAACATTGCCCCCCAAACACCAAGCAGCAGGAGGAGATGATTGGCTTTAAAGCCACTTGCACTTGGTTAAGAAGTTTGTATCGCTGCCCTCCAAAGTCCATGCAGACAGCTGAGAAGGAGGAGGAAACAAGCATTACACCTATCAAATCTGCACTTTTGGAAGTCTTCAAAATACCCTCAGATGCCACCGTAGGGAGATGGAGCTGCCAAACATTTGCTAGGGTTTATTAAATGCTTCCTCATACCATGCAACACATAGGATTAGGCTTTTAAACATGCCAATGTGCATTTGCTTGAAAGATTCATTTGCTGAAAGTTTCATTGCTTTGATAATTTCTAATGCCCTTCCAAAAAATACAGCAAGGAGGAGATTTGGGTAAAGTCAATTGGCATTATGGCTTCCAATTGCATTTTGAAAGTTTTAAAATCCTCTTCCAAAACTCTAGTTGCTAGGCGCTTTTGTTTTAATGTCTCTTCTCTATCGTTGAAGGAGGATTTAGCATTAAACTCACCAATTTGAAATTGCCTGGAGTTCTATTAACATCTTGAACCCTATTGACATGTCTCATGATCACAATCCACATTTAAATATTCTGAATTTCTCCCAGTGAACCAAGTCGCCAATAAAATCAATGCACGAGCATGAGCCAGGTCGGGCCCCAAAGTGGGTCCAACTAAAAAAAAATTTGCAACTGACCTTCGAAATGCTTTAGGAACCTTAAACATACCTCTGGAATCGATCGACACCATTTTCGGATCATCAAATTGAGTTTTGCAACTTTCAGGCACTTACACCACATTTTCGCATTTAATCGCGAAGACGTAATTTTCAAACCGGTCAAAACACCTTTCTGGACATCGCCATCTGACAAGCGTGTACTCTGATATACAAGCATGAACTCTACCAAACTATTTTTCAAGATGAATCCCAAGCGAAGAGATATTAATTGTCGAAAATGACCAACTAGCTTTGTCAGCACTGCGGATCTGATGAAGTCAATGTTCAGGCGACACATGATGCCTTTCTTAAAAATATGAAACGATCTCCGTAGACCCTCAAATCTGAGACATAGGTACCTTGAAGTACATGTCAAAACTTAGAATTCTTATTTCGATCAAAAGACTGACTGGGTGGAAATGGTGCACTCATGAAAATAGCAACTTTAATTGATACTGCAAAAGTACGGATCACTGAAATAGATGGCTCAAGAAACCCTTCTGAAAATCGATCAAATGGATTGGTAGGAGCTTGAAATTTGAAACATAGCTTGTCATTTATACCAAAAATAGCCTAGAGTAAACATTATGGCATGAAACTTACTGAGGCAACTTTTACACTTGTGCAAAACAGGGCTCTGACTAGCAATTGAAACAGGGACTTGTCAAACCGTACAAATTGCAAACGGATTGATCTTTGAAAACTAAGCAAATCGATTCATAAGGAATTGAAAATTTACATGTTGACTCACATTTATGCATAGAATTGAATCCATTTTGAATTTTACCATGACGATCAATAGGACAAAAGATATAAACACCCAAAGTAAGCCACTTAGTAAAATCTACATTTGTGCCTAAAATGCACTTTCAGCTCACCCCTTGAAATGGGTACCTGATAAACTTATCCAAAATAAAATCTGAAATTTGTACATCACTTCATTTACCAAATGAAAGGTGTAGGACACATTTCCCAAGCCTTAGCCTTCAAAAATCAACTGGCTCCATTTTGCCCTCTCTCTAACTAGGCCATTCAAATTGATTCATTTGGAAAAGTAGAGTAAAATTTTGAAATGGGCCTCTAAACTTGACTCAATTTTTAAATGGGCCTCTAAATAGTGGCTCTGATTGGGGATGGTTGATTGCAAGATCAACACAAGAATCTAGAATCCGTGGTTGGGCAAACCACCCAAAAATGAATCATATCTCTCTTCTCAAAAATAGGGCTTCCTCATTCTACCCAAACAGCAAGGCACTTTATTGAAAACCACACAACTGAAGCAAAGCAACTGTAGAAGATATACAAACATATTGACAACTGAATATAAACTGCTCCATTTTCCTTAGCATTTACCTCTATCAAAAATTTGATTCTCATCACTTGACATCATGATCCAAACAAAGGCACTTTTTAATAACAACTGAGCATAGTCCTTATAATCAACCTCTTTCATCTCATTTCCACAACAGCTGGTGTGCATACCTTTTGTCTGATTTTGAACTTTGTAATCACACACTATTTCGACACAAGTAAAAACCTGAGACAAATCACAATAGAGGCCTTCCCACAAGCTACAATACACTTCACTATCCCAATTAATTCTATCATTTGCAAGGGCATCATCATGTTGAACTTCAAAAATAAAGCATTCAATCTCAACATTGTAATTCTCATCAGTACATGTCTTATTATCATTTAAATTCATAGAATGAGGGACATTACTGATCAACTGATGCAAACAAGGAACATAAACTTTTTGGTTCAGATGTGATACTTCCCTATGTTGATCACACTTTATACTATCCTTATTTATCAAACTCAACACATCCGCATCCTCAATATCCCAATCATAGAAAAGAATGCATACCTCTGGCTGAAGCAAATCCTCAGCTAAGTCTTTCTCATTCAAACTTAGATCCACCTGAAAAACTTTCATTTGTGGTCTGAAGAAGTCATCACACAACCCATGCCTCTTATCTTCATCATGAAGTAAAATTTTGCAACACATGCTACTGTTGTTCAGAACTTCATCAGCATTAAAAATTTGTTCAAAACAAGGGAAACGTTCAACATTTTCATCAATGAAATTAGCACCATGAACATTAGTATCAAATGCAAAGAACTCCATATTCGGTTCAAGCATACTATCAACATTCACATTCTCTTCATGGTACTTGAAATTTTCAAAACATTCAAACATAGGTTCACTTAAATCTGAAATTAGAACATTATCCGCACTATCACATATATTTTTATCTTCAAAAATACTTTCATTTTCAGATTCATGACTGAGGTATACAACTTGGTCTCCTCTTATATCATCTTCACAAGATGAATAATAAGAATTCTCATAACCATCATCAGCTGCATGACTGGCATTCATTTGCTGATCAAAAGAAAGTGGAAAACTTGTGCCAAGATCGATCTCATTCTGAAATTGATCTTCGTTGTTCCTTGGTATACCTTCAAGGTGCTGAAAATCAAACTCAGTATCCTCATAATCAGTAGCACCACTCCATTTTGAAACACATTCATCAATGGGTATACTCGCATTGAAAACACTATCAACATCGTCCATAATTTCATTTTCAGATTTATCAGACTTAATCAAAATCTGATTTACATCATATTGCACATTTTCACTTGCATAATCAACAACATTTGGTGATCCTTCAGTACTTGGTACTTTAACATCAAATACATCAGCAGCATGTAAAGATCGATGGTCATCATTATCATTATTTTCATTATTATTATTATGCGTGATTTACTTGATAATTGGTAGCCACATAATCAAAATAACCGACATACAAATCAAATGGTACATATCCCTTATATATGTCTATCTCTGGATCAACATTATCACAACATTTCCCACTAATCATTCCATCATTACTGTGAGAGACAACTGACATTAACAATAGAGATTCTTGACTCTCATTCAAATTTGAATCACATATATTAGCAAAACTACTAGGAACAACAGGGCTTGACATATTTTGACACGGAATATTTTGATCAGTTTTAAATGGTATTTCACCATTGAAGGTGATTTGGCAAGAAACAACAGCAGACACGAATCTCTTGGATATCCCAAATTTCAAATTATTTTCAATGTCCCTAGCTGTGTTAAAAGCTTCATACAAAGTCTTGGGTTCTTTGCTTCTCAATAGGAAACCCATCTTCTTACCAAAAGCACTCATATAAATATCCAGACATACTTTATCATCAAACTTATACTTCCTGGAAATTTTAGACAATGTTTGTGAAAACTTGATATTAAATGTGGATACCAATTCACTTCCTTGATTTGTATATCTGTGAATTCTTTTAGCAAATCATAATCACTCACCTTTTCATCAAATTGGTCTTTGAAATATGAAACTAATTCTTCCCATGAGGAAATACAATCTACTGGCAAAAGGGAGAACCAATCCCTTGCATCCTCTTTCAATAACTGGACAAATAAATTCATACACACATCTTCTTGACAAATTTCAAACTCTCCCATCAAATCTAAAAATCTCTTCAAATGTTGACATGCTGATTCTGATTTCTTCCCACTGAATATTGGAAAATACTTTCTAATTTCTATGGGTATGGGATTTGGGTAACCTAGAATATCTTTGAAGCTTAGAGCAACATAGTACTTCATACTGAAACTTTTCCTATTACTTGGTTGTTCTAGTTTACTGGACATGGTCATATGTGAATAAGATTGGGGCTGAACTAATTGACTATACATTGTAACTTCTCAAACTTCATACACAACCCCACCAAAATTCAACAACTTCTAAATATGTCAAGTTACGGATTTATCTTCTTCACTTTTTTGACATAAAACTCATGGATACTTGCATATTATAGGAAAACATATAAGATCTTGAAACTTAACAACACTTTGAATATGCAAATACTTTTGATCTTCTTCCCTTTCAACAAAGTACAAAACACTATATAGGGAAACTAATTTTCTCTTTCAAATTTTCAGAAGAGATGTCTTGCATTGAAACTTCTGAAAATACCTGGGTGTTTGCAGATGTAGGACTTGTAGATTTGAAGATTAACTTCCACTCTCAGCACGGTCTTTTATCACAGAGTCGCCACCTCTTGCATAGAGGGTATTTTGAATAGTAGAATACCATTCAACACAAATTTTAATTCTCTACTTACTCCTTCAATCTCACTGCAATAAACACTCTTGTAGGCTATTTTAACACTGGTATGAACCGTAGAGTCACCACCCAAATAAGGAATTGGGGAAAAGTTTGCATACAGCTGCAAGGACTTGCTCACAGCTTAGCAATATACATTCACTGTTACTCCTTCATAAAATATGACATGAAATAACATATCATTCTATAGATCCAAAACAAGGAACATTTTCTTCACCATAAAATTACTTTCAACTCTATGCAAATCTCAATGGACTGACTAACTGGATGAAATTAGGCAATTTCTATTCAGCTTCCCCAGCAGAGTCACCATTTTTGTTGTTCATAAAAAATGATTAACCCAAGTATACCTACAATCTCTCTATGAAATGGCCAATTCTAGTCTATGAAACACATCAGAGCTTGGACAACATAAAATAGGACCCTAATTGATCCTCCTACACTTTAGGTTCTGCTAGACCTAGGGGGGAACACCCTTTTGATGCACTGAATCAAACTCATTTACTCACCATGACAGCATCAATAAAGAAGATAAACCATTCCACAAGCTCACCAAATTTAGAAACATATTACAGATTGGCTAAATCTGTATAAACCACAGATGAAAAAGAGCCTAGAATGAAAGAACACAAACCCCTAAACATAAAGGGAAATAGATTTGTCTTTAAAATTGTGTATTTGAAACTATCCCCAAATCTGCAAGACCAGTGCCTTGTTCATTGGGCAACAGAGTCACACATAGGACTACAAATGTAAATCATAGCTGCAAGTTTGTTTTTCGTAAACAAGATATTCATGCATCAATACCTTATACTAATGCATTATTTGATTCATTCACAAAATTATCAGATCTGGATACATATTTCATCATTTATGACTGACTACAAAATTTAAAACCTTCATTGAAGGATATCTACAAACAACCACAACAATCTCCTTGAAATTGACAAATTTCATCCTCCTTGAGGATGCAATTCATAACAATGAAATACGTGCCTAGAGACAATACTGTGTGGAATTTACTCATGCCTGACACAAGTAAGACTTGCAACTAAAAAACACATCTACAACACTGCACTGTAACCTCTATACCCTGAAAAGATCCATAGAATTGTACAAACTTGGGTCAAGAAGTTCAGAAATGGAAGCCATGAAAACTAGAGCCCTTCCTCCAAAATTCTGGAACCCTTACAATGAGAAGAAAATTGGAACAAGAAGGAGAGGGAAAAACATTAAGTCTCATCAGAACAAGTCAAGTGTCTCCTTTTCCAACCAAATTTCAATTCCTTCATCTTTCCTATGTAAACTACTCCCAAAATATCCAAAATTTGTTAAAACTAACTACTTGATTGGATTCCTTATCCCGTGAGCTTTCCGACAATAAATAATACTTGCCATTTTGAGTAAAAATAGATCTCTGGGCGAATTAATCATTTTTGTGCCTCCATCATTTAAATTTTTGAATTTTTATATAGTTTCAACTATATATTAAACTTGATTTTAACTTTGATTTTTGGCCTGATGTTGCCCTGACGCCCTACCACGTGGCAGCCTCTGATTCACTGATAGGATCCACTGGGTGCCACCTCAGATGACACCTCATCCATCTGCCACGTGTACGCCTCATCACTGCCACTTGTACGCCACTTGTCTGCTTGCTTGTCGGCCACATCGTCGCCACCTCAGCGACACCTTAGCAGGACCTGCGAGCTGTCTTTTCATCTAGACCTGCCACCTGTCTTTCACCATTTCATAATGGCTAACTAGCTTGCACCTTTGGGTCACGAAGTCACGCGAGCCGTCGATCTTGCTGACCTTGCTCACTCTTTAACACTTTGCCATCCTAAGCTTTTCGCCATTTCGCAGAGCTTAACGAGCTTGCACCTTTGGGTCATGAAGTCATGCGAGCCATTGATCTCCTTGGAACATGCTCGAACTTTAAACCATCCTTTCTCTGCAAAGCTCATCTGCCTTGGGATCTGTGCCTACGTGGGGACCACTTGTTGCCACTTGTCAGCTTCCTTGGTTGCCTCAGGAAGTGCACCCATGTGGGTGGGGTCCACTTGGGCACCCATCAGCACCATTCGTCAAAATCCTCTTGAGGCTTTGACACTATGGATGGGTGTAACTTTACTTATAAATATTAAAAATTTCGCTCCCACCACCAATGTGGGATGTTGCCTTTATGCCTGGGACTACTTTTCTAAAGGAATTTCTGAGTTTTAATGGCACTGACCATGCATTTGATTGAAATATTTGCATTGTTTGAAAATTTCTAAGCTTCCTCAAAACCACCCATGCCACACAGGAGGAGTTATTGGCATTATGCTTGCCAATGGCATTGCTGGAGGGTTTCTTAATCCTTTGTCAAACACCACGCAAGTAGAGCATTACACCTGCAGACTGAAATTTGTTTGAAACTTCTATGTCTCTTCACCACATCATGTGCCAAGGAAAACATTAGCTTACACCAGCAAATGGAATTTTCTTTATTACTTCAGATGATTATTCAACCACCACGCCTTTGAAGGAAGGAAATTGGCTTTGGCTGCCAAATTGATTTTGTTTTTAAAAAAAAAAACTTCAAACGTTTTAACATTGCCCCCCAAACACCAAGCAGTAGGAGGAGATGATTGGCTTTAATGCCACTTGCATTTGGTTAAGAAGTTTGTATCGCTGCCCTCCAAACTTCATGCAGACAGCTGAGAAGGAGAAGGAAACGAGCATTACACCTATCAAATCTGCACTTTTGGAAGTTTTCAAAACACCCTCAAATGCCACCGTAGGGAGATGGAGCTACCAAACATTTGTTGGGGTTTATTAAATGCTTCCTCATACCACACAACACAAAGGATTAGGCTTTTAAACATGCCAATGTGCATTTGCTTGAAAGATTCATTTGCTGAAATTTTAGTTGCCTTTTCACTTTCACATTTGCTGAAAGTTTCATTGCTTTGATAATTTCTAATGCCCTTCCAAAAACTACAGCAAGGAGGAGATTTGGGTAAAGTCAATTGGCATTATGGCTGCCAATTGCATTTTGAAAGTTTTAAAATCCTCTTCCACAACTCTACTTGTCAAGCGCTTTTGTTTTAATGTCTCTTCTTTGTTGTTGAAGGAGGATTTAGCATTAAACTCGCCAATTTGAAATTGCCTGGAGTTCTATTAACATCTTGAACCCTATTGACATATCTCATGATCATGATCCACATTTAAATATTTTGAATTTCTCCAAGTGAACCAAGTCGCCAATAAAATCAATGCACAAGCATGAGCCAGGTCGGGCCCCAAAGTGGGTCCGACTAAAAAAAAAAATCATTTTCATGCAACTGACCTTCAAAATGCTTCAGGAAACTTAAACATACCTCTGGAATCGATCGGCACCATTTTCAAATCATCAAATTGAGTTTTGCAACTTTCAGGCACTTACGCCACATTTTTGCATTTAATCACAAAGACATAATTTTCAAACTAGTCAAAAGACCTTTCTGGACCTCGCCATCTGACAAGCGTGTACTCTGATATACAAGAATGAACTCTACCAAATGGTTTTTTAAGATGAATCCCGAGCGAAGAGATATTAATTGTTGAAAATGACCAACTGGCTTTGTCAGCATTGCGGATCTGATGAAGTCAATGTTCAGGCGACACATGATGCCTTTCTTAAAAATATGAAACGATCTCCGTAGACCCTCAAATCTGAGACATAGGTACCTTGAAGTACATATCAAAACTTAGAATTCTCAGTTTGATCAAAATACTGATTGGGTGGAAATGGTGCGCTCATGAAAATAGAAACTTTAATTGATACTGCAATGAAAGTATGGATCACTGAAATAGATGGCTCAAGAAACCCTTCTGAAAACCGATCAAACGGATTGGTAGGAGCTTGAAATTTGAAACATAGCTTTTCATTTATACCAAAAATAGCCCAGAGTAAACATTACAACATGACACTTACTGAGGCAACTTTTACACTTGTGCAAAACAGGGCTCTGACTAGTAACTGAAATAGGGACTTGTCAAACCATACAAACTGCAAACGGATTGATCTTTGAAAATTGAGAAAATGGATTCATAAAGACTTGAAAATTTACATTTTGACTCACATTTATGTAGAGAGTTGAATCCATTTTGAATTTTACCATGATGATCAACAGGGCAAAAGATATAAACACCCAAAGTAGTTTACTTAGTAAAATCTACATTTGTGCCTAAAATGCACTTTCAACTCACCCCTTGAAATGGGTACCTGATAAACTTATCCAAAATGAAATCTGAAAGTTGCACATCACTTCATTAACCAAATGAAAGGTGTAGGACACATTTCCCAAGCCTTACCCTTCAAAAATCAATTGGCTCCATTTTGCCCTCTCTCTAAGTAGGCCATTCAAACTGACTCATTTGGAAAAGCAAAGCAAAATTTTGAAATGGGCCTCTAAACGTGACTCAATTTTAATGAGTCCCAACATATTCATCATAAAAACATCATAGTTTGTGTAACCATTCTCTTATATAGGACTAGATTATTCTTTCAAATTGTGTTACATATTTCTAAGATAAATATCTCATTTAGCTAAGTAACATAATCCATTTCATCTAGATATCTTTCATTTCTTAAACAAGATATATAACAACAACTACTATTAATCCAACTTAATTTCTATAATATTATACATACAATTCCATCTTACAATTTCAATTCAATACAAATGCATACACACTAACTCTTTCTTATCCACATAGAACTCATAATCTAACATTACATAATGAATATCCAATACTTCAATGAATGTACCATAAGAAATTCACCTAACAATTACATCATCCCTGTCTCAATTACATCAACATCCATATGAAGATACACAATCTCTTTTACAAATACAAAGCATCATGATAAAATGTTTCTTTGAAATCAACTCCAAAGAATATTCACATGAGGAAGAATTTAAGAATCCAATCCACACACACTAACATCCAAGAAGAGGAATATCCTAATGGAAGAAGGCATCAAACCACCCGACCATGTGGAACCAATAAGAACCACCCCCCATGCTAGGAGATGACATAAGGTCCTACACACACTCTAGACCTAGGCTGACACCTAACAACCAAAGGACATAGACACCACAATATCAACAAATGCAATAAACCAAGTCACCATACAAGGATAAATCGAAAGCATAAAACTCCTAGAGGTGTATCAACAATCAAGGCATAAGGATTATGGAGTACACATGTAGGGAAAGGTGTCATCACATTCTACCATCACAATAGTGTTGGGAATGTGCCTCGAATTCTCCTGATCATATTCAGGTTGATCGGAGTAGCCTACATTGATGGAGCAGTAGAATGTTACCTTGTTACCTTCTTGGTTGTTGAACACTTTCTGATTAGTGTGACTTAGGCTGATGTTTTGCATATCGACATAGCAGGTTTGAAGTCATCCTGATGACCCGACGAAGTCAACTTCGTTCATCAGGATAACTTTGTCTTTTGGGAGGACTGCATGGGTGTTGTGCCGATGACCTGATGGATTCACCTTAGGAGATCAGGTTTGTCGTAGGCTATTGGATGTTCCTGTTTGAAGTTATGCTAATACCTGATGAAGTTGCCTTCAGCGATCGAGTTGATATCGACAATCGGGTTGACATTTGGAAGTCATGCCGATGTCTAATGAGCTCGCTCCCTTCTATCTTGGAGTGCATCACTCATCAGGGTAACAATTATGGGCGTGTCCTGATGACCTGACATAGCCACTTTAAGCAATCGGGGTAACTCTGCATATAGGGAAAGGCTGGTTGGTGCTACACCAATACCCGATGAGGTCGCCTTCAACAATCGGGTATCATCGGGAGATCGGGTCTACCTATTGGAGGTTATCCCAAAGAGCCAACCTATTTTGGAGCGCATTGGTGGAGCCATCTACTATTGTATCAGGGGATCAGGATTACTTGTTCATTGTTTGGCTGAAGACCCGATGGTTTGGTGTGGACATCCTCAGAGTGATCGGGGATCAGAGAGACAATAGGAAGGTTGTGTCGATGACCCGATGGAGTCACCTTCAGCGATTGGGTATCATCGAGAGATCGAGATAACTTTATTAAGGGTCTTCTGATGATTGATAAGGTGCGACCGACCGTGGTGCCCACTTCGGACCAAAGTCCAAAAGATGAGCTCGTGGTCACATTAGAAGTTCCTGTCGATGTATATGAATACGAATCGACATGACTTCCTGGTGCATGTGGGATAATGGACAAGTTGTGAATGCAGACTGACGTAGATGGTTAGACTTCCTGGTGGTTGGAGAGATTGACTATTGTCTGAACTGCATCTGATAGATGTAATGAGAGTGGCTGGTGGAAACCGAAACGCAGGTGGATGGTTGGTTAGGCCATTGGACTCCAGAATGGTTATGCTCGATGGTTGATATATGTTGCCAGAAATGTAAAGGATGGAGAGGTTTAGTGACTCTTGATTAAAGCAGAGTGAAGTGATAGGTCTGTGCTAATTAGAGCAGAATAGAGTGACTACAAAGGGATGCAGAGAGGCTAAGTTGTGGTAGTCTTGTATGTCTGTAATGTTGAATAATCTGCCTGATGTTATAGTAGATTTCCAAACTGTGTAGATGAAGAACAAATATTTGAGAAGAGAATCTGGAAACTTGATTGTAATCGTCTGTTTACTGATAATAAAGTGATATCTCTTTGTTGGTGGGTTTTTTACCTGTAAAGGTTTTCCCACGTAAATATTGGTGTTATGTCTCTGTGAGTTTGGATATGTGAATTGTCTATCTGTGTCATCTTAATTTGTTGCAAAAGAATTTTAAAAGGCATACCTTCTTTATTCCCCTATTGAATTGACATTTGGAAGGTGATTCTGCATTGTGCTTTCCTTACAAGTGGTATCAGAGCCATTTAGTTGTGTTATCCTTGTCGAGTAGGGTTGTTTTGTGTCAATTCTGTTTTCAGTGGGAGTCTAGCAGAGTTTTTTGTTTGCAGATTGAGATGGCGAACTCTTCTAGATGAGTGGAGATTGAGAAATTCAATGGTGCGAGTTTTGAGTTGTGGAAAATAAAGATGGAAAACTTGCTGGGTTATAGGGATCTCTGGGGTGTTGTGACTGGGTTCTTGCAGATAGAAAAGCCAAAGGGTTAATCCGACTCTATTTGGTAGACTCTATTCTGTTGAATGTCCATGAGGAGAAGATTGCTAAACTTTTGTGGAAGAAGCTTGGAAACATTTATCAAGGAAAGTCTCTGGTAAACAAGTTGTTCTTGAGGAAGAAGTTACATTCCCTGAAGATGGATGAGGGTACATCTGTTGTAGATCATTTGAATGTTTTCAATATGATCATTGCTTAGCTAACCTCTGTAGGAGTCCAGATTGATGACGAGGATCGAAGTATTCTTTTGTTATGTTCTTTGCTTGACACTTGGGATCATCTGGTAATGACCATTGGGAGTACAACAACCAAGCTCACTATGGAAGGGTGGTTGCTTTGTTGCTGTCAGAAGAAACATGGAGAAGATCTTCTGAGATGGTCAAGGATGCTCTCAATGTTAGAGGCAAGAAAGAGAACAAGAAGTCTAAATCCAAGTCAGAGGAAAGATCTAAGACTCTTGGAAAGAAGTCCAAAGCGAAGTGATGGAATTGTGGGCAGACTGGTCATATCCATAAGGATTGCAGAGAGAAGAAGAATAAGAGTTCTTCAGATTCTGGGTTCTCTGAGAATGAAGATAAAGATGCTTTTTGAGCTACTTTGGCAAGTCAAACATCTGTGGGGGTCTGGTTCAAATCATGATGCCATTAAGATTGGGTACCTTGGGTCTTTGGTAGTGATGCAGATTCATCATGTATTGGTGAATGTTCTTCATGTAACTGGAGATGTTAATATCTTGAAGATTCATAAGGGGTCTTTGGTAGAGATGTTGTAACCCTCAGTTAGGATGTTTTTATGTTAGGATAAACTGTTGAGATGCATTTAGAGTTGTGACATAATCTGTGTATGTTCATATGGAGCATGTTATCTCTTTGGATGAGATGTTTTAGATCATGGATGTCATGTTTAAGTTCTTGATTGTGCAGTTAGAATTTTGACAATGATCTTGGTTATGTTTTTTGTGTTTAGAGTACATTGATCATTTGTTTGGTACTTCATGATAATGTGGTTATGCATTTGAAGTTTTGACATGGGCTGATCAGCTACAAGTGCTTTTGGAAACATGGAAATGTAGATGGTGCTGAGTTGGAATGAGTAATAGGTTCAACTGAAAGGCATTCATCTATGATAACATAATTAGAATTTAGAGGTGAAGAAAGGGTTTTGATACAGGGTGATGTGAAGACTTTCTTGCAGGTTCTTTGTTTACAGTTAGTATTGTGAATACTCTTGGTACAAAGGTTTTATTTATTTCTATGTAATGTTGAAAAAGGAATCTTTTTCAATTCTGACATTACCTATGCAGTGGGAGCTTCTTGGTGTGCATATGACTATTATTGCACTTGAATTTTGAGACTGTGAGTAACAGGTTGTATATATTGATGATTTGAAATTAATCTAGTTATACCTTGGAGGTATGTATAGTTGGATGTACTAGCACTTATTGTGGGTGCTATTCTAGCTATGTTTGTGACTAATGTTGGCACATTTGAGTAGCCTTGGGATCGTGAGGTTTGTGTTTTGGGATTCAGAGTTATGTTTTCTCAGTGGATAGCTTCTATGGTAGTGGCATGGTAGAAGGGAGGTATGTCCATGAATGAGATGTGACTAATCTGTAAGTATCTTAGTGGTGCACAAGGTAAACTATATTTCCTGATGGTTTATGATCAAATGGTATATCAACATTGATGGTCTTTTGAGTCCATGGTTCTTAGTGGTGTCGGTATGTGTTCAACATAGTAGATAGGCCCAGTGGATTCCTCGACAAGTGGGAGATTGTTGGGAATGTGCCTCAAATTCTCCTGACCATGTTTGGTTTGATCGGAGTAGCCTACACTAATGATGCAGCAGAGTGTTACCTTGTTACCTTCTTGGTTGTTGAACACTTTCTAAGCGGTTTGACTTAGGCAGATGTTTCGCATATTGACATAGCAGGTTTGAAGTCATCTCGATGACCCGACGAAGTTAACTTCGGTCATCAGGATAACTTTGGCTTTCGGGAGGACTGCATGGGCATTATGCTAGTGACCCGATGGATTCACCTTAGGAGATTGGGTTTGTCATCGGCTATTGGATGTTCCTGTTTGAAGTTATGCCAATACCTGATGAAGTCACCTTCGGTGATTGGGTTGATATCGGCGATCAGGTTGACATTCTAGAAGTCATGTTGATGTCTGATGAGCTTACTCCCTTCTGTCTTGGAGTGCATCACTCATTGGGGTAACAATTTTGCGTGTGTGTCGATGACTCGACATAGCCGCTTTAGGTCATCGGGGTAACTCCGCATATAGGAAAAGGCTGGTTGGTGCTACACTGATACCTGATGAGGTCACCTTTGGCGATTAGGTATCATCGGGAGATCAGGTCTACCTGTTGGAGGTTATCCAGAAGAGCAGATGGAGCTGACCTATTTTGGAGCACATTAGTGGAGCCGTCTACTGTTGTATCGGGGGATCGGGATTACTCGTTCATTGTTTGGCCAAAGACTCGATGGTTTGGTATGGACATCCTCAGAGTGATCGAGGATCAAGGATACATTAGGAAGGTTGTGCCGATGACCCGATGGAGTCTCCTTCGGTGATCGGGTATCATCAGGAGAACTTCATTAAGGGTCTTCTGATGACCAATAAGGTGTGACCAACCGCATTGCTCACTCTGAACTGAAGTCGAAAAGATGAGCTCGTGGTCACATTAGAAGTTCCTACCAATGTATATGAATACAAACCAACCTGACTTCCTGGTGCATGTGAGATAATGGACAAGTCGTGAATGTAGACCAACGTAGATGGTTAGACTTCTTAGCAGTTGGAGCAACTGACTGTTGTCTAAATAGCATCTGACAAATGTAATGAGAGTGGCCAATGGAAACTGAAATGTGGGTGGATGGTTGGTTAGGTCGTTGGACTCCAAAATGGTTATGCTCAATGGTTGATATATGTTGCTAGAAATGTAATCGATGGAGAGGTTTAGTGACAGAGGTTTAATGACTGTTGAGAAGAGCAGAGTGAAGTGATAGGTCTGTTCTGATTAGAGCAGAACGAAGTGACTACGAAGGGATGCAGAGAGGCTAAGTTGTGCTAGTCTTGCATGTCTGTAATTTTGAATGTTATTCCTGATGTTATAGTAGATTTCCAAATTGTATAGACAAAGAACAAATATTTGAGAAAGGAATCTAGAAACTTTATTGTAATCATTTGTTTACTGATAATAAAGTGATATCTCTTTGTTGGTGGGTTTTTTACCTATAAAGGTTTTCCCACATAAATATTGGTGTTCTGTCTCTATGAGTTTGGATATGTTAATTGTCTATCTGTGTCATCTTAATGTGTTGCAAAAGAATTTTAAAAGGCATACCTGCTTTATTCCCCTATTGAATTGATGTTTGGAAGGCATTTCCGCACTGTGCTTTCCTTACAAATAGAAGGGGCCAAGCCACACCATGATGGACATGTGGAACCGTCTCAACCTTAGAGCCAATCAAGGGAGTTTGGTTAACTGCCTCTACGTCTTCTCAAGCTCATCCCGAGTCTCTACTCAAGGGCCATGAGGTGGGGAAAAAAACCAAATTATTATATCTTATTAGGTGAGTCCTAATTACCCAACCCACTAATTAATTATTATGGTTATCACTTACAAATTTAAAGAAAACTCTCTATGCGGTTCCATGATAGGTCTAGACTCTAAGCATCCTTACAAGGAACCTCTTAGAAGCCTATTTCTCATGACCTCGGTCCTACACATGCAAGAGCCCACCCCCCCTAACTATGGACCAAGACCTCAAGGTGAAACATAAATCACAATAACAACAAGGAGGCTGGCATAACTAAATCACAAATAACATCAACATGGACAAACACAAATCTAAAGCATAAACAAGAGCCATTAAGCCAACAAGATAAATCAAGAACCTCAACATTAAACCAAACCAAATCAATTCAATAAACAAGAGCAAGGCATTACCCTCTTTCTTAGCCAAATCTATATATATATATATATATATATATATATATATATATATATATATATATTCTTGAACAAGGAGGCATGTTCATATTGCTAGAGCCATCACAAGCAATCCTCTACAACAAAGAATATACCATCTTGTTGGAGCTAATACAATACATCCTCAACAACAAGGTAAGATACATCTTGCCAGAGATAAAACACAATAAAAATAACCAGATCTGATCAATATGCAACTCTACGAATCACAAGGATACCAACAATAGCCTTTGGTACAAAAAACAAACCCAAAAATGTGACTCAAGAAGCTAAAACAACAGTACAAAATCAAACAATGTGTTTACAACACTCTGCAATGTATTCATAGGGTTTTGTCATGTATATAATAGTTACTGCAGAACATCTACCAGGTTAAACAGTGCATTCGCAACACTGCGACTCTCACACAGGGTTCTATCATGCATACAAAAATTGACGCAAAACATATAATGGACTAAACAATGCTTTCACCACATTGCGACTCTTACACGGGGTTCTTTCATACATACAACAATTATTGCAAAACACATAACAGACTAAACAACGCTTTTGTGACATTGTGATGCTTACACAGGATTCTGTCGCACATACAACAATTATTGCAGAACACATAATAGACTAAACAACGCTTTCACGACACTGTGATGCTTACACAGGGTTTTGTCGCACATACAACAATTAATGCATAACACATAATGAACTAAACAACACTTGCACGACACTATGACGCTTACACAAGGTTATATCGCACATACAACAATTATTGTAGAACACATAAGAGACTAAACAACGCTTTCGCGACACTGTGACGCTTACACAGGGTTTTGTCGCACATACAACAATTACTATAGAACGCATAATAGACTAAATAGCACTTTCACGACACCAGTAACTCCCAAACGCCCAAAAATTCACAGCAAGCATTTCCAAAAAGTTAAACCAAAGAATACAATAATCCCAATCAACACATATATAATTGATTTATTTAAATTTCTTAGCAACCCAAAATTTCCTGTAGACAATCTTTTCCAAACAAACTTTTTGAAAATAATTGCAAAGAAGGATAAATCCTCTAACTTGGTAATAGAAGAAAATGGACAATGAAATTCGATGAAGCACAATCCCAAATCCAAGCTCCAACTCCAAATTCAAACCAAAGCCAAATCATGAATTTCACAATAATGAAAATAACCTCCAACAAGCCAACCCCCAACAAAAATCAGAAAACTCAATATATAAAAACCTTAATCCATCATGACTGACATCAAAATAATTAAAAATACTATTAATCATACCAACCCTACCCAAATTCAAGGTAAAAATATAAAATAATATTATTTACTTAACCTCAAATCTCAACCAATAAAATAATAGGGTAGGTATAAACATAATATTTAATTACTCAATTCGTAACAAGAGAATGTAATAATAATATAATAAACAATAATAATAAATTAAAGCCCAATAAAATAAATCAAAGGCATTATAAATAAATGTTCTAATTAAATATAAACCACAAATAATATATGTAGTCACATAAATCTGTCCACTTAATCAAATAATATATGTAGTCACATAAATCTGTCCACTTAATTTCATCCTCAACCTTTTCTTCTATTAACTAAATAAATTATTCAATTTATTTAAATTAATTCATTAAGCCACACTCTAAATCAATTAAATGAATAAAACATATTTATTTAATTTAACCCCTTTCCTCCTTTAAATAAATAAATAAATATTTATTTAAATCCCTAAACTACCCCCCAACTTGCATTCTCCTACAAATGCAAGTTGCACCTATTTGGTTGAAATAAAGTAAATTTATTTTAATTAAAATCCTATTTTCTCTCACCCACCAAATCCACTTGCTCTTTTAAACCCCTTCTAGACTCTTCTAATCCCCTTCTAGACTCTTCTAACCCATTCTAAATTAGCCTAATCCATCTCCTAATTATTGTCACATTCCTAAGCAACTTAAAGTCTTCTCAAAGCTTCAAAGTCTTTGAAAAGCATTAAAGGCTTTATGTCTTCAACAAGTTAACCCCCAAAGTCTTCCAAACCATTAATGGTTCTTACATAACCATTTATGGCTCTTACATGACTATTAATGCTTAAACTCAACTCACCCACATGGTTAGAGACTTTCTCTTTAAGTCAACCTTGATTTAACCCATGGGTCTCTTCAAGCATTATTGCTTTGACCATGGTTATCCCCAGTAACTCTTGCACAAGACTTTATCCATTGGATAAAGGCATTATTCATTGGATAAAAGCTTTATTCATTTAACTCAACACTAACCTTACCTCCTAAGGTAACCTTCAAGTCATCTCAAGCATTTAATGCTTCTTCCTTCTCCTCTCAAGCCATCTCATGTTGATATTTGTCATCCTGGGATTGGGTTGAAAGCCCTCACATGGATCATAAACCCATCAATCTTGGCCCTTGTTGAGATTACTCAATCTCAACCATCCATTTCTCCATTTTTTCTATAAATAGAGCCCATTCCTTCTTCAAAAGGATCCATAAATCTTCTATGCATCAAACTTATACTAATTTTGAGAGAGTATTTAAAAGCATTTTTCTTTCTTATTTTGGCTAAAATTAACATAGAACAATTAAGATACTTTCTCATATTAGCTTGTTTACATTTGCATAATAAGTAGTGCATCATTTTCATAATCTTGAATCTCCATAAGATATAAATAATAGTGCAATAAGATATAAGTGTTGTCATTGATGTCAATTGCAACCGGTAGTTGAGTAGTGAAGGAAATCGGTATTACTATTGAAGCAGAGATATCAACCGGTAACCCTAACTGATGGAGCTTGGTGAATCGTTTATGTTGATCAATGGTCGAATGGTGATCGGAGATGATTATGCCACGTATGCATGATGCACGTGATAAGTTTCAAAGTGGTTTTGGCACGTAGAGATAACTATTTTATCTTGGGAATGAGCAAGTGCATAACATGAAGTGGAAACTGCGTGATGAGTTACAGAATCCAATGTGCGATGATCCAATAGCGGTCAAGGTTGTCTAGAACTATGTGCAGTCGATTGTTATGTAATCTAACGGTCATGTTTGAACTGATTTGTTTGTAATCTCTATGAGATCTTAGGTTTTGTGATGTGTTACTGACCTATTGTTTTGCTTATAAGATTGATGAGTTGATTTGTAATAGTGTTGGTGATTTTTGGTTAAGTGTGTTAGTATGATTGATTCCCAAACCAGAAGGAGTATCTACAAAATGTGTGAAGGCAGATAGGAGCATAAAAAGGATATGATCAAGCAGAGTGTTGCTATTACCAGATCAACAAAGACCATGTTGTTCTCTAACAATTACAATAGTTAAATCCCTTAACCAAGTAAGATTTAATAGGCTTGGTGTTTTCTAAATCCTCTAGCTAGCTGATCCATTAGCTTGGATTTGAAATTCTCTATCGAGGTTACTCCTAATAGGGTATTGCCTTTAATAGGGTATTGTAGTCAATCCCTTAACCAGGTGGTCCTTAACCAGATCTGTTCCTAATAGGACATTTTTGTAAAGCTTCTAACAAGGCTTAGCTCCTAACAGGGCGAACTTTAGAAGAGTTCAGAATACTTGTGGGTATTCATCCCCACCTTGTTTTTTCCCATTTGGGTTTCCACATCAAAAATCATTGTGTCAAGTGGTGAATGATTTTATGGTTATGTTTTGATATGGCTAATCTATTTAACTGGTAAAGCCACTTAGATGTGTTTAGATGACTGGAAGTGATTTGAAATATGCTATTACTAATGTTAGTAAAGTGGTTTGATGTTTTGGTTAAATAGTATATGAGTTTCAAATCTATTACACTGTTATATTGGTATTCTAGTCAATAGGTAAATGACAATGTAGTTGCAGTTTATAGTACAGTGTTTAAACCGGTTAGTTCACTAATTGATTTATGAGTTGGGTTTGAGTTTGGTGAAAGTTTAGTTTGTTTTCTATCTACTGATTCACCCCCCTCTCAGTATTTGACCGAATCATTATTGATTCATCATATCATCAATTGGTATCAGAGCATTTCAGGTCCTCTTGTGTTTAATCCTAACAGCTTGAGGTAAAGATCTAGAAGAACATGATGAATAAAGAAGGTTTGAAGTTCAATAGGGAAAACTACAAAATCTGAAGTAATAGGATGAAGATCTATATCAAGATCTTAGGAAGTCAATATTAGGAACATGTTGTTACTAAATATAACTTGCCTAGTGGGATTTTGTCAAATGATCAAAAGAAGGAGCAACAGGAAAATAATCAAGCATTGGAGGCCATTATCAGTTTCTTGTCTGATTTAGAGTATGTTGATGTCCATGGTTTGGAGACTGCTTTTGAAGTGTGGAAGAAACTTGAGGATATCTATAGCGGCGATGAGCATGTGAAGATTGCCAAAGAGGAGAGTCTTAGAGGTAAATTTGATGACATGCGGATGGCTGAAGGTGAGAATAGTCAACAGTATGGTTAGAGGATCAAGGAGATAGTCAGTGACATCAAAAGTGATAGTGCTACAGTGGAGGATACCACAATGGTTAGCAAGGTGTTGAGAACCCTTCTACCGGTCTACAATATCCAAGTTGCAACCATTCAAGAACTCAAGTCTATTGATAAAACAAAGGTAACTCTTGACTCCATCATTGGTAAACTAATCACATTTGAATTAAATGGTTATGATGGAAGTGTCCAGAAATTGGAATCTGCATTTAGAGCTTCAGTTTCTAACCCACCGGTAAGGAAAAGTAGAGAAGCTAGTCACAGTCATGAGTCCAGATCTAGCAGAGAAGTTGATGATGAAGACAGTTTGATTGAGCTTGAAGCATTGTTGGCCAAGTGGTTACCCAGAGTTATCGGTAAGTACAAAGGTAAATTACCTGTGAAGTGTTTTGCATGTAACCAGATTGGGCATATTGTAGCTAACTGTCCAAATGGAGACAATGAGCAAAAACGTGAGAAGTATAAGAAGTACAAAGGCAAAGGTAAAAGAGATTGTCTCAGTGCAGTTGATGGAGGAATTACAAATGAGGAATCTGAGGAAGATGCAAATGTGGACATTGTCTTTATTTCCATTAAAGAGGAGACATCAAATCAGAAAGCATTAGTCTCTCGCATGGATAGTTATGATGATTGGATTATAGACAGTGGTTGTTCACACCACATAACCAAAGTAAGTTTCTTACTTTGAAGGAATTTGATGGAGATGTTGTGAGATTTGGAAATGACTCACCCTGCATGGTAAAAGGAAAGGGAACCATCTCTCTTAATGGAAAGAGCAATGTAGATGATGTCTACTGGGTTGAAGGATTGAAAAACAATCTTTTGAGTATTGCTCAACTCAATGACATAGGCTATCCATTGGAATTCAAGAATGGAAGGTGAAAAATCTATGGAAGCAAATGTGAACTGATTGCAACCGGAAAGAAGACAAAAGGTAACTTGTTTCACCTAAATTCTAAAGTCAACAATTGTTCAATTACAAAAGTAGAAGATACTTGGCTTTGGCATCTAAGATTTTATCATGTAAATTTTGATAACATTGTAAAAGTCAGTAAGTCCAAATCAGTAAGAGGTTTACCTCAGTTGGACAAACTGGTGAATGCTCTATGTAAGGAATGTTAGTTAGGGAAGATGAAATCCTCAACTTTTAAGAGAAAATATTTCTTAGTAGAACATTTGCTAGATTTGGTTCATACAGACCTATGTGGACCAATAAGGACTAGGAGTATTCAAGGTGATCGGTATTTTATGATCTTCATTAATGATTGCTCAAGAATTATGTGGGTCACATTCTTGAAGGAAAAAATAGAAGCCTTTAGAAAGTTTAAGGCATTCAGAGCCTTAGCTGAAAAGGAAAGTGGAAAGAAGATAAAGTGCTTAAGAATTGATCAAGGTGGTGAATTTACTTCAAAGGAATTCACTAGATACTGTGAAGACAATGGAATTAAGAGGCAACTTTCTGCACCTAAGACACCACAATAGAATGGTATTGTAGAGAGGAACAACCGGTCATTTGTTGAAGCTGTAAGAACTATGCTAATACATGGAGGTGTAGCTAAGAATTTCTGGAGACAAGCTGTCAGCACAGTTGTCTACACTATGAATTGGATACTGGTTAAAAGAGGTAAGGATAAAACTCCTTATGAATACTAGTATGGTAGATCACCTAATGTCAGTTACTTTAAGATCTTTGGTAGTAGATGTTTTATCAAGAGATGTGACTATGTTGGTAAGTTTGATGCTAAGAGTGATGAAGGCATATTTCTTGGTTACTCCACCAAGAGAAAAGCCTACAAAAGTTACAACAACTAGACAAAAAAGATCATTGAAAGTGCTAATGTCCGAGTGGATGAGTTTCCTAAAGATACAAAAGAAACCTATGAGGAGAAGAAGGAAGATGAACCTTATATTCTGATTTTGGAACTAGAACTAGTGAAACCAGAAGTTGGTGAAATGAATACAACACCAATTCAACCGGAATAGGTAGATTCTATAGAAGATGAAGATAGTGAGGAAGAAGAATTTGAAGACCATGATCATGTTATTCTAAGGTATGTAAGACTCAATCATAATCTTGATCAGATTATTGGAGATAAAGATATTGGTGTGTTAACCAGAAGAAGAATAAGAGAGAATTCTTGTATGATCTCCACTATTAAGCCTAGAACAACAAAGGAAGCTTTTGGAGATGATCACTAGATCAAGGCTATAGAAGAAGAGCTTGACCAGATTGAGAAGATCAATACATGGACCCTAGTACCCAAACCAGTGAACAAAAATGTAATAGGTACTAAATGGGTATTCAGAAATAAATTGAGTGAAGATGGAGTAGTGGTCAGAAACAAAGCCAGACTAGTATGCAAAGGATATGCACAAGAAGAAGGAGAAGACTATGGCGAGACATTTGCAATAGTTGCTAGATTGGAAGATGTTAGGACTCTACTTGTGTTTGCAACATATAGAGGATTCAAATTATATCAGATGGATTGGAAGTCAGCATTTCTAAATGGAATACTGGAAGAGGAAGTCTACATTGAACAACCAGATGGTTATGCTTTGACTGGTGCAAAGGATATTGTGTGCAAACTACATAAGGCACTATACAGTTTGAATCAAGTACCTAGGGCATGGTATGAAAGACTGCATTCTCACTTGGTGAAGATAGGTTTTCAGAGAACCAGTGAAGACAACAATATATATCTCAAGACTGAAGGATATAAGATACTAGTTAGTGAGGTATTTGTGGATGATATCATTTTTGGAGGCAATGATGACATGTGTGATGACTTTGCAAATGAGATAAAAAGTGAATTTGAGATGTCTCTAGTAGGAGAGATAAAATTCTTTATAGGTTTCCAAATTCAACAGATGAAGAATGGTATCTTTATCACACAGTCCAAATATGTGAAAGAAGTATTGAAGACATTTGGAATGGGAGACTATAAACTAGTTGGAACACCAATGATTATAGGTTGTAAACTGTCTAAGGAGGATGATTCTACATCAGTTGACTAAAAGGAGTATAGGTCTATGATAGGAAAACTACATTATGTTGTTTACAACAGATAGGATATTTCTCATGCGGTTTGATTAGTTGCCAAATTTCAGAAGAACCTGAAGGAGACACACATGGTAGTAACTAAAAGGATATTCAAATATCTGAAAGGTACTATTGATTATGGATCATGGTATCCATATGCTAGTAACTTTGATTTGAAAGCCTATACAGATGTAGATTGGGTAGGAAATGTTGATGATAGGAAGAGTACAACCGGAGGTGCATTCTTTCTTTGAGGAAGGGGTGTATCTTGGAGCAGCAAGAAGCAAAGTTGTATATCACAGTCAACTGTTGAAGCTGAAAATGTTGCAGCGTATATGAATTGTACCTAGGCAATCTAGATGAGGCACATTCTAGAAGGTTTCAAGTTGAAAATCTTAGAACTAGTAAGGATTTTCTGTGATAACATCAATGCAATAAACATTTCAAAGAACCTAGTATTTCATGGTAGAACCAAGCATATAGAGCTGAAATATCATATCTTGAGAGAGAAAGTGCAGAGTAAAGATGTGTTACTAGAGCATGTATCTAATAAGGAACAACTAGTGGATATCTTTACTAAACCTCTACCTAAGGATACTTTTGAGTATCTTAGAGGTTAGCTAGGGGTTGTGCCCCTACATGAGGTCAATTAAGCAGATGTGGAAGACATCAATCCCAGAGCTTATTGAAGATCTTGAAGAAGAATTGGTGTAGAGTGGAGCTACTCCATAGGGGGAGCAACTAGTTGTAGATCGGTGAAGCTTGGAGTGGTTTGCCAGCTGATATTAGTATTCACTTTGGCATTGTTGTCAAAGGGGGAGAAGAATTGTATGATTGATAGGGAGAAGAATTGTAGCCAGCTACCATCTAAAGACATGAAGAATCAGTTGAAGGAGAGTACGTGGAAAAATGTAAACCAAAATTCCTATACCTGTGTATGTGCATTATTCTCAATCATCACAATCAAAGGGTATTGATATTTGTATTTCCATCAATGCCAAAGGGGGATATTGTTGGCATTGCATGAAGATTTCATTAATGAAGTATAAGTGTTGTCATTGATGTTAATTGCAACCAGTAGTGATGTTGTAATGCAACCAGTAGTTGAGCAGTGAAGGAAATCGATATTACTATTGAAGCAAAGAGATCAACCGGTAACCCTAACCTGTTGATATGCCAAACCCTAACCAATGGAACTTGGTGAATTGGTTTTGTTGATCTATGATCGAATGGTGATCAGAGATGATTATGCCACGTATGCATGATGCACATGATAAGTTTCAAAGTGATTTTGGCACGTAGAGATACCTATTTTATCTTGGGAATGAGCAAGTTCATAGCATGAAGTAGAAACTACGTGATGTGTTACATGATCCAATGTACGATGACCTAGGAGTGGTCGAGGTTGTCTAGAACTATGTGCAGTTGATTGCTATGTAATCTAATGGTCATGTTTGAGCCAATTTGTTTCTAATATGTGAGATCTTAGATTTTTTGATAAGTTACCGACCTATTGTTTTGCTTATAAGGTTGATGAGTTGTTTTGTAATAGTGTTGGCAATTTTTGGTTAAGTGTGTCAGTATGATTAATTGCTGAACCAGAAGGAGTATCTACAGAATGTGTGAAGGCAAATAGGAACATAAAAAGGATCTAATAGAGAAGAATAGTGCTATTACCATATCAGCAAAGACCTTGTTGTTCTCTAACAATTACAACAGTTAAATCCCTTAACCGGGTAAGCTTTAACAAGCTTGGTGTTTTCTAAATCCTCTAGCCAGGTGATCCATTAGATTGGATTTGAAATCCTCTATCGAGGTTAATTCTAACAGGGTATTGCCTTTAACGGGGTATTGTAGTCAGTCCCTTAACCGGGTGGTTCCTAACAGGACATTTTTGTAAAGCTTCTAACAAGGCTTGGCTCCTAACAGGGAAAACTTTAGAAGAGTTCAGAATACTTGTGGGTATTCATCCCCACCGTGGTTTTTCCCATTTGGGTTTCCACGACAAAAATTATTGTGTCAAGTGGTGAATGATTTTGTGGTTATGTTTTGATATGGTTAATCTGTTTAACTGGTGAAGCCACTTAGATGTGTTTAGTGTTGGCATTGCACACTCCAATGAGAATTGTAGGTGATTGAATGTATTGTCATTGATGGAAACCTTGCAATCCTATGGCATCGGCACTAGCACCGATAGACTCTACATTGGCAGATAGTTCACAGACAACAACAAAGATGATTACCCGCAACCTAGCCGACAAGATTTTGATTATTGTATATTGTATTTAATTATAATATCTTTTTGTAAGCCGACATGACATATTGTAATAAGACTCATATATAAGTATGAGATCTTGAAGATCATTTCGGACATACATATAGATGATAGGATGGATATGATGAGTGAATATTAAGGCATACTTTGGAGTAAGGTTTATGGTTGTTGTATGAGCTTAAACCGGTATTGAACCTAGCATAGCAGATGCTTTTTGTAGCAGTACATCACATTGGATTTCCATAACCCATTTTGTAAGTCAGTCAAACTTCCTTTTGTAATTGAGCAGTGAGCTCTAGGCAGTTGGCCTTTAAACATGTGTAGGCACCACCTATTGTAAGTAATATCCATTCAATGGCTAGTGAGTGAATATTGTGGGTCACAAATCCCACTGAGGTTTTTCCCACACCGGGTTTCCTCGCCAAAAATCTTGTGTTATGGTGTTCTTTCTATGTTGTGTTTATTGATCATATTTATTGCATTAATTCTTATTTACCAGTACACTGTTTTGGAATGCAATTTATTTTAGTAAGGTCAGAAAATCTATTAACTGGTTAGATAATGATTCACCCCCACCTCTCAGTATCTTTGGGAATCCTAACAATTGGTATCACAACTTGGTCCTCTATTTTAAAAAGCCTAACAACTTGAGGGAGATTCTGACACCGGTATAGATGGAAAACTTGCGAAAGTAGTTGGAAACAAATCTTTTAGATAATGATGCAGAAAAGTTGAAAAATATGAAACTTGAAGTGATCTGAAGACTACACAAGAATTCATTCAAGGACTTCAAGAGAATCTCACTATTGCTAGGAACAAAAGAAGAGAACTTCATGAGAAGATGCAGAGTGATGATGATGAAAAGGAAACTCTTAAAGACCCTATGAACAAGTTGAGATAAGAAAACAATGCTATGAGAAATGAGATGCAAGATATCACTATGAGGTTTTGTAAAGACATTGAAGACAGAAAGAAAAATGAAGATGACTTGATTAGAAGACTAAAAGATGCTGGAAATAAAAATACAAGACTTAGTCATGAAAATGATATGTTGAAGACAGATTTGGTGCACACATAAAATGACAAAACTGAACTTATGAGACAGAAGGGAATCTTGGAAAATGAGTTGGCTACTACAAATCAGCACAAACAGAAATTCAAGAAAAGTTCAGAGGAACTTGATAACATGCTGAAAAATTAGAGACCTGATGGACATACTAATGGACTTGGATTTGAAGTTGGTGAAAGCTCCAATACTGCAAATAATCATGATCACAGTAAACCGGTAAGACAACCTAATGCCTACAAATTTAATGGGAAATACTTTAACTGTAACAAGTATGGTCATAGAGAAAATTAGTGTAGATCTAGAAACTATCAAAACAATAATGCACCCACCAGTCAATGTTACAAATGCAACAAAATTGGTCATAATTCAGAAAATTGCAGAATGAATGTAAGATGTTATGTTTGTGGAAGATTTGGACACTTATCTAATCAATGCAGAACACATACCGACATAGGATATGGAAAGGCTATTTAGAAAAACAATGTGACTTGTTATGCTTGTAACAAGATTGGACATATTAAAAAAATTTGTAGAAGTAAGGAATCACTGACAAATAACAAAGGACCTAGTTTGAAAGGCAAAGAGAAGATTCAAGAGGTAAAGCAAGAATTTTCAAAACAGTGGATTAGAAAGAAAGATCAGAATGTTGATGAGACTATTCCTTCACCGGTAGAACAAAGTATCACTCCACCGGTAGAAGATTCTTCATCTAACTAAACTAAACCTTTTGGGGGTATGGAAAAAAATTGAAAATCATGCTAGTTTACCCAAGGTTGATGGTAAGAAGATGAATTGCTTCTTTACCAGCAGATGTGTTAAGTTTCACTTAATCGACAGGCATTTATTGTGGTAGTTGAAGTAAAAGACATTATAAAGCAAGTGTTTTTCACTCTTTTTCACTCACCAAGCATTCAAATTTCCTAAGAGCACGCAAAACCTGAGTGGAGGCATCCACAATGAGAAGTGAAGCAAAATCTTTCAAGAAACCAAACCTAAAGGCAGATTGAGGTATTTATCAATGGCTTCCTCCTCTGCTCCTAAATTCATTGCAAACCCTATTGTTATTCAAGTGGTTAAATGCCCTAGGCCTGTATTCAAGATCATACCCAAAGTAGCAAAGTAGGATGATAGCCTAGGTGCATTCTCTAAAATACCTAAAGGAGTTGTATATGTAGAAGACCCTAGGATATACATACATTGTTATATTGAGGAACTAGGTGCTGATGAAATCATGAATATGTATAAGACTGTCATTTGTGATGAGAATGGTGTTGTGAAACCAGAACACAAGATCATTGAAACCCTAGGTTTTGTGGAAATACTTGATATTCTGGATTTCCCTAAGGAAGTTGTGAGGATTGTACTCAATAGAGTTCATGGAGAATTTTTTTGGCTTGACTCCATCCACCAGAACACAAGAGAAGTAGTTAGGGTAGTGACTAGCTTACCCTCCATCGGTAGCAGGCCTAACAAAACTAAGAAAGTTTCAAACAACACTGTGATGACCCTAACCGGTGCAACTCATGACAATAGATCCTTGAGATTCAATGATGTGAAAGACATAAATGTCAAATTCATTAGCATGATACTAGGATACAAAACTACACATGCTAACAGATTGAACTCTGTTTCTAGTCTATGTATCAAGAGTGCTTATGGTATGGTGAACAATAATCCTAAGATAGATATATGTGAATGGTTGAAGGATGAATTGATTGACAACTTGAAGAAAATTAAAGGTGATAAGAAAGGTACTTTCAAATTTGGTAATCTACTCATGTGCCTAATGCTATATATTACAAAGGAAGTTCCTGGTATAAGCAGGAAAGAATTTGGTTTTGACATACCGGTAGGTAAACAACTATTGGATATCTTTACAGGCAAGGGAATAGAAAGGGAAAACAATATAATTGAATATTTCCAAGTATTCAAAGCTAGAATGAAAACAAGGGAAAGACTACCTCAGAACATTGTTGACAAATATCAGAAATAAATTTGTTTTGTTATTAAGAAAGATGAAATTTGGATGGAGGCAATGGTTCCTAGAACTGTTTGGTTGACAGAAATGGGTTATGAGGCTGATGTAAATATAATTGAGACATATGCCAAAGCCCTACTTGAAGCCCCTGGAGAACCTGAAGAGAAAATATTTGGTAATGTTGAAACCATTGAGAGCAAAGTACAAACACTTAAACAAAGGAAGAAAAGAGAAAATATATCAGAAAAGAAACAAAATAGTTGAAAGCGATCAAGGAAAATATATTGAATATCACTGGTATTAAGGAAAGTGACTTGGAAGGGTTACAACTGGAAGCTCACCTCTCACCGGTTCATACTTCATCTGATAGTGAAATACCAACTGAGTTTAAGAGAGTAGAAAGGAAAAGAAAACCTTCACCGACACCTTCTCTTGTACCAAAGAAAGCAAGAAAGAAACAACAGGCAGTAAGGCCTCCAGCTAAAAAGATGACACCAAGGAAGAAGAAAGAAAAACATGTTATCTCTCCTGTTGACAATCTTTTGAATGAAATAACAGATGATGGAAATTTATCAAATGTTAGTAAAATATATGATACTTTTACAAATGAGGAAAAGGAAAGCATAGAAAATAGCATTATTCTACACCTGGACATTTATAAGAAAGTTTTGATAGAGGTTGTAGATTTGTTACGTCGTGATTTGTATAGGCGGCTAGATGCAAAGTGATTAGCTATTATGGAGTTAGATAAGAAAATAAAAATTGAGAAGCTACTTGCAACTCACCATGTTAAATCAGAAGAAGAAATTGATGAGTTAATAAGTGAGGCTAAGAGGACAGTATTTTCCAGTGGTCACCGGCATGTATCTTTAATGGCAGGCAGAGTTAATGAGATCATAGAAGAAACAACAGGTAATTGGGATATCTTCTTTGTGGAGAAAGAGAAGCAAGAAGAACTTAAGAGACCCAAAACTTTTAAGGTCTACCAAAAGGATAAGGACAAAGGTAAAGGAAAGGTAGGTGGACTACACAACATAAAAATAATAGACAATTTGCGACCACCTCCTTCTATTACTTCACCATTTGAGACTGTTGACACACCAATAATAGAGAATATGGAAACCACACATGAGGATACAAATTCTGAATCAAAGATCCTATACACAATGAATATTGATACACAAGAGGTCAATATTGTGGTTGATAAGGAAACCACTAGTGAAAAGAAAGATGTAGCTACTCAACCACCGGCTGAAAATATTGAGGTAGGAACACATGAAGAGAAAATAGTGGATAATGTTGAGATTCGGGTTGAGAGACAAGTTAAACAAACTGAACAATCAATTGATCCCCTGGCTACTAGAATGGTGATTGATACAAACATTGAGAAACCCACAGAGTTAGAGAAACTGGCTACTAATAACATAGTGAAACCAGTTGAGATACCAACAGTGGACAATACAAAGGTGCATATTGAGAAACCGGTAGTGAATACCACTGAGACTTCATCAGAGAAACCGGCAGTAGAGAGTACTGTGAAACTCACTGAGGTACATGTTGAGAAACAAAAAGAGAAAAAGGTTGAGTCATAGGTTCATATAGAGACAGTGCCACTGACAATGGCTGAGAAACCTAAACCTTTGCTAGTTGAAATGCAGACACAAACTGACCTACCAGAGGTAAATACAAGTAAAGAGGTTACTCACATCAGTGGAATGTAGATTGTTAAGGTAGTTGGACAATCATCTGGTTCTTCCATGATGGAATTCAGACCAACTAATGTGACAGAGATATTATTGGATTCAATTAAGAAAATCATAGATTGTAATGCACTATCATATAAGGCTATTGATGATATCATTCCTATTCTAAAATTGATTGCACCCAAGTGCAATGTGGAAAATAAAGATTCTTTAAGTCAATTAGACACATTGTCTAAGTATATCACCGACAACATATTGACTATTGACCAGACAAATGAGGAGATAGTTAAAGATAAAAAGAATAAGGAAAAAGAGAAATTCTTTGATGAGACAATAAAGAAGTGCATGGGACACATTGACACCCACTTACCGACACTAAGCAAAACAATAATGAAGTTTAAGGAATGGTATAGAGACACATGCAAGACTAATATCTTGACAGTGGATATAGACAAGGAGATCAATAAAGTATAGAAAGAAATAAATGATATAGCTGACAACATCATTGGTTCCTCTGAACCAATATTAGTTATAGAGTAGGAGATAGAAGGTTTTGAGGAGAAACTTGAAAAATTAGAGAAAGAAAAGGAAAGAATAAAATACAAGGCAAAAGAACTTAAAAGAAGGCTCGGTCCCAAATTGGATTACCTCATCTCTTTGAGGAAAGAGATCTTAGAGGCACTTGTTCAAGGACTGAAGACAATAGAAAAGAAAATGCATCACCTCACCGATACCATTAAAAGAACAAAGGCAACATTGAAGGATAGTGACAGGTTCACTGAGAGCCTGAATTTCGTATTGGCAGACCTTTTTCAGATTGTAACCAACAAGTTACAGGGTTCTAGCTGATAACTACACTCAGTTGACATTTTGACAACCTTTGTCATTGATGTCAAAGGGGGAGTAGTAGAGAAGAGAAAAATGATTAACAGAAGAGATCATCTACTCAGGGGGAGCACACAGTTTTGGTAAGATTTTTTTTGGACTTCAATTTTTGATACAATTTTTAATTTTTCTCATGGGTGTTGCCATCGATGCCAAAGGGGGAGATTGTTGGCATTGCACACTCCAATGAGAATTGTAGGTGATTGAAGGTATTGTCATTGATTACAACCTTGCAATCCTATGGCATCGGTAGGCACCAACACCGGCAGATAGTTCACCAGCAGCGACAAAGATGATTAGGGGCACCCTAGCCGACGAGATTTTGATTATTGTATATTGTATTTAATTGCAGTATCTTTTTGTAAGCCGACATGGCATATTGTAATAAGACTCATATATAAGTATGATATCTTGAAGATCATTTTGGACATACATATAGATGATAGGATGGATATGATGAGCGAATATTAAGGCAGATTTTGGAGTAAGGTTTATGGTTGTTGTATGAGCTTAAACCGGTACTGAACCTGGCAAAGCAAATGATTTTTGTAGCAGTACGTCACATTAGATTTACATAATCCATTTTGTAAGTCAGTGAGACTTCCTTTTATAATTGAGTAGTGAGCTCTAAGCAGTTGGCCTTCCTGCATGTGTAGGCACCACCTATTGTAAGTAATATCCATTCATTGGCCAGTGAGTGAATATTGTGGGTCACATATCCCACCAAGGTTTTTCCCACACCAGGTTTCCTCGCCAAAAATCTTGTGTTATGGTGTGAATTCTATGTTGTGTTTATTGATCATATTTACTGCATTAATTCTTATTTACTGGTACACTGTTTTGGAATGCAATTTATTTTAATAAGTTTAGAAAATTTGTTAACCAGTTAGATACTAATTCACCCCCGCCTCTCAGTATCTTTGGGAATCCTAACAATTGGTATTAGAGCTTGGTCTGCTATTTTCAAAGGCCTAACAACTTGAGGGAGATTCTGACACTGGTACAGATGGAAAACTTGAGAAAGCAATTGGAAATAGCTCTTTCAAATTATGATGCAGAAATGTTGAAGAATATGAAACTTGAAGATGATCTGAAGACTGCACAGGAATTCATTCAAGGACTTCAAGAGAATCTCACTATTGCTAGGAATAAAAGAAGATGACTTCATGAGAAGATGCAGAGTGATGATGATGAAAAGGAAACTCTTAATGACCTTGTGAAAAGTTGAGGCGAGAAAACAGTACTATGAGAAATGAGATGCAATATATGACTATGAGGTTTTTTAAAGACATTGAAGATAGAAAGAAAAATGAAGATGACTTGATTAGAAGACTAAATGATGTTGGAAATAAAAATACAAGACTCAGTCATGAAAATGATATGTTGAAGACAGATTTGATGCACACACAAAATGACAAAACTAAACTTATGAGACAAAAGGGAATCTTGGAAAATGAGTTGGCTACTGCAAATCAACACAAACAGAAATTCAAGAAAAGTTCAGAGGAACTTGATAACATGCTGAAAAATCAGAGACCTGATGGAGATACTAATGGACTTGGCTTTCAAGTAGGTGAAAGCTCCAGTACTGCAAACAATCACGATCACAGTAAACTGGTAAGATAACCTAATGCCTAAAAATTTAATGGGAAATGATTTAACTGTAACAAGTATGGTCATAGAGAAAATCAGTGTACATCTAGAAACTATCAGAACACTAATGCACCCACCGGTCAATGTTCCAAATGTAGCAAAATTGGTCATAATTTAGAAAATTGCAGAATGAATGTAAGATGTTATGTTTGTGGAAGATTTGGACACTTATCTAATCAATGTAGAACACATACCGACATAGGATATGGAAAGGCTATTTAGAAAAACAATGTGACTTGTTATGCTTGTAACAAGATTGGACATATTGCAAAATTTTGTAGAAGTAAGGCATCACCGACACATAACAAAGGACCCAGTTTGAAAGGCAAAGAGAAGGTTGAAGAGGTAAAGCAAGAATTTTCAAAATAATGGATTAGAAAGAAAGATCAAAATGTTGATGAGACTATTCCTTCACCAGTAGAATAGAGTATCACTCCATCGACAGGAGATTCTTCATCTAACTGAACTAAACCTTTTGGGGGTATGGCAACAAATTGAAAATCATGCTAGTTTACCCTCGGTTGATGGTAAGAAGATGAATTCCTTCTTTATCGGCAGATGTGTTAAGTTTCACTTAATCGATAGGCATTTATTGTGGTAGTTGAAGGAAAATACATTATAAAGCAACTGTTTTTTACTAATTTTCACTCATCGAGCATTCAAATTTCCTAAGAGCATGAAAAACACGAGCGAAGGCATCCATATCTAGAAGTGATGCAAAATCTTACAAGAAACCAAACCTAAAGGCAGATTAAGGTATTTATCAATGGCTTCCTCCTCTGCTCCTAAATTCATTGTAAACCCTATTGTTATTGAAGTGGTTAAACACCCTAGGCCCATATTCAAGATCATACCCGAAGTAGCGAAGCAAGATGATACCCTAGGTGCATTCTCTAAAATACCTAAAGGAGTTGCATATGCAGAAGACCCTAGGATATACATACATTATCATATTGAGGAACTAGGTGCTGATGAAATCATGAATATGTATAAGACTGTCATTTGTGATGAGAATGGTGTTGTGAAACCGGAACACAAGATCATTGAAACCCTAGGTTTTTTGGAAATACATGATATTATGGATTTCCCTAAGGAAGTTGTGAGGATTGTACTCAGTAGAGTTCATGGAGAATTATTTTCGCTTGACTCCATCTATAAGATCACAAGAGAAGCAGTTAGGGCAGTGACTAGCTTACCCTCTAATAGTAGTAGGCCTGACAAAACTAAGAAAGTTTCAAACAACACTGTAATGACCCTAACCGGTGCAACTCATGAAAGTAGATCCTTGAGAGTCAATGATGTGAAAGACATAAATGTTAGATTCATTAGCATGATACTAGGATACAAAACTACACATGCTAACAGATTGAACTCTGTTTCTAGTCTATGTATCAAGAGTGCTAATGATATGGTGAACATTAATGCTAAGATAGATATATGTGAATGGTTGAAGGATGAACTGATTGACAACTTGAAGAAAATTAAAGGTGATAAGAAAGGTACTTTCAGATTTGGTAATCTACTCATGTGCCTAATGCTATATATTACAAAGGAAGTTCCCGATATAGGCAAGAAAGAATTTCGTTTTGACATACCGATAGGTAAAAAACTATTGGATATCTTTACAGGCATGAGAACATACATGGAAAACAATATAATTGAATATTTCGAAGCATTCAAGGCTAGAATGAAAACAAGGGAAAGGCTACCTCAAAATATTTTTGACAAATATCAGAAAGAAATTTGTTTTGTTATTAAGAAAGATGAAATTTGGATGGAGGCAGTGGTTCCTAGAACTATTTGGGTGACAGAAATGGGCTATGAGGCTGATGTAAACATAATTGAGACATATGCCAAAGCCCTACTTGAAGCCCCTAGAGAGCCTGAAGAGAAAATATTTGGTAATGCTGAAACCATTTTGAGAAAAGTACAAACACTTAAACAAGGGAAGAAAAGAGAACAATATATTAGAAAAGCAACAAAACGGGTCAAGGAGATCAAGGAAAATATATTGAATATCACTGGTATTAAGGAAAGTGACTTGGAAGGGTTAAAACTAGAAGCTCACCTCTCACCGGTTGGAACTTCATCTGATAGTGAAATACCAGCAGAGTTTAAGAGAGTAGAAAGTAAAAGAAAACCTTCACTGGCCCCCTCTCCTACACCAAAGAAAGAAAGAGAGAAACAATAGGCAGTAAGACCTCCAGCTAAAAAGATGACACCAAGGAAGAAGAAAGAAAAATAGGTTATCTCTCCTGTTGACAATATTTTGAATGAAATAAAAGATGATGGAAATTTATCAAATGTTATTAAACTGCATGATACTTTTAGAAATGAGGAAAAGGAAAGCATAGAAAATAGCATTAGTCTACACCTAGACATTTATAAGAAAGTTTTGATAGAGGTTGTAGATGTGTTACCTAATGATTTGTATAGGTGACTAGATGCAAAGTTATTAGCTATTATGGAGTTAGATAAGAAAATAAAAATTGAGAAGCTACATGTACTTCACCCTGTTAAATCAGAAGAAGAAATTGATGAGTTAATAAGTGAGGCTAACAAGATAGTATTTTCCAGTGGTTAGTTGCATGTATCTTTAATGGCAAGCAGAGTTAATGAGATCATAGAAGAAACAATAGATAATTAGGATATCTTCTTTGTGGAGAAATAGAAGCAAGAAGAACTTAAGAGAACCAAAAATTTTAAGGTCTACCAAAAGGATAAGGACAAAGGTAAAGGAAAGGTAGGTGGACTACCCAACACAAAAATAATAGACAATTTGCCACCACCTCCTTCTATTACTTCACCAGTTGAGACTGTTGACACACCGACAATAGAGAATATGGAAACCACACATGAGGATACAAATCTTGAATCAAAGATCCTATACACAATGAATATTGATACACAAGAGGTCAATATTGTGGTTGATGAGGAAACCACTGGTGAGAAGAAAGATGTGGCTATTGAGCCACTGGCTGAAAATATTGAGGTAGGAACACATGAAGAGAAAACAATTGATAATGTTGAGATTAGGGTTGAGACACAAGTTAAATAAATTGAAAAATCAGTTGATCCCCTGGCTACTGGAATGGTGATTGATACAAACATTGAGAAAGACACAGAGTTAGAGAAATTGGCTGCTGATAACACAGTGAAACTAGTTGAGATACCGGTAGTGGACAGTACAAAGGTGCATACTGAGAAATCAACAATGAATACCACTGAGACTTCATCAGAGAAACTGGCAGTAGAGAGCACAGTGAAACTCATTGAGGTACAAGTTGAGAAACAGGAAGAGAGAAAGGTTGAGTCACAGGTTCATACAGACACAACCAGAGGTCAATACAAGCAAACAGGTTATTCACACCGATGGAATGTAGATTGTTAAGGTAGTTGGACAATCATTTGGTTCTTCCATGACAGAAAGCAGACCAACTAATGTGACAAAGGTATTATTGGGTTCAATTAAGAAAATCATAGATTGTAATGCACTAGCATATAAGGCTATTGATGATACCATTCCTATTCTAAAATTGATTGCACCCAAGTGCAATGTGGAAAATAAAGATTCTTTAAGTCAAATAGACAAATTGTCTAAGTATATCACCAACAACATATTGACTATTGACCAAATAAATGAGGAGATATTTAAAGATAAAATGAGTAAGGAAAAAGAGAAATTCTTTGATGAGACAATAAAGAAGTGCATGGGACACATTGATACCCTCTTACCGGCACTAAGCAAAACAATAATGGAGTTTAAGGAATTGTATAGAGACACATGCAAGACTAATATCTTGACAGTGGACATAAACAAGGAGATCAGTAAAGTACAAAAAGAAATAAATGATATAGCTGACAACATCATTGGTTCCTCCAAACCAATATTAGTTATAGAGTAGGAGATATAACATTTTGAGGAGAAACTTGAAAAATTGGAGAAAGAAAAGGAAAGAATAAAATACAAGGCAAAAAAACTTAAAAGTAGACTTGTTCCCAAATTGGATTACCTCATCTCTTTGAGGAAAGAGATCTCAGAGGCACTTGTTCAAGGACCGAAGACACCAGAAGATAAAATGCATCACCTCACTGGTACCATTCAAAGAACAAAGGTAACATTGAAGGACAGTGATAGGTTCACTGAGAGCCTGAATTTTGTATTGGCAGACCTTTTTTAGATTATAACCAACCAGTTACAGGGTTCTAGCTGATAACTAGACTCAGTTGACATTTTGACAGCCTTTTTCATTGATTTCAAAGGGGGACTAGTAGAGAAGAGAAAAATGATTGATAGAAGAGATCATCTTCTCAGGGGGATCACATAGTTTTGGTAAGATTTTTTTTGGACTTCAATTTTTTATACAATTTTTAATTTTTCTCATGGGTGTTGCCATCGATGCCAAAGGGGGAGATTGTTGGCATTGCACACTCCAATGAGAATTTTAGGTGATTGAAGGTATTTTCATTGATGGAAACCTTGCAATCCTATGGCATCGGCACCGACAAACTCTACAATGACATATAGTTCACTGGTAGCGACAAAGATGATTACCGACACCCTAGCCGACAAGATTTTGATTATTGTATATTGTATTTAATTGTAATATCTTTTTGTAAGCCGACATGGCATATTGTAATAAGACTCATATATAAGTATGAGATCTTGAAGATCATTTTGGACATACATATAGATGATAGGATGGATATGATGAGTGAATATTAAGGCAGATTTTGGAGTAAGGTTTATCGTTGTTGTATGAGCTTAAACTGCTACTGAACTTGGCATAGCAAATGATTTTTATAGTAGTACATCACATTGGATTTCCATAATCCATTTTTTAAGTCAGTGGGACTTTCTTTTGTAATCAAGCAGTGAGCTCTAAGCAGTTGGCCTTCCTGCATGTGCAGGCACCACCTAGTGTAAGTAATATCCATTCATTGGCCAGTGAGTGAATATTGTGGGTCACAAATCCCGTCAAGGTTTTTCCCACACCAGGTTTCCTCACCAAAAATCTTGTGTTATGGTGTTCTTTCTATGTTGTTTTTATTGATCATATTTACTGCATTAGTTCTTATTACTGGTACACTATTTTGGAATGCATTTTATTTAATAAGGTCAAAAAATCTGTTAACCAGTTAGATACTGATTCACCCCCCTCTCAGTATCTTTGGGAATCCTAACATTTAGATGACCGGAAGTGATCTAAAATGTGCTATTACTAATGTTAGTAAAGTGGTTTGATGTTTTGTTTAAATAGTATATGATTTTTAGATCTATTACACTATTATACTGGTATTCTAGTTAGTCGGTAAACTTGACAGTGTAGTTGTAGTTTATAGTAAAGTGTTTAAACCGATTAGTTCAGTAATTGATTTATGAGTTGGGTTTGAGTTTGGTGAAAATTTAGTTTGTTTTCTACCTACTAATTCACCCCCCCCCTCTCAGTAGTTGATTGGATCATTATTGATTCATCATATCATCAGTACAGACAAGCATAAATACTTCAACCAGTAATTAAATAATAAATAAATAAATTTACAGATAAGTAAAAAAATACTTAACCAATAATTAATAGATAAATAATTCAATAAATCAAAAGATCATATAATAAATATTCAATTAAATATTAGACCATAAAATAATAATAATATTAAATCATCAAGTAAATACAAAATCATGAAATAAACATCAATAAATAATAAATAATAATAATAATTCACACATTAATATCAAAGATTAATGCCATCCATGAATTTAATTTAATACTAAATAAACTATATAAACTGATTAATTATTAATTAATAAATAATCACAAATTCACAAGGCAACCCAACATAAGGTTGAACAACATACCACATGACACAGACCAATGACTCAAACCAAGACACTAATTGACAAGGGCGTCAACTTAAGCCTAAAGATGAGATGGAAACACATGCCATCTCTGACAACTTGCCATTGGGATAAGACACACTCAGACCCGTGAGACTAGGTGGAGTTGATGTCTGGTATCTGCAATCCTGCATCTACCATTAAAACACAATACCACATATACATCATAAATGATCAGGATAGTGATAGAGAATCACAATGCCATATCATGCTCATAATGAGTGGTATGGCATCATCCCTATCATGAAGACACTAGAAGACAATCACAATCATCAGCTTAATCATCATCATAATTATGGATTAGGGTTAGTATAATCAAGATAACATCACAACCTCATAAGCAATATAATCCATACATGAATAGTGAGTGCATAAGCCTGATCAACATATTAGTCCAAGACATAACTTAATCCACATAAATCATAATGAATCCACTAATATCAAAGAGACTATCAGAGCACAAATCTAAAAGTTTTTATTGTATTCTCTCATAAAGGATGAGTCAGGGAGGGGCACTATAGAAATAAGAAAAGTAAAGGGAAGAACAAAGAAAATGGAAGGGGGGTGGTGAGAAGAGGAGGGTAAAGGAGCAACAAAGAGTGGGGCGGTGGAGAGGGGGCGAGGTAGAGGAGGAGGTGTGAGTGTGGAAGGGGGGAAAGAGGAGGGAGATGAAGGGTCCTGAGGCTGGAAAGAATAGGATGTCAAGAGGAACTCAAATTCCAACCATTATCATGATTAAGGCTGGAAGGGTGGTTATTGATCTCAATGGCTTCCTTGAGTTTCCTCTTGAAAAAGTTGTCTTGAGGAGTTGTTCCTTTCCCCTCCTGTTCCACTCCCCCACCTTGGTTTTCTTTGTTCTTCCTCCTCTACCTCTTTGTTCATTCCTTCTTTCTTGTTTTTATTTTTTATGTTATTTAGTTCATGATTTTGTTTTAATTTTTATTTTTTTATTATGTAATTAAGTTCTTGGTATTGTTTTGTTATTAGTTCTTGATTTTGTTTTTTAGTTTTCTTGTTTCTTTTTCAAAATTTATCTCTTTTTAATTTTGATTTTCTCATTTTATTTCTTATATATATATATATGATTGCTTTTCATTGCCTTATGTTTATTTTCTTGTCTTCTCTATTTTCATAGCTTTTATGTTTATTTTCCTGCCTTCTCCTTTTTAGCTTTATTTTTATTTATGCCAAAGGCATATCCTATATGAAGTGAACAAGCTATTTTTTCCATCCAATGACTTGCAATAGTTGGGAAGGGAAGTAAGATGACAAAAACAATGTTAGCCGTCTATCCTTTCATAAGCATTTTCATTGGTTTTATTTTCATGAGTGGTAATGCAAAATTAGGCACATCTTTATGTTGTCCTCAAGTGATATTGTGGGATGTGCACTAAGTTAAGTTGGCATTCTGATGATGTTTTGATTGTCATTGATGGACACACACTTTCTTGATGTATGAGGTATGCTCAATTGATAATTGTTCCAACCATTATTATGAATTATAGTCTTTAGACTATCAATGTTTTGCAGAAGATGTTTATCGGTCACAAATTGACTGAAGACCCAAGGGGTGTGAAGATCTCAAGAGGTTTGAGGATCTCAAGCAGTACGAAGGACACAAGCGGTAGTTAACATTTTCCAGTCTTCATTTTTTTTGACAATCGGTAGTCGATATATTGTATGAACCGGTATTACTCTGTGATGAGTTACCAATCGGTATTTCTGTGATGAGTTATCATCCACTGACACTTTGGCGGTGATATTGTGTCGTGTTGCCAAATGTGGCTAGATGCACTAAACCTAGGAACTTGTAGTCAAATCCTATTGGACCGACATGAAATCAAATTCCTTTATAAGGACATCATGTCTAGGGTTTGTATAGGATGATGAGGGTTTTTGTATGTGCGATCATAGAAAAGAAGATTAGGTTTGTGTGAAGAGTTAGCGTGTGGAGATATTGAAGACTGAAGTAATGCTGAAATGCATTAATAATGAGCTATCAAGGATCTAATTAAGTAGACTGTGCTATTAGCTAGATCACTCACTTGTTGATTACTCATATCTTCAACAAGTCTGAAACCCTTAACCGGGTAGGCCGAGAAAAGCCTTTGTAAATCCTCTAACAAGGTGGTTCCCAACTGTGGATCTGAAATCCTTTCACAAGGTATTCTTTAATAGGACTTTGTTAGGTCCCGAAGACAACTGAGAGGGGGGGGGCATGAATCAGTTGTCTGATAAAGTTAAACCAAAAGCAACTTAAACAACTTTAATACTTTATACCGGTAAACCGGTCTTTTATGTCGGTAGTCAATTCTATCAATTAATAGCAATACCGGTAAGATTTAATGCATGAAACAAAAAGAACAAAGTCATCCACAACACATAACACCAAAACTTATATGTGGAAACCCTGTAAGGGGAAAAACCACGGTGGGAAACCTTACCCACAATCAGATGATACTACTGCAGGTGTATATAAATGGGTCTGCACATGCAGAAAGGCCAAGCACCTAGAGCTCACTACTCAATCACAAATGGAAGTCACACTGACCACAATTGGATGGTTAAATCCAATAAGAATGTACTGCTTAATTTAGCATCTTTCTATGCTGGATTCAGTACCAGTATAGTTCTGATTGTCTTCACAAAACCCTCCTTCAATCCTCAAATGATGTCTACGTGTATAGCTCTGCTTATTCTCGTATATACCTTCACACAACTCTTTTCCGCATTCCACATCCGATCTTACAATTAAGATCTTACATTTATACCATAACCTAAGACCAATTTTAGTAGGTCGGCTCTACAAGATATTACAATAAAACAATATCCGATGCAATAATCGATTGAATATGTCGGCTTAATGCATTTACAACAATAATAAATCATCTCTATAGCATGTCGTGCTGATCTGGAAGAGATAAACCTGTCGGTGCATAACCTGGACCTATTTGCCAGTAATAGCAAAAATGCAAATACAATTATTCCAATAAACCAATCTTTAAGACAAGGTGTCCAAAATATGTCTTCGACATAACCATGTGTTTTCCATGCCATTCCAAGTGTCGGTGAACATTATATCTTGCTGGTGTACTAGATGTCAGTGACTATGTACTTGCTGGTGAATGTTGTTGATTCTCCAAAGTGCCAGAGTTGATAGTGTTTAGTAGGTGTTGACATCAATGACAAAACCATACCAAAATACCAACAATCTCCCCCTTTGGCATTGATGGCAACACAAGATGGAAAAACCATCAAAGTGCCACAATAGAAATGCCAAATACCAAAAACCAATAATTTCCCAAAAGGAAATTATAACCAGAATTCAGATATGAATAGTCTATCCTTAAAGTAACAGTCTCTCCCCCTAAGAGTAACATGTGTCTTCCTTGTGTTTTTCCATATCCAATCTCTCCCCCTTTGACATCAAATGCCAAAGTAAGAACATTTACAACACATCTCATAACACAGATCTAGATTCCTAACAGGATCTATTCTGGTGAATAAAATTGTATGAACTTAACCAGTCTAGCGTTAACAGGTCTGGTTTCTATTTTGCAAATAGTTACTTGTGAGTTTTTGCTCACTGTGGTTTTTCCCATTTGGGTTTCCACATCAAACATATTGTGTTATGGTGATTGTGCTCTTGTGGGTGAATACTTTGTTTTTTATTTGGTTTGCATTTATCTTAACGGGTTTATTAATAAGTCTATTGTACGGGTTATCTACTAAATTGTTTAAAAGCTTTCTTACAGTAATTTTTGGTATACTAATTCACCCCCCCTCTTAGTATTCATCAATTGGTATCAAAGCCAACCTTTCTATAAGTCTAACCAGTTGGAAAGAGATATGGGGGAATACAGTGTGAGGGAACTTACTCAATGTCTCACTCAGACTGAGAGAGCCTATGATGAACTCAAAGTCAAGTATAAAGCCTCTTTGGCCAAAAGAAGAGAGCATGCTAAGAAACTGATGTAACTTACTAAAAATAGCTATCCTGATGAAGCAGACATGGATGCCCTAGTTGAAGAAGTTGAAAAATTGAATGAATCTAATGCCAACCTAAGAAGGGATTGGAAGGACTGACTATCAGAATGTGTCAAGATATTGAGAACAAAAGGAAAGTTGAAGATCTAGTAAAAGACAAAGATCATGAGATCTCCAAGCTGAAGCAAGAAATCAGTACCCTTACCACTCATCTCCAAGAGAGTAAAGTGGAAAAATAAGAAATGCAAGGTGAACTAAACATGGCTATTTCTGAGAATGCAACCTTGAAGGAATCCAATGCTGCTATTTCCAAGGAACTTACTGAGTCAAAGGAGATTCTTGCCAAATTCAATCAGAGCACTGCTAAGCTAGAGTAAAAGCTTGAATCGGCAAAACCGGTAAAGAATACCACTAGACTTGGTTTCTCTAGATATGAGGAAGGTGAGACCTCTGGAACAAAAGTTGAAGCATCAAAGAAGCAACCAACATCAAAGGATAAAGGTAAGCAAAAATTTAAACCTGTTTTCTTTAATTGTCTCAAAGAAGTACATACTGCTAATGTGTGTAGAAGCAAGGCCTACAACAATTTTCCTTATTTTCTAAACAAAAAGCCTAGATCTAATGGATTCGATGGAAATTGTTATGCATGCAATAAGTTTGGGCATAGAGCATTTGAATGTAGGTCAGTTGTGCATAACACTGGGAGATATCCTCAAAGGACTCAAGGAGTTTTCCCGGAACCCTCTGTGAACCAGAATCCCAACTGGTATAATACCTACGACCATCGGTCATGTGGTTATCAAGCGGCAACCAATTGGAGAGAAACCTGTTTGATCTATCATGGTAGTGGTCACACTGCTACAACATGTAGAAGGAAGAATGGAAGTATGAATAATGGACCATGGAGAACACCTAGAATAGTATGCTATCATTGACACAAACCAGGACACACTGCCATAACTTGTAGAATGAGAAAGGACCTATCAACTGATATACTAATCACTCCAGAAGGGAAGATTGATGTTGAAACCGTTCAAACGGGAATGAATAGAACCTGGAAAAATAAATATGAAGAAGTGTCACAAGATGAACCAGTTTCTACACCTAGTGTGGAAACCTCTGAACTAGCAAACTGAGCTTCAGAAAAGCTTAGGGTGACCTATCAGTGAAATGTTTTGAACCCCCAGTTTATATCAGTAAAGACCTTACCTAGTATACGTTACCTGTCAATCGACAGAAGACTTGAAGTGGTAAAAGGCAAAATTAGGGTTTGTACCCTAATGGTGATGCATTTATTATGGTAGGTGAAAAGTTTGTTTAAAAAGGATTTTGGTCGTCATTTTCACTTATTTGTTTTCAAGCGAAGAATTTTCAAAGAGTAGAGCGACAAAGAGTGATTCATCTAGTGATTCAAAGTGAATTCAAAATCTTGCAGGGGAATCCAGTGATATTTTCAATCTATCAGTGAAGAGCACTAAAGCGGTAATCGAGCAACCGAAGTGGTGTATTGTGGGTGACATTGCCAAACCCTAAATTTTGGACTGTGAAGGTATTTCTCAAAATTATTTCTTATCATTTAATCATGGCTTTTGCATTGCACTCCAATTCTAGTGTACCTATGGATTCTGCTAAGTTTATTCAAAAGAGGATGAAATACAAAGCCCTATCCCAGATACCCATTAGAGTTATAGTTGAGGAAGATATTTTAGGATATATTGATTGTAAATTGGAAGACATAAGATCCCTAGTGATTCATTCCCAGCTAGGTTTGTTATGCGGTGATGAGAAGAAGATCAAACTTGAATTTAATATCCTTGAGAGGAAGAGACTGCACAATGCGGTTTATTTTCTAGAAGAGTTCATTGAAGATCACATCCACATCATCCTGAGTAGAGTACATGGTGATAAAATGTACCTCAAGAACATGCATGACATTATACTGGAGGCAATTCATGCCGTCACTGATTTTCGCAACACTGGAGAGGTACTAGCACTAAGGAAGGTCACCAAAATGGAAATGACTAAGCTCACCGATTCTCTAAGCGACCAACGGGTGATGACCATCAACACCATCAGAGATGATCTGGTTAAGTATGCTTGCATGGTGATTGGATACCAGATGTTTTATGCCAGCATAATGAACTTTGTCCTTGTTGTTGTAGTGAATGCCGCCTACAGACTGATTAAGGAAGACGCCTCATTTGATTTGTGTACCTATTTGTAGAAGCAATTGCTATTAAACCTAAAGTCCATTAAACAGGATAATGCTTTAAGGTTCAGGTTTGGACAACTTCTGGTCAGTCTATTCTTCTACTTTCAAGGCTATTTCCCTGGAGTAGGTGATGTTCAATGGTTTGCTGACCAACTGGTCTCCAAGAAAATTAGGGAAAGTCTTCAAGTAGTGGGAACTGGATATCCTGAGGTTCTTAATAAATATTTTGATGAATTGAAGTAGAAAATGAGCCAAATAATGATAATATCTGGTGATATTGTGAAGAAATATGAAGATGACATTTGCTTCACAATAAGGATTGATGACTGCATAATGGAAGAAGTGGAACTGAGAAAGGAAGCATATGAACCAATGGGGTATGAAGTGATGAATGATATGTTGATCGGGTATGCCTCTACCCTTCTTGCCTCACCTTAAGATGCTAAGAAAAATTGAACTGGCACCTACTTAGAGAAGGGTAACACCAATTGAAGAGCCAAAACAAAAAAAGGATAAAGCAGTTCCATCGGTATCGACATCGATTATCTCAGCCAGTCCAAAAGTGACCAAGTGGTCACCTGCCAAGAAAAAACCTAAGGTTACTCACACTAAAGTATTTTAGAGGAAGCGAAAAACCAAAAAGCAGCTCACTGGAGTTAGAGGATACTAAACCAAAGGTATAGCCAAAGAAGACAAGGCAAATAAGCAAGAAGGCAAAATCCATCGATAATGCACCTGCAACTTCAACATTGGTAAATATAGACATTTCCTCTTATAAACCTTTGACAGATTGTCAAAGAACAATTAAGAATATTAGGATGAAATTGCTTGACGATTTGAAGGGATATTTTGATGATTTTACTGATAATGAGAAAGAAGAAGTAGAACAGGAAGTCATCAAGTATCTATGTATCAATGATCGGTCACCATCTGAAATTAGACCGGTTACTCCAGATTCTTTGTATACCTCTTTAGATAATAAGTGGTGCATTACCATTGAAAGAGAAGAAGAGATCAGGGAGAAAAAATTTTGCCCAATATTTTCCTGATGCTTCTAATTCAGATCTATTTCAAATAATGGATAAAAACAAAGGCCTTTTCTTCATGAGAAGGAGGAGACTCAAACTACTAGAAGGTAACACTTTTGAAGTAGAAAAGGATACTCATTTACATGCTAAAGCTGCTATCAGGATACACCAAATATCTGAAGCCAATAAGAAGGCTGAACAGGAACATGACCTATCCGCAAGCAAACCGGATGAGACATTTGATGGTCAAGGTGAAAGAGACCGAATGAGCTCTAGTCACAACTTCTAAAGCAGCAGAAGGATATCAAGGGTGCTATGGATGAGGGCAAATTATTGTTGAGTAAAATCTACCAACCCCATTTATTTTGTGATGATGTGCTTAAGTAGAAAGATAAACTCCAATCGGAGCTCCAGGCATACATCAACACCTTCAAGATTCCATATGATTCATTTACTACATATGGGAAAATGGTTCATCATTATCAGCTGTAGACTGCCAGGGTGGAATTAGAAATCTGCAACTGGACTAAAGATTTGCAGGAGCTACAACTGGTCTTATTGCCAAGACTACAGATTCTTCAGAAATGTTTTCTCATTCTAGAAGCCATATCAGTAACTCAATAGATGAGTACCATTGATGCCATGGAAGAACTGGTATTCCAGATGCAGACTAAAAGTGAGGTTGCTACCTCATTGCTTGAGTCATGGACTTTGGCCATGAAAACTTTTAAGCAAGATTTTAAATCTGTTTTTGATAAGTTTCATTCCTTATTGTCATAAACATTTACTCTATTTTTATATATAAGGAAACAGGGGTTATTCTGCATTACTTTGTCATTGTTGGCAAAGCGGGAGTAGTATTTAAAATTTTGGTAAAAAATGTTACCATTTCATGTATACTTTCTGTAGACACCTAAAAATGGTCAACGCTTGCGAAGTCATACTTTAACATTTGCGCATTGCCTCATTTTAGGTTTTTGCATCGCATTAACATTTCTCCTATGTCACGTACTTGATCTTTATCATTTGCGAGCATTGAGTCATTCTTCTGTATTCTTCATTTGTCTCACTTTTGAATTAGGTCTTGTCGATAACAATCTTTAATCATGATTTTGGTCGATCTTTGTCCTTTTGTCAATCTTGTCATATTGTGATCGATTCGTCATCGATCCTTGTCCTTTTCAATCATGTCAATTTGGTCAATTTGTCATTGATTTTTGTCAACCAATCTCAATCAAATCATTTATCAATCGAATCATTTATCACATTGGTCATTTATCAATCCAAAATCAAATCAAATCGAGTCAATTATCTTTCAAGACCTAATTCGCCTTCTAGGGTTTCATGATTGCTTATCATTTTCTTCCTTTGGGATTAATAAATTATTTATTTATCCTAAGTCTTCTCATCGCAATTAAATATTTATTTAATTGGCTAATTATTCCTCCTTGTGAATGAATTAATTAATAAATGAAAAATTATTGATTAATTCACTTAATTCCTAATTTCATTATTTCCTAATTCTTAATTTCCACCTATTTTCTAATTTTCTAATTCAAATTCCACCTAATTATCTTGTCTCTAGTTCTCCCTATTTGTGTGCTTCATGCGTCATACTCTTGACATAGCAATTTGTCATAGAGTTTTGTCTTGACATAGAAATGTGTCATAGAATTTGTCCAAAAATGTCATAAATTCTTGACATAGAAATTTGTCATGAATTGTCATAAGCCTTGCATAGCAAGATGTCATAAGGTCCTAGTTCTCTAAGCTTTGCATTGGCAATATGTCATAATTCATGACATAGAAGGTGTCATAACCTTCTTCTTTCCACTCAATTGTGCCATTTTTGAAATCAATTGCTTCCAATATCCATTTCATGCTAATTTGTCTTTTCTCCAATTTTTCTATAAATTGGATGATCTTCATCAATCAAGGCTAATTAATAATTCTTATCAGACTATTGAACTTACGCTTCGAGTATTCTTGAATGTCAATCTTGCTTTCATAATTAGGTGTATGCACTTGAAGGTGAGATCCACAACAAACCAATTTGGAGAAGAAAGAAGAACAATGGAGCCGCATGGAAGAAGCATCCAAATCGTCATCTGGTTTGCATGAATCTTTGCTTTTGAATGCTTTGTTTCTATGTCTCTATTGAGTGTGCTTAGGATTAGATCATTGCAATGAGTTTTTGTGATTGAGCTAATGGTTAATATTTATATTTGCTTTGATGATTCCTAATTTTGATGCTACACTTTCATGTTACCACTTTGGGGGAGTGTTATACATTGTAATTTCTGCAAAAGGAATAGTGTATATGCTTAGGGGGAGTAAATTTTGATTATGACATAATTTTGTTGTAAAAACATTTAGATGTTAAAATTTTCCTAAGTGTTGCCATCAATGCCAAAGGGGGAGATTGTTGGCATTTTGATGATGTTTTGATTGTCATTGATGGACACACACTTTCTTTATGATGGAGACACACTTTCTTGATGTATGAGGTATGCTCAATCGGTAATTGTTCCAACCGGTATTATGTATTATAGTCTTTAGACTATCGGTGTTTTGTAGAAGACGTTTACCGATCACAAATTGACTAAAGACCCAAGCGGTATGAAGACCTCAAGCGGTTCAAGGATCTCAAGTAGTACGAAGGACCCAAATGGTAGTTAACATTTTCCAATCTTCATTTTTTTTGACAACCGGTAATCGGTATATTGTATGAACCGGTATTACTCTGTGATGAGTTATCATCCATCAACACTTTGGCGGTGATTTTGTGTCATGTTACCAAATGTGTCTAGATGCACTAAACCTAGGAACTTGAAGTCAAATCCTATTGGACCGACATGAAATCAGATTCCTTTATAAGGACATCATGTCTAGGGTTTGTATAGAATGATGAGGGTTTTTGTATGTGTGATCATAGAAAAGAAGACTAGGTTTGTGTGAAGAGTTAGAGTGTGGAGATATTGAAGACTAAAGTAATGCTGAAATGAATTAGCAATGAGCTATCAAGGATCTAATTAAGCAGACTATGCTATTAGCTAGATCACTCACTTGTTGATTACTCATATCTTTGACAAGTCTGAAATCCTTAACTGGGTAGGCCGAGAAAAGCCTTTGTAAATCCTCTAACAAGGTGGTTCACAACTATGGATCTGAAATCCTTTCACAAGGTAGTCTTTAATAAGACTTGTCTCCTAACAAAGATCTAGATTCCTATCAGGATTTGTTCTGGTGAAAAACATTGTATGACCTTAACCGGTCTAGCCTTAATAGGTCTGGTTTCTATTCTGCAGATAGTTACTTGTGAGTTTTCAGTCACCATGGTTTTTTCCATTTGGGTTTCCACATCAAACATCTTGTGTTATGATGATTGTGCTCTTGTGGGTGAATGCTTTGTTTTCTATTTGGTTTGCATTTATCTTAACCGGTTTATTAATAAGTCTGTTGTACCAGTTATCTGCTAAACTATTTAAAAGCTTGCTTACAGTAATTTTTAGTATACTAATTCACCCCCCCCCTCTTAGTATTCATCCTTGAATTGATTTGATTTGACTAGACTTGACTTTTATTTCATGCTTGATGAACTTATTTAGACTCTATATGATGTTTTGGATTATCATTATACATGTGTTTCAGTACTCATTATGATGCTAGACATTATTGGACATATGCTATTTTGATAGTTTATATGGATGATGACACTATCATTATTGATCATGTGATTTGATGGATATATGTGCTTGATGGATTATATATGCATTACTATGTTGATGAATTATTGATGATTTATATTGATCATGGTTTTTGATGTTGATTATGATTTTACTAACCCTATTTCATGATTATATATGATGAGACGTTTATGAGATGTGTCTGATTATGGTAGGACTGTCTTCGTGAGAGAGACGATGTCACATCACTCATTGTGAGTGGGATGTGTCATCACGATTCCCTATCACTTGTCTATTATGAGATATATTCATATGTTGTATCAATGTTTTGTGGTTGCAGGATGTGTAGGTATCAGACATCGACTCCACCTGGCTCCATAGGTCTGAGTGTGTCTTTAAATCCCAATGGAATGTGGTCTAGAGATGACATGAGTTCCACTCACATACTCGAGGTCTAAGTTGTTCATTGTCAGTCATCAACGTCTTGGCGTAATTGCCATGTCAGTAGTAAGTTGTGGCTTTTAGAGTATGCTAGCCTATTGTTGATATTTTTTATGTATTTAAGTGTGATTTTGTACGTATTAATGTTTAATTTAATTGATTGGATTATTGGCTTTTAAGTATTTAATTATTTGATTACTAATGTTTATTTATGTTGTTTAAAATTTATTTAATAATTATTGTTTAATTCTTATTGGAGGTTGACCATTTATTTGATCGTTATTTATTTATTTGATTATGTTTATTTATTGCTTATAGTATAATTTATTTATTTAATGTTTTATATTTTATTTGGTTCTTTAATTATTTTATGAGCTTTGAGTTATTTATTTATTAATTTCCCATTTGGATTATTTATTTATGGCTTATGATTTATTTATATAGTTTAGCTTTTAATTATATTGGGGTGTATAAATATCTTCGGGTAAATAATAATAATATTCTCCACTTGATTTTGTATGTGACACTATTTTCTATGATTGTGTTGTTTATTTTGGTGTATGCACTGTTTAAATCAGTATATGCATTGTGTAATTGGACATAAGCATTGTACTACGTAACAAAGCACTGAACTGCCCGAGTTTGGTGTTTTGATCAGTTTGTCTCAGATTTTTGGATCTGATTTTTGTACCAAAGGCTTGTTTTGGGTTTGTTGATGTTTCCCAGATTGGTCTTTGATTTGATTTGACATATTTCTATGGTTTTATGCTCATTTATCTTCCTTTGTTGTTATGGATGATTTTGTATTCTCTCCCATGTTGATGAGCCATGGTTGAAGAGGAGTTGATTTTCTATTTTGGACCAACAAGTGAGTTGGCCTTGTTGTGGTTTAATGGGATGGGTAAATAATTCACTAATCAAGATAATGAATAGTTTGAGCCCCATGACTTGATCCTAGGGAGGATGTTTTAGGATAGGCATGGGAAGGCCATTGTGATGACAAGTCAATATCCCTTGATCTCTCATAGGTTGAGATGGATCCATATGTCCATCAGGCTTGTTCCTTATGTAGGTCATATGAGGATCTTATGAGGACTCACCCTCCTACTTTTGATGGCTTAGGCAGTGGTATGGAGGTAGAGACTTGGCTTCTTGACTTGGGTATGTGTTTTGATGTGCACTTGTGTAGCATTAACACTAAGGCAAGATGTGCAATTATGCATCTTCGTGATTTTGTGATGACATGATGGCATATGGAGGAGCATAAGCTGCACTTGGACATTGCGATAGTTTTATGGGAGTTATTTATTGAGCGGTTCCATGCTCAATTTCTTTCAGAGCATTGGAGACAAAGGAAGGTCAATGAGTTCCATTATTTGAGATAGTTGGATATGATAGTTGAGCAGTACGTACATAGGTTCTTTGAGCTCAACCAGTATGTTGGGATAGTGGATGATGAGTCAATGTTGATTCAGCACTTTGTGAGAGGTCTCAGTGATCGAATCAGTGGTGAGGTTCGGATACATGAACCTAAGACTTTAGAGATAGCTCTAGAGAAGGCGTGGATAGCAAAGGAGAATCTTGCTTTAGCTTTAGGTGGTCTACCAAGTGGTTAGTCAGATAGTGCCCCAGTTTTGATATCGGTGGAGAGAGGTGTGCAGTCACAGGTGTCAGGATTTGCTAGGAGAGACCCTCCATCATTCAAAGGTGAACTTCATCAACAGAAGGAGAGCTCTCAGGGTCAGAATGCTTCCCACAGACATAGATCACATGCTTACAAAGAGTGTAGCAGATAGCATTCTATTGATTTTCATGCTAATCGACCGACAAAGAGTTCTCAGCAGAAGTCTAATGGAGGTAGTTTTCAGCAGCCTAGTGTACCTTCAGTCATTCAAGGTTTTACCAAAGGGAGTTGTTTCACTTGTGGTCAGTAGGGACATTACGTGAGAGATTGTTCTCAGCAGCCTACTCAAATGTCAGTTCAAAGGCCAGTGACGTCAAAGCCCACTGTTGGTGATGCAGATAGATCTCATCGCATATTTTTAGCAGCAGATGATCGTCAAGATGTGTGTCAAAGTTTAGAAATTGAGTCTCCACATTGTGGCAGAGCAACTTTCTATGGTGATCGTGCACGTCCCACATCATCTGGAAGTGATCCTTACGGTTCACGACAGGGTGATGGTAAGGGCCCAATGGGTCCTTAGTGATATTTCTTCAGTGTTTGGGAGGATGCAGTACAGTTGAGAGAGAGTTATTTCCCTACTTGTTTCAAGCTTCTAGGAGTAAACCTGTGACAAGGGGGGGGGGGAGGATGTAATGTCCTTCCCTGATTTGTCTTAATTTTTGTGCATTGATAAACTATATTGCTATAGCTTAGACTACTTTGAGATGTTTTTAGTGGATGTTTATGAATTTTACTTATGATTTGGATGCTTTATTATGGATTTTGGACATATTACATTGTATTTCATACTATTATTTCATGTAGATGATGATATTATGGATTGTTATATGGGTTATTATGATGATAGGTGTTCATTTGATGACTTATATGTATCTCTTTTTATGTGTTGTTTATACTCTTTTACGATGATTTGAGGATATTTTATGATGTGCTAACCCTATTTCATGATGTGAGATTTATTATAATATTGCATGATTGTTTGCAAGTGTCTTCTACTGTCTTCATGATAGGGATGATGTTACATCACTCATTGCGAGTGGGATGTGCTATTGCGATTATCTATCACTTGCATGTATTATATATTGTATATGTTATCATGGCTTTGTGGAAGTAGGATTTTTAGGTACCAAACATCGACTCCATCTTGCTTCACAGGTCTGAGTGTGTCTTATCCCAATGGCAAGTTGATCGGAGATGACATAAAACTCTATTTTACACTCTAGGTTTAAGATCGATTACCCTTGTCAGTCTTGTGTGAGTTGTAGTTCAGTGTTGAGTGATGTCTTGAGTTGTCTCTTGTTGGCATGCTTGGAGTGTTGTATGTATTGATTGGTTTAATTATTAATTAATTAATTAATTTATATAGTTTAATGATGTTAAATTAAACTAATAGATTTATATAGTTTATAATATTAAAAGAAATAAATATAGTTGGCAATAATAAAATAAATAAATATTTGGTAAATGATTTTATAGACATTGGATGTTTATCATTTATTATTTGTGGGCTTTTGGAATTATTATTGATATTATTATTAATATTGCTTTGTAATAATAAGGCTTTGATATTTAATTAATTAAATAGCCTTTGATTATATTTTATTGTGGCTTTAATTTATTTATAGCCCTTGGTTTATTATATTTATTTATTGGGCTTAATAGTTAATTGTGCCCATGAGTATTATTTTATTGATTGATTTATTATTTACTTGTTGGGTTGTTTATATATTATTTTACCTGCCCTTTCATGTGATTGGTTGAAATATTGGGTAAGTAGATTAACTGTTATTTTATTTATTTTTATCTTGGAGTTTGATATGGGTTGGTAAGGAATATTATTTTGTCTAATATTTTGATTGGCTAGCATATTCTATGGTTTTGGTTTGGTTTTCTATTTAATTGCTTTCCTGTGATTTCACGGGGCTTGGTTGGCTTCTTTGATGCACTTTCTGGAGTTGGATTTTGATTCCTTGTTGGAGTTGGATTGCTTGGGCTTGTTTGGATTTCAACCTTCTTCTCAATTTTTCATTCAACATTTACCAGGTTGGTTGATTCTTTCTCTTGCATATTTAGTTTTGAAAAGATTGGCTGCGTCGCGCTTTCTCGAGAGTTTTGGGGAAAATATTTTATTTATATAGTTTGTATAGTTGCATAATTGACTTATGAAATTATTAAATAATTGAACTATATTTTGGGGAAGGAAATTATTGTCTCCAAATTTGTTCATAGCCATGAATGGCCGACATTGTGAATGTTGTTTGTGTGTTGTAGGCTTCTTGTATGTTGATTCTTACTTAAAAGTTAAGGTTTGGTCCTCGTTTTTTAGCCTCTTTATTGTGCAATAGGAGTCAAGAGTTCCTGTTTATCTGTATGTGAGTTTTCATGTCCGCATAATGTCGGGAGTTGTTTTCACAGAGCCTTGGTTGAGCCTTATATGTTTGTTGTTTGAACTTGGCACTTGGTTCTTTAGGTTTGTTTTGTGATTGCGTTCCTATTGAGTGTATTTTTGGAACCTTATATTGTTTCTATGATTTTATTTTACTTTTGTAAGATTATTATTTTTGTCTGTATATCTGATTATTTGCGCTAAAATAATGTATGCACTAAACCGTTGAGCATTTGAGTTGTTCTATTTACCGTATGCACTATTTTACCTGATAAAAGCAATATCATAATCATTAAATGTGTTGTTTCAAAATAAATGAGCTAATCTGTGTTGCATAAGCATTGTCTTGTCTATCATATGTGTTATTTTGTATGTCAAAAGCACTGCAGGAATTTGTAAAAGCGCTAAATTGTAAGGTAAAAGTGTTATTCTGGCATTTTCCAGTGTTTTGAGTCTTTTTCCAAATTTTTCTGAGTTCGGTTTCATTTTTTTGACTGTCAGCTATTTCCAGGAGTCTGTCCAGAGGTTGTGTTTTTTTTTTTTCTGAATACTCTTGGATGTCTGGAGTAAGATGTTGATGTGTTATTTGATCACTTGTATTGTTGCAAGAGGAGTGATGCCTTGCTATGGATTCTTTTCTCTATGATGTTGTGTGGTCTATGTGATCTATGTGGTATACGTTATTGGTTCATGTGCATTTATGATGTTCTATCTTGGTTATCTAGATTTTGGTTTGTGAGATTTCTTGTTTGGGTAGGGGGAGTGGGCTTCCATGAGTCTGTTGAGGTCACGAGGAATAGGCTGCTAGGATTCTTGAGTAAGAGAATCAGGGTCTAGACTATCTAGATAGCTCATTGAAGGTTTTCCATTGTAATTGATAAGTGGTAATATAATAATTAATATTAGGTGGGGCTAGGTAGAGTAACTCATCTAAGCAAGATAACAATGGTGTTTTGTGGTGCATATCTAATGGATCGGATACCGGAGTGAGGTAGAAGATTTGGTAACCGGGTAAATAGAACTCCCTTGTTTTCCTCAAAGGTTGAGATGGTTTTGCATGTGTATCCTATGTGGTAGCATGTGATGACACTCTTTCCCTACATGTCGATCGTAGTTCCTTACGCCTTGTTGATGAGTCACGTTTGGAGGTCTCTTGGTTGTTTGGTATGTTTTCCTTGGTATGTGCTAAAGTTGTTTTCTCTTTGTTTGATAGGTGTCAGCTTAGATCTAGAGTGTGCGTGGGATCTTGTGTCATCTCCTAGCATAGGGGGTGGTTCATTTGGTTCCACAAGGTCAGGTGGTTGGTGCCTTTCTTCCATTGGAATGTTCTTTAGTGGATTCTTTTCTTGGATGTTTTGTGTGGATGTGGATCTCTTATCTCTTCAGATCATGGATGGAAATTTGTAGTAGATTATTGTACTATGAAACTTGACGTATTTGTACTTGAGAGTTGTAATGGGGTGGAAAGTGAAAGATGGAGAGATCAAGAGGAAAGCTTTTCTTCCCTCCGAGGAGAGATGAAAGTTTCAGTGTGGATTTCCCTTCAAATACTTTATCCACATTACATTTTAAAGAGGGGGAAAATTCACTAGATCCAATCTCTTAGGAAAGATATTGAATACTAAATGAATTAATAATGGTGTGAAGATGACAAGTTAACCCCTCTTTTAGAATGGAAAATGGTTGAATTATGTGTTTTGAGACTAATTGTAAAAGTAGCAAAGAACTGATTATAACTTGAAATAGAAGCGTGCAATGGAGTTGTACACTTGAATTTGGCTATAATTTATTGAGATGAAGCTGTCCTACAAATTTGAGGAAAAGTTGACGGGACCGTGTTGAAAGTGCACATAGTCCTCCGAAAAATCCATGAAACAAAAAGGGTTTTTCTACCTCTATGAATGGAGTCCAAATCTGCAAATATAGCTGCACACCTACAACCTACACACAAAAAAGAGAGGAAAAGGGGTTGGGATTGGGGGTTTGCCTTCAAGTCAAACCCTAGTTTTGGAATTAACCAAATGACGAAAGAAAGTACTTGCAAGTAAATGTAAATGAAAGACTGAAATGTAATTCACCTCAAGGGAGGTTGTGATAAAAATGTAGATATATTTTCTGGTATGGAATTGAATGTTGAAAGGGATCTCCTCTTTAATGGTTGAATCCTTGACTTGAATGCAACACCTAGCCTTGAAGGGAGACTTGAGAATTCTCAATGCTTGAAAGGAATGCTTGAATGTGTGATCTCATTTATTTGAACTTATGCCAATTTTCACCTTATCCAACTTATACAAATGGTAAGGCAAATGTGACATATATGTTCGTTGATTAGGGTTAATAGGCTGATTTTTTGTCATAGGTCGACATAGGGAAAGTTTTCCTGCTGAAATTGCAAAGACAAATGCACATTTTGAATGAAGGGGCCCAAAATAGGGCATGGACAGGGGCCCCACCTAGGAGGACAGGGGGGCCACACCCCTGTCCTGCCCTTATCTCAGGAAAAGAAATAGGTTCAAGTAGTGCGGGGGGTAGAAAAAGTGCATTTTTGGGGATTGAGCAAGTTTTGGGTCTCCGATTAGGCTTGGGGATTCAATTCGCCAATGTGAAGACCCTAATGTGGTCAAAAATTGTAAGGGTCACAATTTTATGACACTACAAGAGCTATGCTCATTGTTGTAAAAGACGTTGCACTCATGTATCTAGCAGATGTTATTAGGAAAATAATGTATCAAGTATCTTGGGAATGATTCTTTAATTGGGAAATTTGACATTGAAATATGGATGTGTGCCTTGTATTTAGATGATGTAATTAGTTCATATTCCTATGGTTATAAAATGGTAATTGGTATTAAAATGTTTATTTGATGTTAAAGGAAATGAATGGTTGGGCTTAGGAACACTTGGTATTGGTGCTTTAAAATTAACTTAATGGGATGGTTAGAGTATTCATAGATAGATGTAATTAATCTATGTTAAGTAATGGATCCTATGTGTATGCCTGCAAAGTTAGATGGATAGTATGTTTATGTTGCTTTTGTTTAAAGAAAATTTATATGATATCATGTTAGGAATGAATGCTATTGGTTAAGAATTGTTAAGTGTTAAGATTAAGTAGTGGCGTTGAGATGCCCTAGGGAAGGTAGATGTTATAATGTACTTTATTTCCGCTTGCGTATCATGATTTGTGTATTATGTCTATGATGTGTAATTGTATGTTGTGTTGAATGCATATGTGTAGTTGATTTTACATGTTGTTTTAGCTTATGTTATGTTTTAAAAAATTATTTATCTCTATTTTGTATGTTATTTAGTGTATTTCTCTAGGGTATTTTGGCGGGCATTACGACCGGGGTCATGAGAGATAGGCTTGCATGAGGTTCCTTGTAAGGATGCATGAAGTCTAGACTACCAGGGCACATTGTAAATTTACCATGATGTAGTCAAGTGATAAGTTAATAATAAATTAATGGGATGGGTAAATAATTCACTAATCAATATAATGAATAGTTTGATCCCCATGACTTGATCATAGGGAGGATGTTTTAGGATAGGCATGGGAAGGTCATTGCAATGCAAAGTCAATCTCCCTTGATCTCTCACAGGTTGAGATGGCTCCACATGTCCATCAAGCTTGTACCTTATGTTATAGTATTTGTTATGTTGAGGATGGCATGTGATTACACTCCACTCATACGTGTCCCCTTGTTGATTTATGGTTATGCCTTATTGATATGTATTTATGACTTGTTGATTTGTAAGCCTCTGGGAATTTCTTACTTGTGATATTTTGTGATTGGATCATGTTTGAGAGTCTTTGTATGTGTGTGTTGTCTCTATGGTTTTCAAGTGTCAACTTAGGTTTAGAGTGTGTGTCGGGACCTTGTGTCATCTCCTAGCACGGGGGGTGGTTCCTTTGGCTCCACATGGTTAGGTGGTTGGTGTTTTTCAACCATTGGGATGTTCTCTTGGAATCTTCATGTGTGGGTATGGATTAATATCATTATAGAAACCTATGGATGTTCTTGTAGAAGATTTATGTAATGGATATCTTGGAATTATGTAATGTATTACCTTGTAATAGTAGATGAATCATGTATTAGGAAGGAGCAATGTTCATGATGTATCATTTATGAAATTGTAATTGTGTTGTAGTTAATAATTTATGAATATGACATGGATTATGATAATGAGATTATGAGATGTATGATGATGTTCTTGTATAATATATGTAATGATTTTCATGTAATTAGACGATGTAATGGAATTATACTTGAAATAGAATGGATTCATGTTATTGTTGTATTAGTTTAGATTCCATGGTTATCATCTAGAAGTAGACTTATATGTGAAAGAACCTTGAGTAAATAGAATGAATAAAGTAGGAATTATGGTTAATTAATGATATCATGTAGATAAGATGTCATTCATGTGATTCTATTGGAAGATAGGAAGTATGCATAGGATATAAAATTAAAGAAAAGAGTTAAAATACTTGCATGGATGCATTTAGGATTCAAGATAAGGAAATGATCATGTTAGGAATTTAAATGCATGTGTAGTATGGATAAAAGATAAGTATGAATGAATATGTCTAAGCATTAGTATTTCAAATACCATTGTAAATGGATAGTGATCATGTAGTTAGAAAATGGTTAAGGGTTAAAACACATTTGGATTTGGCTCATAAAATGAACCTAAGAAAAGGGTTTAGTCTTGCATGGAAAAAGTGTAATGCCCGCCAAAATACCCAAGAGAAATATAGCTAAATACACACTAATTTAAATTTTTTTTTTTGATAGATAACAATACAACACATAGCATCACTTAAGCAATGCAGCGAGCACACCTCAATATTTAAGTGTTACGAACATAGAATAATTCACTCAAACTATTAGTCAATTATGCAAGCGGAATATAATAAATCATTACTACTAATTCCCTAAGGTATCTCAATGTAGTTAATCAACTTACATAAGCAATAAACATTCACTTTCTTCCAAAACAATACCTAATAATCTTAATCATTATTCAAGCATAGGTGCAACACAACAATACCTAACACCCATGATATGCAACCTACTTAATCATTTATTTAATATGAGATTCTATCTTTCAATGCATAGCTATTTCCCTTTTTCTCTTAGGTTCATTTTATACACCATGTCCAAATGTTTCTATTACCATTAACCAACCTTCGACTATAAACATCACCATTCACATACCAAGATTAACCCTTACACTGCATTAACATAATTTTCATTTACAATTAACTTCCACACATTCATTTATAATTCTATGCTCCTAGCATGCCTATCACTTCATCATGATTCCTAGAGTACATAAGGCAATAATCACAAAGTCTTCCTAAACATTTAATCCATAGCTCATTTAATACTTATAAAATCTCTTACACTATATCAGTTAACCAACAACATCTTATTACAAATTAAATAACTACACGAATTCAACTCAACACAACTTAAAATACGATAATCCTATCATCCATAACAACTAATAACATCTACCAAATGGAGTTATAATCTTAAACCATAACATATAATACAATCTAATCCTTTGATAGACAAGCATTCATTTTACCATCTACCCATACACTTAGTAGTAATTTCCATTAATAAGATTAGTAATTCATTCACTAAGAACATCCATACAATATTTTCATAAGGACCATTCAATTACATCCCAAGCATTATAAGATTTCAATCCTACCATTAGATCACTAACAACAAAGTATGATACTATAAGTTCAAATTCTTTAATCACAACACATAAACATGTCCTAAGATATCTTCCAATATTACTCATACTCATACATCCTACCAAGGCATAACATTTCTTCTACTTAAAGCATTAGTTAAAGACATCATTTCTAGGCTATTACCATTATCATAACATTTTCACAATTTCCTTTTAACATGGCTCATCAAGAATACAAATTGCATCATTTAATTCCAAACCGTAATACTTATTCACACTTCATGCATCCATTTCATTTAATATAAATGTGTTACAATACAACTCAAGGTCCACCATTACAATCATAAACTATAACCAAAAGCTATCACTATAACTAGAACAACATAATCATTTCTCATAAGCATGATTTCTTTTACAACCATTACATAATAATTTCATTACATAAATCACGTCATCATTTACATTCTTGTTGCATTTATTATCCATGAACTATCTAAAGAAGCATCCTCATCCACACAAGAAGAATCCAAAGATAGGAATATCTCAATGGTTTAAAAGCACCAACCACTCGACCATGTGGAAGCAAAGGAACCACCCCCCATGCTAGGAGATGACACAAGGTCCCAACACACACTCTACATCTAGGTTGACACTTAAAACCAAAGAGACTAAATAATACAAGGACACTCAAGAAAGAACCAATCACAAGAAAACACAAATAGAAACTCCCAGAGGTGCACAAATCAACAAGGCATCAATACATCTCAAGTGAAGGACACATGTAGGAGTGGAGTGTCATCACATGCTATCGTCCCCCATAATATTTCCAACACAACTCTTCACGGTATAACCCCAATAGACACGTGGAGCCTTTCCTACCCATGAGAGAATCAAGGGAGATTTGACTTACCATCTTCATAGCCTTCTCGTGCTTATCCGAAAACATACTACCTGGGATCAAGTCATGACGCTCAAAAACTATTCATTATCTTGTTAGGTGAGTCCTAATTACCCAACCATCTAAATTATTATTTAAGTTATCACTTGCTTATCAATAAGAAAACCTCCATGTGCCCTGGTAGTCTAGACGGAAGGCTTATCAACTTGACCACCTATCTCTTGTAACTCCGGTCATCACAGACAAGCCCACTCCCCCTATCATGCTCCCAAAATAACAATAGAAAAGAGTCCCCAATTCAAATTCCAAGAAGAGATCCATAACTTCATCATGCAGCCCAACAACACATAAACATACAAGGAAAACCATAGCTAATGAGCGCAAAGGGCTTAAATCCATTATAATGCAATATGAGCCTCAATGTGGAAATCCATAGAATATCAAATATGAAGTATTCTATCAATAAAACATATCAATTTTGTTGTCTCCACAGCAATACCATCTTTCCACCATAACATCTCAATATAAAAAAAACTCAAATCTTCAACAATAAATAAGTCAAGAATGTTACCACATAGAAAACGTAAAATCGCATCAAACTAATAAATAATAGTAAATGGAAAACGTCTGCAAAAAGCCCAAAAAGACTTTGGAATGAAACCAAACTTGAGAATCCAAATATAACTAGGCAAAATAGTTGAGAATACCTTTACAAGACAGAATAGCGCATACACCGCGCAGTACAATGCTTTCACATTGAAGTTTAGCATTTTTACATTGCAGATTAGCTCTTGTATTAATAGTTTAGCGCTTGTACAGTTAAAGACATCTCTTTTACACAAAGGACAACTCAAATACACCTAAGGACAACGCAAATACAAAAAAAGACAATGCAAATACAACAAAAGACAACGGAAATACATGAAAGGACAGTGCAAATACAATGAAGGACAACAAATTTACAGAATCAACACTTTTTCATAAAAATGAACGGAAAAACATAGAACTTTCGATAGAGATTAAAAATCAAAATCAATTCAAAAACTTATAAAAAACACATGAATGAGGTCGCCCAGACCCAACAAGTAAGAAGAAACAAATGGAATAAAGTTTAATAAAACATAGAGAGAGAAATTCCAAAACATATCCCACAGCTGAGGACCCAGAACTCACACACAGAGACTTCTTTTGAGTCTGAATCATATAGGTAACACTACCAACAACAGATAAGGTCAATACCACACCAAACAAACACTGTACACATAATCCAAACAATGATACAGGAGACTCACAACAAGCAGTCATGAATTCAGACTTTTCAATGCTACAAGAGACTAAATATTTCTCCAATAAAACTATACAAACACCCATATAATATAAAGTTTTATCCACCATATATTAATCAAAAACTACAATAAAAATATATAAAACCAAATATTTCCTACCCAGCTCCCAGAAGGCATTTTCAGACACGGAGCATACACAGAGAAATTTAAAAGCTGAAAATAAACAAAAGATAAGGAACCCAACCTGCACCTTGAGTGATGGATGAGAGTTGAGGTAGAGCTCCAAACCAAATCCAATCAACAAAACACCAACAGTCAAGATCAAGCTCTAAAACAAAATTACAGAGAAAGATTTCCAGGAAGTAACTCGTGAACAAGCTCGAAAATGGGAATAGAAAGCATGCAAAAGAACAAAAAAACCCTAGCCTCTACAACAACCAATCAAAATATTCAATTCTATAATATATTTTACCAACCCAACCATATAATATAATTTTACCTCTCTTTTAGAATTCAACCAATAAGAGAAGAGGGTATGTGAGATAAATATAAATCATGTTTTTACAATTAGGTGGGAATATTTTTTTATTTTATTTTAAAGTGTATTTATACAACCCGCTAAACATAAAAGTCAAACTAATAAATAAAACATGAGCCACAATTAAATAAATCAAATGGGGAAATTAAATTAAATAAACCAAAGGCTCATAAATGAATTAAAGAACCAAATAAATATTAAACCATAGACAATTAAATAAATAAATAATAACTAAACAATTAAATACTAATAAAAGGTCAAATCATCAAATAAATATAAGACCACAACATAAGCTAAACATTTAAATATCAAGTAATTAAATACCCAAAAAGGCAAGAATCCGATAAATTAAATTAAACATTACATAATCAAATAATCAAAGCGCTATAAATCAAAATAATTAAAATAAACATTATTAACTCTTTAATCTCACATCAATAATCAAATAATCAATCTCGATATAAAAAAATTAACCAACCAATACTAACATACTCACAACACAAAAGAAACCAAGCTTACTAACTGACATGGCAACTTACGCCAAGACGCTGACAACTCATAGTGAACAACTTAGACCTAGAGTATGTGAGGGGAACTTGTGTCAACTTCGAACCACATGCCATTGGGATTTAAAGACATGCTCAGACCTGTGGAGCCAGGTGGAGTCAGTGTCTGGTACTTGCAAATCCTGCATCCACGACATATATATATATATATATATATAGATATATATATATATATATATAGATATATATATATATATATATATATATATATAATAACAGACAAGGGTTAGAGAATCACAACGGCACATCCCGCTCACAATGAGTGATGTGACATCGTCTCTATCCCGAAGACAATCATACAACAATCAAACACACCATAAGATCAACTCATCATAGATAATCATTAAAAATGGTCAGTACATAAAAACATCATCAAGTGCATGATTAGTATAATTCATGATTATAGTACAACATGTAAAATCCATCAAGATTATGAACACGTATATGATCTATCAACACTTATGCTCATCAAATCACATGATCCATATAATCTTTCGATAATCTACCACATAGTAAGTATATAGTGTCTAACCAATCACACGATCAACAATGATAGTATCACATCATATAAATCATCAAAAATAGCCTATGCCCAATAATGTCTATCACACATGAATTAAAAGTCAACTCTAGTCAAAACAAGTCAAGTTAAGGGTGGACACTACAAAAAGAGTAAGCATATCATGCTAGAGTAGAGTGCATCTCATAAGGGTTAGATAATCTAGTAGATTTCATATCTCTTGAAAGGAATTAATATGATGCATTAGATTTAAGTAGATGAGTTGATTATGTGTGTGAAATGTCATTATGGTGGTGAATAAGTAATGACATTAAAGTACCCTAGGGAGAAGTTAATGATGTTATGTTATTCCGCTTGCGTAATTTAGTTAATGTGTTTTAGAATCATGTTTCTTATGTTTAATTGTTAATAGATATAAATGATAAATGGAGTTATGTGTTGCATTAGTTGATATTTAAATTTTTTTATCTCCATTTAGTATGTTAGATGCTTATTTTTTCTAGGGCATTTTGGCGGGCATTACAACAGTCAAGTCCAATCATCCTCTGCACACATCTCTAAAAAGGTTTAGTGGGGTCCACTTTTAAAAAAATCCTTTGCTCACTTCAATTTAAACTTTTCGTTTACCAAAGCTTCTTACATTTGCATTCATACTTCTAGCAAAATTTAGTTATTGTACGGGGAATGTTGTTCATGTAACTATTTACTGTCACAGACCATGTGGTTTTCAAAGTTCTTTGACCATCAAGAAAGACTGTACGTGTCATGCACATTTTATTTATCAAATGTGCATCAAAAGGGTTAAACAAACTAGGGGAAAGGACCCAGTAGTTGTGTACCCTAACTTTGCGCTTCTCAAAATCCTACTTGGAAATTTCAAATCACTCTGATTTTTTTACAGAAGTTTACTTGGCAAGTCCCCTACTTATAACTAAGGTTTAAGGGCCACATCATCAAATATGATGCCACATTAGCATGCTTTTTGCCAAGGTGTCCAAAACAGCCCAAAAAAAAAGTGAGACTAATAGGCATGCAAAAGAGACCCCAATGGTTGTGCAGCTGATATGGCATCACTTGACTAGATACTTTTTACAATATTAGTACATTTATTAACAACTATTGGTACATTTCCTAATAACTGTTGGTACATTTCCTAACAAAAATTGATATGTTTTGTTTCAAACAATAGTTTTTATTTGTTCAATTTTTGGAACAAAAGGCATCAACAACCCTCTCAACAATTGGTACATGCTCAACTACTAGTGTTCTTCCCCTAGGTGCAATGATTATGTTAGGGCATACACAAACTAGCATGACCATTATGTACAAATTTCTCTCTCTGAGAACTGAAATTTTTTAATACTCATACGCTCAAAAATTGCTTTCATCAATCTTTGTGATATGGGATATATTGCCCACAAGCTATGATTCGAAAATTATGGATTTTTCTTCTTATCCAAAAACTTATCTAATATGTTGTTTTTCTTTTATCATAAATATTATGATTTATGGAATTTTTTCTTTTATCATAAATATTATAATATGGAATTGTAACATTTTTCAGCTCTTTACGATTTTCTTTTATACTCATAAGGTAAAATAATTAGTTTATATTTTTCAATTTAACCTATCTTTATCTTATACTTTCAGCCAAAATCAATAATTAACAAGTTAATATGTTAAATAAGTTTCATTAAATGAAATTTTTTATAATAATTATTACAATATAAATTGAATATATAATTTTAATTGATTTTTAAATTACATTTATAATTTATAATACATAAAATATGTAATTAATATAATTTGATATAATATATATAAATTAAATTAAACAATAAATATATTTATATATATATTTATTATCTATCTCTCTTTCTCTCTAACTCCCTCTTTCTATCTCTTTCATCTCTCTTTTTCTCTCTCCCTCTTCCTCTCTCATTTATATATCTCTCAATTTCCCTCACTCATACACACACTTCCTATTTTCCCCTCCTATCTATATTTATATTTGTATATTTCTAACTTTCCCCCTTTCTCTATGCCTCTCTCTTTATTACTTGTGTATGCCACCTTTCTCTCTCACTCATGCTCCCTTTATCTCTATCTTCCTATCTCCACTTCCCCCTCTCTGTCTATATCTCATTATCTCTAGCTTTGTCTCTTATTAACTCAATATATCCTACTATATATATCTCTATCTATATCTTGCTCCTCTCTATCTCTTTCTATCCATATCTCTCTAGCACTATCTTTGTCTCTTTATCTTGCTTCATCCCTCTCTATCTTTCTATATCTCTCTCTCCATGTAATGCCCTACCAAGGAACCCTATAGGATAAGAGAAAACTATGAAAGAAATGCATGGATTGTTTTTTAAAGTAATTAAGTGTCATCTTGCATTACATATTCAAGTATAATGCTCAACCTCTAGATAAGATCAGCTACGTGCTAACCTACTATGCACATGTGGAAGTCAAAACTCTTGGAACTCCATCTGAGATAACTCAAGTGACCTCTAAGGGTTACCTTGATGTCGCTACCTTATTAACACATCGGGACTTGATCAATATCTCATGAACCATGAGGAGATAACTAAATCAACCTCCAACACTAAACCAACATATCTAACACCAAACGAAATGTTTCTATGATAATATCATGATACATCAAGAATAGTGAAGCATAAGAGATCCTACTTCATGCCTGATTCCAACATCATTGCACATAAAGAAATACCAATACATATCAAATAATTGTTATTACATCCAAAGTGAAAGAGAAACAATCGACATACACAAAGATGGGTTCACATAAGGAAGTATGCAAAGCAGAGAAGTAGATAGGAGGGGCATTGCACTCTATCTTTATCACTTCCTCTCTCTCTCATTTACTCCATCTATTCTTCTATCTCTCCTACTCTATGTATATCTCCATTTTTCTCTCCATCTATATCTCTCTCCCTCTCTCTCTCTTAAAACTTTAACTTGATCTCTCTTACTCTATATCTTTATCTCTATTTATCTCTCTATCTCACTATATTTCTATTGTTATCTCTATGTCTTTCCCCCTCTCTATGTCTCTTTCACTCTTTCTGCCTCTCTCTTTATTAATTGTGTGTGTCACCTTCTTTCTTTCTCACTCATAAACCCTCTATCTCTATCTCCCCATCTCTCCATCCTCCTCTCTATTTATATTTCATTTTCTATACCTCTTTCTTATTCACTTCATCTATCCTACACTATATCGCTCTCTATCTCCCTCTCACTCTTCTCTATCTCTTTTTATTCAAATCACTCTAGCTCTATCACTCTAATCATCCCTTTCTATCTCTTTATATCTTGCTCTATCTATATCACTTCATCTCCCTCTCTCATTCACTCATAGAAGTAAGGTCTCTATTTCTATCTATCTCCCTCTCACTCATAGAAGTAAATATCTTTATCTCTATTTCTATCTATCTCCCTCTCACTCATAGAAGTAAGGTCTCTCTATCTCTATCTATCCATTTTTTTATCTACCTCCATCTTCCTATCTCTATATCTCTATATCACCCTCTATCTATATCTCTCCTTCTATCCCTCTTCCTCTATATGTATTGAGCTATCTTCCCTTCTCCCCCCCATCTATCTCTCTCCCTCTATCTCTCCATCTATATCTCTCTATCTCTCTCTCTCCCTCTTCCTTTATACCTCATGCTTCATCTCTATCTCTTTATATCTCTATCTCTATCTATATTTATATCTGCCTCTATAGTTCTCTTTATATCTCCATTTATTTTTCTCTCTTCCTCTCTCACTTTATCTTCATCTCTAACTTTATCTTCCTCTCTCTCCTTCTATCTCTAGACATGTCTCCCTTCGGCTATCCATCCATCTATGTCCCTCTCTCTCCCTCTTTCTAGACCTCTATATCTACATCCCTTCACCTATTTATCTCTTTCTCTCCACATTTGCTCTCTCTCTCTCTCTCTCTCTCTCTCTCTCTCTCTCTCTCTCTCTCTCTCTCTCTCTCTCTCTCTCTCTCTCTCTCTCTCTCTCTCTCTCCCTCTCTCTTTATCATATACCTCTTCTCCCCCACTCAATCTCTATCTCCATCTCCATCTCTATTTTCTTACGCTTCCTCTCTCTCACTCTTCTCAACTCTATTTCTCTCTTCTTCGTCTCCCTATTATTCTCCAAGTTCAAGTATTGGAGGAGATAAGTCCATTTTGATTATTTTCTCTTCTAAAGGGTTATTTCATGTACAAAAGTTTACCCAAGGGAAAACACATGTAACATTTTTTTTTCTTTGTCAAATAATTAAAATGATCCCCTACATACTTGGAAATGTGTAGCCATTATACATATCAAACAAATTGGCTTGAACTGTACCTATGCAGAATTTATGTATATTCAACAAGGTGTGTAAATCCTTATAATTATGACATCTGGACAATATGAAAATTGTGCAATTGTTCATAATTTATAACACCTTATATGGCTCGAACACAAAGAAAGACACAAAATGTTGTACATAAATTTTAGTCTCGTTGTGGAAACCAATCTTCATGTCTTCCATTTGAGATATATTTATAATATTTTTGTCGCTTTAATGTATACTTTCTTCTTAGCTAGTGTAGACAACCAATTTAACCTATATTTCAGTGGAGAGATAATGTTAAATGAAGTGGATCCTAATAATCATCTTTGAAGATGCCATTTTGATTTTGTTTTTAAGTGCCTCAATGTTCTTCAAAATATTTTTACTTTTGTATGAATTGATTTGAAAACATAATAATAAGTAATTTAAAAATCTAAACATTAATAATTCAATTTTATATTTAGTCCACATTTTTTGTGTTACCCTAAAGCGTTTGGAAATTCATTTTTTTAAAATATATATTAATTCTAGGTATAGTGCACTTTCCTTGTTTGCTATAAATTGGTCCATGCATCTTGACATGTATATTCTCATATACTTGCAAGATTTAAATATCATATCTCTATCTCCCTATGTATCTCCTTATATCTCTCCATCTCTCACTATCTCCCTCCCTATCTTATATCTATCTCTATTTCTCTATGTATAACTCTTTAATCACAATCTCTCCTCATATTCAACTATATCTATCTTTCACTCTAGCTCTATATCTCCATTTCTTTCTTACATCTCTCCTTCTATCTATATCTCATTATCTCTCCATCTGTCTCTGCACCTATATATCTCCCTTTCTCTATATATCACTTCCTATATCTATCTCTTCCTCCCCCATTCTCTCCCTCTCTCCCTCTATATTTTATCTCTTTCATCTATATCTACCCCTATCCCCTCTCTCTTTCTCTCTCCATATATCTCTCCATCTCCATCTCTATCTCAATCTCCATCTCTATGTTCCTCTCTATCTCTATATTGTTACTCCTCTATATCTCCCACTATCTCCCTCTCTCCTTATTGCAAACATAACATGACCCTATTGGTAATGGATGTTGATTATGTTCTTTATTCAACTTTTTTGTTTCAATCATGCTAGGATCCATGCAAGTGGATGTATAATTGATTTGAAGCTATTACTTATCTATTGTTACTTATGTTAAATGGCCTACCAATTTTTCTTATGCATTGCATAAATGTATGCATAACATAGACCTTTTTTTTTTAATTGGCCTTCCACACCTTTTCGGTGTACCCATTGCACACTAAGGTGCAATTGTCAGTCTATATTATGTTTCTTCTTTCTTAATAGTTTGTACTCGTATTCTTTTTTAGTACTTTGGTGCATATATATATTCTCTTTTAGTTTTTAGTTTTTTATTTTCCTTTTTGTTTCTTTCTTTGATTATGTTTTTAGTATTTTAACTTTCTTTTTCTTTCCATTTTTATTTTTTATTTTTATTTAAATTATTTTTTCTTTCTTTTGATCTTTGTCATCAATTTCTAGCTTTGAACATTGTGCACTCTCATCTTTCTACCTCTCTATTTTTAACCCATTTTGGTTTGCAATTCATAACTTTTCTCCTTTAGCTCTCAATTTACATCCTGATGATGGATCATGTAGTTTAATTCAAAGCGTTGATGCAAAAAATCTCATAGTGTAATCCAGAATCAATACAATAATTCAACATGGATTGTGAAATGTAATGTCAATGTCTTTGATATTATAAATTATTTTTAGTTTGAATCAATGGATGCAAAAATAATTAAAAATTAAATTTTTGCATGGGCCCAATTTATAAGTGGAAAGAATATTGCACTACGTTGCTTCTTTATGTAAAAACTATGAAGCCCTAGTTTCACATTAGGTCTATTCATCACTTATTTGAATTTTTGTTTGAAGTTTAAAGTTCTAGGTTCCATGTCACCTTCATTATGATGATGCCATTTTGTATTCATTACAAGTATATATTTTCATCAATACTATTGAATTGAATCTAGAGGTTTGTCATAAGGAAAATATTTTCACTTAGAAAGCTCCAAAAGGTGTTTGTCAACACCACCAAGCTTTTTTAATTGTAGGTTCAAACCTCAAGGCAATTTTTTGTTTGGAAGTGCATAAGTTTTATAGGTGACATATTCAAATTTAGACATAAATATCACTTATGTAGACACGTAATTGACCTAGGATCATAGATAGTTTCATTTTTCTTACAATTCAAATGCCTTATTATATTTGTCTTAGTTTTGGATTTGGCATCATAAATCAAATATTAGTCATTGTTCATAGTGTTTCTCATCCTCAACTTCAAGGTATGCATTTATTGATATTATTATATTCTATTTTTAGATTCAATTAGGGACGCATTTTTAGTTCAAGTTATTATTTTTCAGATATTTCATTTATCATGTTCTTTTGTATTTATGTACTACAAGTATGTTTTCTTTCCTTTCATAATTTAGCGAGCCTAACATTTAAACTCCTCTAGGGTTTTATGTTGAGATTCAACTTCCTTGACATTTTTGTCTTTCATGTATAGTATTTTTTATTGCTACACCTTTTACTTTTGATCTAATAAGGATTTTGTTTCACCTTCACTTGCATTTAATTTCTTTATTTTGATTAAGGTTTGATATTGTATTGTTGTTACCATTTGAAGCCTAATCTCCCACCCTTTAATTGTGTTTGATTGTTTGATCTTTCATTATGGCTTGCATTAATCTCCTATCTTTGACCTATGTTTTTTCACTTATTAGGGATCCTAAGATATTTTAATTGTTTGTTGCATCTTACACATGGATCCTTGAGAATAAAGTCACTTCTTATTGCAAGTAGAATGTTTCATTCTCTATGCATGTATTTTTCATAGTGTCTCATTTTTTTATATTTTAGAGAGCTTGTTAACACTTTTGCACTCATTATAGAAGACTTTTCTTTGTTTTTCCTCATGCATCATGATAATTATATTGCATGTGCGATATATGATGACTTCTAAAGTCCTACCATTTCATGATACATATAGGGATTTTACTCCAATGGTGGTGCACCTAGTGAGGATATTTTTTCTACATCTTGTGAATGTTCTTTTCTTGCACAATTGACTCTCAATATATGTCTCTCTACCTATATGTTTCTTTGAGGAGCCCAATGGCATATTTGTTGATTTGGGATTATCATTCTATGATGATTATCTTATCTAGTTTTTTTTATGATGAAAGTATTTTTTCAACCATTGTTAATGTGCCTTTATATGACCAAGCTTGTTCTTTATATTCCTAGGTTGTGGTTGATGTTTCTTTGACTCATGATACACATACTAATTATAACAATGAGTTATTATTTGTTGATAGTATAGTTTATCTTTCTAATGTACTCACTATTTGTGATTCTATGCTATTTGCATCTAGTACTTTAGTGCTATTAGTGAATGGATTTGTCCTTGCCAAATCTATAATAGATATTGGGGTAAAAATACCTCCTTGAGATGGTGACCCTGTCTTATTGAAAGTTAAAAACTAAACATTAATTTAGATTTGTCAATACATGGCTTTGGATTAGGTATTTTTATCATTTATAGGGTTTTACAAATGATTTAAAAAAAGATATTGAGATTTAAATTTAAAGAAGAGTGTAGATTTAATCATATATGATGCAAACCAAATTCATGACAACACTTCAATTAAAACACACAAATAATTTTAATTGAATTTTAAATATAAAATCATCATTGTAACTACAAATATATCCTCATTTGGGCCCTCACCTTGGCATTCGTCTCTAGAGACCTAATTAGAAATCCGATTTTGCTCACACCATGCACCGAACTCAATTTTTTCAGCACTCATACCTTCTCCACCAATTTTTTGTGTCCCTAATTGGTTGGGATCAAAGCACTAGTGCCCTGATCCTCAGGGACCAGAGTGCCCTTGCTTTGGTCCTCCCAATCAGGGCCCATTTTGGAGCCTCAATGATCATTTGAAATGAGTGGAAATCTTAATCCCATGTCTAATCAAGTTGAAAAATTTTGTTTTTTTACAAGCAAGTATAAAAGGAGGTCTACCCCGAGTCTCATTTTGACATCAATTCAAATTCATTTCCACTCAATAGAGCAAAATTGAGAACTACATTCAAGTGAGAAAGCAATCAGTCTTCTTTCAAGAATTGGAGCAGAAGTAAAGTCAAGATTCAAGCATTGGAGTTGACATTCATGTTCTATATTCATGAAGACCACATGAAACCCTAATTCCTTGTGAAGACAAATAAAACTTGATATAAGGTATATCATTATTGTTTCAGCCTTTGTTTAGCATTTCCCTCAAAAGGAAATCATTTTCATTACAACAATACATTTACATTCATTTCTATTTCATGGTTAATTCCAAAACTGAGGTTTGATCTAAGGAAAACCCCTATTCCCAACCATTTTCCCTTCTCTATTGTGTGTAGGAACTGTAAAGTTCTGATGCCAATAGCTAACAAGATGAGAGGGGGGGGGGGGGTGAATCATACAAACTTAATCTTCCATAAAATCAACAGATTCAACCTTGGTAACTTATACTTTAGCAATATAACCAAAAACTACTAAACATGCTAACTCATAAACACATAATCATCATAACACATATAACAATAGATTTAACGTGGAAACCCAAATAGGGCAAAACCATTGTGGGATTTTGGACCCACTAAGAAATATACTCTTCTAGAGTATGCTCAGTTAAAAGCAAATCCTGTTAAAGATTACAAACACATTGCTAGATGTGATCCGGTTAAAGGATTTCCCTCAGATCTGTTAGGATCTTCACTTTGTTAGAAGTGACCTTGTCAAAGAATTTCAAACACTCAATTAGAATGTTACCTTGCTAGAGGATTTACAAATAAGACTGTTAGGTCCACTCGGTTAAGAGATTTTATGTCACTTTACAAAATAACAGTAATAAAAATATATCTGCAACTTCACATCTAAAATGCTAAAGCAGATTCTTATTTTCTCAACACTGTCTAGTCATAGGACTTATCTTGTCCCTTCTGCTGGGCTCCCTACTCTATTATTCAAATAGGTCTTCAAGCTTCTATGCTCAGTAATCACTATGTAGCATCCTTGTTCTTACACTTGCCCGCATACATTGTTCATCAACAATTTCTTATTTATAAACAATTTGCTAACTGCTGAATCTCCATGATCACATTTCCCATGATCAATCATAGCTATCAGATCTTGAATCTTGACTAGGTTCAATGTATCCTTTGATCTGAAAAACATTTTAGTTCACCTAGGAACTTGCATTCCATTCTTGGATCTCGTGCTAGGTTAAGTGGTTCAATCTATGCCGTAGATCTAGCTCCTGAATTTTCAAAGCCGTAGATCCTTAACAGATTTCTTGCACGACATATCAATCATTTAATCAACTCCAGCTAATCAGCTTCCTTCATTAAATAACACTTTCATTCCTTCAATGTTGTCTATCATAACTCGGTTGCAACTCAGTAAATACTAAACTTTACTCGATAGACATTTCGCCTTCATTAACTGATATTGATAACCTTAGGATTTACTGACTAGGTTCCTTAGGGTTTACCGACTAGGTTCTTTGCTTGGTGACATAGTATAATATTAACCTTACAATCAACAACATATGTAGGATATCAAAACAATCTAAACATCATGATCTCATCATTGTCAAACTCGGTAATAGTTTCCCATTGAATAACTTATTTCTCCCCTTATTCATCACATTCTTTTTGTGTCTTTTATTGACATCTTAATTCTCTTCAAATCAATCTTCTCAAGATATGGCAACATCATACTGAATCAAAAAATCAATTGCTTGACATCAATGACAAAATAATGTTATAAAGATAGTTATCGTCCTTCTTCAGTTATATCAATAATCTTCAACAACCTTCTCAATATCCTTACTGAATATCAACAATCTCCTTCTATTGAAATGCCAACAATCTCCCCCTTTGGCATTGATGGCAATACCAACTTTTAAATGGTAATACCAACAAGATATTCAAATTGATTCGGATTTAGATTGCTATGGAGACTTCTCCTATTATCCTTGAGTTGTTTTCTTCTTCTGAAGTCTTCTCCCTTTTTCAGTAATCTTCTCCCCTTGTCATTAGTCTTCTGTTATCTTCTTCATTTAGAGCTTTACCATTTAGTCTTCTCCCCCTTTGATAACAATGCCAAAAAGTAAAAGAACTAAATCATGAACTCTTTTGTTGTGGAATGCTTGCTTTTGCTGAGTTACACATGCAAATGTAACATCTAAAACTTGATCAGAGCAATCTTTCCTTCAATACTATTTCCTGTATCCTGTTCCCTGGTCATGTTCCTGCACACCTTTAGAAAACTTTCTAAAGTGCATAAATCAGCATCAATCCACACATAATATTCTGTAGATTCATCGAATTGATGCTTTCACCAAACTCTATCAATGAGTAGAAGATAGGGGTAGGACCCCTAACTTTCTCTGGAGATACTCAAAAGTGTCTCTTGGTAGTGGCTTTGTGAAGATGTCTGCAATTTGCTCCTTTGTGCTAACATATTCTAGCACAACTTTCTTTTCTTGAACTTCTTCTCTGAGATAATGATACTTGATAGAAATATGTTTTGTATTAGAGTGCATTACCGGATTCTTTGAAATGTTAATGGCACTCATATTATCACATAATATAGTTACTGGCTCGGTAACCTTTTCATTTATACCTTCCAACAAATGTTTTATCCATGCTATATTAGTGCAATTCAATGCTGTAGCAACATATTCAGCTTCTATTGTTGACTGTGAAATACATCCTTGTTTCTTGCTAAGCCAACTCACTAGTCTTTCTCCTAAAAAGAAAGCTCCTCCACTTGTGCTTTTCCTGTCATCAATGTTGCCTACCCAATCAGCATCAGTATAAACTTTTCAATCAAAATCATTTCTCTTTTCATATACTAAGCCATAATCTTCAATGCCTCTCAGGTATCTAAAAATTCTCTTGATTGCTATCATATGGGTTTCTTTGGGATCTGTAGAGAATCTTGCAACAATACCTACTGCATGTGCTATATCCGGTCTACTGTTGATCTGATTTATGAAAACCAGATTACAATACCTAGTGTGATACCTGCAGTATTGTAGATTTCAACAAAAAAATTGACAACAAGAAGATTGCAAAACCAAAAACTGTCTCCATTCTATTCAAAATTGGAGTTTATACAAGTCGAATGTATCCCAAGGGTCACACAAATCCCTTGGAATTGAAATGAAGAGTCATCATAATGTTTATTACAATTAAACTATTAAAACTATCAAAATTATCAAAAAACTAAATATAAAATTTCAGTCCACTTTGAGAAGGCATAACTTTCTCGTCCTAGCTCCGAATTACAAACCGTTTGATGCGTTGGAAAGGTATTCAAATAATCTAGAACCAAATTTCGGAAACATCGATGATGCACCATATTTGTCCAGAAATGCACCGAAGACCCTCAAAACTGCAATTTACTAAAACATATAAAATTTTGGAAAAATTAGATTTCAATATTTTCCCAATTTAATCCTGATCATTCCTCCCCCCTTAAGAGGCAATGGGCCCCATTGCACTAATCTGCTGCAACAGATGAGGAAATTGTTCTTCAATTTGTTCCTTAGTAAGCCACTTGCCTTGATGAGAATGCTGACCAACTCGAACCACCCGATACAAAGGAATTTTCTGATTTCTCAAAGTCTTTAAAATGGCTTCAGTAACATGGTCACACTGGACTGGAGCAGTAGTAGAGGGGTTTAACTCTGCAGCTTGAATGTATTCAGTAGCTTGGGAGATATCCAATAAAGGAGGAAAATAGGGTCTCAACAACTCCACATTGAAAACTGGATGCAGTCCCAAAAAGGATGGCAAATTAAGTTCAAAAGCATTCTCACCAACTTGTTTCACAATAGTGTATGGTCCATAACGAAGAGGTCGAAGCTTCCTATTTGGTCCATGCAGGCGCTCTTTCTAAAAATGTAACCATACCTTGTCACCAACCTGAAACTGATGGGGAGTTCTATGTTTATCATGTCTTTCCTTATACTTCTGATTACTCTGCTCCAATATCTCATAAACTTGTTGTTGTAGGTGTCTAATGTTATCAATGAATTTTTCTGCTTTATCTACCTCCTTGTCACCATTCAATGGACTACTAGACTATAGAGATGGTATTGCTACATCCATAGGTGCCAATGGCTGGTACCCAAGAGAAACCTCAAATGGACTGTGCCCTGTAGTACTATGGAGTGCACGGTTGTAGCTGTGTTGCACATAGGGTAAGCTTTCATCCCACGTGCGAGGATGTTTTGAATGATACATCCATAAAATATGAATAATCATTCGATTCACCACTTATGTCTGCCCATCTATTTGGGGATGGAATGCTGTGGACTTTGTCAGTTTCGTGTCCATTTTAACCCATAGTGCAGACCAAAATTTGCTGATGAACCTGCTATCCCTATCAGAAATAATGGTTTTTGGCAAACCAAAATGAACCCACACATGTTCAAAAAATAGCTTGGCAGTATCTTCTGCAGAAATCATCTTTTTACATGCCACCATGATAGCCATTTTAGAAAACCTATCTACCACAACATATACACAATCATGCCCCCGCCTGGTAGTTGGAAGCCCAGACATAAAATCCATTGAAATAGACTGCCATGGCTTATTAGGAATAGGTAATGGTAAGTATAGACCCAACTTACGGTTTGCTGGTTTTGCAATCGCTCAGGCTGCACAAGCTTGTATATGTGAAATGACATCTTGCTTCATTTTTGGCCAATAGAAATACTTTTGAAGGATAGCAGTAGTCTTACCAATACCAAAATGTCCTGCAACACGACTGTAGTGAGCTTCCCATATCATTTTCTTCCATTCTTCGGTGGTTACATATATGTGACCATTATGGCAAAGAAACCCATCCTACAAGTGAAAATCAGAGACAGATTTTCCTTCTACCAAATTACTATAGATGTTAGCAAAATCAGGGTCAGTACTATATAGTTGTTCCCAAGTGGATGATTGATGACCGCATGAATCCAACACTATTGTCAAACCTGCAATTGGAGGCCTACTCAAACAATCTGCCACCTTGTTACTACTTCCTTTTTTATGACGAATGTTGAGGTGAAATTGTTGTAAATAGACTGACCACCGTTGATGTCTATCATTCTGTAGCTTTCCTTGTGTTTGCAAGAATTGGAGTGGTTTATTGTCTGTATGTATAACAGTTTCTTTTCCCAATATATAGTGTTTCCATTGTTTGCAAGCCTGAACAATGGCATACAACTCCTTATCATAGGTGGGATACTTACGTACTGTATCAGAAAAAGTTTCACTGTGATAGGCAGCAGGATGCCCATTTTGTGTGAGTACCGCACCAAGAGCATAATCTGATGCATCTGTTTCTATCTCAAGTGCTTGGTGTAGATCTGGAAGGACCAATACTGGTGCTGAACATAGTATTTTCTTTAACTCCTCAAATGCTTGTTGTTGTGCCTCTGTCCACTGAAATTTTGCTAATGCTCCACCCCTGAGTGATTGATTAAGAGGCCATGATATGTGTGAGAAACCAAACACAAATCTACGATAGAAGTTGGCTAAGCCCAAGAAGCTGCGAAGCTCTGTGAAATTTTTAGGGGATGGCCAATCTTGAATTATTTGAATCTTTGCTGGATCAACATGAACACCCTCAACTTCAATGATATACCCTAAGTATTGAATACTCTGCATACCAAAAGAACACTTCTCAATGTTGGCATAAAGTTTGTGTTTTTGCAGAGTTGAAAGAACTTGTTCAACATGCTGCAAATGCTCAGACCAAGTTCTGCTAAAGATGAGTATGTCATCCAAATAAACAACTACAAAAGAATCAATGAATGGTCTAAGCACATCATTCATCAATCTCATAAATGTGGCTGGGGCATTTGTTAGGCCAAAAGGCATGACCAACCATTCAAACAAACGTTCCTTAGATTTAAATGCAGTCTTCCACACATCTGCTGGATCAATTGGTACTTGGTGGTATCCAAACTTCAAGTCAACTTTTGTAAAGAATTTAGCCCCCCTAAGTTGGTCCAACAAATCATCAATTTGAGGGATTGGATATCTATTTTTAACAGAGATTTTGTTTAATGCTCTATAATCAATACAAAGCCTCCATGTCCCATCTTTCTTTTTAGCAAGGACAATTGGACTTCCACAAGGTGAAGCACTTGGACGAATGTGTCCTTTCTGAATCAACTCCTAAATTTGTCTCTTAATCTCATTATTTTCCAAAACTGACCTCCTATATATTGGCTCATGTGGTAGCAGTGTGCCTGGAATTAAATCAATAGAGTGCTTGACTTGACAGTGTGTTGGTACTCCCACTGGTGGTGTAAACACACTGTGATATTCTTTCAAAATTTTATCTATTTGATTTTTTTGATTCTCTGTTACCTTAGCATGTGTATTAAGAACAACTGACTTTGTTTGTTCAGGGCGAATCATGAGTACAATAAAAGCTCCAGTTTGAGCAATCAAGCGTTTACATTGTTTAGCACTAATTAAAGATGTAGTTTGTGTTGGACATACCTCTGGTATTCGGTACCTCTTCTCACCAAGCTTGATTGTAACACTACGTGGCCTGGACTCATACACCCCATGCCTCTGATACATGTATGGCTGTCCCAGCAAGACATCGCATACATCCAATGGTGCTACATCACATATCACTTCATCCTTGAAAGGCTTGATTGAATATGGCAAACGACATTGTTGATTGATTTGAATCTCTTGTCCCTCATTCACCCATCCCATAGAGTATGGTTGTGGGTGTCTTGTCACTTTTAGATTTAATCTTTTGACTGTCTCCCTAGAGATCAAATTCTTTTGACTCCCACTATCAACAATAAAATGTAGAGGCTTTCCATCAACCCACATCTATGAATGAAAAAGTCTCTCTTCATCTTCACGGGGAAATACTTTAGCAGTTCCAACTATGGCATATGGGTTTGCTTCTATGATGGAATCATTCTCCTCTTTCTTAGAATTATCTATTGGTGACGATTCAGGTTCAGCTTCCTCCCCTCATATTTCTGTCATCAAATTTTTAATACTTCGACAATCCTTTGTATTATGGGTTGGGGACTTATGCATCTCACACCACATGCCTGTGTCTGTCTTTTTAGTAGACCACCATGTGTTCTTGGGTGAATTTGAATGAGGTTCCTTGGTCACCTGTTTCCCTGCAAATTTATTGCCACCTTCAGCCCTTGGCTTGTTGTTTGCAAAGTAGTCCCTCTTCCCTTTTTGCTTGGATTTTTCTTCAATTTTTGTAGCATATTTATAGGCAGTTGCCAATGTCTCAATATTTAAAAAATCCATCTCTGTTTGAATATACCTGTGAAGTCCACTCCGATATTTCAAAATTCTATGCTTCTCTGAATCATTAATACCGAGTTTTGCTGAAAGTGAATGGAATGTATTGGTGTAATCTTGCATAGACTGATCCCTCCTTTGGCGAAGAAGCTGCCATTCTATGTATTTTTGTTCATATACATCCTCCGGGAGGTAGGCTTCTTTTATATATTCCACAAATTCTCCCCATGTGGGCTTCTTATCAAGAGATAGTATAAAACCATCTTCAGCAACTGATTCTTGTTCTTTATTTGCTACTTTGGTTTCCCATGCTAATTTCACATGGGTTTCAGCTTTGAGGAGAGCAAATGTTATCTTTTCAGCATCTGAGAAATTATTTACAGAAAAGTACCTATCCAACTTTGATAACCAGTTATCAACAGCTTCAGCATTGACCTTTCCTTCAAAATTTGGGATGTCAAAATTGACCTGCACTTTGAAAGGGGTATTTCCACGAAATGGTGTTTCAGATTCAAAGGGTTTTTGCTTCTGTAGGAGGTATGAAAATTGACTCATCATCTCCTCTCGTTGCTTATTTAAAGCTTCCTCGACCAACTTCTTAACATCATTGTCTGACATCTTCAAATGTGTGCATCTCAAAGGTGGGTATTTTGACAAATCTTGTGTATCCAATCCTAATCTTTGGTAGGAAGACCTTGTGTAAATTGGCATAAAGGAGCGTTCCCGCTCTGATACCACTGATCTGATTTATGAAAACCAGATTACAATACCTAGTGTGATACCTGCGGTATTGTAGATTTCAACAAAAAAATTGACAACAAGAAGATTGCAAACCAAAAACTGTCTCCATTCTATTCAAAATTGGAGTTTATACAAGTCGAATGTATCCCAAGGGTCACACAAATCCCTTGGAATTGAAAAGAAGAGTCATCATAATGTTTATTACAATTAAACTATTAAAACTATCAAAATTATCAAAAAAACTAAATATAAAATTTCAGTCCACTTTGAGAAGGCATAACTTTCTCATCCTAGCTCCGAATTACAAACCGTTTGATGCGTTGGAAAGGTATTCAAATAATCTAGAACCAAATTTTGGAAACATTGATGATGCACCATATTTGTCCAGAAATGCACCGAAGACCCTCAAAATTGCAATTTACTAAAACATATAAAATTTTGGAAAAATTAGATTTCAATATTTTCCCAATTTAATCCTGATCAACTATGCACAACATATTGTAACTTTCCAATCATGGATCGGTAAAGTGTCTCATCAACAGATACAGATTCGTCATTCTTTGATAGTTTACAGTTGGTAGTCATAGGAGTACTTACTGGTTTTGAATTCTCCATTCCAAATTTCTTCAAGATTTCCTTTATGTACTTGGATTGAGTAATGAAAATCTCATCTTTCATTTGCAGTATCTGTAAACCTATAAAATACTTTATCTCACCGATTAGTGACATCTCAAATTCTTTGCACATTTCATTACCAAAGTTTTTGCATAGAGAATCATTTCCACAAAATATAATGTCATCAACAAATATAGCTGAGATCAGTATTCCATTGTCTTCATCATTCTTCATGTACATATTGTTGTTTTCACTTGTTCTTATAAAACCAATCTCGATTAAGTAAGAGTGCAATCTCTCATACCATGCTCTAGGTGCTTGTTTCAGACCATATAAAGCTTTGTTCAATTTACATACTTGATCTTTATTCTTGTCTTCAACAAATCCTTCAGGTTGATCAATATAAACTTCTTCTTCTAGTATACCATTCAAAAATGTAGATTTGACATCCATTTGATATACCTTGAAATTTTTGAAAGAAGCATATGCCAATAATGTTCTTACTCCTTAAAGTCTAGCCACAGGTGCAAAGGTCTCGCCATAATCTATTCCTGCTTCTTGAGTATATCCTTTGCAAACTAGTCTTGCTTTATTTCGAATGACCTCACCTTTTTCATTTAGCTTGTTTCTGAAAATCCACTTTGTACCAATTACATTTTTGTCCTTCGGTCTTGGGACCAGTGTCCATGTGTCATTCTTCTTGATTCGATCAATCTCTTCTATCATAGCATTTACCCAATCTTCACTGTTAAATGCCTCTTTTACTATTCTTGGTTCAAATTTAGATATCAGACATGTGTTCTATCTCAGTTTGTTCCTTGTCATCACTGGATCATCCTTATCTCCTATAATTTGACTTGATGCATGATTCCTTTTGACATATTTGGCTAATATAGGCTCGGTAGGCTCGGTATGATCTTCTTCATCACTCGGTAACTAGTATTCTCTCCATTTTCTTCAATAACTCTCTCGATAGGACTTGTCGATTGAACATAGACAAATTCTTCATAATCTTCTGGTTCCTTGGAATTTCCTTCATCATTTCTTTCTGCAAATTCATCAATTTTCACATTTGCACTTTCTACTATTTTGTTAGATGATTTGATCAGACATTTAAATGCTTTGTTTCTAGAAGAATAACCTAGAAATGTTCCTTCTTCACTTTTCTGACCAAAATTTCCATTTCTATCATCTTTATGTACATAGCATCTACTTCCAAAGATTTTAAAGTAACTAACATTAGGTTTCTTGTCATACCAAATTTCATATGGTGTCTTCAAAGTTCCTTTCTTTAGTTGTACTCAGTTCAAGGTGTAAACAACAATGCTTATTGCTTCTCTCCAAAATTTTTGTGGCACTCTCTTTTCAATCATCAAGGTTCTGGCACAATCCACAATAGATCTATTTCTTCTCTCATCTATCCCATTTTGCTATGGAGTTCTCGGTGCAGAGACTTGTATTTTTATACCATGATCATTGCAGAATAATTTAAATTCATCAGAGGTGAACTCTCCTCCTCTATCAGATCTAAGACATTTCAGTTGTCTTCCTATTTCATTTTCAACTCTTGCCTTGTACCATTTAAACATTTGAAAAGCTTCTGATTTTTCCTTTAAAAACATAATTGACATCATCCTTGAATAATCATCCACAAATAATATGAAATATTTATCACCATAATAACTCTGAACTTTCATAGGACCACAAAGATCAGTATGCACAAGATCTAAAATTCCCTTAGAGGTGTAGGACTTACTTGTAAAGCTTGATCTTGTCATCTTACCCATCTAACATTCTCTGCATATAGTGTTCTCAGGTTTCTCCATACTCGATAGACCTCTTACTCAGTGCTTCTTACTTATTTTGATCAGATTATCAAAATTTACATGACAAAACCTTTTATGCCATAACCAGGTATCATCTATCTTTGCATAAAGACACTTGTTCCTAGTTGAGTCAAGGTGAAATGTGTTACCTTTTGTTTGAGTCCCGGTAGCTACTAACTTTCCATGCTTGTCATGAACTTTTACAATTCCTTTCTGAAATTCTATTCGGTAACATGTGTTGTTTAACTGTGAAACACTCAACAAATTGTATTTCAAACCTTCAACCCAATAAACATCATCACATTTTACATTATCAAGAAGTGTGATAGAGCCTTTACCTTTTACCGGACATGGTGCATCATTACCAAATCTTACATAGCCTCCATCATAATCTTCTAATTTAACAAATTTGTGTTTATCACCTGTCATGTGATGTGAGCATCCACTATCTATGATCCAAGAATCATTATTATTTATGTGAGATATTAAGGCTTTTTCTTCATACCTTTCTTCACCAGATCCATCCTTAATGGCCACATAAACAACTTCCTCTGTGTCCATTTCATCAGATTTATCATCATTGGATTCCTCATCGGTAATTAGGCATGTCTTTCTATCTCTTCTTCTAAAATCTCAGTATCCTCTATAGTGATTGTCTTTATGTTTGTCATCTCGGTATTCTCTCTTTTCACTAGATTCTTTGTCAGGGCAATTAGAGGCCATATGTCCTATTTTATCACAATTGAAACATTTCAAAGGTAGCTTTCCTTTATACTTACCTTTGCCTCTTGGTAACCTCCTGGCCAACAATGCTTCAAACTCTTCTTGCTTTCTGATTTCCTCATACAGTTTTTGCACTTCTTCCATGTTCTTACGAAATCTTTCACTTGCTCCACTGTGATTCCCTTCAGAATACTTACTTATTCTATCATTGTAATCATTAGATTCACCAAGATGAAAAGAACTGAATGCAGATTCAACTTTATTTACCAAAGACCCACTGTTATCAAAATTACTTAACTCAAATGCATGTAGCTTACCGATAGTAGCATCTAAAGAAACTAGCATGTTAGGTACAGACCTCAATTCATTGATTGCAAAGACTTGAATTGCATAAGCAGGTAGAAGGGTTCTCAATAACTTACTTGTGACATCCTTCTCTTCAATAGTTCCTCCTGCTCCTTTGATTTGATTGACAAATTCCTTTAGTCTTGTACTATACTGGGTTATGTTCTCTCCTTCATTCATCCTCATATATTCAAGTTGTCCTCTTAGACTGTCCACTTTTTCTCTTTGTACATGTTCATCACCGCCATAAATAGTTATAAGCTTAGACCACATTGCCTTTGTATCAATACAGCCTTCTAGATCATTAAACTCTGAGTCAGTCAATGCTGATGATATTTCAATCATTGCTTGAGTGTGTTCTTGCTTCGCTCTTATCTCTTCCATACTCATTGGGTAGGTGATTGGTGCAACATAATCATTCTCCAGATAGTATGTAGCATATTCTCCAATTCCTGATAGGTGCAACTTCATCCTTTTCTTCCATGTGGAAAAACTTGACTTGTTCAGCTTTGGGACATCCCTCTTATACATCTTCGGATCTTAACTCAAGTACCTTCAAAATTTTCTTCCGAAGTCCAAGGCTCTGATACCAATTGTAAAGTTCTGATGCCAATAGCTAACAAGATGAGAGGGGGGGGGTGAATCATACAAACTTAATCTTCCATAAAATCAACAGATTCAACCTCAGTAACTTATACTTTAGCAATATAACCAAAAACTACTAAACATGCTAACTCATAAACACATAATCATCATAACACATATAACACCAGATTTAACATGGAAACCCAAATAGGGAAAAACCACTATGGGATTTCAGACCCACTAAGAAATATACTCTTCTAGAGTATGCTCGGTTAAAAGCAAATCCTGTTAAAGATTACAAACACATTGCTAGATGTGACTCGATTAAAGGATTTCCCTCAGATCTGTTAGGATCTTCACTTTGTTAGAAGTGACCTTGTCAAGGGATTTCAAACACTCAATTAGAATGTTACCTTGCTAGAGGATTTATAAATAAGACTGTTAGGTCCACTCGGTTAAGAGATTTTCTGTCACTTTACAAAATAATAGTAATAAAAATATATCTACAACTTCACATCTAAATGCTAAAGTAGATTCTTATTTGCTCAACACTGTCTAGTCATAGGACTTATCTTGTCCCTTTTGTTGGGCTCCCTACTATGTTATTCAAATAGGTCTTCAAGCTTATGTGCTCGGTAATCACTATGTAGCATCCATGTGCTTACACTTGCCCGCATACATTGTTCATCAACAATTTCTTATTTATAAACAATTTACTAATTGCTGAATCTCCTTGATCACATTTCCCATGATCAATCATAGCTATCAGATCTTCAATCTTGACTAGGTTCAATGTATCCTTCAATCTGAAAAATGTTTTAGTTCACCTAGGAACTTGCATTCCATTCTTGGAACTCGTGCTAGGTTAAGTGGTTCAATCTATGCTGTAGATCTAGCTCCTGAATTTTCAAAGTCGTAGATCCTTAACAAATTTCTTGCATGACATATTAGTCATTTAATCAACTCCAGCTAATCAGCTTCCTTCATTAAATAACACTTTCATTCCTTCAATGTTGTCTGTCATAACTCGGTTGCAACTCGGTAAATACTAAACTTCACTCGATAGATATTTCGCCTTCATTAACTGATATCGATAACCTTAGGATTTACTGACTAAGTTCCTTAGGGTTTACCGACTAGGTTCTTTGCTTGGTGACATAGTATAGTATTAACCTTACAATCAACAACATATGTAGGATATCAAAACAATCTAAACATCATGATCTCATCATTGTCTAACTCAGTAATAGTTGCCCATTGAATAACTTATTTCTCCCCTTATTCATCACATTCTTTCTGTGTCTTTTACCGACATCTTAATTCTCTTCAAATCAATCTTCTCAAGATATGGCAACATCATACTAAATCAAAAAATCAATTACTTGACATCAATGACAAAATAATGTTATTAAGATAGTTATCATCCTTCTTCAGTTATATCAATAATCTTCAACAACCTTCTCAATATCCTTAATGAATATCAACAATCTCCTTCTATTGAAATGCCAACAGGAACAGGTACAAAGTTGCAATTCAAATGATCGATATTATTCATAGAGACAAACAGATTCCCTTTTGGATGACAACAAGTTTGGAGGATCAAAGCAATGAGCATTCTCGTCCTGACAATTTAGGAGGATATTTTGGGAACAAATCTAAGCACTCACTTATTTCTCAAATCTAGGTTTGTGGCTCTTTCTGACGACTGTAGCTCATTGGTTATGCATAATTACTTCAATTTTATCACATTTACCCTAATTTCAACATTTTCACAATTCAACTTAAAAAGAGGGAGCCAAATTCCAACCAGTGAATCTAATCAAAATTCTCAGCCCTATCCTTGTTGATTTGAGGCTAGATCTATTGGATTCACCCCTCTTTAATTTAGTAGTCCCTAAGCAAAATTCAAGGGTTTCACTTCATCATTGGGTGAAACCCTAATATTTTCACCATTACGTTTTGTTGAACCTAACATCTTACACCTTAAATTTTTTGATTTATGTTCTTTTATCTGAGTGTTTATGCATTTACAAATTCAAATTACATTTACAGTTTAATTTTTAATTGAATTTTTAAAAAATCAAGGTTAAACTCACAAAAACCCTAATTTTTAATTCTAAAATTGAACTTGTGCATTGTCTATTTGGATTAATTTTTTCAAATATGATTATTCTTGCAATTTAAAATTCAAATTTGCACTCATGGATCTATTTTTCAATTGAATTACATAAATTTAGTGGTTGAATTCACAAAAACCCTAATTTATAATTCTAAAATTTATTTGTGTGTTACATAATTTTTCAAATCCATTTTCAGATTTGATCTTTATGATATACTATGCTATGATTTAGAGACATTTATCTTTCAAATTCACAAATTAAATTGCTCAATTAATTGGTTAAATAATCAGTGTTACAAAATTTTGCATTGTTTAATCACAATTTATAATTTGAAATTCAAATTTCCCTCTTTTGTGCATGAGTTTTACTACCATTAGTCCTACCTACAATATTTCCATGAGAAGAAGTTGTAGAATTAAGGATTCCCAAGGTTCAATTACTAAGGATGTGGAGCCTAATTTGGATAACTTATTTCATGAGAATGTTGGTGGTTCCTCTAGTCCAACAAATGATGTCATGTATCCCCATTCTTTCCATAATTCTCATGATGTGAATGAATCACTAACTAGGGTTTCCATTGATCAATTGGAGAAGATTGATAATAAATTTCAAAATATTCAATAACGGACGAGTCAATGACATGCAAAAAAGTGATGCAATCCCATTTATTGAAGGATTAAAAAGAATGGTACAAAGTGATAAACTTGGTATTTATTTGTTATGTGGCCTTGCTCATATTGTTGACACTAATATTATGCCTATGAAAAGTTGTGTTGAATTCCTTGGTTACATTCAAGCTTCTAGTCAAGTCAACCATTCTATTCCTTTGGCTACATCCTTGCCTAGTGTGCCTACATTCGCATCTTCTATCATGACTAATTCCACACAAAATATTATATCCTACACATGTTAGTCAAGGGGGGAACTTTGCTAATCAAAACTCTTGTATACCTCCTTTCTTGAGTCTTCTATTTGTGACCCAATCATCTCCCATACCTACATATCATAGTGTTCCACCTCCTTACTCTCAAACTCCACCTACATACAAAAATGAACTACTCCTCCATTCCAATCCCATATGTCCAATTTTAATCCATCAACTGAAGCTACCATCAATAACTTAGCCCAAGCCATCTCATCCTTACAACAACTAGCTTCCATTACCCAATCCAAGTTTAATGTGCCCACATTTGATTTAGCCAACACATTATCTGATGAAATTTTTCATGTTGTCCCTTATAAACATATGGAAGTCCCTCAATTATATCTTTACAATTGAAAAAGTGATCCCTTGATTCATGTGAAAATATTTCAAACTTTGTGTAGTAACTTTGCTCATGATTAAAGACTTATGGCTAAATTGTTTACTAGAACCTTTAGAGACAAAGCTTTGTAATGGTATTGTTCTTTGCCTTATTATTCTATTACATCATTTCAACAATTAGCTAATGCTTTCATTCAAAAATTTCATAGTAATATTGGTCATAAGATTACTTTGACTGATTTGATTCATTGTAAGTAAGGTGTTAAAGAAAAAGTGATTGATTTTATTGGTAGATATAAACATTTGTATTCTCAAATCATTTACCCTATGCTTGATCAAGATGTTAAAAGAATTTTTATTGCTAATTTAAAAAAAGACATTAGGGATAAGCTTCTCTTTTATGAGTTTACTTCGTTTACGCAATTGTGTGCAGTGCTTCATAATTATCAACTTCAAGTGAGTCAACTCGAACTATCTCCTTCAATGGATCTGATTGACAAGAATGAGAGTCCTCAACAATCTTTTGTGAAAATTAAACCAAACAAGAGATACATCAAGATCAATGACAAAATCAATACTCAAGTGGCAGCCACAACATCAAGTGTGGCTCCTTTGTCCAAATACTTTAGAAAATAATTTACTCCTCTTTCTGAGTCTTTGCATAGTATAATGACACAATTACTATTTATAAAAATATGTTGAAACTTATTCCCATCAAGCCAATTGATACCTCCAAACCTTTGCTAGCTTATCATGATCCCAAAGATTTTTGCCAATTTCATTGCCAACTCGAGCATGACACTGAGAAGTGTTATACCTTAAGGAGTAGGATTCAAGAATTTATTGATAACAATACCATATTTGTATTGGTGTGAATGCAAAAGCGAACAAATTTGTAGCTCCTCCAAACCTTTACTAATCCTTTGCCTTCCCATTCTACAAATGTGGTTGAGTCTAAGCATCTTGATTTTCCTCCCAATGACCTTGGCCTTGAGTCTAATAATGTGCTAATTATTGTTGATAAACCTACACCTACTAAGGACATATGCATTACCTTGATCCTATTGAGACTATTGATGCACCTAATGGTCCATTATATATCATCGTGAAGATTAAAGACAAACTCTCACAAGGGGTGCTCATTGATCTAACGTGTATGATGAGTTTGATTGCTGAAGAATATCTTTATACTTTACAATTGCATCAAGTAACGTATGATAAATTTGATGTAGTGGTTAAGGTGTATGATGGGTTCTCTTTCCTTACCATTAGTTCTATTTCTCTTCCCAGTGAGGTTGGTACTAAGAGCTTAGATGTCATTTTAATGACCATTCCTACATCAGATCAATTTTGTGTGAAGATGGGACATGATTCGCTCTCTTCCATGAAAGTGATCCCTTCTACCATTCAGAAATGCCTAAATTTCTTCATAATGACAAAATTATAACAATGAATCATAGCATGTACCAACCCATGGTGAGGCGTGGAGATGTTAACCTTGATTACTTTTGGCCTAAACAATTTGAAACTCTTAGGCCTCAAAGTGATGCTCTTTTTCAATCTTATCAAAAGTGGAAGAATGAGATGATCCTATCTTTGAGTAAGCCTGGACATCCTAGACCTATTCCTCTCCTCCTGATGGACCTGATCTCCTTCCTACACCTTATATTCCTCCTATTTATGTTGTTGTTGGGAAAATGGTGTTGTACACCTTGCATAATAATGTTTCATTGTTGTATTATTTTATTATTATGTGATGTGGACAGAGAATTATATTGTAATATCATATTGTATTGTTGCACCTAGGAGCACCTAGATGGATGTGCAACATGTAGAGATTCCCTTAGAATATTCTTGTAACCACTTGATGAGTTGTATTGACACATTGGTATTATTATATTGTATTTATTTAATATTGAGGAATATAATTGTGATGAAGTACCCAATATTAAATGTGGGTCAAGGGTAGGTAGGAAAAGTATTATACTTTATTGTCACATGGTTTTGATGTAATACCACATGGTGGTTTTGTGGTTGCTTGTCTTTATAAAAACACCACAAGGGTAGTTGTTTGGGTTAGCCAGGTTAGCATTTGTGAAGGACGAAGCATGGCATGGGATGTGTGGATTCATGTTTGGTCACATGGAGTGTTTGGTTATGGTTGGGTTTTCGAAGGCTTTCCATAGTTGTATTATAATAGACACATTACTGATAATACATGGTGGATGATGCTTTTGGATGCTGGGTTTTTCCCTCATGAGGGTTTTACCAGGATATATATTGTGTCACATTTTTATGGGTATATTGTCTATTCTTTACATATGGCTTCTATGTGTTGATTTGATTGAAATCTTAAATGGGTTATGTGAAAATTGTCATAAAGATGGCTACAAGTTTCCTTACAAGTGGTATTAGAGATATTGGTTTATTGGTGTTTATAACCCTAGTTGGTATCCATGAATGCATGAAAGAATGAAAAGACAAGGCAAGATATATGGTTTTATAGGTTGTTATTGTAGATCTATGTTATTTGGGTTTGCTATTATAATGGGTTGTTTGCAGATTTGGGGTTTGACAAATTTGGCCAATCTAGGGCATCATTGAAAATTTGCTTTAAATGAGGGTTTTGGGGGTGAGTTTTCATAAATGACCCTGTGGGACAAAATGGACCTCATGGATGGATTCAAGTTGGCCAAGAAACTAAAATTGATATATAATTTTCCCCAGTTTGGTCACAGTTGAAAATTTTACAAAATATTTTTGTTGGATGGCCATGACGCCCGTCAAATTTGGATAGGCACAATTTGCAGAATAAAAATAATAATTGTCCCATCGGATTAAAATTATACCTGCAAATTTAACAAAAAAAAATTAAGATGTCAGGAGTGCTTTTTGAAAAGCAAAGAATTTTTTTTTTTAAATTATATCTTGGGAGGGGGGGTCGTACCCCTCTCCCCGACTCTCGTGACCTGCATGTCTTGCAGATGTTACTGATAAATGGTACCACTACAGCCACCAAAGTCGGTACGTACAAGGGTACGGAATATCAATACTCCTATAGTGGCAGCCCCATCGGTGATAGGGTACCACCAACGGTGGCCCCACCCACCACCGTGCAATGGACAAACCCCCAGCCTTGCCAAAAATATATACCGGCATTAAAAATTAAGCCACCAATGTAAATTTTTAAATGGCGATAAAATATTAAATAAAATCCACCAATGAAAAATTGAACCAAAATGTAAAATAATTTCCGGTCGAAAGGCAAATAAATTTTTTTGGAAATTTGGAAAATGGAATTTTTTTGGAAAAAATGGGTAATGCTTTTGGAATGGAAAATTTAAAAATCCACAAATTATTGTCATATAAGGAAATGGGTTGATTTTATTCAATGGAGCATAACTTTCACCCAATTGTCAAATTTTGGACTTCTTATACTTGTTGGAAAGATGATTTTGAACACTACAGTCTGGTATAGGTTTGGTTCCCTGATTTTGCCATATTGATATGTTTATGGAGCCTAGAAGCCAGATGTTCTCCTTTTCATAGTTTTGGTCAAAAGTATGGAATCAGATTTTTTATTTTGAATAGATGTTTGAGAGCATGTTCAGTCTAATACAGTGTGGTATTGTTAATTTATCATTTTTGATGAGTATGGAGATGTGTGTACTTGTTTGATCACTTGTAGGTGCTTGATATTCGTGGTGTAAAGTGTGACTGCATCCAGACGATTCATGAGGCGAAATCTTGAGGGAGTACATGTTTTTATGAGATATTTATGATGCTACAATTGATTATCAGATTTGGTGCTCCTTGGTACAGGTTTATGGGTGTTTTTCCAAATTTGGACTTTGATGGTGACAGGTACACAGGTTGTTCTTGGTTTGAGGACATGGTTGGACATGGTTTGAAACTTGGAGTTTCATGTGGGTGATAGTTGAGTGCAGGTACAATGATGGTTATGATTATGGTGTCATGGGTATGTAGGTACTTTTTTTGCATTGACACGACATAGTCATGTTTGTTGTGATTTGGTTTGATGTTAGGAGGTTGTTCCTATCTCCTTGATGCTTATTTGGTTCCTTGACTATGGTACTTGGTTGTGGACATATTTGGCGTTTGAGTCATGTTGTCTACAAGATTATTCTCTTTGATATCTCATTTTGTAGTTTACTAATGTGATGATGAGTTTGCATATTCATTTATTAGATCTCCAAGTTATGTAGGTTGTGGATTAGCTACCCATTCACTTGCATTGGGATTACTTGATGTGGATTGTCTATATCCACATGATTGATTCATTGTGGTGTATACTTGTTATTTGACCTTGTCTGTGGTCATTTGTGCATTGGTATGTTTGTTTTAAGATGAGAGGATGGATGATGTTTATAGTACCTCGATAGTTGGTGTTGAGACTTGTAGCATGTGGTTTATCACGATGTCATGATAGCATGTTTATTCATTGGTTACACTTTCAGTGGGATATTTTGACAGTGATGTATTGGCGGTGTAGGATTGATTCTTGATTGGTGGTTTTATTGGTAGTTGTATGTATCTTCTTGGATTAAAGTTCATGGTTACACTTGATGTTATTGACTTTTTAAGTTGTATGTGTGTAGACCTAGATGTTCTTCATGTAGGAGATGGTTTTCATGATGCCATGTGTGACTCAGTATCATGATTTAGTGGGAGTTGTTGGCAATGATGTGTATTCACCATTGGATGGTGGATAATCTTCTTAGTGTGCAGATGTTGGAGGAGCTCTTGATCCTATTGTTGCAGAGGGTATTTCACCTTTGTAGGTGCACTATTAGGAGATGGTTATCTTCACATTGATTGGAGATGGTTACATGATGGTTGTTGCTACATCATGGTACACTCTTGATGCGCATTTAGAGTTATGGCATGTTATAGGTATTTGATATGTTCATATGGAGCATGTTATCTCCTTGGAGGGGATGGTTAGATCATGTTGTCATGTTTATGTTCTTGGTTCTCAAGATTGGATCTTTGACATTGATCTTGGTAGTTCTCTTTGTATTGAGTGTATGATCATTTGCTTGATACTTCATGATTGTGCTATGTTGCATTCACCTAGTATGGACTTGAGAGGAGATTTTTCTTTGTGTGAGTCACGATGACTTGGATAGCTTGATGAGAATTCTCATTCCCCACTCTTGATCTACTCTACGGTTTACTACTTGAGAGGTATTTCTCATTGTTCCTTTCAGGTGCATTATGCGTATGGTTATCTTTCATAGATATGGATCTTGAGCTATGGAGATGTTTAGTTCTGGAGGGTTCATTTGAGAGATGTATAGCACTGGTTATCTCCTTGTGCATATGGTTTTATTATGATATCATTATGAGGATGTTAGGTGATGGTTTAGTGGGATGATTTCCTTCATTGGGAATGGTTACTTTGAGTTTGATCTTCTTGGTTATGAGAGGCTTACATCCATGTTGAGTACATGTTATGTATGTTGGTTTAGTCCAAGGGTCTGAATGGTGTTTGGGTATTGTTATGCTTTTCATGTGGGGTTCTATATATGGAGGAGATCATACTTGACATAGTTAGCATTTAGAGGTGTGTGTAGAAGGACATAATACAGGATTTGATTTGCAGTATTTCTCTCTTTGTTTCAGTCATCTTCCTAGATGTTTGTATTCACATTACATTAGCTGGAGGTTGTTTGGAGCTATGTTTTCACTGGTTTTATGTTCATGTGTTGTCATGTGGGAGATGTCATAGTGGTTCCTTTATCTCTTTCTTTTGTTGGTGTGGAGAATATGGGAGAATGTTGGAGACATGGTGTGAGAGTGGTACTTGCAAGTTATCGATTTACATGATGTTCATATTTATGTGGATGTTCTTGATACTACATGGTTACACTTCTATGATATGTTGTTAGTATATTCATTTATGATATTGACATTACCTATGTAGTGAGAGTTCTTTGGTGTACATATGTGGTAGGTATTTCACTTGGGGCTTATGGTTGCATGTTATAGGTTGCATATGTTGATGTGATGTTATTCACTTGGTTTGTATGCCTTGGAGGCATGTATAGTTGATGTGTTAGCACTTGTTGTGGGTGTTATTTCATCTATGTAAACAACTACCTCTAGATTAGTTTTTTGTGTTCGGATATCAGCTAGTGCAGGACTTATCATTTGTTATGATAGATTGTGTGGCTTTCTCTTTGCGTGGCCTTTTCATGTCTAGTGGCAGTGGCATGATGGAGGGTGGGAGCATTCATGTATGAGATGGTGTTCACTTTGTTTCTTATTGCAGGTATCTTGATGGAGCACATGGAACACTTGGATTCCATGATGGTATATGTGCGTGAAGAGACCAGTCTCTTGTTTGTGTGATGGATTACATCTTGGCCCTTATGCAATGTATACAAAAAGTGGGAGAATGTTGGGAAAATGGTGTTGTACACCTTGTTGGCAGTGGGCCAGCATCCCTCATGGGGATTCATGACATGGTTTAATAGCCTCCTATGGATTCTATAAGTCTAGTGATTGTATCAGGCATTGACAGGTTGATCTTTTGGTGCAAAGACAACCACACTTGTAACAAGTGAGCTTTGTCATAGGTTCGAATCACGCAGGCCACAGTGAGTGACACTAGGAGCGAGATTGTTGGCAGTGGGCCATCATCCCTCATGGGGATTCACGACATGGTTTAACAGCCTCCTGTGGATTCTATAAGTCTAGTGATTGTATCGGGCATTGACAGGTTGATCTTTTGGTGCAACGACAACCACACTTGTAACACACCTTGCATAATAATGTTTCATTGTTGTATTATTATTTTTTATATGAGGTGGACATGGAATTATATTGTAATATCATATTGTATTGTTGCACCTAGGAGTACCTAGATGGACATGCAACAAGTAGATATTCCCTTGAAATATTCTTGTAACTACTTGATGAGTTGTGTAGACACCCAAAAATGGTCAACGCTTGCGGAGTCATACTTTAACAATTGCGCATTGCCTCATTTTAGGTTTTTACGTCGCATTAACATTTCTCCTATGATTCGCACTTGGTTTTTATCATTTGCAAACATCGAGTCATTCTTCTACATTCTTCAATCATCTCGTTCTCAAATTTGGTCTTGTCGACAACATTATCCAGTCATGATTTTGATCGATTTTATCCTGTTGCATCAATGTGCGTATTCATTTGTCATCATTTTGGACATCATCAATCCTAATTAGGGTTTTGTCCTCTTATCAATCTTATCATCAATCTTATCATTTTGGACATCGTCAATCCTAATTAGGGTTTTGTCCTCTTTTCAATCTTGTCATCATGCGATCGATTTGTCATCGATCGTTGTCATTGTTCGATCTTGTCATTTTTGCGATTGATTTGTCATCGATCGTTGTCATTTTTCAATTTTGTCATTTTGCGATCAATTTGTTATCAATCGTCATCGTCTTTCTCAATCATGTCAATTTGGATCAATTAGTCATTGTTCCTCGTCAATTGGCACCTATCAATTTGGTCTCTTTATCAATCTCGGTTAGTTTGTCAATCAATCAAAACATTTATCGCATTGGTCATTTATCAATTCAAAATCATTATCGGAATCAAATCGACATTAATTATCTTCAATCAAGACCTAATTGTCATTCTTGCATTGCTAACTCATTTTCTAGGGTTTCATGATTTAATCATTTAACCTTGTGCGTCATTTTCTTCTTCTAGGATTAATAAATTAATTATTTATCCTAAGTCTTCTCATCGCAATTAAATGTTGGCTAATTATTCATCTTTTGTGAATTAATTAATAAATGACAAATTATTAATTAATTTACCTAATTTCTAATTCCTAATTTTCATCAATTTCATTTTTCTAATTTCTTAATTCCTAATTTCAAATTGCTCCTATTTCTCTCCTAAATTCATGGAAATGACATGTCAATTTGTCATAATTTGTCATAATTGACAATCAATCAATTTTTGACATAGAAGTTGTCATAATTTGTCATAAATTATCAATCAACAAATTGTGCATAGAAAGTGCATAATTTGTCATAATTGACATAATTGATTTGCAATTTCCATTTGAATTGAATCATGCTAATTTGATCCATTTCTCCAATTTCTCTATAAATTGGATGATTTTCTTCAATCAAATCCCTAGCCGCTAATGAGATTATCGAATTTCTAGTCAATCACGCTTCGAGTATTCTTGAGCAATATCTTATTTACTTGCTTTCATATCATGATCATGCACTAGTAGGTGAGATCCACAACAAAACTATTTGGAGAAGAAAGAAGAACAATGGAGCCACATGAAGGAAACATTTGGATTTACATCTGGTTTGAATAATCTTTAATTTTGAATGTTTCATCTTTATGTCTCTATTGAATGTGTTTAGGATAGATCATTGCAATTTGCTTTCATGATTGAGCTAATGATTAATATTTTGATTTGCTTGTGATGATTTCCTATTTCCTAACTTACAAGTTGTATTGACACATTGGTATTATTATATTGTATTAATTTAATATTGGGGAATGTAATTGTGATGAAGTGCCCAATATTAAATATGGGTCAAGAGTAGGTAGGAAAAGTATTATATTTTATTGTCACATGGTTTTTGGGCACATGGTTTTGATGTAATACCACATGGTGGTTTTGTGGTTGCTTGTCTCTATAAAAGCATCACAAGAGTAGTTGTTTGGGTTAGCCAGGTTAGCATTTGTGAAGGAGGAAGCATGGCATGGGATGTGTGGATTGATTCTTGGTCACATGGAGTGCTTGGTTATGGTTGAGCTTTCTAAGGTTTTCCATAGTTGTATTGTAATGGACACATTGTTGATAATACATGGTGGATGATGCTTTTGGAGGCTGGGTTTTTCCCTCATGAGGGTTTTCCTAGGATATATCTTGTGTCACATTTTCATGGGTATGTTTTCTATTCTTTTCATATTGCTTCTATGTGTTGATTTGATTGAAATCTTAAATGGGTTATGTGGAAATTGTCATAAAGATGGCTGCAAGTTTCCTTACAGTTGTGGTCCCACCTCCTACACCTTACAAAGGGAAGCACTTGACATCTCTTATCTTTCATACTAGTAGAAATTCTCCCATTCCTCATCCTTTAAAGGAAGAGAAGAATCATATGTCCATTGATTCTAAACATTCATAACCCTTGGCTAAAAGTAAAAAAAATCATTTTGTGAGAGAACGTTGATGGAGATGTTGTGCTAAGGCTTGTGAGATTGCCTCTCAACCCATCTCCTACCCAAAGACACCAAATGTTGACTTGATCCCATTTGTCCAACCTTCACCTAATCCTAGGGAGGAAATTCAACCTAAATCGCCAATATTAAAAATGCTTAAGAAAGATGATATTTCATGTTCTATTCATATTGGAGATCCTATTCTTATTAGTCTTGATGAAGAAATGGAAGATAATGATGTTCACGATAGAAATGTTGATGATAATGATTTTGATGATATTTATGAGCTTGTTGATGTTGACAATGATTTATCTAAACAATTTTCAAAAGCATTAATCTTAGCTCCTAGTGACAGACAAAGTCACTCATCATTAGAGCACAATTCTTGTTTGGAACTTGTAGTTGCTCCATCTACCGTGCTCAAAGTTTCTCCTCTTTCATGTTGTCCACCTTCACAAAATAATGTTTAACAAGGTTGGGAGGTGGATGATTTGCTTGATTAGCTTCATTTGTGTCGTAGATTCTCTTTATCTCTCCTCTCTTGCTTATTTGTAACATTCCTCTATTTGTATCTAAATTCTTCTATTTGTTGTCACTTGTGTTGTCTACTTGGGGATGATGCAAAGTGTTGAGATCTCTTTTGGTCTCTTCCATGTTGACTCGAAAGACACATGTGCCCTTCTTCCATTGTGGTTCTACTTCCTATGGGGGATGAGGTCAATTTAATGAAAATATATTTCATGATATACATTATTTATCATAAGAGCATATTGATCCTAGAGTTAGTATAACCCTTTATGTTTTTTATGTCTTGTGACCATTACCCTTTGATTTGTCCTTTCTTGGGGGCATATCATTGTGGTAATGTACTTGTCTTTTGGATGCATGCTACCTTAAAGCAATTGCTCCTGATAAGGAGTATGTGATTTCTTCAATGTGGGGGCATACACTCCGCTCAATGTTTCACTTAATGCACACACTCTCACATATTTTGATACTCAAGTTACTTTGCATACTAAGCCTTTTCTTTGTAATTTGGGTATTTTCATTTGTCATGACTCATAGTAAGCGAACCTTATTAGGCTAGCAGTCATGATTCTTTCTCTCTTTCTCTTATGGTGTCCCTTTTATTTTGATGTTGAAGTAGTAATATCTTAATGTCCATTGGGGGCTTAGTGTGTCTTGTCTCTTTGATGTTTTGAAGAAATATTTCAATGAAAACCCTTGTACTTTACCAAGAGTATGATTAGTCTCATAGTCTTTCTAAAGTTGGGGCTAAATGTAGCATCTTAAATTGTACTTCCTTACAATCTTGTCCTCATTCGGGCCCTCACCTTGGAATTTGTCTCTCGAGGCCTATCGTCGGAGCCTTGATTATTCTCACACCATGCACCAACCTCAATTTTTTCAACACATATACCTTCTCCCCCAATTTTCTATGCCCCTGATTTCTCAAGACCATAGCACTAGCACCCTAGTCCTCAGGCACCAGAGAACCCTCACTTTGGTCCTCCCAATTAGGGCCCATTTTGGGGCCTCACACTGGTCATTTCAAATGAGTGGGAATATTGATCCCGTGTCAGCTCATGTCTAAAAATAAAGTCATTTTTTGACAAGCAAGTATAAAAGGAGGTCTACCCCTCTCAATTTGACATTAATTCAAATTCCTATCCACTCAATAGAGAAAAATTGAGATCTACATTCAAGTGAGTAAGCAATCAATCTTCTTTCAAGCATTGGAGTTGATATTCATGTTGTATGTTCATGAAGACTACATGAAACCCTGATTCCTTGTGAAGACAAAAAAGACTTCATAAAAAGGTATATCATTAGTCTTTCAAACTTTGTTCAGCATTTCCCTTTTGGAGGACAAAAAGTTCAAAGGACCAGAGTGATAGACATTCCAGTCCTGACAATTCAAGATGACCTTTTGAGAACAGATTTGAACATTCACATAATGCTCATATCCAAGTTCGGGGCTCTATTTGATGATTGTAGCTCATTGTTTATGCATAATTACTTCAATTTCAACACATTTACCCTAATTTCAACATTTTCACAATCCAACTTAAAAAGAGGGAGTCAAATTCCAACCAGTGAATCTAATTAGTATTCTCAGCCCCATCTTTATTGATTTGAGGCTAGATCTACTGGATTCACCCTTCTTTAATGTAGTGTTCCCTAAGCAAAATTCAAGGGTTTTACTTCATCATTAGGTGAAACCCTAATATTTTCACCTTTACACATACCATATAGATGCATTTGTAAGAAAAGAATCATCCCCCCATGTCAAAAATAGAATATTCCTAAACATATTCTTATCTCGTGTAAATTATTTGGCACAATTTTGATGTAATTATATATTCTATCATAATAATTTTTATACAAGTCATACATTGTCAGCATTAGTCTGTCAATTAGTCAGTACGATTGGTCATTAGGCAAATAATTCACATGGTACAAAGTTTTTTCATATTTCTAATTATTTTTTTTTTGAAATATTAGTTTGGTTCGTCGTTGTTTGTATTTTGTTCACACTTGAGTAGAGGTGCACATCACATCAATGACTACTCAACTCCCTTAAAGGTGTTGGTTTTCTAGCAATGTGAACACCTGCCACCAACAAGGTGCAACGTCTATTGGTTGCTCGCCATCCTACCTATGGTGCTCTAGCAAAGTCTTTTATATTGCCTCTTTGTGCCTAACAATCACATTGTGACTAGTCGCGAAGCTTTTTTAGCCCATTGAGTGCCTATGTTTCCCCCTATGTACCTATAATGGGTATATTTTTCATTGTATCATAACTTAGGATAACTTAGGCCATTTTTCAAGAACAAGATATCATCAGAAAGCTAGTTTTTCATAATTCACAATGACATAGGTGATTTTTCTAGATTTTTTGTTGGCAAATTTCATTTCTCACTTAGGTCAATTTTTGATTTTGGACCCTTGGATTTCATAATTTTTTCCACAATTTATCCAATTTTCATGATTCTTGTGGCTTTGGAAAGGTATTGAGGAGTTCTATTATTGTGCTTGTGCACTTTTTCTAAATTTAGCCCTACGTAAAATTTATTTAGCTTTTTGCCCGTATGACATTGTGACTGATTACTTGGGCATCCTAACTCTTGGAGAGATTCTATATTTTTGGAAAGCCTTCATTCATAATATTGATCATATTTAGGAGTTTCTATACCCTATTAAGGGTTTCTATCTTTGTAACTTTGAAGAAATATCATAGTTTGTAATGGGTTTTTAATTTAATCCTTCTCTAATCATCCTAAAAGTGGAAACTATGAACAATAGAGATATGTCATCATAAAATATTTAAATGGTTTAATTTTTTGCCACATGATCAAATATGATCAACTAGGAATCTACTTGATCTAATACAAAATAGATGCTAACATTGTAAAATGGGAGCAAAACTCAACCATAAGCAAAACATATGTTGACATGATGAGATGGGATCAGAGCTCAACCATAAACACTACAAAAAGAAGCAATGTAATTATAGGAATATAATAATATACTATTTGTTGTGATCAAATGAGGATATTTTCATCCTAATTTTCTTCTTTTGTAGTTGCTTTGGACTTGAGGTGAATAGTGTGGCTTGTTGGTTTCTCTAAAGGAAGAGTATGGCAATGGATTGATCTCAAGCGACCTAGACAATTAATTAGCTTCTTAGAATTTGAAGTATGTTTAGATTCCATGTTGGCATAATTCACCAAAAGATAAATGGCACAAAATTTATTTTGTATTACCTCCATTTTGACAGGGCCCAGGTGGTATCTAAAATCATACAGGTTCCTTCCAAGGGTACCTTCATTTTGTACTGCAATGTAATCTTAAAGGCATCATAGATTGATGCAATTGCTGAGTTTGTTTTGAGTACTTCCCTTTGAAATAGCCCCCTATTTCTATCTTCCTTTTATGAATGTTATACCGTTTGATGGCCTAATCTAGCACTTGGTTTGCAATATATTCATCATGGACAAATTCTATTGCAATATGCACTGATTGTCCATAATATTGTATTAAATTCAGACAATTGGACAAGAAAACAAACAATACCTATTATGGATATATGAGTCGAGGAGATGGTATTGCTAAGACATGGTAATCTATGACTTCCCAGATGGCGTATTCAATATGTTGGTTATTTAGCACAAAAATTTTGTATAGATTCCCATGATTGAATTGGCCTAATAGAAAGAATGCCCATTTTTTAACCAAGACCTTAATCCTATAGTTGAATGGTTGATACACCATTCTTTCACTATTAGAGGAATTCACCATTGATGAAAGATAATTGAAGACTCAAAGAGATACTTAGGGTGACCTTGAATGGGCATAGTGAAAACTTAAATGTGAAAAAATGGAGGGGCAATTTTCTTGATAAGGCAGATGAAGTTCATCTACGAGATCATATTTTCTTGGAAATTATTACTAGAATAAAACATTGGATTTTATATAAAGGGGCTTAGGTCTATAACAGGTGTGATTTTACATTTTCTAGCTATGTTTTTCATTGATACTTCATGGGAATTGAATTTTGGGTCCTTTCAATACTAAAAATCAAAGCTATTACATCTACATGGCCATTTGAACTTATTTGGAGAGTGCTTTCCTGATGCTTGGTGATGGAACTTGAAATGATAATCTATTAATAGTCAACACATTTGCCATGTAATCATCCATTATTTTATGGAGAATAATCATTTGTTGGCCTTACTCCATGCTTGGATATAAGTGGATTATTCAACAATATTAAATGTTGGGAAAATGGTGTCTCAACCTTGCATTTACATGGGGTTACTATTTATAGTAAGTTTTCATTTGATCATGAAATGGTTTTAAATTCTCCCCAAAGCTTCTAGTTGGCTAGATAAGCATACTGGTAAAATTTCATCGCAAAATCTTAACTAATTTTGAAGATATTAAAGTTTCTATTTTGGAGGAGTGCGATGAAAGGTTTGAACTTAATTTTGAGGACTTGAGACCCTCCAAAATTCCCTAAAAAGTGGGCATAAATGACATATCTATTTACAAGGTGATAGAGAACTTCACGATATTTTTGACACTTCAAATGGTTTGTCAATCGAACACACGGTTCACAAGTTAAGGCCTTCAGAAGTTTGGACTCCTAAAATAGGAAATATAAAATGCACCAGATGCATAAATGAGTTGTAAAAGGGAAGGACATGTGTTGATGTGTGTTTTGACATGTCATAGGGCATCTAGATTGGAGATAAGGTTAGTTATACTTTATTGGGTGGTTTTAGCCCATAGTTTTGTAATACCGTTAGACGGTTTCTTGTCTTATATCTCCTATAAATGAGGTGTGTGAGATAGAGGTTGTGTGTGAGAGTCTTATGGCTATTGAGTTACCTATGAATCTCTAATTAGTGGTAATTCTACAAAGAGCTTGCTCTGCAAGTATATTGTAATTTGTTATTGATTGTTGAATAATATATTAAGCTCCTTTTGGAGTGTGGGGTTTTTCTCCCGAAAGGGTTTTCCCCACGTAAATCACTGTGTTGTGGTATGAATGTTATTATGTTTATTTCCATTAAGTTTTTGTAATGGTTGTAACAATTTGTAAAGTTTTCTGCATTACTCTCCGCTCAAGGTTAGTATAGGAAGTTGTTCCACTACTTAACTTCCTTACAATAAATACCTGCAAAAGAAAACAATTTTGTTAGGATTTAAAAAATCCTTGTATGACTCCCTTTGTGATATATTTGTTGTCTGCTACAATTGGATTAGAGAGTCATGTGAGAATGTTGATGACACTAAATTTGATTGCACCCTTTGTTATACAACCAATTAGCTAACCAGATTCCTTCTTTGTAGTTGTGAATGATATCATATGCTTCTAATCCATGTAATAGAATCTATACTTGTTGAATAAAATATTGAATCCTCTAACTTTATGTGTTTCTCTTTTTGCAAACATTTACTATTATGAGAGAATCATCTCATATTTGGATTCTTGAAAACTTGAGAGATTTAGCAAGCATCAAACCTTGGATTAGAGCATGCGATTTTGTTATGTTATGTGTTCCCTTTGGGAAGCTTATTGCTTTTGCAAAAATTATCTTTCATATGTAATATAGAATCACACCATTCATAGTCATCAAGACCATTCTTGCCTTTTAGACTTGGACAACACATCTGAGGAGTTAACTAGATCCTCTTTGATGATATCCATTGCACTCCTAAAATCAAACTATGTTTGTCTTTGGATATTTTTCTTTATTAGTTTCCATTGAGTTCTAGTTTGTCACCTTCATTGATTGAGCATGTACTTTGTAATGCCCCTCCAATTTTCTCTTCTGCATTTCATACTTATTGATGTGGATTTGGCATTGTGTGTGTGGTTGTTCCATTTGTAGCTTGGATGCGAATCATTTTGTAGCGCTTTGACCTTATTCTCGATACTTCATTGTTGCGGTATATGACTTTGAGTGCTTATCTTATTCTTTGTTTTGATATATGTTGTATGATTATTTTAGACCAACGATGCATTGGATTGCTTCATAATGATCATGATTATATGTTTGCATTGAGATGTGTGCTTTCTTATTTGTGCTTGGTTGTGAGAACCATTGTGTTGTTGTATACTACATATCTAATTGGAACAAAATAAGTGATGTTAATTTGAGCAGTTGTTTAAAACAAATAAATTATATTTCAAGTTATTTTATTTATTTAAGAGATTAAATGTTTAATAGTTCAAATTAATATATTTATGTTAGATGTCGTAGGTCAGTAAATTCAGTTTGATTATGTTATATTGATTTATTGAGTTGTCATGTTACTAATGATGTTATTATGTGACCCTAATTGGAGAATAATTAGTAGTGTGTTTTAGTTATATGTATATATATGTATGTATATATGTATGTATATATATATATATATGCATATATGTCTATATATATATGTGTGTGTGTGTGTGTATGTATATATGTATATATATGTATGTATATATATATAGACATACATATATATATATAGACATATATATATAGCATACATATATACATACATATATATATGTATGTATCTATGTATATATATATATATATATATATATGTGCATATATATATACATATATACATACACATATATATGTAGACACACACACACACACACACATATGTGTGTGTGTGTGTATGTCTATATATATATATATATATATATATATATATATATATATATATATATATATATATATATATATATATATATATATATATATATATATATATATATATATATATATGTATATGTATGTATGTATGTATAGATATATGTATAGATATATGTATGTATGTGTGTATGTATGTATGTATGTATGTATGTATTTGTTGTGTTTTGGTTGATGTAGGTGTTGTCACAAAAGTTTTCACCCTTGTCCGAGCTATTAACTTAGACAACCTTGTGAAACATTGAAACAACATCTAAGTATGGGACCTTGACATGTGAGGTTGAATCTCCAAAGAAGCCACACTTCATTTCTAAACAGGATTCAATGTTGAACCAACCCAACACTTGTAAAGCTTATTCCTGAGCTTATTTTACTGATTTGTAGAGAACGGGGAGAAGGAGTGCAGAAAAGTAAATGGAGGTGATGCACTAAGTCTAGAATTGTGATTCTTTTCCAAAGCTTAGAAGAGGCTTAAAATGCTAATGAAATTACCACCACTACACCAATTTTTATCTTGACCTACCAAAAAGCATATGAAGGTATGATTTTAATGAAATAATGAAAGGAATAAAGAGTTATTCACAAACAGTATCAAAGCTAAGAGGGTTTACACGATCATATAACATAGAAGTATGGACATATTTCATTCAAAAAGAAAATAATGCCATATTACACAACAAGTTTGAATGAGAAAGGAGGAAAAACAATTGATTTCATTAACAAAAGTAAAACATGATTTATAGATAACAAAGAATAAATTTGTATGAGAAATCTGAAAAACTAAGGGATAGAATAAAACCCCAAGATTATGTTACATTATTGCCTTTATAGTGCAAGAATAACTCTATTTAGGAATTGAATTTGGAAATTCCTACTAGGGTTTAGTATAGAAGAAATGAAAATACATGGATCATATCGCAAGATTTGATTGCTTGCATGTTGGAATGGATCCATTCAATTAGAGGAGGATGAAAATGACATTGACGCAATTGATGTAGGTAGGAGACCCCTGAACTTTGGGAGACTCTTTTACAAGGATGGCATTTGAATGTTCTTTGTCGGGATTGGTAGGCCTTTACAAGCAATAAATGGGTATGGAAAACCTTGAATAGGGTAGGAAAACGTAGTTGAAATTGTCTTGCATCATCTAGAAGTGGTTGGAATGAGATGAAATCAAAATAGAGCAACCGACAATGTAAAAATTAATTATCAACTTGTTAGTCAACAACTACCTCAGGTTAGCTATTTGGATTCAAACATTCTACCTCATTTTGACTGTGGTTGGCTAGATCTAGCTTCACATGCAAAAGAATGGTTGAGATCAAGTTGGGAGTCTCCCATAACCCTTAGCCATTGCAGATCAAGGAGAAATGAATAAGGTCCCCCTTGTTGGATGGTTGAATGGTCTGAAATACTAAGAGGGGGGTGAATTAATATTCCCACATAAATAAAAGCTTTACATCGATTTTAACCTTAGCAATTAATCTCATCAACATGAAACAACAAATGCATAATAAACAGAAAACATAATCACAAGATAAACACCAAATTTTTTATATGTGGAAAACCCAAATGGGAAAAACCATGGAGAGGGTTAACTCTAAAGATAATATAACTAGTTATATGGTGTTTACAAAATGGTGGCTCAATGTTGGATGGCTCACTATCAAAATGCTCACTGCAATAGAATTAAATGAACTGAGGAAAATTGCATCTCCAAATGCATAGGGTCAGTTCCAAGATAAGCTTAGCTATCAAAATAAATTACTGCAGATCCGGTAAGGGATCTCTCTGACCTGTCCACAATTGCCTACAATATATCTAGAAAGGGATTACTGCAACTCTTTTCACAACTATTTACAACAGATCTAGTAAGGGATTATTGCAACTCTGTACTCGCACTTTCAACACTTACACACACACCTTCACTCTTATACACATCACACTCCAATACTCACATTACACACTTCTCACATACACCTACTTCTCTATCTTATTTTATTTGTACACCTCGTATACCACTACTATATCACTCACATACTCCATTCATTGTCCTACATCCACATACATATGTCTATATATATACCGGTAAGCACATACATCAAGATAATATGTCGGCCAAGCACAAAAGGTTTATACAATAATGCATTTCTTAGATCAACGCGCTACACAAATATGATTTTATCAAAACATGGTAACAAATTTGGCCTTCACTGATCTTCTACATGCTTCTTAATTACTAGAACACATGCTTCAATTACTGAAGCACAACAAGGGTCTACTGGACCCATAGACACGAACCCATAGGAACAAATTCTAAGCACAATGACTTCCAATTTCAAGATATGAATGCCACAGATCCTGGAGCATAGGATTCAAAGAATATATTGCAATACCAAATTTTGGATATCAATTCAACTTTCACATCTAATACCAACACTTGATACAAACCATTACTAGCAAAACAATAGATTCTAGAGAAAATGATATTTCAGAAAATATTCTCTGTAGACCATACATCCTTCACTACACAATATCACATACATACCTATCTTCCATTGCTGCTCAACATACATATCTCACTTCCACTACTACTCAGCATGCTACATCCGGTCCTAGCCAGATCACCGAGTTTGACATAAATGATAACATTCACACAAATCTAACAATATCTCCCTTTGTCATTGATGGGAAAACATCTCAAAATTAAAATTAAAATATGAAACATGTATATCTGCATCTTTTTTCCCCTTACTCATATAACTCATATTTCTCCATTTCTTCTTTCCATTTCTCTATTTCTCTACCTTGGACATCAAGGACAAAGGGTCCCTCCAACAAAACAAACAACAAAAAGAGAAAAAGTATCAAAAATGTGTATCAACCAAAAAGAATTCTTAACTGCTCTTCTTTTGAAAAATCTGCTTGTATTTCTTCTTGAGCTCTGGAAGGAGAGCCTTCGAGGAATGCACTAATAGTTTGATACTTGTTGATAAACTTCTGGTTTCAACTAACAAATCAATGACATGAGATAAGCTATCAGAAATGGATAGATTTTTCTCATATTCTTCTATATCTCTAAGAAGTTCTAAAAAAATTTTCTAATTTAGTTTCAACATTTTCCTTCACCTTCTAGAAGATACTCACAATGTCTTCTTTCTACCTCTACAGTGATAACAACTCAACTCGCAAAGAATCTACCTTTTTCCTCTGACTTCAATCCTTATCACTTAAAAAATCAAAATTTTTCCCAATAGAACTTAATTTGGATTCAATTGATTTAGCTTTTACCTTGTAGTTTTCCATAGCAGCCAACCATTGGAGACAATACTTATATAATTTGTTGGTGCTATCAATACAGTCCTTCATTTCATGAATTCATTCTGACAAAGTTCTTTGTGCATCATTGCATCTTTCCAACATATTTTGCACAACATTTTCTTTTGCTTCTGAAACATCTTCACCTTGCTCTGCAATAGTTAGTTTTTCTTTAGCCATAGGAGATTTAGGAACATCTAATTCAATAACATCTTCTTGTTTCTAATATTTCTTCTTCTTCTTAGGTTTAGGAGGACCAAAAAACACTATATCCTTTAGTTTCCTCTTTCCAGAGGTGAGACTCTCTCTAGAAGAACCGGTATCAGGGGATACTAGATTGATACTCTCTTAATGTAATCTTCACATGCTTCATCCTTCTTTTCCAAACAATCTAGATACCAATAAATCTGCTTAGCAACCAAAACTTGTGATTTCCATCACACATTTTCCTTCAACGATAGGGATCCTAGAAAATACATTACTAAACATATGAGAAAAGATCCAAAATGGAAGGGGTAGCCTCCATTATTTGTCATGTTAATATTTTCTAGCAACTAAATACTCAACAATTTACACAAATCGAAAACTACATCTTCCATAACAAGCTTATGTGCAACAAATACTGCAATAGCCAAGGTAGAACCTTCTCTATTTCCGAAATCAATTTTGAAAGAGATACCATACATAACACACCTTACCATGAGATCAACAATTGTGTCAATCAACAATGCTCCCGTAACTCTGATTAGGGTTTCAACTTCCTTATTATTTGTAGTTATCTTTACCAAAATAGTTCCTTTGTCACATAGCTTGATGATTACTGAAATGACATATTTAGAGATCAGATAGGGTTTGTCCAATATGATGAAATCATTCTATACTCTAATTAGGATAAGCTTGATCAAACCTTCATTTTCAAACTAGGGAAACTCACTCCACATATCCAATCCTTTCTACACCAACTCTTTAACCTTTTGTAATTCTACATCATTTAAATTGCTTTCCATGTTCATAATCTTTTCAGTATCAAATTCATCCAATCATACCTTAAATCCAAACTCTGAAAAATCTTCGTTGCTTGATTCTCCAATGATCATCTTGGCTTCCATAAAGTGAACTCTTTCGCTACTTCGCTCTTCAACAACTTTTCCACTCCTTAGACTTCTTTTTTTGAATTATGTAGAAAATGATCTCAAAGTTCTATATGTTGGCAACAATGCATAAAACTAAGAGGGGGGGGGGGGGGTGAATCAGTTTTCTCACAAACTTAACTTAATTGAAACTCAAATTTAGATTTGATAATTAACAATGAAAGCATAAATCAACACCACATCAACAACACACATAAAACCAAGATTTTTTACATGGAAAACTCAGTTAAGGGAAAAACCACAGTGGGACCACACCCACAATGAGATGATACCCCATTAGGAGTATATGAAATATTACAATGGGGATGCGCATGCATTCAGGAACATTGCATAGAGCTCACTGCTAAAAACACATAATAAGAAGGGCTACAACCCTAAGGAATACTCATTGTCTTACAGAAACATTCGGATTACATCCGGAGGATCATGAACTAAAAGAATAGCATCTCCTCATGCCTGGTTACAGTTTCGATTAAGCACACAATCTGCTCCTTCACACTTCTTCACACTTCTTCGCACAACTTCATTGCTTCCGAAAGATCAAAGTATTATTCACACACATAGATACCTCTCTCACATGATTATTACATTTATATATACATATCATCAACCTATATTTCAAGGTTGGCTCAACACTCATCACCTAATTACAAAATATAATCATTCATGCTACAATATTACATGCAAACCAAAACAATGTCTGCTAAGACATAGTATGAACCTAAATCAGCACCATGAACATGAAACACCTCCAAGAATTATTCCTTGAGCATCTGCAACACACTACAATCATCATGTCGATCAAGAAAATGAAGAACACCACTAGATCAAGGAAAATCATCAATAATGTGCACGACGATCAATGTGAACCATCAACACAAAAAGAACATGATCTAGAAACATCCACAAGAAATGTGAATCACCACAACAACATCTGTACCAACTCAAAATACAAGAATTATCATCATCACTATACCAAATCTCAAGAACGCGAACAAAACTGGTTGTCAAACAAAAAGATTCACTTGTGGACCTTCAAATAATGAACCATCTAAATTGAGGACACACCAAAACATCACAAATACCTTCCACCCATCTGCAACTAAAGATATTACAATTCCAGAGCAATGCAGATCAAGATACTAAACACTGAACAACAAAAAAACTAACTACAATAGTATATCTCATAACTCATTCAAATAATCATACGGATCTCTAAAACTGAAGCTGAATCAACTAGAGATACTTATCTCAAAACCCATTAATCTAGAACACACTAGCCAAATCAACTCACTCAATCTGACTGTAACATTGAAACACACAGAGGAATATGTTGACATCAATGACAATACATCACTCAACAAACTTCTCAGCAATATCCAACACTATATGTATCTTGTCAATCACTTCTAGGGTTTACCCGCCAAAAAGAGTGTCTTTTAATAATGTCGGTAATTTTACCAAATGATGCAGGAGCACCGGAGTAGTTCAATCCGATTGGAGCAATTAGCAGTGGAGTTGCTTGGAGATTGTTGCATTTATTCATTTAGTGTTGTGGATTTGGATTTATCACCTTGAGATCATTGTCTTAATCATATTCGAGATTCATGGAATTTGGATTTGATTTCGGTGAGATGTCGATACCGGCATCATTCTGGTATTGGTGTGTTCTTACTGGTTGGTCTTGCAATGTGTGGAGCGAAGCTGAATTGGGTTGTGGATGGTTTTTGTAACTTGCAGATCATTGAGCAGTGTTGTTTTGGGTCTTGACCGATGCTCCTAGAGGTTTGTGTAAAGTTCTATGCATATTGAAGATGTTCTTGGTGATTTGGGTTGACCTATTATTGTTTGCATGTTTCATCTTGAACCGGTTGATCTTTGGCCGACTTGATCAAGTTGTTATTGCTTGTGAATGGTATAAATGGGAAGTTTGGAAATTCATTTTGGAGTACAAAGGTCTGAGGAAGAAGAGATCCAAAAAATATATAGTTTTCGAAGATATTTTTAGTCTGGGGGGGCTGAAGTCTAGAGGGACTGAGGTCCAGATCAGTGCAGAACAATGCAGACTGTTAACGGAGGATGATTTGTTGAGAAGATGATCTACGAATCATAGATTTGAGTTTTAAGAATTATTTTTTAATCCCAGGTTGTGGTCCAGCATGTGTAACGCCTGAGGGCATATGTATTTCCTTAACTGTTATAAGGATTTCTCTTTCTGTTTCTCATTTATATCTTGTACCCGTTTTGCTCTTTCTATTTTACTGGTTATATCTTGTGTTGTGTTACCAATTATCGGTATATTGCATGGTGTTTTTGTGTTATAGGCTGTAAGGTGGGGATGTCCTTCACTAGATCTCCCTACCTTGATTGCATCAAATGGTATCAAAGTTGGTTATGAACCTATTATTGAAGGAAGTGTTGATTGTGAACTAGTTAGTTAAAAAGAAGTTGAGGCAGCTTGTGGACTTGTTCAGATCATTGAATGTGAGGCAGTACAAGGCTTGCAAGAAGACTGTCGAACTTAGGAGCTTGAGCTTGAATCAATTAGTGGATGGAGACTTGAATAGACCATCGAATTGAGGCAGGTTGCGGGTTTGCTTGGTAGATCACTGAGGAGAGGCAACTAAAACTTGTAGTCAGACCATTGAACCCTTGAGGCAATTGCAAGTACCTACTGACAGATCGTCAAACGAGATCAAGTGATGAGACTGACTTTTCAATTAACCTTGATATTCTGATGCAGGAGCACTAGAGTAGTTCAATCTAGTTGGAGCAGTTAGTAGTGGAGTTCCTTGGAGATCATTGCATTTCTTCATTTAGCATTGTGGATTTGGATTTAGCACCTTGAGATCATTGTCTTAATCATATTCAACATTCATGGCATTTGGATTTGATTCTGATGAGATATCAATTCTGATATCATTTTGGTATTGGTGTGTTCTTACCGGTTGGTCTTGCAGTGTGTGGAGCGAAGCTAAATCAGGTTGCGAGTGGTTTTCGTAAATTGCAGATCATTGAGCAATGTTATTTTGGGCCTTGAATGATGTTCTCGGAGGTCTGTGTGAAGTTTTATACATTTTCTATTATTGTTTGCATGTTTCATCTTGAACCGATTGATCTTTGGCTAACTTGATCAAGTTTTTATTGCTTGTGGATGGTATAAATAGGAAGTTTGGAATTTCATTTTGCAGGACAGAGGTCCGAGGAAGAAGAGGTCCAGAAAAGATGTAGTTTCTAGAGAGATTTTTGGTTTGGGGGGACTAAAGTCTGGAGGGACTGAGGTCTAGATCAATACAAAATAGTGCACACTATTACCGAAGGATGATTTGCTAAGTAGATGATCTATGGATCATAAATTTGAGTTGTAAGAATTGTTTTGTAATCCTGGGATGCAGTCCAACATGTATAACACCTAAGGGCATATATAATTCCTTAACTATTATAAGGATTTCTCTTTCTATTTCTTGGTTTGATCTTGTACCAGTTTTTCTCTTTCTATTTTACTGGTTATATCTTGTGTTGTGTTACCGACTATTAGTATATTGCATTGTTATTTTGTGTTATAGGCTGCAAGGCAAGGATGTTCTTCACTAGATCTTCCTACCTTGACTACATCACCAAAATATCAAATTGCATATCCAACACAGTCATGCGGAACCCATAGCATGAACTTCTTTGAAGAGGGGGGCTGAATGATTTTCTTTGAGAACTCCCCCTGAGCCAAAGCAATAAGCTCAATTATTGGAGTAAGAGGTGTCTGCACCAAATTTTGGTATACCAGGTTTTTTTTCACTATCTACCTCCTTTCACCATACCATGAATTCCTTTTTCTTTGATTGACAAGTCTTGACCACATTCTTCTCCATAGACTTCTCCACATTTCTGCACTTATTAGTATAATGTCCAAATTTTTTGCACTTATAACATTTGATATTTCTCCACACTGAATTCACTGAATTTATTCTAGATTTGCATTGATTAGCTTTGTCACCATAGCCATGAAAATTCATATTCATTCTGACTGGATAACAATTCTGACTCATAACATGATTCCTATAGTAATTTTCTTTATGACCAAACTTATTGCAATTGTAACATTGAGTATTCAATTCCTTCATGCTTCTACATTTTGCAACCTTGTGACCAAATATACTGCATTAAAAACAATAACCATTAAATGATGGGTACCTTTGTGCATTCAGTTGACGAGTTGACAATCTTCTTGTAGTAGGTCTCTAATTCTGGATTTTGCTTGCATCTTCAGGTTTCCTCTGTGCTTTGACCTTAACTTCCTTGCCTTTGTCTTTGTCTTTTTGATTTGAACATTCATTGGTCTAAAATCCTAGTCCGGTCTTCTCTTCATGAGGTTTCTGCATGTTAATCAAGTCATCCAGTACTTGCACTTTCATGAATTTTAGTTTATGCCTTCAACTTCTTCACTTCTTGTTCTAGCTTCTCACATTCTTCAGTCTTTAGCTTAATTGAATCTTTTAGAGTTTCTTCCACTTTGTTCTTTTTCTCAATTTTCAGCATCAAATCTTGAATGGTTTCATTTGCCTCCTTCAATTGATTATTAACTTCTTTATGTCTCAACTTGAACTTCTGGATTTGTTCTTGCAATTTCAGTACACACTCATTTGCTTCTCTGATGTTTTCTTTCAATTCCTCATTATCTGATTCCACATTTTTCAGATCTTTAAGAGTTGCCTTCAATTTTTCATCTAGGTGATATTCTTCAGTCATACTCATTGGTGCCATTATTCAACCAACAAGGATCACCCTCAAGCAGTTAAGCTAGTAAACAAGGGACCAAGATCTAATACCAATTGTTGGATAGTTTAATGGTCTGGAATACTAAGAGGGGGGGTAAATCAGTATTCCCACAACAATAAAAACTTTCCACTGACTATAACCTTAGTAATTAATCTCATCAACATCAAACAACAAATGCATAATAAATAAAAAGCATAATCACAAGATAGACACCATATTTTCATACATGGAAAACCCAAATGGGAAAAACCACAAAGAGGGATAACTCTCAAGATAATATAACTAGTTATATGGTGTTTACAAAAGGGTGGCTCACTGCTGAATGACTTACTGCCAGATTACAATACGACTCACTGCCAAAATGCTCACTATAATAGAATTAAATGTACTGAGGAAAATTCCATCTCCAAATGAATAGGGTCAGTTCCAAGATAAGATTAGATATCAAAATAACTTACTGCAGATCTGGTAAGGGATCTCTCTAACCTGTTCACAACTGTCTATAGTAGATCTGGTAAGAGATTACTACAACTTTGTCCACAACTATTAATCCAACTACTTGAAACAGATCCAGTAAGGTATTACTGCAACTATGTACTTGCACTCTTCACACTAACACACACACCTTATCTCTTACACAAATCACAATCCACTACTCACATTGCACACTGCTCGCATACACCTACTTCTCTATCTTTATTACTTGCACACCTCACATACCACTACTCTGTCACTCACATACTCCATTCATTGTCCTACATCTGTATACATATGTCTTATATATATATATATATATATATATATATATATATATATATATATATATATATATATATATATATATATATATATATATACCGGTAAGCAAAATCAAGATAATATTTCAGCCAAGCACAAAAAGTTTATACAATAATGCATTGCTCGGATCAACACGCTACACAAATATGCTTTGATCAAAATATGGTAACCAAGTCAGCCTTTACTGATCTTCTAAACGCTTCAATTACTTGATAACAACAAGGGTCTACTAGACCTATAGACATGAACCCATAGGCACAAATTCTAAGAACAACGACTTCCAACTTCAAGATACGAATGCCACAGATTCTGGAGCATAGGATTCATAGAATATATTGTAATCACAAAGTTTGAATTGAAATTCAACTGTCATAACTAATACCAACACTTGATACAAACCATAACTAGAAAAATAATAGATTGTAGAGAAAAGGATCTTTTGGAAAATATTCTCTCTAGACCATACATCCCTCACTACACAATATCACATACATACCCATCTTCCATTGCTACTTAAAATACAAATCTGACTTCCACTATTTCTCAATATGCTACATTCAGTCCTAGTTAGATCATTGAGTTTGACATCAATGATAACATTCACACAAATATAACATCCCTGAGGTTTGATAATGTACCTATGTCCTCATCAACATCAAATATTATTAGGCCAATGAAATGGCCCCATATTAGTTCCCTGTCAGCACCTACAATCGTCGGTCCCATGGCCTTCAGGTTGAACTATCAATGGCATCCTGTGGCATTGAAGAGACCATCCCTTTGGTCTCATCGATATCAATTATGCATAACATGTCAGGGAGATATCAACATCTCGAAGAGAACATTTTGAGTCTCTTCAATGTTGGAGGACATATGGTAGAGGATCCTCTTGAGTGTTGATGGCTTTGCCTGTAGACTTGTTCAGTGAGAACTTGGAACTTCAAAGAGACATGCTCTATAGTCTTACTAATGCTGACAGAAATGAACATGTTACCCGAAAGATAGATCACCAGAGAGATATTTTCACTTTTGGGAGATGAGTTCTAAGTTTCACCAATGTCAATAGAACTGAACATGCTACCCAAAATATGGATCATCGGAGAGATATTTTCACTTCGGGGAGATGAAAACTAAATCTTATCAACATCCAATAAAATGATAATTTTTGGCCTATCAATAGAGAGTAAGAAGGGATCGGTAACATAATTTTTGAAAGACCCTCTAGCCAGTTGAATTAAGTGATGTAACCAGTTGTAATAAGTCAATGTGAATTTAGAACAAGGCTGAGAATGACCAAGGCATGAAGGATTGGGGTTTAGGGTTTAATGCCTTTTGGGGTTTGGACTGGTAGAGGGGTTAAGGCATTAAGGATGTCTTAGATTAGCTATAATTGATGGCATAAGGGTGACATAAGATGTCAACATTTCTAGCGACTCAGAGCGGGTGCAAGCTTGTCTTGCATATGACCAGATGCCTAAAATCTATAAGGCATAGAGTCAAGATTGCAACACATTGGTGAATTATCCTTTGTAACCTACAAAAGATCAAAATCTTTCCATTCCAAGGAGGAACGACTTGTGCTTGCGCACTTCTTGAAAATAAAAGAACATCTAATCTACTATATACAATATCTTGAAACCACCTTCAGAAGTAAGTTTTTAGATATATCCAATTCACAGGAATGAGTAGTGCTTCACCATTTTTCTTAGATATTTTAATTGAGTTGGTCTCCTTGCAGCTAGTAATGACATATGGGCCACTCCTAATGTCATCAAACTTAGAATGTCAACTTGGTTTAGCTCTATTTGCATCCCATTTGAGGACTAAATCATCCTCCATGTAAGTTCTTCTAGTGGCCTTCTTGTCAAAGCCCTTCTTGACCTATTTTTGGTGTAGTTCTAATGTTAACATGGCCTAATTTCTAACTTCTTCCAATTCCATTAGTTCAGCTAGCTTGATTGTCATTGTATCATTCTTTGTGTAATGCCCCACTTAAGAACCCTAGAGGACAACACAACTAGCTTACCAACCTCAAGGAGACAAAAAAAAAAATTCTAAAGAGATACACTAACTCATTAAACTATAATACTTAACAACATACTATTAGACATGAGAAAGACTTATCAAGCACAAATAGAAACAAATTAAAACAATAACACATATGTCCTCTAAGGTTCCCTAACATCACTAAAAGGCAACACTATAACACACTAATGGATAAGAATAGAAGCTATTCAATCTATTAAATAACATAATGTCTCATCATAAATATATTAAAATTAAACATAACAATGATATCATAAATAAGCTAAGTTTCATGATTACTCCAAGGAACTAGGTTCATTTTAAATCCCAAATCCAAATGGTCCTAAGATTAATATCCACATTATCATATAACCATGGCAACTAAACTTAGATAGATGGAACTATGCTCATGAAACATCATTTTATGTATTAGAACTAACATCTTCTCACTAAGGACCTAATCATTCATAAGGGATAGACAGTACCAACCCGTACTATCTAAACTCACAAAACAACCACATAGTTAACATCATTACATTGAATTTACATTACATATTCCTCTCAAAGATGGTGTTCTTATTACATAATGAACATAAATGGAAATCTATTCTAAGAACATGAATTAAATATTACATAAGCGATTACTATTGCATCCTAAATCCAAAGCTTTTGCAATTGAAGAAGACATAGTTCATCCATAAAGTTCACGAACATAACACAAAAAATCACAATGGAAGAAAGCATCAACCACCTGACCATGCGGAACCCAAAGGTCTACCCCCATGCTCTGAAAAATGACATAAGGCCCCACACACCAGAAGCTATTCTATATATTAAATAACATAACGTCTCATCATAAATATATGAAAATTAAACATAGAAATGATATCATAAATAAACTAAGTTTCATGATTACTCCTAGGCACTAGGTTCATTTTAAATCCCAAATCCTGATGTTCCTAAGATTACTTTCCACATTATCATATAACCATAGAAAATAAACTTAGATAAGTGAAACTATGCTCATGAAACATCATATTATGTATTACAACTAACATCTGCTCACCATGGACCTAATCATTCATAAGGTATAGACATTACTGACACTGTACTATCTAAACTCAGAAAACAACCACATAGTTAACATCATTAAATTGAATTTACATTACATATTCCTCTCAAAGAGAATGTTATCATTACATAATGAAGATAAATGGAAATCTATTACATAAGAACATGAATTAAACATTACATAAGAGATTACTATTGCATCCTAAATCCAAAGCTTTTGCAACTAAAGAAAACATAGTCCATCCATTAAGTTCACAAACAAACACAAAAAATCCCAATGGAAGAAAGCATCAACCACCTGAGCATGTGGAATCCAAAGGTCCAACCCCCATGCTCCAAAAAATAACATAAGGCCCCACACACCAGACATACCACTAAGGCTAATATTAACACAACCATGGAAATGCAATGAACACATGAATGCAACAATCACAAGGACTAGAACAAAACATGAAACTAACTACTAGAGGCTTCTGCCCACCACCACATAGATTAGGGTACGAAGCTATAACTAGGGAAGAGTGTCATCACATGGCATGATGGGTTTCCTTGGTACTCTGACCCCCTCCAAAATATAGGCCCTGACACCCATTTGACTACACGTGTGGAACCAAACAATCCCTCCATGGAGGCAAGCAAGTCGATTTTCCATACAACCCTTCCCAATCCCATTCGGAGTCTAAACGAGCACTCCAGGCCATGAGATTGCATCCTCTATCTATACAAGCACATGAGGCATAAAAGGGGCACCATCAATTATCTTATTAATGTGTGTTCAACCCATCCCTTAATTCACTTAATTAATGTTATCACTTAATTAATCACACTCTCAATGAGATTCCCTGACAGCCACTTTAGGACCCTAACACCCACTTGAGAGCCACTCCCTCTAACCTGCAACTAGACACCACTAACCTATGGGTACAACAAAAGGATCACAACAATCTCATACACATATGAGGTACATATAATGATTCATCACAATCTATCTCATAAAATAAAACAGGACTTCCATAATACCCCAATCAAAAAAAGGGTAAGTCCTGAGTCCACTGATTTATAATCATCAAAGAATGGGATTGGGCCTATGATCAACAATCCAAATCTAAGTATCCATAGATAAATTAGATCATATTACACATCACATTGTTTCTATATAAAAATATGAACCATAATTCACTTTCTGAACCATATAACATTCTTTTATCCAAAAGTACTCAAGACACATTCATGAATGCAAAATCAACAAACCATAATTATTGAATGCATAGAACTAAAAGGAGAAACATGAATCCATATCAAACCACTCACTCAACTGGTAGAAAATTTATATTAGAAGCTATAAACCCAATAACAAAACTCTTGGACTAACCTAGATTGACATGAGTCCCAAAATCTGAATCGAGAAGCCAAACTAGGTTGACTTTGGGCTCAAAAATTTGATAAACAAACCAACCCAAAAGAAAAAAATATATCTGAAACCTATTCAAGAGGGGTGAATTCCCTTTCCAGAAATACACTACATAGAGAGCAAATACTTTATTTTTTCAATCAAACAAATAGCAATGAATGCATTAAACTTTTAGAATAAAAACATGGCATAGAAAAAATGAACAAGACAATCCTTTCAAATCCACAAATCATTTTTATGCATATAATTTAATTAGCATAGGAATTCTAACCTGGAAGTAGAAGAAAATGGACAAGAAAGATGGAAGGCCAACACTTGGATGTTCAACTCTACATGAACAACACTTTCAAAAAATCAAGAAAGCACTTAGGTCACAAAAATCACAGCAACCAATCTCCAAAAAAACACACAAAAACCAATCGCAAATCTTCACAAAAACTCTCACCAAAACCCCTTCAATTCAATGCAAATATTGCTCTCCTATGCAACACACAAATATCCTCTCAAACTCCAAATTTTTCTAGCAATCATTTAGGAATTCTCTAGCATCCACACACAGAAAAAACATATTATTTCCAACAAAAAAATATTTCCCAAAAATGGGAGTTGGTGTTTCTATGGGAAACAACCAAATTTCCCAACCAATCATAACTAAAACATTAATAACATAAACCAAACTCATATAATCATAAATATATAATATATTATCCCATTTATAATATTTTATGCTTATCAATATTCATTTGGCACTAATAAAACTTAATTATTAACCAAATAATTCTTGCTAGAAAGTAGGAAGGAAAATAGGGAAAACAATTACCTTAATTATTTAATCCCACTTAATCAAAACATACACATAAATAATACAAGAATAATATTATTATAACTCACACCTTATCTTGTGTAAATAGAATTTAATTAGCTTAATAAATTAATATTAATAATAATTAATCTAATACCATAATAAATCTCAAATAAGTTAAATAAATTAAAATAGAATAAAAGGAAATAAAACACAACTATACACATTAAATGCAAAGGGTGACATTATAATAATTACATCTAAATTTATAAAATAGAAATTTAATTTATAAATTAATATTAATAATATTTATCCATATACCAAAATAAATCATTAATAATTAAAATTAAATAAAATAGAATAAAAGGGATAAAGCACAATTACTCGCATAGCCATCCACAAGACCACTAACCAAAATGGAGATAAACCCAAAGGTAAAGCAATCAAGACAAGGGTCAAAACTAAGAAAGGAACTAGGGTTAGGTATGGTAGGTCATTAGTGTCACTTCCGATCAACTACCATTGGGAAAGGAGGCACACTCAAACCTATGGGACCAGGTGGAGTCGGTGCCTAGCACCTGCACAACACCATTCATGAACAAACATGTACATAAATGTATATTCATCAAATCAGAATAGTTAGGTGAAAGAGAATTATAACATCACATCCTTCTCATGATGATTGATGTGATTGTTGGAAGTATATATTGATATGCTTGTCATTGATGTCAAACTTGTTGTTTTGGATTGGTCTTGAATGTCTATGATACAATTGTTCTATTGGTTGTTCCAGAAGTGTTTGGGTCTGAAAAGTGTTATTGATGTTGACTATTATTGTTACCTTCATTGTTTATGGTTTTGGTATCATGGATATGATAGTTTTGTGGTCTAAAAACATCTTTGTGTTCTTCAGGTGTTGTGGCATTATTCGTTGCTAGTTGTGGTATTCTATGTTAGACCTATCCTTAGGTCTAGATATGATTTATGGGAGCTTGTTTGATGTGTTATGGGTATCATCGTAGCATGTGGAGATCTGGATTTGAGTTATTTGCATTGTAGAGTATGTTTTGATCATTGATTGCTTATATAGATGTGTAGCATGTGGATATGTTATTGCTTATGTTTTGATAATTATGGATTGGTGAATTAATATTTGGAAGATGTTTTTTGGTCCCCTCTTTCTCTTGGAGAGGATCAATGTGTGTATTTTTTGTTCGAAAGATATATTTTGACTTAGGCTGACTTGGTTCAAGCTTTGATGATCTAGCTTGTATATATGGAATATGTGTGTTTGAGTTAGGTGTGTAGATGAAGAGAGAGTGTAGATGATGTGGTGAAGAGTGAGCAATGAAGAAGAGTTGTGTTCAAATGATATGCAAGTTATGTTGAGACTATAGCAGAATTATGAGACAAAGTATTGATAGTTGAAGTCTAAGTTGTGTGCTGATGTTGGTTGCTTGATGCAAAGTTCAAGGATAACTTCATGATCAAGAGATCCTTCTTTTAGATCATTTTTTGTATCTTAACCCAAGTGTAGTTAGCTTTAGGTTTTGCAAGTCCTCTTTTGTATCTTGCCCCAAGAGAAATTAGCCTTAGTTTGCAAGTCTAGAGTAGTGAGCTTTTGTCTTCGTAATTTGATATTCATAGTGGATATAGATTTGTGGGAAGGTGCTCATTGTGGTTTTTCTCTATTTGGTTTTTCAACGTAAAAATCTTGGTGTTCATGTGTTGGTTATGTGTTGTTTATTAAATGTTTATGTGATGCAATAATAGTTTATTTGGACTGATTCACCTCCCCTCTCAATCCTGCCTTGGGTTCAAAAATTGGTGTCAGAGCAAGGTTCCTCTTGATTAATCTTAATTGCTTGAGGTAGATCCAATATGGCACAAGACATGCATTACAAGGTTTTGATCTTTGATGGTACAAACTTTTTGTACTGGAAGGAGAGAATGGAGTCACATTTGGAGATTGTGTAGAATGGAATTTGGGAAATCATTCAAACCAGATATACACCTCTGTAGGGTGGTGCTCAAACTCCAGATGAGATAAAGTTAGAGGCTAATGTAAAGGATAAATCTATAATATTCATATGTATGAGTGATTCAGTGTTTGGGAGGGTTAAATGATTGAAAGAAATTAAAGTTATGTGGAACAAGTTGTGTTTGACATATGAAGGAGATTTGAAGACAAATCAGGCTAGGTTGATGAATCTGAAGTAGAAGTATGAGTGCCTAAGAATGATTGAAGATGAAAGTGTTGAGAAATATATTCATAGAGTGATTGATCTTGCTAATGGTATTAGAGTTGATGGTGGACATTGGGAGGAATGTAATGTTGTTCATAAGATCTTGTTGACTTTGCCTAAATCCTATAAGTCATAGAGATTTTCTATACAAGAGAGCAATGATTTGAGTAAGTACATTATTGATAAACTTATTGGAACTTTAGTAGCCTTTGAGATTTTAGAAATGGAGGAAGAGAGAAGAGAAAAGAGAAAATAAAGAAGCAACATTTAATGTTTCAAGACATGATGATCCAAAATGTAAAGGAGATCTAGATGAAACTGAAGCAAATTTTGTGAGAAGATTATGGCGAGGCACTAGGAAATAGAAAGGTAAGTTACCTTTGAAATGTTTTTCTTGTGGTAGAATTGGATATTATTCTTCTAATTGTACTTATAGAGAAGACTATATGAGACTAGATGATGATGAGAAGAAGAACAAGTTTAGAAGGAACAATTTCAACAAAAAGGACAAGGGCTTATGTTCTATTGAGGAACATACATCTGAAGATGAAAATGATGATGACTCGAATGAAGAATCTTTGTTTCTAGTAATTAAAGATAAGGAGAATGCTTTGGAGAAACTGAAAGAAGAGAAAGTTGCTAGGACTACATTGCATGCTAAGATAGAACCAAATACATAGATTATAGAATCTAGATATTTAAATCATATGACTGGTGATAAAGATAGGCTTATTAATCTCAAGAAATATGATGGAGGATCTATGAAGTTTTCTAAAGAATATGGTGCAACTATTTGAGGTATTGAAAGTGTTTCTATTGATGGTAAACATAAAACTAACATTGTTTACTATGTTAAAGGATTAAGACATAGTTTTTAAAGTGTTAGTCAAATGTGTAGAAAAGGCTATGAAGTTTCATTTAGTGAAACCAGATGTGTAATTAGAAAAAGAGAAGATTGGTAAAACATTTGCAAAAGGAGTTAGAATAGGTGGAAATGTATACTACATTAAGAATAGAAAAGAGAATAAATATTTTCTAGTACAAAAGCTTGAGGCAATTATAGAGAAGACAAGTGATCCAGAAGAGAGAAAAGAGAAGAAATCAAATGAAGAAGAAGATTTAGTGAAAGTTCCTACCAAGTATGTCAAAGGCATCATTTAGAAAATCAGAGAATTGCAGACAAAACAAAAGGTGTTCAGACAAGAAGGAAGATTGCAGAAGCTCAAGATCAGTCCATTTACTAATTTCCATCAATGACTGAGTTGAAGACTTATGAGGAAGTAGGAAAAGATGAAATTTGGGTAAAGGCAATGGAAAAAGAACTAAATCAGATTCAGAAAAACTAGACTCGGGAGTTGATACTTAGACTGGTGGACAAGAATGTGATGATAACTAACTGGGTATTCAGAAATAAGTTGAATGAGCAAGAAAAGTGACAAGGAATAAAGCAAGACTAGTATGTAAAGGATATTCTCAAGTAGAAGGTATAGACTTTGAAGAAACTTTTTCTTCAGTAGCAACGATGGAAGTTATACACATGTTTCTTGTATTTTATACTTACAAGAGCATTAGAGTTTATCAAATGGATGTTAAATCAAAATTCTTGAGTGGAGATCTAGAAGAAGAAGTTTACATTTGTTGATTGGTTGAATGGTGTAGAATACTGAGAGGGAGGGTCAATCAATATTCCCACAACAATAACAACTTTCCAGCGATTTAACCTTAGCATTTAATCTCAACAACATGAAACAACAAATGCATAATAAACAAAAAACATAATCACAAGATAGACACTATATTTTTATACGTGGAAAACCCAAATGGTAAAAAATATGGAGAGGGTTAACTCTCAAGATAATATAACTAGTTATATGGTGTTTACAAAAGGGTGGCTCACTGTCAGATGGCTCACTACCAGATGGCTCACTGTCAGATTACAAAATAGCTCACTATTGGAATTAAGCAAGGCTCATTGTCAAAATGCTCACTGCAATAGAAATATGTGAACTAAAGAAAACTGCATCTCCAAATGCATGGGGTCGATTCCAAGATAAGCTTAGATATCAAAACAACAACTTACAATAGATCCAATAAGGGATCTCTCTAACCTATCCACAACTGCCTGTAGCAGATCCGGTAAGGGATTACTGCAACTTTGTCCACAACTGCCTACAACAGATCTTGTAACGGATTACTGCAACTCTATCCCCAACTACCTACAACAAATCTAGTAAGGGATTACTACAACTCTATCCACAACTTCCTATAGTAGATCTGGTAAGGGATTACTACAAAATTTTCTACAACTTACACACACATCATACTCCACTACTCACATTGGACATTGCTCATATATACATTGTTTCTCTATCTCTTAAACTTTACTTTCATACCTCGCCTACCACTAATCTATCAATCACACTCTCTTGTTCACATTCCACACACTCCATTACATTCATCCACAAATACATATCTTCTATACATATATATACCGATAAGCACATATACCAAGATAATATATCGATCAAGCACAAAAGGTTTATACAATAATGCATTGCTCTAATCAACACGCTACTCAAATATGCTTTGACCAAAACATGACAACCAAGTTGGCATTCACTAATCTTCTACACACTTCTTAATTACAAAAACACACACTTCAATTACCATAAAAAACAAAATTATTCCAGACCCATAGACACAAACCGATATACACAAATTCCAAGCATAACGACTTCCATCTTCAAGATACGAATGCCACATATTCCAGAGCATAGAATTCATAGAAAATATTTCAATACTAATGTCTAGATAATAATTTAACTACCACAACTAATACTAACACTTGATACAAGCCATGGCTAACCAAAACATTTGATTCTAGAGCAAAGGATCTTCCGAAAAATACTCTTATAAACCATACATACCTCACTGCTTAATATCACATACATACTTATCTTCCATTGTTGCTCACCATACATATCTGACTTCCATTGGTGCTCAACATTCTACATTTGCTCCTAACAAGATCATAGGGTTTGACATTAATGACAACATTCACACAAATCTAACAATACCCCTCTTTGTCATTGATGGAAAAACATCTCAAAAAGAAAAGTCTCAAAAAGAAACATGCGTGCATATATATCAACATACATCTCCCCCTTACTCATATCAGTCATATTTCTCCATTTCTCCCCTTTGACATCAAGGACAAAGGGTTCTAAAGGAACACAATGGGAAACTGAGAGGGGGGTGAATTAGTGTATCTTTAAAAACTTTTGATCTAAGTGTGCAAATACTAAAGATGTAAATCAAATTCAGAACACACATAAAAGACACACCACTTAACACATGTATTTACGAGGAAAACCCAATATGGGAAAAACCTCAATGAGAATAGCTGATAGAGTCTATTACTCCAATCTAGCCTCCCAAGTAAATGTGATTACAATGTTTAGGGAACCAACCCCTACAGTTTATGAGCACTGAACCTTGATCTGAGCACCCACTCAGATTATTACAAAGTGTAAATAACAAGATACTATTTATGCACCTAGTTACAATTGATATATTGTACCACATTGATCATCTTCTGCTCAATCCTCTGCACTCTAATCTCTGATCTTGTTTTCTACAACTATCACTCTGACTTATGCACTTAGACCATCACTACTCTGAAACTCTCTCTTTTCTACAACATTAATTTCTGCATCTTCAACCACTCCTTGATCTAGCACAACTCTACTATACTATTTCACAAATGTGACTTCAATGTATACATTATCTTAGTCAGTCGACAACCTGCATCTTTATGAACTTGCATTCATCTCCATAAGGTTGGTCGTTCATAGATCATCATAGATGGTTGCATTATTGTCATGCAACGTGATCCATTCAATTTCCTAGGCTACACACAGATCATCCATTCAATCGGTTCACATCTTCTCCAATTGGCAAAACAAGTTCCCAAACACATGAAATTGCACCAACCTATGATCTTCAAAGATTTTAAATATGGGTTGTCGATCTCCTAGATATGACCACAAAGACTTGGTCAAAATATGCCACAGTGGCGGTGTAATGAGCTAGAATTTTTCGTAGGTTGCATAACATTACGTGTTATGTGACTTTTGTTATCTGATCAAACTTGGTTGACTGCCACATGGATTACTGAGTCTGTCGACTTGTAAATGTTGTGTCAAAATCGCTCAGTCATCTTCAGTCAACTAGCATACGTGGCATCAAAATTTGCCCTAAAAAACATACAATCAACTATGATAACCTGCCTCTGACTCATTCTGTACATGCCACATCATTGGATAACACTTGGTCAATTGCCACATGGACCATCAAGCTATACAAAACCATCGAATTCCATACAATGACTAACTTTCATGTTATCCACATCCAGATATGTCTGTTATCTCACACCATCATCTAAGAGCCTATCTTACCCATGCAGGGTAAGCATCCTCAAGTGATTCCTTTCATTCTTGTTAGCCCACACAATCATTTACGAGGTCATCTTACCCATGCACGGTAAGGACCACTTTACTTCTTGCGGCATCACACTTAGTGTAACCATTATATTCACGCGGGATAAGGACTTTCTTACTCTTCATGGCATGCCTTCATTCTAGTTAGCCCGCACGACACCTTGAGAAACCTTCTAACCTATGCGAGATAAGCTTTTATTACTCAATCGAAGCTTCCCTTCACATTTGTTATCCTGCACTATACTTAGCATGACCTAACCCAAGTGGGATATGGTCTTCTTTTCTTCTTCTTCCATTACATAGGATAAGGGGCCCGCCACTATAGTCTTACCCCACATGACCATTTTCACTCTGTCACACATGATGCGGGATAATTTGTAACACTATTTGCTTTACTTGAGCATTATCTCGCACAACCATCACTCTACATACAAGCACAATGCAGGATAATGGGAAGTCTTTATCTTCTTTGAAACTCTTATACCATCACATGACTATTTCTCCTCACATTTCAATGTTGCGGGGTAGCACCTTGACAAGTAGTCAATAACATGGTGTGTGGTGCACACCCTTGAGCGATAACCTCCATAACCATCATGTTATGCAATTCTTCTACAATCTTCAACTGCGATAACCTTCGAGTTATTGAAATCTTATGTTGCAAGACCAACACGACTAACATGTCATGTTATTGACAACTACAATCATATATTGATCATGTTATTGACATTTACAGTTATATAACCCTCATGTTATTGAGAAATCCAATCACCTTCTACAGTTTCATAGATTGTGATAACCTGTGTGTTATACAATTGCAACAATACTTTTTCTGATTCAAACCAAATTGCACAATACCTTAACCTCTTCACTGACCTTTTTTTTCTTCATCCAAATGTCTATCCCAATAGCACATTCCACGCTTTCCTTTTATATCTACATGTACTAATATGGTGTGTTATATAAAATTTCATGTTATATGATGCTACACAACACCATCTTCATCATTTTGATCTCTGTAAGTCTCTCCATTGCATCTTCTGAATTGTTGACATCAATGTCAATCTATGAAAATCTAATGCCAACAATCTCCCCTTTTGGCATTGATGTCAATACTCAGACCAAGATGTTATTCTCCCCCTTTTACAATAATGGCAAAGGGCCTGACTTACAACACACTGAGACTTGTTCTTCTCCCCCTGGGACAAACATGAGGTTCAAGGATGAAAATAGTAAAACAGTATGCTCCCCCTGAACCACAAACCTCAAAATATGCTTAAGTGCTGAAAGAAAGTGGTACAACTCCCAATTTGAGTCTCAGATATTCAAAGGTGTCCTTGGGCAATGGCTTAGTGAAGATATCACCTGCTTGTTCACCATTGCACACATATTCAACTTTTACCTCTTTCTCTACAACCTTTTCCCTGAGAAAATGATAATTGATGGCTATGTGCTTTGTCCTTGAATGCATAACAAGTTCTTTGATATATTTATAACACTGGAATTGTCACACATGATAGGAATTGAGTCTGTAAACTCTACCTAAATGTCCTTGAGTGTCTTCTTCATCCACAATACTCGTGAGAAACATGTGGCAGCTGCAATGTATTAATCTTTAGCAGTAGATAATGAAATGGATTCTTTCTTCTTGTTGTGCCATGAAACTAACCTGTCTCCAAGAAAGAAAGCTCCACCATTGATGCTCTTCCTGTCATCTACACATCTTGCCCAATGTTAGGATTCCCAAAGATACTAAGAGGGGGGGTTGGTGCCTGTCGGTATCATATCATTGTAAGGTTGTCATCAATGACAATACCTTCAATCACCTATAATTTCTCATTGGAGTGTGCATTTTCCAACAATCTCCCCCTTTGGCATTGATGGCAACACTCATGAGAAAAATCCAAAAGGTGTCCAAAAAGAATTTGCCAAAATTGTCTAACCAAAACTGTGTGCTCCCCCTGAGATGATGATCTCTTCTGCAAGTTATTTTTCTCATTCTACTACTCCCCCTTTGACATCAATGACAAAGGTTATCAAAATGTCAACTGAGTGCAGTTTTAGCTTGAACCTTGTAACCGGTTGGTTACAATCTGGAATAGGTCTACTAGTACCAAATTTAGGCTTTGAGTAAACCTATTAGTGTCCTTCAATGCTACCTCTATTCTCTGAATTATACCGGTGAGGTGATGCATTTTCTCTTCTGACATCTTTTGTCCCTGAATAAGTGCCTCTGAGATTTCTTTCCTCAAAGAGATGAGGTTATCCAATTTAGGACTGTGTCTACATTTAAGTTCTTTTGCTTTGATTTTTATTCTTTCCTTCTCTTTCTCCAATTTTTCAAGTTTCTCCTCAAAAACTGCAATTTCTTGTTCAAGAACTATTATTGAATCTGATGAACCTATTAAATTGTCTGCAATATCATCAATTTCCTTTTGTACTTTGCTGATTTTCTTGTCAATATCTTGTTACAAGCTAGGGTTGTCATTGCACCAAAAGATTGACCTTTCAATGCCCGATACAACCACTAGACTTATAGAATCTACAGGAGGTTGTTAAACCATGTCATGAATCCCCACGAGGGATGCTGGCTCACTGCCAACAATCCCCCTCCCAGCATCACTCACCACGGCCTGCATGATTCGAACCTGTGACCAAGCTCTGATACCACTTGTTACAAGCTAGGGTTGTTGTTGCACCAAAAGATCAACCTTTCAATGCCTGATACAACTAGTAGACTTATATAATCCATAGGAGGTTGTTAAACCATGTCATGAATCCCCATGAGGGACGCTGGCTCACTGCCAACATATCCACTGTTAGAAGATTAGTCTTGCAGGTGTCTCTATATAGTTCCTTAAATTCCATTATTGTTGTGTTCAGTGTCGGTAAGAGGGTGTCAATGTGTTTCGTGCACTTCTTTGGTGTCTCATCAAAGAATTTCTATTTTTCCTTATCCATTTTCTCTTTAAATGTCTCTTTATTTATTTGGTCCATAGTCAGTATATTGCTGGTTATGTACTTAGACAATGTGTCTAACTAACTCAAAGAATCTTTATTATCTACATTTCACTTGGGAGCTATCAATTTAAGAATAGGGATGGTGTCATCTATAGCCTTATATGCCAATACATTACAGTCTGTGGTTTTCTTTATATAATCCAAGAGTACCTCTATTACATTTGTTGGCCTGAATTCAGTCATTGATGTGTCAGATGTCTACCCAACTAACTTCACAATCTCCACATTGTCGGTGGTAGTAACAAATTTGCTTGTTTCGACCTCTGGTAGGTCAGTTTGTGTTTGCATTTCCACTAGCAAAGGTTTAGGCTTTTCAGCAGTTGACGGTGGCACTATCTCTGTATAAACATGTGACTCCCTATTTCTCTACTTTTGTCTCTGTCGGTTTCACTATGCTCTCTTCTGTCATTTTTTCTGATTGTTTCTCAGTATTATCTACTGGTGTTTCAGATGGTTTTCTAGTGGTATCCACTGTCGGTTCCTCTGTCTGTGTTGGTTTTCAGTGCTTGTATTGACAATATCACTAATCCCAATCTCAACATTTGCAGTCGGTGGCTCAGTAGCCACATCTTTCTTCTTATCTTCAGTGGTCTCTTTATCAACCACAATATTGACCTCCTGAGTGTCTATGTTCATGGTATATAAAATTTCAGACTCAGGATTTGTATCCTCATGAGGAGTCTCCACATTCTTAGTAGCCGGTGAATTATCAGTTAGTATCGGTGGAGTAATTGAAGGTGGTGGCAAATTGTCTGTTACTTTTATATTTGGTCGTCCACCTATTTTGCCTTTTCCTTTGTCCTTATTCTTTTGGTATACCTTAAAAGGTTTTGGTCTTTTTAGTTCTTATTTTTCTTTCTCCACAAAGAATATGTCCCATTTATCAGTTGTTTCTTTAGAGATTTCATTTACTCTGTCAGCCATTAGACTTACATGCTGGTGACCACTAGAAAAGACTATCATGTTTGCTTCATTGATCAGTTCATCAATTTCCTCAGCTGATTTCACTAGATGAATAGCTAGCAATTTCTCAATCTTGATTTTCTTGTCTAGTTCCATAATGGCTAAGCTTTTAGCATCAAGTTGCCTATATAGATCACTAGGCAAATCATCTACAACCTCTATCAAAAATTTCTTATAAATATATAGGTGTAAGATGATACTATTTTCTATGCTTTCTTTCTCCTCATTTGTAAAAGTATCATATAATTTACTTACATTTGATAAGTTTCCATCATCTATTATTTCATTCAATAGGTTGTCAAGATGAGGAATAACCTGTTTTATCTTTTTCTTTCTAGGTGTCATCTTTTTAGCTAGGGGTCTCACTGCCTGTTGTTTCTTTCTTGCCTTCTTTGGTATAGGAGAGGGAGCTGGTGAGGGTTTTCTTTTTCTTTCTACCCTTTTGAACTCAACTGGTATCTCACTGTCAGAAGAAGTTGCAACCGGTGAAAGATGTGCTTCCGGTTGAAGTCCTTCCAATTCACTTTCCTCAATACCAGTTTTCTTTAATACATCTTATTTTATTACTTTTGCCTATCTTGTACCTTTCCTCACTATCTATTCAGTTTTCTTTACTCTTTTCTCATATTAGATTTTACTTTCTATGGTCTCCGCATTGCCAAAAAATTTATCAGATGGTTCCTTAGGTGCTTCAAGGAGGGCTTTTGCATAAGTCTCAACTATGTTATCATCTGTCTCATATCCCATCTTGATGACCCAAATAGTTCTAGGGACAACTACCTCCATCTAGATTTCGTCTTTCTTGATCACAAAGCATATCTCTTTTTTATATTTATCAACAATTTCTTGAGATAGCCTTATTCTTGTCTTCATTCTAGCCTTCAGTGCTTGAAAATGTTCATTTATATTTTTCTCCCTATCTTCTCCCATGTTGTTCAATATGTCTAACAGTTGCTTTCCTACCGATATGTCAAAACCAAAGTCTTTCCTACCAATACCGGGTACTTCCTTGGTAATATATAGCATTAAGCACACAAGCAAGTTACCAAATCTGAAAGTTCCCTTCTTATCACCTTTGATTTTCTTCAAGTTGTATATAAATTCATCTTTAAGTCATTCACAAACATCAATTCTTGCATTGTCATTCACCATGTCATATGTACTTTTAATACATAAACTCGATACTGAGTTTAGTCTATTTGCATGTGTAGCCTTATAACCAAGAATCATACTAACAAATCTAACATTGATGTCCTTCACATCATTGGCTCTTAGGGATCTTTTGTCAAATGTTGCACCGGTTAAGGTCATCATAGTGTCATTTGAAACCTTTTTAGTTATGTCAGGCCTACTACCGGTGGAGGGTAAGCCTGTCACTACCCTAACTACCTCTTTAGTGATCTTATGGATGGATTCCAACCAAAATAATTCACCATGGACTCTACTCAGAACTATCCTTATCACATCTTTAGGAAAATCGGGGATACTAAGGATGTCCACAAAACCTAGGGTTTCCACTATCTTGTGTTCCGGTTTAACATTATCATTTACATCACAAATTATAGTCCTATACATGCTCTTTATTTCATCATCTCCTAGTTCCTCAATATGACAATGTATATACATTCTAGGGTCTTCAGCATAAACTACTCCCTTAGGTATTTTCGAAAATGCTCCTAGGGTATCATCTTTCTTTGCAATTTTAGGAATAAGTTTGAATATGGGTCTAGGATGCTTGATAACTTCAATCACAGTAGGGTTTTCAATAAATTCTGGTGTAGATGAGGAAGCCATAGTTATAAATACCTTAATCTGCCTTTAGGATCAGTGCTTAGATGAACTGCTTCACTTTTGCAAAGGATGCCTTTGCTTAGAATTTTCACTCTCTGGAGATTTCAATGCTCGGTGAGTGAAAAAGAGCCAAAAAAAATTCTTTATAATGTTATTTCCTTCAACTACCACATTTAATGCTTGTCGGTTAAGTCAAAACTTAACACATCAGCCGGTAAAGGAGTAATTCAACTTCTCACCATCAACTAGGGTAAATTAGCATGTTTTTCAATTTGTAAGGATTTTCCTTCAGTTAGATGAAGAGTCTCTTGCCGGTGGAGTGATACTTTGTTTTGTCGGTGAAGGAGTATTCCCATCAACATTCTGATCCATTGCTTTGAGAATTCTTGCTTTACCTCTTCAACTTTTTCTTTACCTTTCAAACTGGGTCCTTTGTTATTTGTCAGTGATGTCTTACTTCTACAATATTTTGTAATATGTCCAATCTTGTTACAAGCATAACAAGTCATATTGTTTTTCTGAATAGCTTTCCCATATCCTACACTGGTATGTGTTCTGCATTGTTTAGATAAGTGTCAAAATCTTCCACAAACATAACATCTTACATTCATTCTGCAATTTTCTAAATTATGACCAACTTTGTCGCATTTAGAACATTGATTAGTGGGTGTATTAGTGTTCTGATAATTTCTAGATCTACACTAATTTGCTTTATGACCATACTTGTTACAGTTAAAGTATTTCCCATTAAATTTGTAAGCATTAGGTTGTCTTACCGGTTTGCTATGATCATGATTGTTTGCAGTACCAGAGCTTTCACTAATTTCAAAGCCAAGGCCATTTGTATCACCATTAGGTTTCTGATTCTTCAGCATGTTATCAAGTTCTTCTAAACTTTTCTTGAATTTCTCCTTGTGTTAATTTGCAGTAGCCAATTCATTTTCCAAGATTCCTTTTTGTCTCATGAGTTCAGTTCTGTCATTTTGTATATGCATCAAATCTGTCTTTAACATATCATTTTCATGACTGAGTCTTGTGTTTTCATTTCCAGCATCATTTAGTCTTCTAATCAAGTCATCTTCATTCTTCTTTCTATCTTCAATGTCTTTACAAAATCTCATAGTCATATCTTGTATCTCATTCTTCATTGAACTATTTTCTTGTCTCAATTTGTTTACCAGATCATTAAGAGTTTCCTTTTCATCATCATCATTTTGCATCTTTTCACAAAGTTCTCTTCTCTTATTCCTTCCAATAGTGAGATTTTCTTGAAGTCCTTGAATAATATCCTGTGTAGCCTTCAAATCATCTTCAAGTTTGATATTCTTCACCTTTTCTGCATCATAGTTTGAAAGAGTTATTTCCAATTGCTTTCTCAAGTTTTCCATCTCTACCAGTGTCAGAATCTTCCTCAAGCTATTAGGATTTTGAAAATAGAGGGCCAGGATCTGATACCAATTGTTAGGATTCCCAAAGATACTGAGAGGGGGGGTGAATCAGTATCTAACCGGTTATGTAATTTTCTTAACTTATTATATGAAAACCATTTCAAAACTGTGTACTGGTAAACCAAAATTAATGCAGTAAATAAGAATAACAACCACAATATGAAAGACACACCATAACAAAGTATTTTTAGCAAGGAAACTCGGTGTGGGAAAAACCTCAGTGGGATTTGTGACCCATAATATTCACTTACTGGCCAATAAGAGAATATTACTGTTACAATAGGGGCTTGCACATGCAGGAAGGTCAAGTGCCTAGAGCTCACTGCTCAGTTAGAAAAGAAGTCTCACTGACTTACAAAAATGGATTATACAAATCCAATTTCATGTACTGCTTCATATCAACATCTGCTATGCCAGGTTCAATACCGGTTTAAGCTCTGCAATAATCATAGACCCTTATCCAAAATCTCCCTTACAATTTGCACATTAGGTCTGCAATAATCCTTCCATATTCACTCTTAGCAAATGATCTACAAGATCTCATACTTATATGATTCATATTAAAATCTACCATGTTGGCTTACAAAAGGATTTTACAATTAAATACAAAATACAATTAAACAAAATTCATGTCAGCCATGGTGCCGATAATCAATCTTTTCAGTGTCGGTGAACTGTATGTTGGTGTAGAGTCTGTCGGTGCCGGTTCTTGTCGGTATCATATGATTGTAAGGTTGCCATCAATGACAATACCTTCAATCACCTACAATTTCTCATTGGAGTGTGCATTTGCCAACACCCAATCAGCATCAGTATAGGCTTGTGAAGTGAAATTTACTTTCTTTCGATACCATAATCCACAACTAAGTGTGATTTGCAGGTACTTGAATATTCTTTATACTACATTCACATGTGATTTCTTACGAGCTGCTTGAAACATTGCCACCATACACACTACTTGAACTATATCAGGCCTTGATGTTGTTAGATGTAACAAACTTCCAATCATTAATCTATACAAAGTCTAATCTACACTGGGTGACTCATCATCTTTACTTAGCGTGCATCCAGTCACCATTGGGTAGCTAACCGGTTTGTTGTCCTCCATCTAGAAATTTTTCAACATGTCTTTAACATAATTGATTTGTGAAATAAATATACCTTTATCTAACTGAAAAATCCGTAATCCAAGAAAATATGACAGCTCACCAAGCATGGACATCTCAAACTCGAGTTGCATTTGATCAGTAGATTCTTTGCATAAGGTATCCTTGTTTCCTCCAAGGATGATGTCATCTACATACATCACAACTAAGATCATTTGTCCACCTTCTTCCTTAATATATAAATTGTTTTCAACATTTCCCTTCCTGAAGCCTTGCAGATGGAGATGCTTATCCAACTAGAATACCATGCTCTAAGTGCCTTCTTTAGACTGTATAGTGCTTTCTTCAATCCAATTTACTTTTTTTGGATTTCCTTTGTGCAGATCCTCATCTATCCTGACATTTACACTTTCAATCACTCTCTTTGATCTTTTGTTGAAACACTTGTAGGCCTTGCTATGAGAAGAGTAACCCAAGAAGATACCTTCATCACATCTTGATTCAAAGCTACCTAATGCATCCTCATCTCTTTTGATAAAACATTTGCTACCAAACACCTTGAAATGCTTGACTTAGGGTTTTCTATCTTACCATAACTCATAGGGTGTCACCCTATTGTTTACACTCAGCTAAACTTTGTTTAATGTATATACATCAGTATGAATTGCCTCCTTCCAGTATGCATCAGATAGATTTGCTTCATTTAGCATTGTTCTTGCCATCTCCTTGACTGTCCTATTTTTCATTTCAATGACACCATTTTGTTGTGGTGTCCTAGGGGTTGAATACTATCTTTTGATTCCATGTCTTTCACAGTAGTCTTCAAATTCATTTGATGTGAATTCACCTCCATGGTCTGATCTGAGACATTTCAGCTTAAAACCACTTTCTTTTTCAACCAATTTTCTGAAAATTTTGAATCTTTCAAATGCTTGTGACGTCTTGAAAAAAGGTGACCCATGTCATTCTTGAAAAATAATCAATAAGAAACATGAAATATCTCTCACCATTGAGAGCTTTTGTCCTAGTAGGCCCACACAAATCAGTATGCACAAGCTCCAGTTGTCTTATTATTGAATACTCCTTTGTCTTGAAGCTCACTTCAGTTTGTTTTCCTCTTTGACACTCATCACAAAAAGATCTTGTTGGCTTGATGATTTGTGGTATGTGTCTCACATACCCTTTCTTGCTGACCTTAACGAGATTGTCAAAATTTATGTGACCCAATCTTTTGTGCCATAACCAGCTCTCATCCACTTGTCCCATCATGCATTAGGACTCATAACACTCCTTCAAGTTGTATACATTTGCATCAGTCCTTTTTCCTTCTGCAACTAATTTACCATTGTTCTCTTTTTTGATTTCACATCCTTTTGAGTCAAAGGTAAACTTATATCCTTTGTCACACATTTGACTAACACTCAAAGACATAAAACTTGTATCTTGGATCTGTGAGGTTTGCTAAAGACTATCGTACATCTATTTGAGGTATTGAAAGTGTTTCTATTGATGGTAAGAATAAAACTAATGGTGTTTATTATGTTAAAGGATTAAGACCCATAACACATCAAACAAGCTCCCATAAATTATATCCGGACCTAAGGATAGGTCTAACATAGAATACCACAACTAGAAACGAATAATGCCACCACCTAGAAAACACAAAGATGTTTCTAGACCACACTATCATATCCATGATACAAAAACCATAATCAATGAAGATAATAATAATAATACTCAACATCAATAACACTTTTCAAACCTGAACACTTCCTAGATAACCAATAGAACAACTGCATCACCAACATGAAAAATATAACTCCTCACCAAAGACATTCTAGACCAATCTAAAATAAGAAGTTTGACATTAATGAAAAAACCAACAACATATAATTTCAACAATCTCCCCCGTTATGATTGATGGCAACACTTTCCAACACACAATGGAAACACAATATACAACCAAAGGATCAATCTACAAAATAATACTGCTCAATGTATCTTAGAAAAATACATCATATACTTTCAACAATATTCCCTATTATGATTGATGACAACACTTTCCAACACACAATGGAAACACAATCTGCAACCAAAGAATCAATCTGCAAAATAATACTGCTTAATGTATCTTAGAAAAATACATCACAAAACAATATTCAAAACTGATCATGCTCAATCTCTCCCTCAAAACTGCTTAATCTCTCCCCTTTTTCCATCAAGGACAAAGGCCTCAACAAAATTGCTCACACCACTACTCCCCTTGAGAGTAGCAAAAACATCGATCCAAGAAAAGAAATAGGCATGAAAGCTCCCCATGGAAAGATACATCCCTATAATACACCAATCGATAATTAAATTTGGCTAATCAATTTAATCATATTTAATTCCCATAGCCGCTCACATTAATTAAATAATCTATATCATTTAATTATATGTAGCATCCTATCCCTTTTGGCTAAATTAATTAAATGAAGCCATGCCCCATAGCCAAATTAATTAATTGCCCCCACCCCTTTTCTTCTAATCTTTGAATTAATTAATTCCCCCTTTCCAATTCTTGAATTAATTAATTAAAATAATCAATCCCCCTTTTCCTTTCACTTATTTGAATTAATTAAATTCAAATATTCCCTTTAGATCACATGTCTCCTAACTTCTAACCACCTAACATAACCTCCCATCTAACCCAACCCCTATCCTAACCCATGGGTTCTAACCAACCCTATCCTCCCTAACCAACCTTATCCTCTCTTATCCTAACCTCCTCTCCCACATGTGTGCACATTCCCCCTATTTTCCTAATTTTGGAAAATATTCCAATTTGGGTGGTTACTCCCCAAATAGACATGTGTCCTTGAGGACACATGTCATTCTTCTCTTAGACATGTGTCCCTCCCTTGGGACACTTGTCTCTCCCCTTTGAGTGAGGACAAGTGTGGATTCTAATAGGATTCCCAAAGATACTGAGAGGGGGGGGTGAATCAGTATCTGACCGGTAAAAGAATTTTCTTGAATTATAACATGAAAAGCATTTCAAAACTATGTACCGGTAAACCAAAATTAATGCAGTAAATAAGAACAATAACCACAACATGAAAAGCACACCATAACATAGTATTTTTAACAAGGAAAACCGATGTGGAAAAAACCTCGGTGGGATTTGTGACCCACAATATTCGCTTACTAGCCAATAAGAGAATATTATTGTTTACAATAGGGGCTTGCACATGCAGGAAGGCCAAGTGCCTAGAGCTAACTGCTCAGTTACAAAAGAAGTCTCACTGACTTACAAAAATGGATTGTACAAATCTAATGTCATGTACTGCTTCAGATGAACATCTACTATGTTTGGTTCAGTACCGATTTAATATCTGCAATATACATAAACCCTTATTCAATATCTGTCATACAATTCGCATATTAGGTCTGCATTAATCCTTTTTTCTCCATCTCCCCTAAGTGTTCTACAATGATCTCATACTTATATGATTCATAATACAATCCACCAAGTTGGCTTACAAAATATTTTACAATTAATTACAAAATATAATTTCACAAAATTCCTATCGGCCAGGGTGTCGGTAATCTTTCTTTTCAGTGTCGGTAATCATTCTATTTGGTGTAGTGTTTGTTGGTGTTGGTGCCTGCTGGTATCACATGATTGTAAGGTTGCCATCAATGAGAATACCTTCAATCACCTACAATTTCTCATTGGAGTGTGCCTTTTCCAACAATCTCCCCCTTTGGCATTGATTGCAACACTCATGAAAAAAATCAAAATTATATATCCAAAAATGATTTGCCAAAATTGTCTTACCAAAATTGTGTGATCCCCCTAAGCAGGCGATCTATTTCTTCTAATCATTTTTCTCATCTCCACTACTCCCCCTTTGACATCAATGACAAAGGTTGTCATTCACTATCAATGGAGTGTGGTTCCTACCTAGATCCTTGTAACTGGTGGGTTACAATCTAGAAAAGGTCTGCCAATACAAAATTTAGATTGTCGCTGAACCTTTTGTTGTCTTTTAATGCTACTTCAGTTCTCTGAGTTGTACCGGTGAGTATGTGCATTTTCTCTTCCATTGTCTTAAGTCCAAGAACCAGAGCCTCAGAAATTTCTTTTCTCAAAGAAATGAGGTAATCTAGTTTAGGACCTAGTTTGCATTTCAAATCCTTTGCCTTAACCTTTATATTTTCTTTATCCTTTTCTAATTTCTCAATTTTCACCTCAAGATCTGCAATATTCTTTTCAATTTCCAAAAATGAATCTGATGTTCCTATTAAATTGTCAGCAATATTGTTGATTTCTTCTTGTGCTTTGCTGATCTCCGAATCTATGTCCTCGGTCAAAATATTAGTTTTACAGGTATCTCTATACAGTTTCTTGAAATCCAAAATTGTTTCTCCTAGTGCCAATAATAAGGTTTCCATTTGTTCCTTATTCTTCTTCACTATCTCCTGAAAGAATTTTTCTTTCTCCTTATTCATTTTCTCTTTGAATGTGTCTTCATTTATCTGGTCCAGTGTAATTAGATTGTCGGTTATATACTTAGACAATGTGTCTAATTGGCTCAAAGAATCTTTATTATCTATGTTATGCTTTGGAGCTGTCATTTTCAAAATTGGTAATGTGTCATCGATAGCCTTGTAAGCTTGTGCATTACATTGTATTATTTTCTTTATTGAGTCCAAGAGTACTTCTGTCACATTTGTTGGCTGGAATTCAGTCATTGATGTGATGGATGACTATCCAATTGTCCTCACAATCTGTAGACCATCGGTTGTAGTGATAGCATTGCTTTCCTCTTTCTCAGGAGGATCTGTTTGAGTTTGCATTTCCACTACCAAAGGTTTGAGTTTTTCAGATGAAGGTGGCACTATCTCTGTTTGAACCTGTACCTCAACCTTTTTTTCATTCAATTTCTCAACCTGTGCTTCAGTAGGTTTCTTTATGCTCTCAACTGCCAGTTTTATGATGTAGTCTCAGTATGTACTGTCAGTTTCTTTGTATTCACCTCTGCACTGTCTACTGTCGGTGACTCAGTTGGTTTTTCAATCTGTTTCTCTAGCTCAGTGGGTTTAACAATATATGTAGCTAGTGACTCAGTAGCCATATCTTTCTTCTTATCCTCAGTGGTCTCTTTGTCCACCACAATGTTTACCTCTTGGGTGTCTATATTCATAGTGTACAATATTTCAAATTCAAGATTTGTATCCTCTTGAGGAATCTCCATACTCTCTATTGCCGGTTGTGTGTCAACGGTTTCTATCGGTGGAGTATCAGAAGGAGGTGGGGGAAAGTTATCAGTTATCTTTAGGCTTGGAGGTCCACCTACCTTACCTTTCCCTTTATCCTGGTCCTTTTGGTAGATTCTGATAGTCTTAGGTCTTTTAAGTTCTTCCTGTTTCTCCTTTTCAACAAAGAATATGTCCCATTGATCTACAGTTTCTTTAGAAATTTCATTCACTCTGCCTGCCATCAGTGCTACATGTCGGTGACCGGTTAAAAATATTGTTCAGTTGGCCTCACTGATTAATTGATCTATCTCTTCAGTAGAGTTGACTGGGTGAACTGCAAGCAATTTTTCTATTTTTATCTTTTTGTCTATCTCAACAATAGCTACCCTTCTAGCTTCTACTCTCCTATATAAATCATTGGGAATTTCATCAACAATCTCCATCAAAAATTTCTTGTATATGTCCAAGTGTAAGATTGCACTATTCTCTATGCTTTCTTTGTCATCATTGGAAAGTGTTTTATATAGCTTGCTAATATTTTTTAACTTTCCATCCTCTGTTATTTCACTTAGAAGTTTGTCTAGTGGAGCAATATCCTGTTTTATCTTCTTTTTCTTTGGAGTTAACTTCTTAGTTGGAGGCCTAACTGCATGTTGCTTTTGCCTAATCCTTTTTGGTGTAGGAGAGGATGTCGGTGAGGGTTTTCTTTTCCTTTCTACCCTTTTGAATACCGTCACTATCTCACTATTAGAAGAAGTTGCAACCAGTGAAAGATGAGCTTCTGGTTGAAGTCCTTCCAGCTCACTTTCCTTGATACCAGTTTTCTTTAATACATCTTCTTTAATTTCTTTAGCCTATCTAGTTCCCTTCCTCACTGCTTGTTCAACTTTCTTAACTCTTTTCTTAGACTAGATGCCACTCTCAATTGTTTCTGCATTACCAAAGACTTTCTCAAATGGTTCCTTAGGTGCTTCAAGGAGGGCTTTTGCATAAGTCTCAATTATGTTATCATCTATTTCATATCCCATTTCAGTTACCCATATAGCTCTAGGGACAATTACCTCCATCCAGTTTTCATCTTTCTTAATTACAAAACATATTTCCTTTTGATATTTATTTACAATTGCCTGAGACAGCCTTATTCTTGTCTTCATTTGAGCCTTCAGTGCTTGAAAATGTTCATTTATATTTTTCTCTCTGTCTTCTCCCATGTTGTTTAATGTGTCCAATAGTTGCTTTCCTATTGGTATATCAAAGCCACAGTCTTTTCTACCAATACCGGGTACTTCCTTAGTAATGTGCAGCATCAAACATACACGCAAATTTCCAAATCTGAAAGTTCCCTTCTTATCTCCTTTGATCTTCTTCAAATTGTCTATCAAATCATCTTTAAGCCATTCACATACATCTATTCTTGCATTGTCAGTCACCATGTCATATGCACTTTTAATACATAGGCTAGATACTGAGTTTAACCTATTAGCATGTGTAGGCTTATAGCCACGGATCATACTGACAAATCTAACATTTATGTCATTTACATCATTGACTCTTAGAGACCTTATGTCAAATGTTGCGCTGGTTAAGTTCATTACTGTGTCATTAGAGACCTTTTTAGTTCTATCAGGCCTGCTACTAGTGGAAGGTAACCTTGTTACTACGCTAACTACTTCTTTGGTGATCTTATGGATGGAATCCAACCAAAAAAATTCACCATTGACTCTGCTTAGGACTATTCTTATCACATCTTCAGGAAAGTTAGGAATGCTAAGAATATCCACAAAACCTAGGGTTTCTACTACCTTGTGTTCCGGTTTGATATTGCCATTTACATCACAAATCACAGTCCTATACATGTTCTTGATTTCATCATCTCCTAATTCCTCTATATGACAATGTATGTATATCCTAGGATCCTCTATATAAACTACTCCCTTAGGTATTTTTGAGAATGCACCTATGGTGTCATCCTTTTTCGCAATTTTAGGAACAAGTTTGAATATGGGTCTAGGGTGCTTGATAAATTCAATCACAGTAGGGTTTGCAATAAATTCAGGTGTGGATGAGGAAGCCATAGTTATAAATATCTCAATCTGCCTTAAGGATGAGTGCTTGGATGAACTGCTTCACTTTTTCGCTAAGGATGCCTTCGCTTAGGAATTTTTGCGCTCTCGAAGATTTGAATGCTTGGTGAATTAAAAAGGAGCCAAAACACTTACTTTATAATCTTATTTTCTCCAACTACCACATTTAATGCTTTGCCAATTAAGTCAAACTTAACTCATCTGCCGGTAAAGAAGTAATTCAACTTCTCACCACCAACCGAGGGTAAATTAGCATGTTTTTCAATTTGTTGCCAAACCCTCAAAGGATTTTCCTTCAGTTAGATGAAGAGTCTCCTGTCAGTGGAGTGATATAATGTTCTGTTGGTGGAGGAGTATTCCCATCAACATTCTGATCCATTGCTTTGAGAATTCTTGTTTTACCTCTTCAACCTTTTCTTTACCTTTCAAGCTGGGTCCTTTGTTATTTGTCAGTGATGTCTTGCTTCTACAAAATTTTGCAATATGTCTAATTTTGTTACAAGAATAACAAGTCACATTGTTTTTCTGAATAGCTTTCCCATATCCTATGCCGGTTTGTGTTCTGCATTAATTATATAAGTGTCCAAATCTTCCACAAACATAACATCTTACATTCATTCTACAATTCTCTGAATTATGACCAACTTTGTTGCATTTAGAACATTGACCGGTGGGTATATTAGTGTTCTAATAATTTCTAGATCTACATTGATTTTCTCTATGACCATACTTGTTACAGTTAAAGCATTTCCCATTAAATTTGTAAGCACTAGGTTGTCTTACCGGTTTACTATGGTCATGATTATTTGCAGTACTGGAGCTTTCACCAACTTCAAAGCCAAGGCCATTTGTATCACCATTTGGTTTATGATTCTTCAGCATGTCATCAAGTTCTTCTGAACTTTTCTTGAATTTTTCCTTGTGTTGATTTGTAGTAGCCAATTCATTTTCCAAGGTTCCTTTCTATGTCATGAGTTCAACACTGTCATTTTGTGTATGCATCAAATCTATCTTTAACATATCATTTTCATGACTAAGTCTTGTGTTTTCATTTCCAACATCATTTAGTCTTCTAATCAAGTCATCTTCATTCTTCTTCCTATCTTCATTTTCTTTACAAAATCTCATAGTCATATCTTGCATCTCATTCTTCATTGTACTGTTTTCTTGTCTCAGTTTGTTCACCAGATCATTAAGAGTTTCCTTTTCATCATCATCATTATGCATCTTTTCACAAAGTTCTCTTCTCTTATTCCTTGCAATAGTTAGGTTTTCTTGAAACCCTTCAATGATATCTTGTGCGGCCTTCAGATCATCTTCAAGTTTGATATTTTTCACTTTTTCTGCATCAAAGTCTAAAAGAGTTGTTTCCAATTGCTTTCTCAAGTTTTCCATCTTTACCGGTGTCAGAATCTTCCTCAAGTTGTTAGGCTTTTGCAAATAGAGAACCAAGCTCTGATACCAATTGTTAGGATTCCCAAAGATAGTGAGAGGGGGGATGAATCAGTATTTGACTGTCATGCCCAACTTTTGGGCACGAACGGAAATTTTTTTTTTTTTAAAATACTTAACTAATTAACGACTTACTAAATTAAAATAATGCAACTTTGGTTTGGTCTTAACTATATTTGTATGAATCGGGTAATTAAATTTCAATTGGGAACAAGGTTTACTAAGTTATCAATGAGCTATGATTTCTCCCAAAAGGGGTAATCACTAAGCTTCATTAATAAATAATTAAAATCTCTAGTATAACGCTAAATCTCAATTTAAAACGTTCTAAAATTTATCTTATCTTTCTAACCCGCTAGGAATTCTAAGTTTAATTATCCTCATAATTTAAAACACCTTATTTAAAAGAAACCCCCATAATTTAATATTACCTTATAATCTTATACTTAATTTGGCCCTCTTGGCCCTACAAAGAACTTAGTGTTTACACCCCTTTATTTATTTATTTTTTTAAATCTAATCCACCTATTATTAAAATCCTTCTATAAAGTTTCTTCTACTTATGCCCAAAATTTAACCAAAGCATTCAAAACTTAACTTTACATCTAACAATTTTAATACCAATTAATTATCAATTTAATCCTATTTATATATATTTATATATATATATATATATATATATATTCACTTATAACTTTATATATATGAGTTTATAATTAAACATCATAAAGGAGGGGGAAAAAGTGGTACTTATCTTTCTTTTTTTTTTGAAAAATAATTTCCCCCTTTTAAAATAAACTTCCCTTCACACCCATCTTTTATTTTAAAAGCTTTGGTGTGTTGCCCTAACCCGTAACTAGGGTTAGGGCAAATTTTAAAGAATCTCTATTATTTATTTTTTTATGTGCTGTGTGTGTTGCGTGCAAGGTGGGTCGGCGGCCGAGAAGCAGCGTGCAGGGCGGACCGAGCCAAACCCTCACCCCCTTATTTTTTTTGTGTTTGCTTAACATGTATTCGGGCGGAGGTTGTTTGAAGCTTGCTAGCGGTGGAGCTTTTTTTTTTGAAAACACAGTGAAGGAACGGGGAACGGGCGGTGCGGGGGAGAGGGAGCCGGCAGCGCGGCACCGCCGGCTGCGGACGGCGCCGCCCGCAGGCTGCGGCTCCCGTAGTCTGCGGATGCCGCCGCCCACAGTCTGCAGACGCTGCCAGCTGCGGCCGCCGCTGCCCGCGAGCGCGGCCCCTGCGTGTCCAACGCACAGCTTGATTTTTTTTTGTTATACGTTTTTGCTTAACGTTAAAACAGGGTTAATACCCTCGGAGGTTTGTAATACGATTTCACTTGCTTATTTCATTTTTTAAGCAAGTTAAGCATTCAAGATTTTATAATATGTTTTTTTTTTCTAATAACATTTTTGTAAGTATATATATATATATATGTATAAACATATATATATATATATATATATATATATATATATATATCTTTATATATATATATATATATATATCTTTATATGTGTATATAATCTGGTAAAATAAAATGCATAAAGTTATCTGTATGTAACTGACAGTTTTCTTATAAAAGGGATATATATATATATATATATATATATATATATATATATATATATATATATATATATATAAAGGATATATATATATATAGTGAGAGTCTTAGCATTAAATCAGTCCCTTTTTTTTTTGTATTAAAACCAGATCTGTAAATATATCTTTTCTTTTTTTTGAAACAGATTATTTCAAATGATACTTAATGTTTAAGTTTGTATATATATATATATTTGTATATAGTTAATTTGTAACTCAAGAAGGCATATTTTTCTTTAAAACTAACAAGGCAATCTATCAGCAAATAAAAATGTGATCTTTTGAATAACAAAATAAACCTAAAACTAAGTGCTCTCTTTTTTTTTGAAGGAAAAATAGACTAGTATATAAAAAAAAGATTTATTTCTGCTATTCAGAGAGAAATACATAACTGGTTTATTTATTTACAGCAGCTTATTAACATAAGGAACATGCAGTAATAAACTACATCTAGGTGCAGAAATCTTAAATTTGCATTTGATAAAAAAATTTCTTTTATTTTCCCTTTTGCAAATCATGAAGATTCATACCCTATCTAGTACATTCCTTCACCTCTTTGCAACACTAACTAGAGTGAGAACAACATACATATTTTTTTTTGGAAACTAATTACAAGTAAATATGAACACAAAGATTTTGGCAATAAAACATTTACATTTTCCTTTCCAATACATTGCTTTACTTTTTGGAAAATAAATATATCATTGACTATCTTTTTCTTTTATAAGCTAACATTGAATACATAATCCTCTTTCCTTGTAAATAACACAATTTAGCTCTTTTTTTTTTTTCTTTTCCTTTACAACTCCAAAAGAGAATACAATGTCATATTAACTTTTTTTCTGCATCATAAAACAGCCACATAACTCTTTAATCCATCTTTTCCCATTCCCATGCAACCTGCAATAAAACACATTTTTGACCATGGGAAGCTCACCTCCCAGCCTAGGCTTACTAGAAGCCACCCCCGAGCTTGGAGAACCAAGCACTAGACGGGTTACAAACAAGAAAACCCCACAACAAACATAAGAAGACACTTACATTCAAATTTCCCTTCCCAAGCTACACATTCACCACATTCATGGTGACTCTTCCATGGGTGGAAGTGGACCAAGTACCAATGGGGAGATTTGCAAGCCAAAAACAATACAAGCCACCTCATGGCAACACAAATGCAACAAATACTTCCACAATCCTTATGCCCCCCAAAAAGGCTCAAGGCCATATTTACTCCCCTTATGACCCCCAAATGCATACACAAGGCTATGCAACAAGGGTCACAAAGGACAACCTTGAGATCACTCTCCATAAGGAGAGCCTCTCACCCATGGCTGTCATACTCCTTCCACCCCAAGATCTTCCTACCCTCCCAAGAGTAGGAGATCTTGGACACTCCCAAAACAACAAGAACACAAAACAAAACACATAGAAAAGAAAACTACACATTTTTAACTTCAACAAAAACTTCATAAAACACATTCTTTACAAGCAACTCTTTTCTTTTACAAAACAACATAAACTAACACTTACAACATAACAAGAGGAGATAAGAAGAAACCAACCTTATTCTACCAATAGGTTTGCTAAAATTAGTTGGGGATGAGCTGCCCAATTCCACACTAACTTTTCTCCAAATTCCCCCAAAAGTGCTAATCTCCTACTAACTTTTTCAAAACAAGCATAATCTCCAAGAATGGAGAGTGGGTGATTACCCACTAAGTCTCCAATTCTTGCCTAAGAAGGCCTCTCACACACTTCCCAACCCCTTGGGTGAGGTGTGAGTTCCCATTGGTTGCCCTTCCCCAAACTCTTACACATTACCAAAATTGGAAAGGGAAAAGGTGAAAGAAGATGGGGAAGAGGGTTTGACATCAAAAGAGAAGGTTGTCTATCCTAGGAGGAACCTTCTAAGTTGAATTTTCGTTCATCTTGGAAATATCACTTTTTGAAGTGACTACATAGTCACATGGGAGAAGCCACATGTTTCAAAACACCCCTAACCCATAGGTATACCCTTTGGACCTTTGGAAAAGCCCTAAAACTGACCCTAGGAGTCCATTAAACCCTTTGGAAACCCAATTGAAATTTACCTACGGGTCAAACTTGAATTGACCACTCCCAAGACTCCCTACCCAAGGCAAATTTGGGACCACACTCATGTTTTTGAATGGCTTTGGTAGAAACAAAACTCCCTCCAAGAGACAAGTCACAAATTAATGACACTAATCAGCACATGTGTCAAGTGACACAATAAAAATACAATATAAAAATCACACATAGAATTTGTCTCTTGTAGGATTACACATATACACATAAATTAATTTTAACACTCAAGCATTATACACTTCACAAATAAAATACATTACAAAGGGGGTGTTGTCTCTCCAAATAGACAACTCCCGGCTTAACAAACGCACTTTGGTCTAGGCTTGGTTCTCCATATAATTCCATGGTCACATGGATAATTTTCCTGCGCATCTCAATTAACACATTAGTAATTCCAAATAATCACATTTATACATAATCAAATACATGTATTTCATTGTACATCAAACACTCATACATTTGACAACAAGAATTCAATATCTCATTTGTTTCAAATTCAATTTCACATAAGCAATTAACATAATTTCCCAAAATTGAACCATTCATAAATAAGCATCATTTTTCTATCATCAAAATGAAGTCCTGCAAATTTCCAATAATGACATTCACCATCATAATGTAATTCTATTCTAGTAACATATCTAAAGTTTCATAATCATCATGCATGAAATAAAGCATCAACATATGTCACTGTGATCCAAATCATGGAATCATATAAGTTCTAAGTCCATAAAGCATAAAATAAAGCATCCATAATAGTCTCAATATGCAAATAACTGAAAATGTCAAACTGAATCGGGGTAGGGCCTCACATTGACCAATAAAAGAATTTTCTTGAATTATAACATGAAAAGCATTTCAAAACTATGTACCGGTAAACCAAAATTAGTGCAGTAAATAAGAACAATAACCACAACATGAAAAGCACACCATAACACAATATTTTTAATGAGGAAACCCGGTATGGGAAAAACCTCAGTGGGATTTGTGACCTACAATATTCACTTACTGGCCAATAAGAGAATATTACTGATTAAAATAGGGGCTTGCACATGCAAGAAGACCAAGTGCCTAGAGCTCACTGCTCAATTACAAAGAAGTCTCACTGACTTACAAAAATGGATTATACAAATCCAATGTCATGTACTACTTCAGATCAGCATCTACTATGTCTGGTTGAGTACTGGTTTAAGCTCTGCAATATACATAAACCCTTATTCAATATCTACCATACAATTCGCATATTAGGTCTGCATTAATCCTTTTTTGGTTCCTTCTCCCCTAAGTGTTCTACAATGATCTCATACTTATATGAGTCATATTACAATCTGCCAAGTCGGCTTACAAAATATTTTACAATTAATTACAATAAATAATTTCACAAAATTCTTGCCGGCCAGGGTGCCGATAATCTTTCTTTTCGGTGCCAGTAATCGTTCTATTTGGTGTAGTGTCTGTCAGGACCTGGTGCCTGTTGGTATCACATGATTGTAAGGTTGCCATCAATGACAATACCTTCAATTACCTACAATTTCTCATTGGAGTGTGTATTTTCCAGTAGATTCTCCCTCTACATGGCTGTTGGAAAAAATGGTGTCTCAACCTTGCATTTATGTGAGGTTACTATTTATAGTAAGTTTTCATTTGAGCACAAAATGGTTCGAAACTCTCCCTAAAGCTTCTGGTTGGCTAGATAAGCATTCCGGTAAAGTTGCGTCGCAAGGTCACAGCTAGTTTTGAAGATGTTAAAGTTTTTGTCTTGGAGGGGTGCAATAAAATGTTTAAACTTAATTTTGGGGGCTTTAGAGGCTCTAAAATGCCCTGAAAAGTGGCCATAACTGATGCAGTGGTTACAAGGTGATAGAGCACTTCGCGAGCTTTCCGACGCTTCAAACGGTTCGTCAATCGGACACCCGGTTCTCAAGTTATGGCCTCTAGAAGTTTGTACTCCTGAAATAGGAAAAATAATTTGTATCGGATACATAAATGAGCTGTAAAAGGGAGCGACACATGTTGATGTGTGCTTTAACATGTCATAGGGCATCTAGAAGGGAGATAAGGTCAGCTACACCTTATTGGGTGGTTTTAGCCCATGGTTTTGTAATACCGTTTGACGGTTTCTTGTATTGTATCTCCTATTTATGAGGTGTGTGAGATAGAGGTTGGGTGTAAGAGTCCTATGGCTATTGAGTTGCCTCTGAATCTCTGATTAGTGGTACTCCTACGAAGAGCTTGCTCTACAAGTATGTTGTAATCTATTTTTGATTGCTGAATAAAATATTGAGCTGCTTTTGGAGGGTGGGGTTTTTCTCCCGAAAGGGTTTTCCCCACGTAAATCACTGTGTTGTGGTATGATTGCTATTATATCTATTTCTATTTTCTGTAACTGTTGTAATGATCTGAAAAAATTTTGCATTACCCTCCTCTCAAGGTTAGTGTAGGAAGTTGTTTCCGCTACTTAACTTCCTTACAATGGCATCCTTTGGAGTGCCACTTGTCCTCCTTGAGGACAAGTGTTACATTCTCAACCCCCTATTCTTCCTCTCATCTCCTATTTAAATCTCTCCCTTTTCATTGCATTTCATCCACTTTCATAATAATATCATCATAATGCCAAAATGATCCACTTTCACTCAATCACATCATTACTCTGATAAAATTATCACCCATCTCACACTTAACTTTTCATCAACCATCATTGCATCAATAATCATGGAGCATAATCGAGTATTTGAAGATGTCATTAAGCGCACATAATATTAAGGAACTATCAAATCAAAGTGAGATTTTGGTTTGCATTTGTTATTTCATTTTAATTTCATTTTTATTTTATCGTTCTTTTCTTGAGGTGTATGATGTCTTGTGTTTGCTTGAAAAAATAGCTTATTTTTTAATTCTTTGTATTTGCACACATTTTTCATTGCACATTTTTTGGCACACCTAGTGGGACCCATTCCATGAGGCATTTCTTACCTTTTTTATTGTTTGAGTGTATTTTTCACAGATTTCAAGCACTTGTAGGCAAAAATGCAAAAATACACAGATTTATGCCTCAGCGAAGGTCTATTTCATTGATTTCATCATTTCAAGAAACGATGGGTTCTCTTTCAGAAATGGAAGGTTCACTACTTGAAGCAATGAGAACGCATTCTTGCAATCGTATGGACAGTAAAATTTAACCATTTTTCTCTCGATATTTTTATAAATTCTTTTTGTTATCATATAACTAGTCAATGGGTTTGTAGTTAGAAATAGTAGGTTTTATAGATGAAATGGTGGTTTTGTTCTGGTAGATTTGAATAAAATTTCATCTATTCTTTTTCTTGAATTGAATTTTTACATATTTTTAAAATGGCAGGTTTGAACTATGAAATGGTAGGTTTGTGGTCATAAAATCTTGATTTTGTTAACCTACATTTTCATTTCTACATAAATAGTGGGTTTGCACTCTGAAGTGGCAGGTTTGCATCATAAAGTGGTAGGTTTGCATGTATTTGTCATAAAGTGGCAGGTTTGTACTGTGCATTGGTAGGTTTGATGTCGACAGAATTTACTGTCAATTTCCAGAATGATATTTGGTTTTATGTAGACTAACTTGCTAACTTTTGTGTCATGATGAGATTTCATTAACGTTTGTGCAGCCAATCAAGCATGTAGAAGACCCCAAAATTGTAAACATTAAAACTTTCATTATAGGATCACTAAAGAGGGTTTTCACAAAAACATATTTCTTTTATTTCTTTTGATTTTTGTATTTGTATCTTCTTCTTAGTCTAGGCACACTTCAATTTCTTCAAGGAAAAGAACACCATGTTTTATGTGTTTGGCACACTTGTGCACACTTAGGGTGGGACCAACTATTACACCAGTATCCTCTCCCCTCGCCTTAGTGGACCTTGGGTGAAGAGAAAGGTAATTAATGATGCATGCTTTCCTTTTGAGTAGAGAATCACCTCTTGGGGGCCTCATCACCTCAAGGGAGTGTTTCAAAATAGGGGCATGTTGGGGATATCATCTCTCCCAGTGTGACCTCGAGCAATGTTTTTTGATTTTCTATACAAAAAAATTGGTCAAATGGCTAGAGTGTTGAGTGTATTCACCGTATGTGGAGGCTTTCTCTACACTGATAAGCTCAATTAGAGCCTTAAATTGCTTGTTTCGTGAAATCATTGTTGGACTAGACCCATCAAAAAATTACTATGAACCATTGTTATAGTAGCCCCAATCCTTCGACTTGTTGACTTAGGTGTTGTGATACACACATGTTGAAGATACCCCTCATGTACCCCTCAATTCGAGATATAATTTGTCTCAAGATCTTGAATCTTAAGAAATTCGAAGCTTGGCAATGCTCGAGAAGTGTGTGTCATGGAGTGGAGCTAGTGCTTCCAAGCTTCTATCTATCTAGTTTGATGTGGTATTCTGGGCTAGGGGATTCAACAAGTATTGCCTTTGACTATCCTAGGAAGTACATGATTTTTCATGCTTTTATCATATTCATGTGTTTGTTATATTTGTGTCACAATAATATTTTCCAAAATCAATCTAAGTCGTCAAACACATCACATTTCACTCAGTCCTAGTGGTTATTGTCTTATAGTGGGTTTGCTTCCTAGTATAGTGTGAATGCCTCTGTTTTGAGCTAGATTGACATACTTAGCATAGTCACTGTCACTTGAACTCTCACGGGTTTTCTTTGAACACCCATAGGTTTTCTCTTTACTCTGATGGGTTCATTGTTAGTTTTGCTAGTCTTCTCAATCTTTCAATACTCTAGTGAGTTTGCACCTAGGTCTAGTGGGTGTACACCCTGATCTAATGGGATCCTTTAGTGGGTTTGCACCTAGGTCTAGTGGGTTTGATACTTATTGTGGTAGGTTCACCTCTTCCTTCAATGGGTTTGATCCTTATTGTCTCGTTATGTTGCCAAAGTTTGTCCAGCAAGTTTTCTTCATAGTTTGGTGAGCTTACCTTATTCCCTAGGTTTGATTTGCATTCTCTTGATTCACCATTGTCTTCCATCTCAGTTTGTGTTTTTATTTCCCTAGTATCTTCATTTCTTTCATAGTTGCATCGGTGTCATCACCTCTAGCTTGCACTGTCATTATCATCTACCAAGCTCTCAACTTGCATGGTCACTTTTATCATTTCAGTTGCTAGTCATCACCTTGGTTATTGTCCTCTTGGTTCATGCATCATCACTATCATCCATCATCATCTCTCATCTCCTAATTAAATGTCACCATTTCCTTCTTCCTATGTCATCAATCAAAATGTCAAACGTCCAAAATCAAACATCAAACTTCATCCTCTATCCAACTTCCTCAAAGTCAGTCCCCATCCTAGTTTGAGGTTGTCATTCATCCTATTCTAAGATTTGGTCTATCATCCATTTACATCTTTCATCTCTATCCAGCTCATCAACTAATCATCATGTCATAATTTTATTAGGATGATTTTGGTCATCCTTCATTTTCTTCCATTACATCTCATTCTGATGATGATGAGAGTATGGTTGATCAAGATGAATATGAAATTCAAAATTTTGATGCCCCCATCCTTAGCAACCTTGCTCCAAGTATCAGATACCAAAATCCAATTGTTCATCCTAGCTACTCTATCATTCCTCCATGTGCATCCGCTCATAATCCTTATCGCACCTTTTACAAGAAAAATCCATCATGTCATCTACCCACAAATCCCTCATATATCACATCCACATATCCCTCATATGCAACATCCATACCTCCATCTTCTCCCATGGTCTTATCTCCACCTCCATCCTTTCCTCACAATACTACCACTTACATCTCTAATCCAAATCCACCATCTCATTATCCCCAAATCCATTACACAATCCCTAATCCTAATCCCCCATCCTATCTCAATCCTCCATTCAATCCTAATCCTCCATCTTACCTCACTCCTCCATCTAATCTTAATCCACCATCCTACCTCAAGCCTCCATCTAATCCTAATCCTCCATCTTACCTCACACCTCCATCGAATCCTAATCGTCCATCCTACCTCACTCCATCAAATCCTAATTGTCCATCTTATCTCACTCCTCCATCTAATACTAATACTAATCCTTCATCTTATCTCAATCCACCATCTTCCACTCTATCATACACAAAAACACCTTCATTCACTTAATCCCACCTCAGTACACCTTCATCCACCTCATCCTACCTTGATCCACCACCATCCACCTCATCATACTGCAATCCTCCACCGTCCACTTCATCCTATCCCAATACACCTTCATCCACCCTTCCTATCACAATCCACCATCTTCTATACCAAATTATCTCATTCACCACCCTCCATCTCCTCTTCCATGCCTACAACTTCCCTTCCACCTCCCAAACCTATCATTCCTCTCCCACCTCCTAACACCATTGAAAACCTCCCATCCATTAAGACCATCCAACTGCAATCCCCATCACCTACTCCTACCATCATTCAAACTCAATCCATTGAACCTCGCATCCTTCCATCCACTCCATCTACGCTAGTTGGTGAATCCCCCAGCCTTCCATCCACTCCATCTCCCCCAATTGATGAATCTCTCATCCTTCCATCTGCTCCATCTACCCCTGGTATTGAACCTTTCATCATTCCATCCATTCCACCTGTAGTGTCTACCCACTCACCCCTTATCACACCATCCACACCAATCCCATCATACCAAGATCTTGTTCCAGAGAATGTTGAAATAAATATTGATCCAAATCAAGATCCAACCATTCTACCTCCTCCATCTCAAGATCCCTTATCATCCTCTCTTCCAAATCAAGATCCTACCATTCTGCCTCCTCCACCTCAAGAGACCTTATCATCCCCTTATCCAATCCAAGATCCTCCTATTCCATATACTCTATTTCTAGATCCTCCATTTCCTCCTATCCAAACCATCCCACCACCATCATTCTATCCCCTTGGTTCGCTTACATTCATCCATGGCAGGTCACTCGCAATAGAAGAACATCTCATATACACCACCCATTATCCTCTATCTGATAAAAGACTCGCATCTTGTTACCCAAAGAACAAGTATCGTACTTTCAATAAGATGCTCAAAAAATGAGCTATCAAGGTAAAGGCTTGGGCCTACATGAGAAAGGTACTTTGGAGCCCATACATGTTAAAGTGCATCCATGATCTCATGGTCTCAGTTACATATCCCAAGGGACTTCATCCAAAAATGTTGATATAGCTAATGCAAAACCCAAGTATGCTTCCAAACACACAATTTCATTTCCCCATAATTCCTCCAAATCATTTATCACAATTCCCTCTCCTCCATCATATAAAGCCAAAACAACCATCCATCTTCCCCCATCCTCTAAATCCATTTTGGGTCCTTATATCCCAAAAATTCATCCTCCATCTTTTCCTACTCATCTCTCCATACACAAATCTTATATCCCCATCACCCATCATAAACCTTTGTCTCCTTTCATTCCTAATCAGGATCAACAAAGGCACATATCCCCACTTTCCATCCAACATCCTACAACTATCACTTCATCTATATTCTCTCCATCTCCTACACCTTTACATACTCCTTCCAATGATACTAGCAGTAATTTGGATGCCAAGTCAAAAATACATAAAGCTACACATCCACAACAATCTAAAGGAAACCATGTCCACTTCAAAATACATGCTCCAACAAAGAAAAATCTGCAACAAAAAAGAAATGAATCCCAAAGGCCGTAAAGGCTCATTGAAGCAAAATAAAAAAAGTGGATCCCAAAGCAAAAAGAAGCAGTGCATCCAAAAGAAAAATGCCTAACGGAATCCAAAGTTTCTATTCCACAAGCTAAACATTTTCCCCCTCCATCTCCTAAGTCTATTTTGGGTCCCTATGTCCCAAAGCTCCCTATCATAATTCCTCCATCATATCCAAATGATACATCCATCTCCCCTTCACTCATCCCACATCACCCACAACATGTGCCATTGTTGGTCTTGACAACATCTCCCCATCACACTCACATTCCTTCATTCCATCCGAACACTTGTGACTACCGTATCCCTTACACCACATACATCCCCATGAAAACCATCTAATCCAAGCCTTTGCATAATCCACTCCTTCCTAATAAAGTTGTACCAACACCCAGTGATCACTCCAAATAGGCTCCTAATACTTTGATATGGAACTTGATGCTTGAGTCCTCCATCCATATCCCTAATCACCTATCCTCCAAATCCATTTATCCTCATCTCCATATCTATCCATTAATTTCCTCCAAAAAATCACAAAAATCACAAAAAATAAAATGAAAAAAAAAGTACAGAGAAAAATTCATCCAATGGTGAAAACTTGGCAAACATGCACCTTGGACAAGTACCATGATGCAAACATGGAAAATAGGCATCATGCATAATTTCTCTCATCCTTTTTCTCTTCACAATTGGGGGCAAGTTCTTCTAGACATATAGTCATTTCCTCCTCCATCTCCATCTACCTACCATACCCATCGTATCTAATCCATTTCACTTCCTTCATCCTCTTTTGGATCTTGATAAAACAAAAGGCCACAATGTATGCGTGCTTTGGATGCCTCTTGGTCCCCATTTCCCCATACCACTTTTCCTCCATTCCCTTCCTATCCACCCATCCTTCCTCCCTTCCATGTCATCCTTTTGCATCCCTCCATAGTCCTTATTCATCCATCACCCTATCTTCCATCCACTTCCCTCAGCTTCCTATCCCTCCATCATTCATCTCATCATATCCATCTATCCCCCAATCCTTATCCTAGTTCCCCCATCTCTTCATCCATAACCTGATCCATCCACCAATCCTTATCTCCGCATTCCTCCATTTCTTCATCCATAATTGGTTCCTCTCCCAATCTCCATCTACCTCCATCCCTTCATCCCTCATCCTTTCATCTCCCAGCCACATCCACAATGCTTTTGTCTCCAAATATTTTTCATCATATCCTCCATCCTTTCAACCATTCCTAACATATCATTCCATTGATTGTTGCATCCCTTGTTATTGGTATCTAACTCTAGGCTTACCCCATGCAATCCAATGCCTTTCATCCTATCAACCCATCTACTCTGTGCAATCCATCATCACCTGTGAATCTTATCCATATTGCTCACCTCTCCAAGGTCAAGCACCAATCAAATAATCCAATTGTATCCTTGGTTTTGTTCATATCCTTGTTGCAAGCCTTGATCGCAATCCAATCTTCATCATCAGGATGCATCCTTCCCAATCCTTGTGTTGTTTTGGGATATATCATTCCCACATCAACAACACCCCATCAATCATTAATCTCTCATGGTTTTTCATCTTGGCTGAAGCAACCTCATGCCTATCTTTGGGTCTTCCTCCATCATCCATAGCTTTTGTACACCTTGTAAATAGTGTCTTGTACATAGCGTCGGTCGTGAGTCTCCATCTAGTTTTTCCTGTATATATGTGTGTCCTTAGGTCTCATCCTTTGTGTTAGTCATGTCCTTTGAGATCATGTCCTATTAGCTAGTTCTTCAACAATCATCCTAGAGCATCTTTGTCATCGTGATCATATCAAGTACCTTTTTCCATCCTATCATCATCAATCTTTTATCTTGGTGTTTTTTTGAGATATATTGTTCTCACATCAACAACACCCATCATCAATCTACACATGATGTATCCTTCCTCAAGTCAAACATCATCAAATCCACATCCAATAAATCATCATTTTGGCAAAATACATTTGAGGCCCTCGTGTTGGCTATGATTCTTTTTTATCTTTGTTTATCTTTTTAAGCTCCTCGGGTCCTGTTTCATCTTGGTTGCCATGATCCTTTATATCATGGTGTGTTGGGAATAACAAGGCTCAAGATGTGATCTTGTTGCTTTTGGTTTTTTCTATGTGTATTTTGGATGTGTTCCTTGTTGTACCCTCATGAGGTCTTTATTATCTCATGTTACATTGGGGCATGTCTTCTATTTGTGTTTTATCCCACGCCATTTCCTCCAAGGTCTTTGTAACTCTATGTTGTGCTGGATTAGCCTCGTGTGTCTATTTATATGTGTCAGTTCATGCATTGGTTGTGAAATCATACTTTGGTTTCTTATACCCTGGTGACTCACATACAATGATAAATCAAAATAAGTGCTCAGTACATGGCATCCAGTTTCACGGGCACTCACGCTCTATGATGCTCCATCTCCATCTATACTGCATTTGCATCTTCGCTCCTCTTTCTCCTCTGATTCTTGTCTTCCATCCCCGTCTGTCGAGTCAATGTTTCTTTCGAGACGTTACCCAGTCCCTTTTTCCCCATGCACCCTCTTGAGGGGACATCCCTAGCCATTCCTTCGTCCACCTGGGGCATTTTCTCACTCCCCTATTTTCTGCATACTGACTCTATTCTAGTGCCACCGCGAAGAGGGGCAAATGTAGACACTTAAATTTGGCTAATCAATTTAATTAAATTTAATTCCCTTAGCCACTCGCACTAATTAAATAATATATATTATTTAATTATATGTAGCATCCTATCCCTTTTGGCTAAATTAATTAAATGAAGCCATGCCCCATAGCTAAATTAGTTAATTCATTAATTAATTGCCCCCACCCCTTTTCTTCTAATCCTTGAATCAATTAATCTAATTAATTAATTCCCCCTTTCCAATTCCTTGAATTAATTAATCAAATTAATTAATCCCCCTTTTCCTTCCACTTATTTGAATTAATTAAATTCAAATATTCCCTTTAGATCACGTCTCCTAACTTCTAACCACCTAACATAACCCCCCATCTAACCCAACCCCTATCCTAACCCATGGGTTCTAACCAACCTTATCATATCCTATCCTAACCTCCTCTCCCACATGTGTGCACATTCCCCTTATTTTCCTAATTTTGGAAAATATTCCAATTTGGGTGGTTACTCCCCAAATGGATGTGTCCTTGAGGACACATGTAATTCTTCTCTTAGACATGTGTCCCTCCCTTGGGACACTTGTCTCTCCCGTTTGAGCCACAAGTGTGGATTCTCCCTCCACATGGCATCCTTTCGAGTACCACTTGTCCTCCTTGAGGAAAACTGTTGCATTATCAATCCCCTCTTCTTCCTCTCATCTCCTATTTAAATCCCTCCCTTTTCATTGCATTTCATCCACTTTCATAATCATATCATCATAATGCCAAAATGATCTACTTTCACTCAATCGCATCGTTACTTTTCTAAAATTATCACCCATCTCACACTTCACTTTTCATCAACCATCATTGCATCAATAATCATGGAGCATAATCGAGCATTTGAAGACATAATTGAGTGGACATAATATCAAGGGACTATCAAATCAAAGCAGGATATCAGTTTGCATTTGTTATTTCATTTTAATTTCGCTTTCATTTTATCGTTTTATTCTTGAGGTGTATGATGTCTTGTGTTTGCTTGGTTAATTAGTTTGCTTTTTAATTCTTTGTATTTGCACACATTTTTCATCACACAACACCTAGCAAGAAGAAGGAGGGGCAATTACCCCAAGCTTCTCTCAGAGAAACTCAAATGTATCCTTCACCAATGCCTTAGTAAAAATATCTGCAACCTACTCTTTTATAGAAATGTACTCCAATAGAACTTCCTTCTCAAAAACTTTCTCCCTTAAGTAGTGATATCTGATTGAAATATGTTGTGTTCTTGAATGCATAACTAGATTCTTTGAAATGTTTATTGCACTTGTATTGTCATGCAAAATATGAATTTCTTCATCATATGTTACTTTGATATCCTTAAGTGTTTGTCTCATCCACATCACCTGAGTACAACAAGATCTTGCTGAAATATATTATGCTTCATCAGTAGATAAGGAAATTGAATTGTGTTTCTTACTAAATGAGGACCCAATCTATGTCTTGAAAAGCAAGTTCCACCACTAGTACTCTTTTGATCATCAACACTTCTAGTCCAAACTACATCAATATAAGCTTTGAACATGGAATATCCACCTATTTTGTACCAAAGTCAAAATTCCACAATACCTTTCAAATATCTGAAAATTATTTTCACATCTTGCTCATGTGTCACCTTATGATTCACCTAGAACCTAGTTACCAAACAAACAACCTACGTGATATTTGGTTTGGACATAGTGAAATACAACAATCCACCAATCATTGACCTATACTTCTTTTGTTCAACTTCCAAAGACATCATCATCTTTTCTCAAATTGCATCCAATAGTTAAAGGAGTAGTAACCAGTTTGCACCAAACTTCTTTAACATTTCCTTCACATACTTGTTCTAAGAGATTAAAAAAATCCATCTTCTGATTGAGTAACTTGCAACCCAAGAAAGAAATATAACTCACCAATCATTGACATCTCAAATTCACTTTGCATCTCCTTAGAAATTTCTTTATATATACTATCATTTCCTCCAAATATATTTTGTCAGATCAACATAAACTATAACAATCAACAACTTATCTCTGTCAATCTTAAAATAAAGATTATTGCCTATTGTACCTTTCCTAACATTTTGTTGAAATAAATACCTATCTAACCTCACATACTAGGCTCTCAGTGCATGTTTGAGTCCATACAATGCTTTCTTCAGTCTACATACCATATCTAGATCTTTTGTCAATTTGAATTCACCCATTTACTCAATGTTGTTAGATTTGTGTGAACGTTGTCATTAATGTCAAACCCTGTGATTCGGTTAGGACCAGATTTAGAATGTTGAGCAGCAATGGAAGATAGATGTGTATGTGATATTGAGTAGTGAGGTATGTATGGTTTATAGGAGTATTTTCCAAAAGATCCTTTGCTCTGGAATCAAATATTTTTGCTACTCATGGTTTGTATCAAGTGTTGGTATTAGTTGTGTTAGTTGAATTGTTATTTGGACATTGGTATTGCAATATGTTCTATAAATTCTATATTCCAGAATATATGGCATTCATATCTTGAAGATGGAATTTGTTATGCTTAGAATTCATGTCTATGGGTCTAATAGATTTTTGTTTTGTTCTGGTAATTGAAGCATGTGTTCCAGTAATTAAGAAGTGTAGAAGATCAGTGAAGGCCGACTTGGTTACCATGTTTTGGTCAAATCATATTTGAGTAGTGTATTTATTAGAGAAATGCATTATAATATAAACCTTATGTGCTTGGCTAACATATTATCTTGGTATATGTGCTTACCAATATATAATATTAACCTTTTGTGCTTGGACGACATATTATCTTGGTATATGTGCTTATCGGTATATATATGTATAGAAGATATATGTTTGTGGATGAATGCAATGGAGTGTGTGGTATGTGAACAAGAGAGTGTGAGTGATAGAGTAGTGGTATATGAGGTATGCGAGTAAAGTGTGAGAGATAGAGAAATAGAGTATATGCAAACAATGTGTAGTGTGAGTAGTGGAGTATGATGTGTGTAGGTTGTGGATAGATTTGTAGTAATCTCTTACCAAATCTGCTACAGGTATTTGTGGACAAAGTTGTAGTAATCCCTTATCAAATCTGTTGTAGGAAGTTGTAGACAGAGTTGCAGTAATCGCTTACTAGATCTGTTGCAGGCACTTGTGGACAGAGTTACAGTAATCCCTTATTGGATTCGCTGCAAGTAGTTGTGGACAGGTTAGAGAGATCCCTTATTGGATCTGCTATGAGTTATTGTTTTGATATCTCACCTTATATTGGAATTGACCCCATGCATTTGGAGATGCAATTTTCTTCAGTTTACTTATTTCTATTGCAGTGAGAATTCTAGTAGTGAGCCACCCTTTTGTAAACACCATATAACTATTTATATTATCTTGAGAGTTAACCCTCTTCGTGGTTTTCCCATTTGGATTTTCCACGTATAAAAATTTGGTGTCTATCTTGTGATTATGCTTTATGTTTATTATGTATTTGTTGTTTCATGTTGATGAGATTAATTGCTAAAGTTAAATCAGTGGAAAGTTGTTATTGTTGTGGGAATACTAATTCACCCCCTCTATTAGTATTCCAAACCATTTAACCAATCAACAATCAGTATCAAAGCTTGGTCCCTGCCTTGCTAGCTTAACTGCTTGAGGGAGATCCTTGTTGTTGGAATCATGACATCAATGAATATGACCGAAGAATATCATCTGGATGAGGAATTGAAGACAACTCTTGAAGATTTGGAAAGTGTGGAATCAGAGAATGAAGGATTAAACTAAAACACTATAGAAGCAAATAAATGTGTCATGAAATTGTGAGAAAAAAATCCAAAAGTTCAAGGTGAGACATAAGGAAGCTAATAAGCAATTAAAGCAAGTGAATTTAATTGTTAAAGATCTGATGTTGAAAATTGAGGAAAAGAATAAAGTGGAAGAAACTCTAAAAGATTCAATTAAGCTAAAGACTGAAGAATGCGAGAAGCTGGAACAAGAAGTGAAGAAATTGAAGGTAGAAACTAAAGTTCGTGAAAATGGTAAACTACTGGATGAACTGATTAACATTCAGAAACCTCCTGAAGAGAAGACTAGACTAGGATTTCAGACCGGTGAATGTTTAAATCAGAAAGACAAAGACAAAGGCAAGGAAGCTAAGGTGGAAGCAAAGAAGAAATTTGAAAATGCAAGCAAAATCCAAAATCATATCTACTGCAAGAAGACTATCGGTTTGTCCACCGAATGCACAAATGCACCCATCATTTAATGGTTATTGTTGTTAATGCAATAAATTTGGTCATAAGATTGCAGCATGTAGAAGCATGAAGGAATTGAATACTCAATGTTACAATTGCAAGAAGTTTGGTCATAAGGAAAATAACTATAGGAATCATGTTTATGAGTTAGAATTGTTATCCGGTTGGAATGAATAGAATAAATATGAATTTTCATAGCTATTGTCATCTATGCAATGGTTATGGTCATAAAGCTAATCGGTGAAGATATAGAATACATTCAGTGAATTTAGTGCAGAGGAACATCAAATGATATAGTGCAAACAATCTAGACATTATGCTAGTAAGTGTAGAAATGTGGTTGCTATGGAGAAGTATATAACTTGTGAATCTAAGAAAATGAAGTCATGGTATGGAGAAAGAAGGAGGTAAATAATGAAAGTGAACCTGGTGTACCAGAATCTAGTACAGGTACCTCTTCCTCTGGTAACTGAACTTATTGCTTTGGCTCAAAAGGATTTTTTCAAGGAAAACCATTCAGAACCCCCTTCTCCAAAGTAGTTCATGTTGTGGGTTCGGCATGATTATGTTGGATGTGCAATCTGGTAATTTGGTGATGATGCTGACGTCATTGACAAAAAACACTTTTTTGTGTGTAAACCCTATAATTAATTAGCAAGATAAATATACAACATTGAGATCATTTTCTACATTATGTGAAAAAAAAAGAGTCTAAGGAGAAAGAAAAATAATTGAAGAGAAGAAGTAGAGAAAGAGTTCACATCATGGAATCCAAAATGATTGTCAGAGAATCGAGCAGTAGAGATTTTTAGATTATGGGAAAGGTACAATTGTATGAATTTGATACTGAGAAGATTAGGAAAATGGAAAGCAATTTAAATGATGTAGAATTACAAAAAGTTAAAGAGTTAGGGCAAAAAGGATTGGATTCGTGCAACAAATTTCCCTATTTTGATAATGAAGACTTGATCAATCTTGTCCTAAGTCAAGTTTAGAATAATTGCATCATGTCGGACAACCCCTATCCGATATCTAAAGATATCATTTGGGTAATTACTAGGCTATGCGACAAAGGGACTATTCTGGTAAAGAAGACTATGAAGAATAAGGAATTTCAAACCCTAACTGGAGTTTTGAGAGATCAAAGAGCAATGTTGATTGACGCAATTATTGATCCTGTTATTACATATGTTGCATACAGTATCTCTTACAAAATTTACTTCAAAAATAGGGAAGGTTCTACCTCGGCTATTGTTGTATTTGTTGCACATAAGCTTGTTATGGAAGATGCAATTTTTTATTTGTGTGAATTATTGAGGTGTCAATTGTTCAAAAATATTTACATGATAAAGAATGAAGGATACGCCTTTAGGTTTGGATCTTTTCTTATATTTTTAGCAATGCATTCTCTGAGATCCTTGTCGTTGAAGGAAAATGTGTTGTGGAAGTCACAAGTTCTGGTTGCTAAGTAGATTTATCGATATTTAAATTATCTAGAAAAGAAAGATGAAGAATGTGAGGATTACTTTAAGATATTTCAGGAGGTTTGGAGTATCGATCTGATATCCCTTGTTAACGGTTCTACTAAGGAGAGTCTCACCTCTAAAAAGAGGAAACTGAAGGATACTATGTTGTCTGGTTCCCAAGAACTTGAGAAGAAGAAGAAAGATCTGAAATAGGAAGATGTAATTGAATGAGATGATCCAAAATCTCCTTTGCTTGAAGAAAAGGTGACTGTTGTAGAGCAATGAGAAGATGTTTCAAAGGTAGAAGAAAATGATATACAAAATATGTTGGAGAAATGTAATGATTATTAGAGAACTTTGAGAGAACGCATACATGAAATGAAGGACTGCATTGATAGTGCTAACTGAGTATATAGGTATTGTCTACAATGGTCAATTGCTATGGAAAACTACAAGGTAAAAGATGAATCAATTGAATCTGAATTGAATTCTTTTGGGAAAAAAATTAATTTTTTGAGTGATAAGGATAGAAGTCAGAGGAAAAAGGTAGATTCTTTGCAAGCTAAGTTGTTATCACTCTAAAGATAGAAAGAAGAAATTGTGAGTATCTTTTGGAAAGGTGAAAGAAATTGTTGAAGCCAAATTGGAACATTTTTTCAGGTTTTCTTAGAGATGCAAAAGAATATGAGAAAAATCAGTTTATTCTTGATAGCTTATCTCATGCCATTGATTTGTTAGTTGAAACCAAAAGCTTATCAATATCAAACTATTAGTGCATTCCTAGAAGGTTATCCTTCTAGAACTCAAAGAGAAATACAAGGAGATTTTTCAAAAGAAGAGCAGTGAAGAATTATTTTTGGTGTATATGCATTTTTGATATCCTTTCTTTTTTTTGTTATGTTGGAAGGACCTATTGGCATTAGATTGTCATTGATGTCAACAATTGGGAAGATGTAGTGGAGGGACTTGCAAAGATCAAAATGACAAAGATGGTATTGTGCAACATCATATAACACGACATGTTATATAACACACCATGTTAGCACATGGAGATATAGAAGGCAAGATTGGAATTTTCTATTGAGACAAACATTTGGATGAAGAAGACAAAGGTCAGTGAAGTGGTTAAGGTATTGTACAATCTGGTTTGAATTAGAAAAAGTATTGATGCAATTATATAACACGCAGGTTATCACATTCTATGAAACTACAAAAGGTGACTAGAGTTGTCAATAACACAAGGGTTATATAACTACAAATGTCAATAACACAATGGATATATGACTGCAATTGTCAATAACATGATGGGTTAGTAGTGTTGGTCTTGCGATAGAAGATATCAATAACTTGAAGGTTATTACAGTTGAAGATTGCAGAAGAATTGCATAAAATGATGGTTATGCAGGTTATCGCTCTAGGGTATGCACCACACATTGTTTTATTGACTACTTGTCAAGGTGCTACCCTACAACATTGAAATGTGAGAAGCAATAGTCATGCAGGATAAGAGTTTCAAAGAAGATAAAGATTTCCCATTATCTCACATTGTACTTGTATGGAGAATGATGGTCATGCAGGATAATGCTCAAGCAAAGCAAATAGTGTTACACACTATCCCGTATCCCATGTCATACAAGAAGAAGCAAAGAAGACCTTATCCCACATGGGTTAGAAGGTCACACTAAGTATAGTGCGGGCTAACAAATGTGAAGGGAAGCTTCTTGAGAATAACAAAAGCTTATCCCACACGAGTTAGAAGGTTGCTCAAGGTGTCATGTGGGCTAACTAGAATGAAGGCATTGTTGGAAATTGACACTCATCTGATCGCTATCGATGCTTGATTAGTCATTTAGGGTTGTCATTGATGGAAACTCTTCTTGATATACCTATCCGGTAATCATGGATCTTGATATCTGGAAGTGGATGTGAACCGGTAACCAGTTAACTAGTATTTCAAGTTGAGCAGAGTAGTTTTAGTCAGGAAGCTTTCCAATGATTGTGGTGTAATGAATCGTGCATGGGATGATTGGACCAATATAGAGATATTATTTTATCATTGATTTCATGATCCGGTCAAGCTGACATATGACTACACGTTACATTAGTAGGCCGACTTGATTGATTATTTTGTGATTGTGGATATATAAGACCGATGCAAAAGATATTTTTAGTGTGTGGTATGATTGATATGAGAGTGAGTGGTGATCAAGAATCCTTTGTAGTACAATTTCAGGTGCGTATTCTTGATCCAGTAGCTGTTTGAGACAGGAAATAGAGTAGAGTTGCAGAGAAGATACAGTCAAAGATTTGGCACTTAACTGGAACTCATCCAAGCATTGTTAGGTGCTATTTTGGAGTTATTTCATTGTATTTCATCACTATAATTGATCAGTAAGGCAGTGAGCCTTCTGGGGTAGTATCCCTTATTGTAGATGAGCAGTGAGCTCTAGGAATTATGCCTGAATGCTTGTGCATTCCCTCTCACGTAATATTGTTTTTCTATTGGCCATAGTGGAATAATATTGTGGGTTCAAATCCCACCGTGGTTTTTACCATTTGAGTTTCCACATAAAAATCTTGGTGTTATGATTTTGTGGTTGGTTGTTTTGAGTTTCTGCATTTTAGTTTCATGATTATGCTTCTAGTGGTTTAAAGTTAAGTCATAAAATTTGATAATAGGTAGAACATTGATGTAAGGAAAGCCATGCATGGAAACGCTCTCCTATCATCAATTCAATAGGGGATCAAGCAATAATGCCTTTTAAAATTCTTTTGCAACACATTAATATGACATAGATAGATGATTCAAATATCCAAACACACAAAGAAATCAGTATCTAACCGGTAGATAGAATTTCTTTTTCTTTAAAACATGTAGAGCATATTATAACAGTGTACAGGTATGCAAGAAATAATGCAATAAATAGAAATGAAAGCAACCACACAAGATACACACCATAACACAATATTTTAACGAGGAAACCCAGTGTGGGAAAAACCTCGATGGGATTTGTGACCCACAATATTCACTTACTGGCCAATAAGAGAATATTACTTACAAGAGGGGCCTGCACATGCAGGAAGGCCAAGTGCCTAGAGCTCACTGCTCAAATGGGAAGTCTCACTGACCTACAATGTGGATTATACAAACCCAATAACTTGTATTTCTTTACAATACCATCTTCAATGCCAGATTCAATACCGGTTTCTGCTCTGTTCTTTACATATACCCCTTAACCTATATTTTGCATAATAGGTATGCCTAATTATCCATATGCCTTATTAAAAAATGTCCTACAATGACTTCTTATATATATAGAAGTCATTTTACAATGATATCAAGTCGGCTTACAAAGTTTTTCAATAATAAAAAAAATATAATATATCAAAAATCTTGTCAGCCTCTGTGCCGGTATGCTTCCTTTCTTTGTGTTGGTGCCGGTGTAATGCCTTGCCGGTGCCATAGGATTGTAAGGTTGTCATCAATGAAAAAACCTTCAATCACCTACAATGTCTCTTTGGAGTGTGCATATGCCAACAATCTCCCCCTTTGGCATTGATGGCAACACTCATGAGAAAATTTAAAAAGTGTATCCAAAACTTGTGATCTAAAAATTGTTTCCAAAAATGTGTTACCAAAAACATATAAGAGCTCCCCCTGAGTAGATGAGTCTTCTATCGGTTATTTTCTCATATTACTACTCCCCCTTTGGCATCAATGACAAAGGTTCTCAAGATGTCAATAGAGTTGTAGTTTTCTGCTCTACCCTTGTAGTTGGTTAGTTACCAATTGAAAAAGATCTGCCAAAATCAAGTTTATACTCTCCAAAAACTTCTTACTATCCTTTATTGTTTCCTCTGTTCTGTGAACTATACCGGTGAGGTGCTGCATATACTCTGTCGGTGTTCTCTGTCCCTGTAATAATGTCTCAGATATGTCCTTCCTCAAGGATGCTAGATAATCCAATCTTGGACTCAGTCTTAACCTTAAACTTTTTGCCTTATCCACTATTCTCTCCTTTTCTCTTCCCAACTTTAGTAATTCATCCTCAAAATTTGTTATCTGTTATTCAAAAACTGATAGTGTATCTGGTGAGTTAACAAAATTGTCTGCAAGTTTATTTATTTCATCATGTATCTTGCTTATCTTCTTATCTATGTCTACTATCAAAAAGTTTGTCTTGCAAGTATCTTTGTACAGAGTTTTTAACTCCTTCAAAGAGTTACAAAGTTCTGGTAGAAGTGTGTTAAATTCTCTAGTACACTTCTTTATTTGATCCTCAAAGAATTTTTGTTTTTCAATTTCCATTTTATCCTTCAATGCCTCTTCCTTTACTTGCACAATTGTTACTGTGTATTCATTGATGTATTTGGACAAATTTTCAATTTGACTCAATGAATCCTTATTGTCTATGTTACAGTTAGGAGCTAGCCTCTTCAAAATTGGTATGGTTTCGTCTATAACCTTATAAGCTTGTTAGTTGCAATCTGTTATCCTCTTAATTGAATCTACGAGTACTTCAGTCACATTAGTTGATTTGTAGCCTACTGATGAGGAACCTACATTCTGTATACCGCCGGTGGTGGAAGTAACCAAGCTTGTATTGACCTCTGGTAGGTCTATTTGTGTTTGCATTTCCTTAAGCAATGGTTTATCTACTTCTCCAGTTTTCGGTTTCATTGTTTCCACATAAATCTATTCCTATTCCTGTTTCGGAGCCCGTTGCTCTATCTATTTCTCTAATTGTTGCCCTGTCTTAGTCTGAGTCTGTGTCTCTACCTATTCTCCTATGTTATCATCTATCTGTTTCTTTTGTGTGTTATCAGTTTTCTTAGCTATCGGTGGCTCACTAGCCATTTCAGTCTTACCAGTTGTATCTTTGTCTACCATAATGTTGATCTTTTGTGTATCAACATCCACTGTATATAAAACTTCAGGATTAGGATTGACATCCTCTACATCCATACTTTCAACTGCTGGTTGATCTTTGGTAGTTGTTGTTACTGGTGGAGTAATCAAAGGAGGTGGGGGTAAGTTGTCTTTAACTTTGATACTAGGTGGTCCACCAACTTTACCTTTACCCTTGTCTCTTTCCTTTTGGTATACCTTTATTGGTTTGGGGTTCCTGTATTCTTCCTATTTTTCTTTTTCTACTAGGAAAATATCCTATGCATTTTTGGTGTCCTCTTTTACCTCATTGACTCTTCCAACCATTAATGCAATGTGCTGGTGTGCAGTAAAAAACACTGATCAATTGGCTTCAACAATTAAATCATCTATTTCTTTAGGTGAGTTCACTAGGTACACAGCAAGTAGCTTTTCTATCTTGATTTTCTTGTCAAGTTCTACTACTGTTTGTCTCCTTGCTTCCAGTCTCCTAAACAATTCTTCAAGTAATTCATCTACTACTTCCAATAAAAACTTCTTATACATGTCCATGTGCAATATAACACTATTTTCTACTTGTTCTTTTTCATCTGTAGTTTTCCTTCCTCTGTAATTTCTTTACATTCTTTAGTTTTACTTCCTCCATAATTTCATTTAGAAATTTGTCAAGAGGGGCCATGTCTTGTTGAGTCCTCTTCTTCTTCTTGGGTGTCAACTTTTTCTTGGGTGTAGTCTTCTTAACCGAAGATCTCACTGCTTGTTGTTTTTGTCTTGTCCTCCTAGGTGAGGGTGTGGTTTCTAGTGAAGGATCCCTTTTCCTTACAACTCTTTTGAATGGTGTTGGCATGTCATTCTCTGAAGAAGTTGCTACCGGTGATATGTGAGTTTCAGGCTGTATTTTTGCTAACTCATCCTCAGTGATGTTGGTTTTCTTAAGTACATCTTCTTTTATTGCCTTAGCCTTCCTGCATCCTCTTCTCACAGTTGCATCAACTTTATTTACTATCTTTCTAGATTTAATTTCACTTTCAATCATTTCAGCATTGCCAAATATTTCTTCCTTTGGTTCCTTGAGTGCTTCCAAAAGGGCTTTTGCATAAGTCTCAACGATGTGATCATCAGTCTCATAACCCATCTCAGTAACCCAAACTGTTCTTGGGATTACTGCTTCCATCCAAATTTCATCCTTTTTAATCACAAAACATATTTCCTTTTTGTATTTATTCACTATCTCCTATGATAGTCTGATTCTTTTCTTCATTTTGGCCTTAAGTGCTTGAAAATAGTCTTGGATATTTTGTTCCTTATCTTCTCCCATATTGTTGAATAGTTTTGTTAGCTGTTTACCTACCGGTATATCAAATCCAAGTTCTTTGTAGCCTATACTGGGAACCTATTTGGTTATATGTAGCATCAAGCATACTAGTAGATTTCCAAACCTAAAAGTTCCTTTCTTATCCTTCTTAATCTTGCCTAGGTTGTCAATTAACTCATCCTTCAACCACTCACATACATCAATCTTTACATTATCTGTGATCATGTCATAAGCACTCTTAATGCATAAACTTGAAACTAAATTGAGTCTATTTGTATGAGTTGCCTTATACCCTAATATCATGCTAATAAACCTTACATTGATGTCGGTTACATCATTGACTCTTAAGGACCTTTTATCAGATGTAGCACCAGTTAGCTTAGTAACTAGGTCATTTGAGCCCTTCTTGGTTTTGTCTGGCCTTTTATCAGTTGAGGGTAACCCTGTCACTACCTTGACAGATTCCTAGGTAATTTTATGAATTGCATCTAACCAGAAAAATTCTCCATGTACCCTCCTTAAGACTATCCTAATCACATCCTTGGGAAATTCAGGAATGCTAAGGATCTCTATAAATCCTAGGGTTTCAACAATTTTATGTTCATCTTTTACATTACCAGATTCATCACATATGACAGATTTAAACATGGTTTTAATATCTTCATCTCCTAATTCCTCTATGTTGCAATGGATGTATATTCTGGGGTCTTCAGCATAAACAACTCCTTTTGGAATTTGGGAAAAAGCACCTGTATTGTCATCTTTCTTTGCTACTTCGGGAACTAATTGAAATACGGGCCTAGGGCATTTTATAACCTTGACTACAGTAGGGTTTTCTATATATTCAAGTGAAGAGGTGGATGTCATGGTGATAAATACCTTTTTCTGTCTTAGGATGGATGAATGCTGAAATCCTTTGCTTCTTCGCATTGAAATGTCTTTGCTCTAGAGATTTCGCGCTCTTTGGGTGTTTGAATTCGTAGTGAAGTGAAATGGAGCTAAAACCACAAATTTATAGTGTTTATTTTGCCATCTACCACATTTAATGCATGTCAGTTAAGTAATCACTTAACATGTCTGTCGGTATATAAGTATCTTTCAATTTCTCATCTTTAACCAAGGGAATAATAGCACATGTGTCATTAGATTGCCAAAACCCTCTAAGAAACTTTCTTCAATTTGATGAAGAAATTCTTGCCGATGGAGCACTACTCTATCTTGTCGGTGGAGTAATACTCTGTTCTACTGGTGGGGTGTTGATTGGTTCTACCGGTGGAGGATTATTCCCAACATTTAGATCTGCTTTTCTAATCCATTGTTTTGAGAATTCTTGTTTTACCTCTTCAACTTTTTCTTTCCCTTTCAAGCTAGCACTTTTGTTGTCTACCAGTGATCCTTTACTTCTACAAAATTTTGTAATATGCCCAATCTTGTTACAAGCATAACAAGTCACATTATTTTTCTAAATAGCCTTTCCATAACCTATGCCGGTTTGTGTTGTACATTGATTAGATAAGTGTCCAAATCTTCCACAAACATAACATCTTACATTCATTCTGGAATTTTCAGAGTTATGACCAACTTTATTGCATTTTGAACATTGACCGATGGGTGTGTTGATGTTCTGATAATTTTTAGATCTACATTGATTTGCTCTATGACCATACTTATTACAGTTAAAGCATTTGCCATTGAATTTATAAGCATTTGGTTGTCTTACCGGTTTGTTGTGAACCTGTGTGTTTACAGTACCTGATCTTTCACCAACTTCAAAGCCTAAACCATTATTGTCACCATTTGGTTTCTAATTCTTTATCATGTCATTAAGTTCTTCTAAGCTTTTCTTGAATTTATCCTTGTGTTGATTTGCAGTAGCCAATTCTCTTTCCAAGATTTCTTTCTGTCTCATGAGTTCATTTGAGTCATTTTGTGTATGCAACAAATATGTTTTCAATAAGTCATTTTCATAACCAAGTCTTGTATTTGTATTTTCAGCATCATTCAGTCTTCTAGTCAATTCCTCTTTATTCTTTTTCCTCTCTTCAATTTCTTTGCAAAATCTCATAGTCATATCCTGCATCTCATTCTTTGTTGCCATGTTCTCTTGCTTCAGCTTGCTTATTGTATCATTAAGAGTTTCTTTTTCATCATTTTCACTCTGCATATTTTCACAAAGTTCTCTTCTCTTGTTCCTTGCAATGGTAAAATTCTCTTGAAGTGCTTGAATGATATCTTGAGCTGCCTTCAGATCATCTTCAAGTTTGATGTTTTTCAATTTTTCTGTATCATAATCTATAGCATCGTAAATTGTACGCACTTGCTAGGGTGGTACAATTTCACACCTAGTTTAGCACCCACCTTGGCACATTTTGCATTTTGCATTGCATTTCCCCTTTAGCACTTAATTAGGTCTAAGGTTCTATTTCATCATCTTCCACATCATAAAGTTGGGCCCTTTCATTAAAGTGTGCCCTTTTCATTTTATTCCTCCAATATATCATTTAATCAAAAACCCTAATTAGGTCCTATTTTGAACATGGGGGCTTGATTTCGGGGGTCAAAACATCTCAAAATCACCTGTAACTTCGGGATTCTCTCTAAAATCATCATATCCGACGGCCCTGAAAATTTGGTGAAAAGTTGTCAGGACCATGGCGCCCGGAGAGGATCATGGCGCCCGGAGTGCACATGGTCCCGGACATTTTTCCCGAAATTTTAGGAGCGCAATCCAATCATAAAATAAAGCTTAACCCCAAGAAATTGGCAGGAGATTCAATCTCTAGGTCGGCCAAAAGTTGAAATTAAGACCTAGGGTTTTATATATAAGAGCTCTCTTTCTTCATTTGAAAGGAGGAGAAATTTTGGTTTCAAGGGCCTTCTATGCAGCGAAAGAGAAGATCTTTGAAGACTTCAACAACATTCAACATCCATCCATCAAGCATTCATCAATTTCATTCATACATTTAGGGCTTTGAAGGCATTGAAGAGCAATAAGGGATCATCGACTAAAGATTGGCTTGTACCCCTCCCTTGGGGTTGGGTATGATTTCATGTTGTTTTCATGTCTTTGCATAAGCCTCATTATATCATTTGTATTCACGCTTTAGATCACTTTGCATTTACATTATCATTTACAAGCAATTAGGGTTTACTTTCTAGGTTGCTCTAGTTTGCTTACTTGCATTTTAGGATCTTGCACACACACAAGGTCTGCACACACACTACTTTTACAATACAACTTGGCTATTCATGGAGGTGGAAATCACCAAAGCGGGGGTTTGACTAAGGCAGAACCCTATATAGCCGCCCACCATACCTTTTCAGATATAAGTGCAGATTTCTGAATTTGAAGCACGCCACAAGTTGCAGATCCGACGAAAGCAGACCGAGACAGAACTTCACACCAAGTTTCAAAGAAAAAGACCAGGACATGGGCATGGGGCACCCTGGTCCTACCAGGATAGGGGCGCTGGGCACCTTGGTCCCTGGGACAGTGGCGCTGGGCGCCCTGGTCCCTCTGTCAGATAGCAAGTTTCTGACAGCTTTTCAGGTTGCAAAATAGCAGTTTTAGGAGCAGTTTCAGGGGTAGAATCAGGACAGTGGCTCTCATACCCCCATCCCGAATAGTTTCACTCAGATTTCAACTCCGGGTATGCATCTGCATTCTTGTCTTGTCCTTGTGTTTACAGCTTTCCCTTGTTTAGTCTCAATTCTACAATCTTGTGCTCAAAGTTACTAGTTCATACTTACACTTTAGGGTTAATAGTTGAACTTGCATCATTCTATCTATCATTTGCAACAAAGGAATAGAAATCCTAATAGGTAGCCCGTGGCTCTCTCTTCCACAAAAAGAAGTAGCCAATTGTGTGATACCTCTAGGCTCTTTCGTATTCCACAAGTGTGTGATTGAAAGTGAGATTAGGGCATGTTTGCTTAGTGTCACTTTTTCCCCCACACATCTTTGGTGAACCCGACGTGAATTCCAATATTCTCTAATTCTGATTTATGTTTTCAAATTTGGGTGTTTATGCTATTTACAAGTTTTAATTTCTTGCAAGATTCAAAAAATTTAGAGGAAATTTTTGCTAAAACCCTAATTTTTCAATTCAAAGTTGAACTTGTGGATAGCTTAATTGGGATCAATAATTTCAAATCTGATTTAGGAACTCATTTGAATCATAAATTTCATTTTCTAAATCTACATTCTAAGTGCTTGCATTGGTTAAAATTAAACATTTCCTTCTATTTTGCATGTGTTATCATTTGAAAGAGGAAAATTGTTGTCATGATGCATTCATTTCAGAGATGTGATAATGGGTTAGCTTCCCTTGTTTCAATTTTTCCTTCTCCTAAATAACCTCCCCCCATCTATAACAACATTTTAGTGCCTAAAAGAGTTGCTACCAATCCCTTTGAGACTCTCCCATGCTCTAAGGATGAAGACTTTAAGAGTGATCTTGACAATTCTCCTAAAATGTTCCCTTCCTATTTAGCTATCCTAGAGGAAGAGAATGATATCATAAACACCTTTCTTAATGTTACTTCACCTTCCCTACATGATGCCTCTCTAAGTGAAAAGGTATTGATGAACATTGACTTATTTTCTCCTAAAGTTGGTCCTTCCAATGGGGGCATGTTAGTGCAACATGAGGTTATGAACACTTCTTTCAAAGATCTCCTTCCTAAGCATGAATCTTTGGAGAAATATGTTCATGTTCCTCCTAAAAAACACTCCCTTCATGACGATCCTTTTGTGCAAGAAGATGACATTATCCCTACATTTCCTAGTGATGGCATTTCATTTTCCAACAAAATTCCCACTGGAGATGATGAATTAATGATAAATGCTTACCCTTCTAAAGTTTGTCTTACCCATAAGCATCCCTTAGAGAAAGAAGATGAAATAATAAGCAATTTCCTTAATTCTCTCTTCCCTAAAGATCATATTGAACATATTTTGAGGAAATAGGATGAGTTTAACACATCTATTGATGCTCTCCCTCCTAAGGATGAGGAATTAATAAACAATGTTATCTCCTCTCCCGAAATTGACAATACTTCAAACATTCCTTTCAACAACCTCACTATTTGGGATGAATCATTAGAAGAAGGTGTATATTATTCTCTACCCCATGAGAGAACCCTAGCCAAAGGGGATGAAATCAAGATTGAAAACTCCCTTGATAGTTTCTCACCTTCCTTGAATCTCAATTATTCTCCCTCTAAAAATAAAGCATCTCCCTCTCCTCAACTTGGTTCTACTCATAAGGATACCCTAGTTCAAAGCAAGTTGGTTAACATCTCTTTCAAAGATCTCCCTCTCAAAAGTGAGACTTTAGAGAGTAATGTTAATCCTTCTCCTAGAGATTTTATTCCCCATGTAGATCCTTTGATGATAGAGGATGATATGACCTTTCCTAGTATTACTCTTCCTACTAGAACATCAATGCCTACCCCTTGTCTCTCTCCTAAAATCAATTTAATCCGTGATAAGATTTTAGTGCAAGAGAAGACTATCTGTAAACAAAGATCCTTTTTTCAACATAGAAGTAAAAACCTTTGTACCAAGAGCATTCACAATACTAACTGTAAACAAAGAACTTGCAAGCAAGTCTTCACAGTACCCTATATCATACCCTTTCTTCACCTCTAAATGCTAATTGTGTTATCACAGATGAATGCCTTTCAGTTGAACCTATTACTCATTCCAACTCAGCACCATCTACGTTTCCATGTTTCCAAGAGCACCTATAGCTGATCAGCCCATGCCAAAACTTCAAATGCATGACCCCATTATCATGAAGTATCAAACAAAATATCAAGCTACTCAAAACATAAAAGATAGAACCAAGATCATTTTCAAAATTCCAACTGCAGAAACAAGAACTAAAGACATGACATACATGATCTAAAACATCTCTTTCAAAGAGATTACATGCTCTCTATGAAAATAAACACATTATGTCAAAACTCTAAATGCATCTCGAGAGTATATCCTGACATAAAAACATCCTAACTAAGGATTACAAAATCTCTACCAAGGACCCCTTATGAATCCTCAAGATATTAACATCTCCAGTTACTTGAGGAACATTCACCAATAAATGATGAATATGCATCACTACCAAAGACCCATGGTACCTAGTCTCACATGGCATCGTGATTGAACCAGACACCACCAGATGTCTAACTTGCCAAATCAGCTCAGAAGGCATCTCCATCCTCATTCTATGAGGACCCAAAATCTGAAGAACTTGTTTTCTTTCTTCTTCTTCAATTTGCAATCCTTCTGAATGTGACCAACCTGCCCACAGTTCCAACACTTCGCTTTGGACTTCTTTCCAGGAGCAGAAATTTCCTCTGACTTGGATTTAGAATTTTTGTCCTTTGTCTTGCCATGAACAGCAAGGGCCTCATTGACCATCTCAAAAGATTTCCTTCATGTTTCTTTTGATAGCAATGAAGAAACCACTTCTTCCATCTTGAAAGTGGTTGTTTTACTCTCAATGGCCATTACCAGATGATCTCATGTGTCAGGCAAAGAACATAACAGAAGCATACATCGATCCTCATCATCAATCTTGACTCCCATAGAATTTAGCTGAGCAACCATCATGTTGAAAACATTTAGATGATCTACAACAGCTGTACCCTCGTCCATCTTCAAGGAATACAACTTCTTCCTTGGGAACAACTTGTTTACTAGAGATTTCCCCTGATAAATATCTCCAAGTTTCTTCCATAGAAGATGTGCAGTCATTTCCTCATGAACGTTTAATAGAATAGAGTCTACCAAATAGAGTCTGATCAATCCTCTGGCTTTTCTATCTGCAAGATCCCAGTCTTCTTGCTTCATGCCTGAAGGTTTTTTCCAGACATAGCAACCCACAGATCGTGATCAACTAGCAAATCTTCCATCTTGACTTTCCACAACTAAAAGTTTGAACCATTGAACTTCTCAATCTCCACTCATCTAGAAGTGTTTGCCATCTCAATCTACAAACAAGATACTCTGCATGACTCCCACTAAAAATAGAATTGACACAAAGAACCAACCCTACACAGCAAGGATAACACAACTAAATGGATCTGACACCACTTGTAAGGAAAGTCATGCGCGGAAATGCTTTCCTATCATCAATTCAATAGGGGATCAAGAAAGAATGCCTTTTAAAATTCTTTTGCAACACATTAAGATGACATAGACAAATGATTCAAATATCCAAACACACAGAGAAATAACACCAAGATTTACATGGGAAAACCCTTATGGGAAAAAACCCACCACCCAGCTGAAAGACTACTTTATTTATAGTAAAAGGATTACAATAAAGTTACAGTCTTAATAGAGAAGGGTATTCATTCTTAGCCTACACAGTTTAGAACTCTGCTATAACATCATGCAAAACATTCAAGACTACAAACATGCAAGACTACAAAAATGTAGCCTCTCTGCATCCCTTTGTAGTCACTCTGTTCTGCTCTGATCAGCACAGACCTATCACTTCACTCTGCTCTACTCAACCATCATTCAACTTCCTACTCTACTTGATCACACTTTAAATTATACAATAACTCCCCACAGAATACAACAATGATCACTCAGATCCTCTAACTGCAAACATGTCATCTGTCGAATCGGATCATTACATTCTTGTCAGTTAGAATAACAACTTCAGAGTATAACCGTCGAGCGACTACCATTCGGTTCATGAACTTGAGGAAACCAATTATCCCACATTCATCCGGAAGTCAGGTCGGTTCGTATTCAAGTACCCTGACAGAAACATTCCAAGTGTCCACCTACTAGTCTTTTGGACTTCGGTCCAGGCGCACACCCATAGTCGGTCTCTACTCCATCGACCATCGAAAAGACCACAAATGTGTTGCTTTGATCTCCTGATGAACTAGTAGATGACTCCACTAATGCAGCTCCAAACACATTGGCTCCATCGGCTCATCAGGATAGCCTTCAATAGGTAGACCCAATCTCTCGATGACACCATAGTGACTGTATCGGGCCATCGACATAACCCAACAATGTCATCCCGATCTCTGATGATACTTTGATTGTCGAAGGCAACTCCATCAGTCATCAACATAGCTTCCATATTGTCAACCCGATTATCGATATCAACCCGATTATCGAAGGCAAGCATCGGGGCATCAGCAAGACAACCAAACAGCTACCCCAATTGTTCAATCTTCCTTGATCTCTTTCTGCACTCCACCATGTGGCACCCCCTAATAGGCTCTGGGGTCCCTACCCTACCACCTTAACATGACCTCACTAACCACCTAGAATGAAGCTCTTCTTTGTCAAGCCCCACCTTGGTCGCCAAGTCGCAGAGGATAAACTTCATGCATCTTGTCATAGCGATATAGCGACAATCATCTGATCATCCCGGACTCGCTCACCTATTAACCAAACATAGGAAGAAGGTTCCATCGGCCATCGACATAACTATGGACAAGAAATCCTGATCCCTGATAAACTAGTAGATGACCAAAGCAGATCCATCGGGTAATTGGCATAGCATTTAGAAAACTCCTTCGATAGCCGATAACATCCCAATCGCCGAAGGTGACTTCATCGAGTATCAACGTAACACTGAACAAGTCCACCCAATAGTCAATGCTACCTTGATGACCAAAGATGACTTCATCTAGTCATCGGGATGACTTCAAACTTGCTTCTCCTAAACCCAAACAAGGAGGATAGATCGGGTAGACCTAACCTGATACTTGTCCACAACCTGATACCTTCCCACAAATTGTTCCATCAGGGTAAGTTACCCCGATCAACTCAAACACTATTCAAGAGAAATTGAGGCATATTTCCAACAACTGATTCACCCCCCCCCCCCCTCAGTGTTCCTTGGTTCCAACAGGCATGCCATGAAGAGAAAGAAATTTCTTATACCACGTGAATCAAATGGTTACACTAAGTGTGATGCCACAAGAAGTAAGGCAGTCCTTACCCTACACAGGTAAGATGACCACATGAATGATAGTGTAGGATAACAAGAATGAAAGGAATCACTTGAGGATGCTTACCCCGCATGGGTAAGATTGGCCCTTAGATGATGGTGTGGGATAATAGACATATCTAGATGTAGATAACACAAAAGTTAGTCACAATATGGATTTCAATGGTTCTATGCAACTTGATGGTCCATGTGGCAGTTGCTCGTGTTTGATCCAACAACGTGGCATGTATGAAATGAGTCAAAGATAGGTTGACCTTAGTTGATCATATGTTTTTGAAGGTAGATTTTGATGCCACGTATGCTAGTTGATCTAAGTTGATTGAGTGAATTTGACACCACGTTTGCAAGCCAATAGACTCAATAATCCACATGGCAGTCAACCAAGTTTGATCAAATAACAAAAGTCACATAACGCGGAATGTTATGCAATCTGCGATGAATGCCAATTCAGCACATCACCACCATGGCATATTTTGACCAAGTCTTTGTGGTCATATCTAGGAGATCGACGACCCAGATTTAAAATCTTTGAGGATCACAGGTTGGCATGATTTCATGTGTTTGGGAACTTATTTTACCAACTACAAAAAATGTGAACCGGTTGAATGGACAATATATGTGCAGCCTAGGAAACCGAATGAATCACATTGCATGACAATGATGCAGCCGTCTATGATGATCTACGATCGACCGACCTTATGTAGATGAATGTAGGTTCTATAAAGATGCAGGTTGTCAAATGACTAAGCTGATGTATATGTTGAAGTCACATTTGTAAAATAGTATAGCAGAGTTATGTTGGATCAAGGAGTTGTTGAAGATGTATAAATTAATGTTGTAAAAAAGAGAGTTTCAAAGCAGTGATGGTCTAAGTATAGAAGCATAGCAGAAGTTAGAGAGATTGTTGGAAAAAATGAGATTAGAGTGTAGAGTGCAGAGGATTGAGCAGAAGATGATCAGTGTGGTACAATACATCAATTGTAACTGGGTGCATAAATAGTATCTTGTTATTTACACTTTGTAATCATTTGAGTGGGTGCTCAGATCAGGGGTTGGTGCTCATAAACTGTAGGGGTTGGTTCTCCTTGGGTTAGTACCATAAACATTGTAATCAGATTTACTTGTGAGAATAGACTGGAGCAATAGACTCTTGTAGCTATTATCACTAAGGTTTTTCTCACATTAGGTTTTCCTTGTAAATACTTGTGTTATGTGTTGTGTCTAGTGCATCTTGTGTGTGTTTTGAATTTAATTTACATCTTTAGTATTTCATACTTACATCAAAATTTTTTAAAGATACATTGATTCACCCCCCTCTTAGTATCCTATTGTGTTCCTTCAATTAGTATCAGAGCCCTAGATTCCCTTATAGTAAAAAGCTTTCTCCAGCTTGGGTAGATCCTATCTTCAGAACACAATGGCTAGAAATGAGTCCTCCTCTAAAGAACCTATGTTTGATGGCACCAACTATGCTTTCTGGAGAAGAAGAATGGAAACCTACTTGTCTTCTTTAGGTTTTGATGTCTAGATGTTAGTAAAAAATGGATATACTATTCCTCAGGTTCCTCCTACCAACCTTGATGCTAAAAGGTTATATGAGGACAATGGAAAAGCTAAGAATGCAATCTTAAGCAGTCTATCTGATACAGAGTTTGTCAAAGGCATGCACTATACTTAAACAAAAGAAACATGGGATAAGCTACAAAGCATATATGATGGAGATAATAAAGTGAAAGAAGCCAAACTGCAAAATTTAAGAACTGTTTGAAATTTTGAAAATGAAACAAGAAGAGAAGATAGCTAATTATCTACAAAGAGTGGATGAGATTGTGAGAGCAATAAGAGGACTTGGAGAAGATGTCATAGATGAAGCTACTATCAAAAAGGTCCTAAGATGATTAACTACAAGGTATGACAAAAAAGTCTCTTCTATTGAAGAAACTAAGGATTTAAAGAACTTCTCTATGGACAAACTATTTGGCTCTCTGTCAGCCTATGAGATGAGAACAATAAGTGGCGAACCGCCAAAGAGAGAAGTAGCATTCAACATAACCAAGAAAGGAAAAGAAGTTGTCAATGCGGAGGAAGATGACTCAAACTCTGTTATAGCCAACTTTGCAAGGAAGCTCAAAAAGGGTTCAGGAAAATACAAAGGTAAGCTCCCTTTCAAATGTTTCAATTGTGGTAAGGTTGGACACTTTGCATCTAAATGTCCTTATGAGGAGAAGGATGAAGATGAGAATCAAAACATGAAGGATTTTGGTAAAGAGAAGATGAATAATTCTTATAAGACAAAAAGAATAAATTTTAGGAGAAAGAGCAGCCTTTACACTTTTGAAGGTGATGCATATGATGAAGAGAGTGTTTCTGAAGAATGCTACAATTATGATGAAAGAGAAGTCAATCTCTTCATGACACAAGAACTGTTACATGGTCAAGAAGAGGAAGTTGAAGCCGAGGTAGATCTTAAAGGTTAACATGTGAGTGCACTTGAAGAACTCAAAAATGTGAGGAGAGAATACAAAAAGGTTAAGTATGTTGCTGCTGAAGAACAAGACAAATTGAACAAATGTCTTGAGGAGTCTGAGCAAAACATTTCAGATTTGAGAACACAATTGGATGAAGCTAAGAGAATGTATGAGGTAACTAAATAAGATTTAGAGAATAAGGAAAGAGAGTATCAAAATATAGAGGAAGAAATTGTGAATCTCACAAAGGAACTTGAAAAGTGCAAAGATGAGCTCAAGGTGAGAATCAAGTATGAGGGTAGCACTGATGCATTGGATAAAATGTTGAGCAAACAAAAGCACTCCAAAGAAACAAAGGTTGTTGGATTTGATGCTTGTCAATTCTCTAAAGGTGAGGTCTCATCCAGTAAAGAAATACACTTCACCTCCTCAAGTGAAAATAGAAGCAAACAAACTTTTACAGTCAGCAAACCAACTGAGAAGAAGACATATGTTGTTGTTGCAAAGAACAACTAGGATGATCCAAAAGGAAAAGCCAAGGTAGATGATGGAGGCTTCACAAAGTTCAAGGACACAAGGAAGAAATCAAGAAGACCGAGTCATGTTTCTTCATAGAGAACAATGAGAAACACATTCAACAATAATTGGTATGTATCCCAATTCTATGGCTATTGCTATAAATGTAATACTTATGGTCATAGAATTGTTGATTGTAAACTTATGTGTAGGTCTCCACCTAGTTTTGAAAGTAGGAATTATTTAGCTACTCTTAGAAATGTTGACATCATTTGTTGTTATTACAATGGTGTTGGTCATAGAAGTTATGAGTGTAGGAGAAACATGTCTCAGTCCTAAAGCAATTTCCCAAGTTCATCATTCAATAAGAATGTCAAATTTTATCACTGTCAAAATCTTGGACATATAACAAAGCATTGTAGAATTAGAACATATAATAAAAAGAAGAAAATGTCAACCTTGGAACCTGAGGCAAATCCAGTTCACAAAGTAACAGCAGATAAGAATAAAGAAACCAAGCAAGTTTGGGTAGAGAAAGAAAAGGACAAGGTTGAGTCAAGTCTAATTATACAAACTGCTTTACATGCTAAAAGGAAGAACTTATGGGTAGTAGATAGTGGTTGCTCAAATCACATGACCGATGATAAGAAGAAGTTTATCAAGCTAGAAGATTGGAATGGTGATTCAGTGAGATTTGGAGACAACTCCTTAATCAAAATAAAAGGAAAAGGAACTCTGATCATAGATGGAAAATTAAAGGCTCACGATGTGTACTATATAGAAGAACTAAAACACAATCTTTTGAGTGTTATTCAAATGTGTGACAAAGGATACAAGTTTACCTTTGACTCAAAAGGATGTGAAATCATAAAAGAGAACAATGGTAAATTAGTTGCAGAAGGAAAAAGGACTGATGGAAATGTATACAACTTGAAGGAGTGTTATGAGTCCCAATGCATGATGGGACAAGTGGATGAGAGTCAGTTATGGAATAAAAGATTGGATCACATAAATTTTGATAATCTTGTTAAGGTCAGCAAGAAAGGGTATGTGAGAAACATATCATAGATCATCAAGCTAGCTAGCACTTTTTTGTGATGAGTGTCAAAGAGGAAAACAAACTAAAGTGAGCTTCAAGACAAAGAAGTATTAAACAAAAAGACAACTAGAGCTTGTGCATACTAATTTGTGTGGGCCTACTAGGATAAAATCTCTCAATGATAAGAGATATTTCATGTTGCTTATTGATTATTTTTGAAGAATGACATGGGTCACCTTTTTGCAAGACAAGTCACAGGCATTTGATGTTGGTGTTGGAAATAAGCCACACCCGAACCGATGATGGACTGGTCCAAGAGGGGCTAGTAGCTCAGTGATAAAGCACTCCAACAACGTATGGAAGGTCCTAGGTTTGAGTCCTAGCTGGTCCATGTGTGAACATGGTATCAGAGCCAGGTCCAGGCTAGGAGCCCCAAGCACATGAGAGGTGTGGCTTAAGGGAGGGTGTTGGTGTTGGAAATAAGCCACACCTGAACCGATGATGGACTGGTCCAAGAGGGGCCAGTAGCTCAATGATAGAGCACTCTAGTAGCGTATGGAAGGTCCTAGGTTCGAGTCCTACCTGGTCCATGTCTCAACATTTGAAAAATTCAAAATTTTCAAAAAATTGGTTGAAAAAGAAAATGTCTTAGATCAGACAATGGAGGTGAAATTACATCAAATGAATTTGAAGACTACTATGAAAGACATGGAATCAAAAGACAGTATTGAGCCCCTAGGACACCACAACAAAATGGTGTTGTCGAAAGGAAACACAGGATAGTCAAGGAGATGGCAAAAACAATGTTAAATGAAGCAAATTTGTCTGATGCATACTGGAAGAAGGCAATTCATATTGTTGTATATACATTAAACAGAGTTTAGCTGAGAGTAAACAGCAGGGTGACACCCTATGAGTTATGGTATGATAGAAAACCCTTAGTCAAGCATTTCAAGGTGTTTGGAAGCAAATGTTTTATCAAAAGAGATGAGGATGCATTAGGTAGATTTGAATCAAGATGTGAAGAAGGTATCTTCTTGGGTTACTCTTCTCATAACAAGGCCTACAAGTATTTCAACAAAAGAATAAAGAGAGTGATTGAAAGTGTAAATGTCAAGATAGATAAGGATTTTCACAAAGGAAATCAAAACACAGTAAATCAGATTGAAGAACCATACATTGAAGATGATGAGCAACCTGAAAGTGAACAAGAAGCACCTAGCAAGGCTCCAAATGGGTATGTTCAAAAGAATCATCCTGAAGATCAGATTATTGGCAACAAAAATGATGGTGTGCAAACTAGGAAAAGACTTGCAAGGAACAATGAGCAAGTTAACTTTTGCCTCTTGATAGAAATGGAACCAAAGAATTATGATGAAGCCAGCAAGAGTGAGACATGGATAAAAGCTATGAAACAAGAGTTGCAGTAGATAGAAAAGAACAAGACATGGGAATTAGTTCCTAGACCTGTTGATAAGAATGTCATTAGCACTAAATGGGTCTACAGGAACAAAATGAATGAAGAAGGAAAAGCGATAAGGAACAAAGCAAGGCTTATGTGCAAGGGATATGCTCAAGTTGAATGGATAGATTTTGAGGAGACATTTGCACCAGTTGCAAGACTTGAAGCAATCAAAATGTTCCTGGCATTCTCAACCTATAAAGGATACAAAGTATATCAAATGGATGTCAAATCTACATTCTTGAATGGCAATCTGGAGGAAGAATTATACATAGAGCAACCTGGAGGATTTCAACTACATGAAGATGAGAATTTTGTATGCAAATTGAAGAAAGCACTATATGGTCTAAATCAGGCACCTAGAGCATGGTATTATAGGTTGGATAAGAATCTCCATCAGCAAGGCTTTAGGAAGGGAAATTCTGACAATAATTTATACATTAAGGAAGAAGGTGGACACGTGATCTTAGTTGTGGTGTATGTAGATGACACCATCTTTGGAGGAAACAAGTCCATACCTTATGCAAAGAATTTGCTGATCAAATACAGTCTGAGTTTGAGATGTCCATGCTTGGTGATGAGTTGTCATATTTTCTTGGATTGCAGATTTCTCGGTTAGATAAAGGTATATTTATTTCATAAATCAAGTATGCTAAAGAAATGTTGAAGAAGTTCTAGATGGAGGACAGAAAACTGGTTAGTACCCCCATGGTGACTAGATGCAAGCTAAGTAAAGATGATGAGTCACCCAGTGTAGATCAGACTTTGTATAGATCAATGATTAGGAGTTTGTTATATCTAACAACATCAAGGCCTGATATAATTCAAGCGGTGTGCATGGTGGCAAGTTTTCAAGTAGCTCCTAAGAAATCACATGTGAATGCAGTAAAAAGAATATTCAAGTACCTACATAGTACACTCAATTATGGCTTATGGTATCCAAAGAAAGTAAATTTCACTTTACAAGCCTATAATGATGTTGATTGGGCAGGATGTGTAGATGACAGGAAGAGCACTAGTGGTGGAGCTTTCTTCCTTGGAGACAAGTTAGTTTCATGGCACAACGAGAAGCAAGAATCCATTTCATTATCTAATACTAAAGCTTAATACATTGCAACTACCACATGTTGCTCACAAGTAGTGTGGATGAAGCCGACACTCAAGGACATTCAAGTAGAGTTTAGAGACCCCATTCCTATCATGTGTGACAATTCTAGTGCTATAAATATATCAAAGAAACATGTTATGCATTCAAGGACAAAGCACATAGCCATCAAGTATCATTTACTCAGGGAAAAGGTTGCAAAGAAAGAGATAAAAGTTGAATATGTGTGCAATGGTGAACAAGCAACTGATATATTTACTAAGCCACAGCCCAAGGACACCTTTCAATATTTGAGACTCAAATTGGGAGTTGTACCACTTTCTTTGAGTACTTAAGTATTTTTTGAGGTTTGTGGTTTAGGGGGAGCATACTGTTTTACTATTTTCATCCTTGAACCTCATGTTTGTCCCAGGGGGAGAACAACAAGTCTGAGTGTGTTGTAAGTCAAGCCCTTTATCATTGTTGTCAAAGGGAGAGAATAATAGTGTGGTCTGAATATTGATATCAATGCCAAAGGTGGAGTTTGTTGGCATTAGATTGTCATAGATTATCATTGATGTCAACAATTGGGAAGATGCAGTGGAGAGACTTGCAGAGATCAAAATGACAAAGATGGTGTTGTGCAACATCATATAACATGACATGTTATATAACATGCCATGTTAGTACATGGAGATACAGAAGGAAAGCTTGGAATGTGTTATTAGTATTGGTATTTTGGTATGGTTTTGTCATTGATGTCAACACCTACTAAAACTCTAAGCACTTTGGAGATCCAGCAACATTCACCAGCAAGCAAGTGACTTTTGCACAGCCACTGGTATATGGTTCACCGGCAGGAAATAATGATCACCGACACTTGAAATGACTTGGAAAACACTTGGTAATGTTGAAGATGTTGTTTGGACATCTTATCTTGGAGAATTGTTTATTGGAATATTCATATTTGCATATTTGCTATTACCGACAAATAGGTCCAGGGTTACACTGGCAGGTTTATCTTTTCCAGATCAGCATGACACGCTATGGAGATGATTAATTAATGTTGTAAATGTATTAAGCCGACATGTTCAATCGGTTATTTCATCGGATATTTGTTTTATTCATAAAATATTTTATTGTAATATCTTGTAGAGCCGACCTACTAAAATTGGTCCTAGGTTATGGTATAAATGTAAGGTCTTAATTGTAAGATCAATGTGGGAATGTGAAAAGGGTTTTGTGTGAAGGTATATACGAGATTAAGCAGAGCTACACACGCAGACATCATTTGAAGATGAAGCTAGGTTTTTGTGAAAGCATATCAAAACTACACCGGTACTGAATCCAACATATGAAGATGCTATTTTGAGCAGTACATTATTATTGGATTTAACCATCCAACTGTAAGTCAGTGTGACTTCCCTTATGTGTTTGAGCGGTGAGCTCTAGGTGCTTGGCCTATCTGCATGTGCAGACCCCATTTATGTACACTTACTATCTGCAGTAGTATCATCTGATTGTGGGTAAGGTTTCCCACTATGGTTTTTCCCCTTACAGGGTTTCCACGTACAAATATTAGTGTTATGTGTTGTGGATGACTTTGTCTTTTAATTTCATACATTAATCTTCACTGGTATTGCATTTATCAGTTCATTTTGTCCACCAGTATAACAGACTGTCTCATCAGTATTAAGCAGTAAATTGATTAAGTTGTTTTTGGTTAGTATTATTAAGACAACTGATTCACCCCCCCCCCTCTCAGTTGTCCCCGAGACCCAACAATTGGTATCAGAGCCTAGTCTTTTTTTGCAAAAGTTTAACAACTTGAGGAGATCCAATGTCTACTAACTATTTCAGGAAAGACAGTCCTAAACTTGATGGAACCAACTATGGCATATGGAAGATTGGGATGGAGACACATCTGAATTGCATTGGAAAGGACATTTGGGATGTAACAAAGAATGGATATACTACTCCTACTCAAAGTCGGCCTAATCCACCAAATCTGACTAAGGATGAGGAAAATGATTGCAAGGCAAGAGAAGCACTCTTAAGCACTCTATCAGATCAGCAAATCATGGGATTATCAGATAGGTCTACTGCTAAAGCTATTTGGGATCACTTGGAAACACTAAATGAAGGAGATTCCATAGTTAAGATTGCAAAAATTGAAAGCTTCCGAGTCAGGTATGAAAGTCTGAAAATGGAAGAGGATGAAAGAATTTCTGCTTTTATGGAAAGAGTAAATGAAATTGTTTTGGGTATTAAATATTGTGGAGGAACCTTAAGTGAAGATGAAATTGTTTCAAAATTTTTAAGAGGATTTCCACCAGCATATAAAATGAAGGTTACTACAATAAATGAACTTAGAACAATGCCTAACACTTCAGTAACTAGGGATACATTGATTGGAAAACTATCAGCCTTTGAAATTGAAGAATGTGGTCTTGCTGCTACTATAAAAATAGATTTAGCTTTTAAAGCATGAACATCATCTGCACCATCATTTGACAAATCTGATTGGAAAGCCTTTTATGCAAAAGAACTTGAAGAAAGCAGGAGAGAAAATGAAGAACTTGAACAACTTGAAGCACTATTTGCAAGAAAAATGCCTAAAGGTCCAGTTGGACATAAGTATGAAGGTAAAGAACCCTTTAAATGTTTTAACTACAATAAGATTGGTCATATGGCTTCAAGATGCCCTGATAGACATGTTAGGTTAAGAGAAGAAGCTAGAAGGACATACAAGCCTAACCCTGAATATCAGAGATACAAATTCAAGAAGAATAAGGACAAATCTTGTTATGTTGATGATGAAGAAGTCACTGATGATTCTGATGAGGATTCGACAAACAATGGATGGGTTTTTGTGGCTATAACAGAAGATCAACCAGCACCTGCAGAACAACTGGTAGAACAAGCCTTGGCTGCTAGAATTGAAACTAAGGATGAATGGATCATTGATTCTGGATGCTCACATCACATGACTGGTGACAAAAGTAAATTCTTAACTTTTCAGGAGTACAATGGAGGTCTAGTAAGATTTGAAGATGACAAAGCTTGTTCAATTAAAGGTAAGGGTTCAATATCTCTTGATGGTAAGCATAACACTGAAAATGTTTACTATGTTGAAGGATTAAAGCATAATCTTTTGAGTGTTGGTCAATTACTTGAGAAAGGATTTCAGTTACAATTTAAGAATGGTAAATGCAAAATAATGATCAGAATTGGTTTAGAAATTGCAACCGGTAATCAGACTAGAGGTAATATCTTTCATTTGAATAACAGTGAAAAGACATGCTTGATTGCACATATTGATGAAAGTTGGTTATGGCATAAGAGACTCTATCATGTAAATTTTGATTGCATGGTAAAGATCAGTACTACTAAGGCAGTTAGAGATTTCCCTAAAATTGTCAAACCTCACAACACAGTATGTAAGGAATGTCAATTTGGAAAACAGGTTGAGCTAGTTTCAAAAGTATTCCAAAAAAATCAAATAATGCTCTTGATTTAATTCATACTGATTTATGTGGTCCAACTAGAACTAAAAGTTTGCAAGGTGATAGATACTTCATGCTAATCATTGATGACTACTCTAGAATGTGTTGGGTTACTTTTCTCAGAGAAAAATCAGAAGCACTTGGAAAGTTCAAATTATTCAAAGCAATGGTTGAAAATGAAACCAGTAAGAAAATAAAATGTTTAAGATCAGATCAAGGAGGTGAATTTACATCTAAGGAATTTAATACCTACTGTGAAGTGAATGGAATCAGAAGACAATTATCAGCACCCCAGACACCACAGTAGAATGGAGTTGTAGAAAGGAAGAACATAACTATCTTGGATGCAGCAAGAAGTATGTTGTCTGAATCAAATCTACCACATGTATATTGGAGAGAAGCAGTAAGTACAGTAGTCTATACATTCAACAAAGTTCACATCAAAGGTGAAACAGTAAGACCCCTCATGAACTATGGTTTGGCATTACTCCTACTCTTAAATATTTCAGAATTTTTGGAAGTAAATGCTATATTAGAAGAGATGAGTATATTGGGAAATTTGATCCTAGAAGTGATGAAGGAATATTTTTAGGTTATTCATCTAAGAGTAAAGAATATAGATGTTTTAACAAGAGATTGCAAAAAATTGTTGAAAGCACAAATGTAAAGATTGATGAACAATTCAGAGGAACTTCAAGGTATATGGATTTTGAACCGGCAATAGAAATTTTGATGAATGAACCTACACTGAATCCACCAGTACAGAGTGAAGATCCAATTACATCGGTATCATCTGAAAATTCCACAGTAGCTGAGGAACAACAGCAAACAAAGACACCCCGGTATGTAAGATTGAATCATTCTAAAGATCAGATAATAGGAAACAAATATAGAGGAGTTATGACAAGAGGAAGATTGGCAAATGAAGAGGTATGTCTTATTTCTCAAATTGAACCATCATCAATTAATGAGGCATGTGAAGATAAATTTTGGATTAAAGCTATGGAAGAAGAATTAGAACAGATTGAAAAGAATGACACATGGACATTAGTTCCCCGGCCTAAAGATAAAAATGTTATTGGAACCAAATGGGTATTTAGAAACAAACTTAATGAAAATGGTGAAGTAATCAAAAACAAAGCAAGACTAGTGTGTATGGGATATTCTCAGAAAGAAGGAATTGATTACAATGAAACCTTTGCACCGGTAGCTAGAATTGAGGCAATTAGATTATTCTTGGCTTTTGCAGCTCATAAGAACTATAAAGTATTTCAGATGAATATTAAATATGCATTTTTGAATGGAATTCTTGAAGAAGAAGTTTACATTGAACAACCTGATGGATTTTCTTTGACAGAAGACAAAGATATGGTTTGCAGGTTAAGGAAAGCTTTATATGGGTTGAAGCAAGCTCCAAGAGCTTGGTATGCAAGATTAGATAAGTATCTTTTGAAGATTGGTTTCTCTAAAGGAAATGCAGATAGTAATTTATACTATAAAATAACTAATGATGACATCTTGGTTATAGAAGTTTTTGTTGATGATATAATATTTGGAGGAGAAGATGGATTATGTAAGATTTCTCTATCAAAATGCAACAAGAATTTGAAATGTCTATGATTGGAGAAGTAAAATTCTTTTTAGGATTACAAATCTCACAGACTGACAAAGGTATATTCTTGAGTCAATCAAAATACTTAAAAGAGCTACTAAAGAAATTTGGGATGGAGAACTCTAAACCGGTAAGCACACCTATGACTACAAATGACAAATTAGCACTAAGAGATGAATCAACACCTGTTAATCCAACTAGGTACAAATCTATGATAGGAGGTTTACTGTATTTAACATAAACAAGACCAGATATTATGAATGCAGTCTGTATTGTTTCAAGATTTCAAAGTAATCCTAGAGAAAATCATGAATCAGTAGTAAAAAGGATTTTTCGGTACTTACAAGGCATTACAAATCTTGGCTTATGGTATCCTAGAGATGAAAACTTTGAATTATGTACATACACAGATGCAAATTGGGCAGGAGATGTAGATGACAGGAAAAGCACCACCGGTGGAGCATTTTTCCTTGGAAGCAGATTAATTTCTTGGTTAAGTAAGAAACGGAGTTGCACATCTTTATCAACAGCAGAATCAAAATATGTTGCAGCAGCAACAAATTGTACACAGGTATTATGGCTTAAACAAATGTTAAAAGACATAAAGGTAAATTGCAAGGAACCTATAACTATCTACTGTGATAACACTACAGCAATTGACATATCAAAGAATCCGGTACAACATTCTAAAACTAAACATGTTTCTATCAAACTAAACTTTCTGAAAGAAAATGTTGAAGCAAAAATAGTCAAAATGGTTTATGTGAATACTAAAGAGCAGATTGCAGATATTTTTACTAAACCTCTACCTAAGGAGACTTTTGAGTATCTAAGAGATCGGCTTGGGGTCATACCCCCACCGGTAGACACTTAGACAGTTGATGATCGTCATCAACCGGTAGAACAAACAAAAGAAATCTTTTACTCCAGCTTTGATGAGGAAGCTACTTCTCAAGGGGAGTAGTTGGTATATTATAAGTAGTTGGTATTTTGTATACTAATTTTGTAACTTTGGCATTTGATGTCAAAGGGGGAGAGATATCTATTGGAAAAACACATTGAAAAACACAGTATCTTTTGGAAAAGATTGGTATAGAAAAGCATAAAGAAACTCATATTACTCTCAGGGGGAGAGATTGTTACTTTGGGGAGATTATTGGTTTTTATTTGGCATTTCTATTTTTGGCACTTTGATGGTTTTTCCATCTTGTGTTGCCATCAATGCCAAAGGGGGAGATTGTTGGTATTTTGGTATGGTTTTGTCATTGATGTCAACACCTACTAAAACTCTAAGCACTTTGGAGATCCAACAACATTCACTGGCAAGCAAGTGACTTTTTCACAGCCACTGGTATATGGTTCACCGGCAGGAAATAATGATCACCGGCACTTGAAATGACTTGGAAAACACTTGGTAATGTTGAAGACATTGTTTGGACATCTTATCTTGGAGAATTGTTTATTGGAATATTCGTATTTGCATATTTGCTGTTACCGGCAAATAGGTCCAGGGTTACACCGGCAGGTTTATCTTTTCTAGATCAGCATGGCACGCTATGGAGATGATTAATTAATGTTGTAAATGCATTAATCTGACATGTTCAATCAGTTATTTCATCGGATATTTGTTTTGTTCATAAAATATTTTATTGTAATATCTTGTAGAGCCGACCTAAAATTGGTCCTAGATTATGGTATAAATGTAAGGTCTTAATTGTAAGATCGATGTGGGAATGTGAAAAAGGTTTTGTGCGAAGGTATATGTGAGATTAAGCAGAGCTACACATGCAGACATCATTTGAAGGTGAAGCTAGGTTTTTGTGAAAGCATATCAGAACTACACTGGTACTGAATCCAGCATATGAAGATGCTATTTTGAGCAGTACATTATTATTGGATTTAACCATCCAACTGTAAGTCAGTGTGACTTCCCTTATGTGTTTGAGCAATGAGCTCTAGGCACTTGGCCTTTCTGCATGTGCAGGCCCCATTTATGTACACTTACTATCTGCAGTAGTATCATCTGATTGTGGGTAAGGTTTCCCATCGTGGTTTTTCCCCTTACAGGGTTTCCACGTACAAATATTGGTGTTATGTGTTGTGGATGACTTTGTCTTTTAATTTCATACATTAATCTTCACCGGTATTGCATTTATCAGTTAATTTTGTCCACTGGTATAACAGACTGTCTCACCGGTATTAAGCAGTAAATTGATTAAGTTGTTTTTGGTTAGTATTATTAAGACAACTGATTCACCCCCCCCCCCCTCTCAGTTGTCCCTGGGACCCAACAATTAGGACAGACATTTGGATAAAGAAGATAAAGGTCAGTGAAGTGGTTAAGGTATTGTGCAATCTAGTTCGAATCAGAAAAAGTATTGCTGCAATTGTATAACATGTAGGTGTATGCAAGAAAAGTGGTGCAATGAAATGGAAATTACCAAAAATATTCAAAGACTTGCCCACACACCAATGGGACTCTTGGTGCAAGTTATGGAGCTATGTGGAATAGCTCAACTTACCAAGGGGTGTTTCATTGTTCTCTATCTCACAAGACCCCTCAAGCCAATGCCTTTTCTCTCAGATCACTGAACAAAGTGACTTAGGGATGACAATTGTGAGAATGAGGGATGCTTTTGATCAATCTTAGTATGAATGCATCCTATCTATGCATGATTTTAATAAATGAGCTAAACTAGTGATGATAAGATGACAAGATTAGTAAAAATACTATCCTAACATGATATACTAGTTTATATGATTTAACTAAGATGATAGAAATGCTTCTAAAATGATCATTATATTTATTTATATTACAAAGAGAGACTAAATGCTTTGCTAAAATTGAGTATAAGTATGATGATAAAGACTTGGATGATGAGAATGAGGGATGAGGGTTGTATTTATAGGAGAAACAGGGCAATGGATAGTCAAGATTGGATGATCCTATCAAGGGTCAGGATTGAAAGTTATCAATTCATGTTTACAATTCTCACCAATGAAATGGTGACAATTGTCAACATAAGACTACTTGAGAGGGTATGTAAGAAGCATTAAATGCTTGAGAAGACCTCATGGTTACCTTGCGAGGTAAGGGTTAAGGTTAGGTTAAGGTTATCCATTGGATAAAGCTTTTAACCAAGGGGTAAACTCTTGTGCAAGGGTTAAAGGGATAACCATGGTCAAAGCAACGAATGCTTGATGAGATCTTTGGGTTAGATGAGGGTTGAGTTAGGCAAAAATTCTCTAACCATGCCACAAAGGGTTAGTTAGCCATTAATGGTTTTAAAGACTTTGGGGACAAATTTGTAAGAGTCCTTCCAAATTTGGGGGTATTCAACAAGTTAGCTTGTTGAAGGCATAAAGGCTTTAATGTCTTTGGAAGACTTTACTCCAAATTTGAGAAGTGACATCCTCAAATTTAGGGAAAGGGGATAATTGAAGGGTTTAGGCTAATTGATTAGGATTAGATGGGTTCTAGAGGAATCTAGAAAGAGGGTTAGGAGGCAAGTGGGAGATGTAGGAAAATGCAAGTGGGTGAGGGATAATAGAATTAATTATTTCAATTGTGGTTGCAAGTGGAGGATATAAATAAATTAGATTTATTTATTTGGAGTGAACTATTTAATTAAATGTAAATTTAATTAAAAGTAGAGAGAAGGGATTTAATTAAATAAAATAACTTATTCAATTAAATTATGTGAAAGGATTAAGTGAATTTAAATAAATTGAATAATTTATTTAATCAAATAGAGGAATGTGGATGATTTAATTAAATTAGATTTAACTAAATAGAGGAATGAGGATAAAATGAAAATTAAATATTCATTTAGGAATATGGTCATTTTATACGTCTACAGTAGGTTATCACATTTGATGAAACTATAGAAGGTGATTGGACTTGTCAATAACATGAGGGTTATATAACTGCAAATGTCAATAACACGATAGATATATGATTGCAGTTGTCAATAACATGACAGGTTAGTCGTGTTAGTCTTGTGACAGAAGATATCAATAACTAGAAGGTTATCGCAGTTGAAAATTGCAGAAGAATTGCATAACACGATGGTTATGGAAGTTATTGCTCTAGGGTGTGCATCACACACTGTGTTATTGACTACTTGTCAAGGTGCTACCCCACAACATTGAAATGTGAGAAGCAATAGTCATGTGGTATAGGAGTTTCAAAGAAGATAAAGACTCCCCATTATCTTGCATTGTGCTTGTATGGAGAATGATGATCGTGCAAGATAACACTCAAGTAAAGAAAATAGTGTTACACACTATCCCGCATCATGTGTGACAGAGTGAAAATGGTCGTGCGGGGTAAGACTATAGTGGCACCCCCCCTAATCCCACATAATGCAAGAAGAAGCAAAGAAGACTATATCCCGCATGGGTTAGAAGGTCATGCTAAGTATAGTGCAAGATAACAAATGTGAAGAGAAGCTTCAGAAGAATAACATAAGCTTATCTCGTATGGGTTAGAAGGTTGCTCAAGGTGATGTGTGAGATAACTAGAATGAAGGCATGCCATGAAGAGTAAGAAATTCCTTATCCCACGTGAATCAAATGGTTACACTAAGTGTGATGCCACAAGAATTATGGCGGTCCTTACCCTGCATGGGTAAGATGACCTCGTGAATGATTGTGCGAGCTAATAAGAATGAAAGGAATCACTTGAGGATGCTTACCCCACATGGGTAAGATAGGCCCTTAGATGATGGTAAGAGATAACAGACATATCTGGATGCGGATAACACAAAAGTCACAGTATGGAATTTGATGATTCTGTATAGCCTGATGGTCCATGTGGCAATTGATCGAGTTTGATCTAAAGACATGACATGTACGGAACGAGTCAAATGCAAGTTGACCACAATTGATCGTATGTTTTTGAAGGCAGATTTTGATGCCACATATACTAGTTGACCGAAGATGACTAAGAGATTTTGACACCATGTTTGCAAGCTAATATACTCAATAATCCATGTGGTAGTCAACCATGTTTGATTAGATAACACAAGTCGCATAACATGCAATGTTATGCAACCTATGATGAATGTCAGTTTATTACACCACCACCATAGCATATTTTGACCAAGTCTTTTTGGTCATATCTAGGAGATCAATGACCCAAATTTAAAATCTTTGAAGATCACAGGTTGGCGTGATTTCATGTGTCTAGGAACTTGTTTTTCCAACTAGAGGAGATGTGAACCGATTGAATGGACGATCTATGTGTAGCTTAGGAAATTGAATGGATCACATTGCATGACAACGATGCAATCATTTGTGATGCTCTATGATCGACCGACCTAATGGAGATGAATGCAAGTTCTATAAAGATGCAGGTTGTCAACTGACTAAGCTAATGTATACATTGAAGTCATATTTATGAAATAATATAACAGAGTTGTGTTGGATCAACGAGTTGTTGAAGATGTAGAAATTAATGTTGTAGAAAATAAAGAGTTTCATAGCAGTGATGGTCTAAGTGTAGAAGTTGAAGAGATAGTTACAAAAAATGAGATCACATATCAGAGTGTAGAGGATTGAGAAAAACATGATCAGTGTGGTACAATACATCAATTATAACTAGGTTCATAAATAGTATCTTGTTATTTATACTTTGTAATCATCTGAGTGGGTGCTCAGATCAAGGGTTGGTGCTCATAAGTTGTAGGGGTTGGTGCTCCTTGGGTTGGTGCCCTAAACATTGTAATCATATTTACTTATGAGGTTGGATTGGAGTAATAGACTCCAGCAGGTATTCTCACTAAGGTTTTTCCCACATTGGGTTTTCCTCATAAATACTTGTGTTATGTGGTGTGTCTTGTGTGTGTGTTCTCAATTTGATTTGCATCTTTAGTATTTGCACACTTAGATCAAATTTTTTTAAAGATACATTGATTCACCCCCCTCTCAGTGTCCTATTGTGTTCCTTCAGGACCCTTTGTCCTTGAAGTCAAAGGGGGAGAAATGGAGAAATATGAGTGATATGAGTAAGGGGGAGATATATGTTGATATATATGTGCACATGTTTCTTTTTGAGACTTTTCTTTTTGAGATGTTTTGCCATAAATGACAAAGAGGGGCATTGTTAGATTTATGTGAATGTCATCATTAATGTCAAACCCTATGATCCAGTTAGGAATGGATGTACAATGTTGAGAACCAATGGAAGTCAGATATGTATGGTGAGTAATAGTGGAAGATAGGTATGTATGTGATATTAAGCAGTGAGGTATGTATGGTTTATAAGAGTATTTTTTGGAAGATCCTTTGCTCTAGAATCAAATGTTTTGGTTAGCCATGGTTGTTATCAAGTGTTGGTATTGGTTGTGGTAGTTAAATTTTTATATGGACATTAGTATTAAAATATTTTCTATGAATTCTATCCTCTAGAATATGTGGCATTCGTATATTGAAGATGGAAGTCGTTATGCTTGGAATTTGTGTCTATGGGTCGGGCACACTTTTTTTTTGTTATGGTAATTGGAGCATGTGTTCTGGTAATTAAGAAGTGTGTAGAAGATTAGTGAAGGCCAACTTGGTTGTTGTGTTTTGGTCAGATAATATTTGAGTAGCGTGTTGATTAGAGCAATGCATTAATGTATAAACCTTTTGTGCTTGATCGATATGTTATCTTGGTATATGTTCTTACCGGTATATATATGTATAGAAGATATAGGTTTGTGGATGAATATAATGGAGTGTGTGAAATGTGAACAAGAGAGTGTGAATGATAGAGTAGTGGTAGGTGAGGTATGCAAATAAAGTTTAAAAGATAGAGAAAAAAGTATATACCAGCAATGTGCAGTGTGAGTAGTGGAGTATGATGTGTGTGTAAGTTGTGGATAGATTTGTAATAATCCCTTATCGGATCTACTATAGGAATTTGTGGATAGAGTTGCAGTAATCCCTTACTATATTTGTTGTAGGTAGTTGGGGACAAAGTTGCAGCAATCCGTTACAAGATCTGTTGCGGGCAGTTATGGATAGAGTTGTAATAATCCCTTATCGAATCTATTGCAGGCAGTTGTGGACAGGTTAGAGAGATCCCTTATTGGATATGTTGTAAGTTGTTGTTTTGATATCCAAGCTTATCTTGGAACTGACCCCATGCATTTGGAGATGCAATTTTCTTTAGTTCACTTATTTCTATTGCAGTGAGCATTTCAACAATGAGCCTTATTGGATTTCGGTAGTGAGCCATTTTGTAATCTGGTAGTGAGTCATCCGGTACTGATCCACCCTTTTGTAAACACCATATAACTAGGTATATTATCTTGAGAGTTAACCCTCTCCATTTTTTTTCCATTTGGGTTTTCCACATATAAAAATCTAGTGTCTATCTTGTGATTATCTTTTTTGTTTATTATGCATTTGTTGTTTCATGTTGATAAGATTAATTGCTAAGGTTAAATCGGTGGAAAGTTGTTATTATTGTGGGAATATTGATTGACCCTCCCTCTCAATATTCTACTCCATTAAACCAATCAACAAATGTAAACTTCTTCTTCTAGATCTCCATTCAAGAATTTTGATTTAACATCCATCTGATAAACTCTAACATTCTTGTAAGTAGAAAATGCAAGAAACATGTGTATAACTTTCATCCTTGCTACTGAAGAAAAAGTTTCTTCAAAGTATATACCTTCTACTTGAGAATATCCTTTGCATAATAGTCTTTCTTTATTCCTTGTCACTTTTTCTTGCTCATTCAACTTATTTCTGAATACCCACTTAGTTCTCATCACATTCTTGTCCACCGGTCTAGGTATCAACTCCCAAGTCTATTTTTTCTAAATCTGATTTAGTTATTTTTCCATTACCTTTACCCAAATTTCATCTTTTCCTACTTCCTCATAAGTCTTCAACCCAACCATTGATAGAAATTAGTAAATGGATTAATCTTGAGCTTCTGCAATCATCCTTCATGTCTGAACACCTTTTGTTTTGTCTCCAATTCTCTGATTTTTAAATGATTCCTCTGACATACTTGGTAGGAAATTTATCCTCCAGTAAAACCAACAATCCATTTAGATACTCAGCAATGGGTTGATGAGGATATAGACTCATAAGTGGATTGTGTTATTGAATTAGCCATGGTCACACTAACATATTGAAGAGTATGAAGAATATGTTGATAAAGGAGAAAAACTGGATAACATTGAGAAACTTTGTAAAGAGATTGAAGGAAATTTTTCACAAAAGAAGGAAGAAAACGAGAATCAGAGGAAAATTTTAAGTCATCATGACCAATATACTTGTCTTTTAAATACTCTTATCAAAGATCTAGTCGAAAGGGAAAATCATACAAAGGAAATTTTACTCTCGTCAAATAAGTCCGTCTTTATTAATTCATTTTTGCCTATTGGACAAGAACAGGAATTAAAACTTCTCTGGTATAACATATAGAGGCATTGGCTTGGGAATATAAATATATGAGAGGAATTCACCCTTCAATTTTCACACATCATATTTATACAGAGGATGTCAAACCAATAAGACAATGACAAAGATGTATTAATCCATCTTTGAAGGATTTTGTTAAAACTGAAATAGAGAAGTTATTGAAAGTGGGATTTATTTACCCAATCTCTGATAGTCACTGGGTGTCACCTTTAGTCATTATGCCTAAAAAGAATGGGAAGTGGTGTGTTTGTGTTGACTACAGGGAATTGAACAAAGCCACTAAGAAGGATTATTTTCCATTACCCTTCATTGGTCAAGTTCTCGATAACTTAGCTGGTAGTAACTACTTCTCTTTCCTGGATGGGTTTAGTGGTTATAATCAAATACAAGTAGCCCCTAAATATTAGGATAAAACAACATTCACATGTCCTTGGGGAACTTTTGCATATAGATTTTTACCATTTGGACTCAGTAATGCACCTGCCACTTTTCAAAGAGTTGTTCTAGCCATTTTTACTTATTTAACTACTTCATGTGTAGAAGTTTATATGGATGGTTTTTTGGTTCATGAAAAAACATATGAAGAGGCATTAGAAAGTTTGGAAAAAGTGTTATAAAGATGCAAAGATCATATATTTTCACTCAACCATGAGAAATGCTCACTCATGATGACAAAAGAAAATGTTTTAGGACATCATATCTCTAATGAAGGCATTAAGGTTGATCCAAAGAAAGTTGAAGTCACCCAACAAATATAAGTTCCAAGAACTCAGACTGATGTTAGAAGCTTTCTTAGTCATGTAGGTTATTACAAAAGATTCATAGCGGGATTTAGTAAAATTGTTGAGCCATTGTTCACTTTACTAAAGAAGGATTCAAAAAATTTATGGACAGATGATTGTCAAAAGTCATTTGAAAATATAAAACATGATTTGACTATCTATCCAATAATCAAGGGACCTATATGGGAAGAACCATTTCATATACATACTGATGCATCCAATTTTTCCATTGGAGCAATTTTAGGATAGAAGGATGAAAATGGATCAATGCATACCATTTACATATCAGTAAAAATTTGAGTCCAGCTGAGAGGAATTATACAACAACTAAGAAGGAATTTTTAGTTGTTGTGTATGCTATAAACAAATTTAGACATTATATCACTGGTTATAAAACTTTTATTCATAGAGATCATGCAACCATTTGTTATTTAATGAACAAAGTTGTGGTAGGTGGTCACATAATCAGATGGCTATTGCTTTTGCAAGAATTTGATATAACTATTGTAAATAAACCATGAAAAGATAATGTTGTAGCTGATTTTCTCTCTAGAATGATTTTGCAGGGCAATGATGAACTAGTTAATGATGTCTTTCTGGGTGAACACTTGTTTTCTATCTCAATACAAGCACCATGGTTTGCAGATATTGCAAATTACCCTATAACAGGGAAGTGCCCAAATTATTTCAACCCTAAACAAAAGAAATGATTGATTCTTGAAAGTTCTAGATTCCAATGGATTGATGGATTGTTATTTAAAATATGTCCTGACCATATTCTTCACAGGTGTGTACAGAAGATTGATGTTTATGAAATTATATATGCATGTCATAATGAACCAAAGGGTGGACATTATTCAATGATAAGAAAAGTTCATAAGATCTTGGAAGCAAACTATTTTTGGCCTTCCATGACTAAAAATGTTTCATTTTATGTGAAACATTGTGATGAATGCCAGCACATGGGGAGACCGACAACAACAATGGAGATGCCTCTTCAACCACAGATAGTTCTAGAGTCTTTTGAGAAGTGGGGTATTCACTTTGTGGGACATATAGATCCTCCTTCTAAAGGGTATCATTATACTTTGGTCTGTACAGATTATGTTACAAAATAGGCTGAAGTGAATGATGGTATGATGAAACAATAATTATCCGGTAGAATACTAAGAGGGGGGGTGAATCAGTATATTGAAAAACTGATACAAAGTTCCCAAACTCAAACTTCATCAAACAAAATAAACATATCTCAGTCAAGATTAATATTCATGGGAATACTTGACATTAATTGGTTTAACTGTTATGACAACTTTTAACAGTAAACACCTTCAATCTTGCAAACATCAACAATGCTTAATCTTAACTCAACATATTCATCTCTCAATTCTTATACTTAACATGCCTTATCAGAAGTTAACCAAATCAACAAATCAGATCATAGCCACAAAAGCATTCACCACTTGACACAAATGTTTATACGTGGAAAACCCAAATAGGTAAAAACCATGGTGAGATGGGACTTGCAAGGATAGCTATCTAAACTCTTTTGAAGTTCACCCTATTAGGAGCCAAAGCCTATTAGAGCTTTACAATAAGTCTTGTTAAGGACTAATTCCGATTAGGAATCACTTGGTTAAGGGATTTACAAATATGCCTTGTTAGCAGCACAATACCTTGTTAGGAGTAACCTCGCTAGAGGATTTAAGAATCCAAGTTAATGGACCACCTTGTTAGAGGATTTAGTGAGTAACCAAGCTTGTTATAGCTTACCCAGTTAAGAGATTTTACTTCTGATGTAATTGTTAGAAAACAACAAGCTTTCTTGATCTGTCTGAGTAGCACTATCTTTGCTTGATTAGATCCTTCTAAGCTTCAATCTACCTTCACTCAAAGTATAGATCCATTCACTGGTTGGGAAACCAAACACTCAACAGGTTTTCTACCAATCTATCCAACAACCTTTACAAACAACTTCATCGACCTTAAATACAAATCAATTAGGTCAGTAACACAACAAAAACCTAATTCTCATCATTGATATTACAAACAAGTCAATTCAATCTTGACCATTAGAAATCATGACAATCTCATCACATTCTTCAAGACAATTCCAATCGCTCCATGATCACTGCTCCATTGGACTTTGTAACTCATCACAAGCTATGTATTAAATGCAATCCACTTTGCTCCTTCCCTAGACAATAAGCAAACATGCCAAACCAATTTGAATTTATCCTCATATAATGATCACATGTGTCTCCATCATTACCACTCATCAGATAATAAACCAACAAACTTGATTGGTTAGGGTTTAATAGCTGATAGGGTTTACTAGTTACATTACATAGAAATATTTAACCCTTTACACTGGTTCACCGGTTCAACTCACAAACATTACATACTGGTTACAACATCTTCTACAACTTTCTTCTTATCGATTCCTAGCCAATATCAAAAACAACAATATCAACAATAACATGAATACCATTTACCGGTTCAATTGACATCAATGACAACATATCATTAATGCAATTTCTATGCAAAATTCCAACAAACTCAAAATGCCAACAATCTCCCCCTTTGGCATTGATGGCAATGCAAATATCAGTGCCTTTGATTGCTATTGAGATTGGTGAATAGGAATCCTGGTTTACATTAGCAAGTATTCACCTTTCTCTGTGTGTCTTCATCCTGCCGCTGGTGAATAGGAATCCTTGTTTACATTACCAAGTATTCACCTTATTAGAAACATAATTCTTCTCCCCCTTTGACAGCAATGCCAAAGCGAAAGTAAAACATGTAATTTTTCTCTCACTGTGCATTAGCATCATTCTGCAACTTGATGCTCCCCCTGTGGAATACATCCACTCCTTCATCAATCTATATAAGATTCTACAAGTAGTTCAAGGACTGATGCAGTCAGCATCATGTTCAACTAACTTCATGAAGAGGGACAACTCCCAATTGACTTCTAAGATACTCAAAAGTGATCTTAGCCAGAGGTTTGGTAAAGACATCTGCAAGCTACTCCTTGGTAGAAACATGCTCCAAGATAACATCTTTACTTTGAACTTTTTCCCTCAAGAAGTGATTTCAATTCAATTTGCTTAGTCCTTGTGTGCAAAACATGATTTTTAGAAATGTTTATTGCACTTGTATTATAACACAAAATCTTTATAGGTTCTGAGATTTTCATCTTCAAACCTTCCAAAATGTGCCTCATCCACATAGCTTATGTGCAATTCATATAAGCTACTACATATTCAGCTTCAATAGTAGATTGTGAAGTGCAACTTTGCTTTTTACTACTCCATGAGACTAGCCTTCCTCCTAGAAAGAATGCTCCACCAGTAGTACTCTTCTTGTCATCAATATTTCCTACCCAATCAGTATCTGTGTATGCCTTCAAGTCAAAATCTCTACCATATGGATACCATAATCCATAGTCAATAGTACCTTTCAGATATCTGAAGATTCTCTTAGTTGCCATCAAATGTGCCTCCTTTGGATTCTTCTGAAATCTAGCAACAATACCAACTGCAAGGGCAATATCCGGTCGACTGTGAACATCATAGTGTAGTTTTCCGATCATTGACCTGTATTCCTTTTCATCTACAGACTTGGATGCATCTTCCTTGGACTTACAACCTGTAACCATTGGGGTTCCAACTGGTACATAGTCACTCATACCAAAAGTCTTCAAAACCTCCTTCACATACTTGGATTGAGTAATGAAAATACCATTCTTCATCTGCTGTATCCGTAAGCCTATGCAATTTTTTATTTCCCCTACTAATGACATCTCAAATTTATTCTTCATTTCATCTGCAAAACAATTACTCATGTCATCATTTCCTCCAAATATAATGTCATCTACAAATACTTCACTGACCAGTATATCATCTCCTTTAGACTTGAGATAAATGTTGTTGTCGTCACTAGTTCTAGCAAAGCTTATCTTCATCAGATGAGTATAAATTTGTTCATACCATGCTCTGGGTGCCTGCTTTAATCCATACAAAGCTTTATGCAATTTGCATACCATGTCTTTCTTAACTGTCAATGCATAACCATTAGGCTGCTCAATATAAACCTCTTCTTCTAGTATCCTATTCAAGAATGTAGACTTGATATCCATCTGGTATACTTTGAACTTCTTATGAGTTGCAAATGCAAGTAGTGTTCTGACACCTTCTAGTCTTTCTACTGGTGCAAAATTTTCTCCATAGTCTTCTCCTTCTTCTTATGCATAACCTTTGCATACTAATCTTGCCTTATTGTGAACTACAACACCATCTTCATTTAACTTGTTTCTGAATACCCATTTAGTACCTATCACATTTTTGTTTACCGGTCGGGGTACCAGGGTCCAAGTGTTGTTCTTCTCAATTTGTTCCAACTCCTCCTCCATAGCTTTCACCCAATGATCATTACCAAATGCCTCCTTAGCATTTCTAGGTTCAAAGGTGGATAACATGCAAGAGTTCTCTCTTATTCTCCTTCTAGTAAGTACTCTAGCATCCTTATCCCCAATTATCTATTCAGGACTATGATTCAGTCTCACATACCTAGGAATAACATGATCATTCTCTTCAGGTTCAACTTCTTTATTGTCATCTTCCTCTAATTTTATTTGTTCTAGTTGAACAAGTACATTAGGATTTGCTTTATCAGTTTCTGATTTAACAGTTTCAGGTTCTAAAAGAAAAATGAAAGGATCTTCATCCTTCTTCTCAGAACTAGTTCCTTCTTAAATTTTAGGACATTCACCTACACAAACATCATCACTCTCAAAAAAAAAATTTGTCTGGTTATTGAAGCATTTATAGGCCTTACTCTTGGTGGAATAGCCAAGAAATATGCCTTCATCACTCTTAGCTTCAAACTTGCTTATGTAGTCACCTCTTTTAATAAAACATTTGCTACCAAATATTTTAAAATAGCTAACATCGGGTGATCTCCCATACTAGTACTCATATGGGGTCTTTTCCTTACCTCTTTTTACCAGAACTCGGTTCATTGTGTAGACAGTTGTACTTACAGCTTCTTTCCAAAAAAAAATTTATACACCTCCTTGTACCAACATAGTTCTAGCAGCTTCAACCACTGACCGGTTGTTTCTCTCTACTATACCATTTTGTTGTGGTGTCCTTGGTGCATAAAGTTGTCGCTTAATACCATTATCATCACAATATTTAGTGAACTCTGCATAAGTGAATTCACCACCTTGATCTGTTCTTAGACATTTTATCTTTTTGCCACTCTCTTTCTCAACTAAGGCTCTGAATGCCTTGAATTTGCCACATCATCCTTGAATAATCATCAGTGAAGATCATGAAGTATATGTCACCTTGAATGCTTCTTGCTCTTATTGGTCCACATAGGTCTGTATGAACCAAATCTAACAAGTTCTCTACTGAGAAGGACTTTCTCTTGAAAGTTGAAGAAGTCATCTTTCCTAGTTGACATTCTTTACAAAGAGAATTAACTGGTTTGTCTAGCTGAGGTAGACCTCTTACTATCTTAGACTTGCTTACTTTAATAATATTGTTAAAATTTATATGACAAAATCTCCTATGCCAAAGCTAGCTATCATCTATTTTTGCAATAAAACAGTTGCTAACTTTAGGATTGAGATGAAATAGATTACCTCTAGTTTGTTTCACAGTTGCAATCAATTCACCTTTATTGTAAAAGATTTTGCATATACCATTTCTGAACTCCAGTGGATAACCTTTGTCACTAATTTGTGCCACACTTAATAGATTGTGCTTTAGGCCTTCAACCCAATAGACATCATCAGCACTGCTCTTCCCATTAAGAGAAATAACTCCCTTACCTTTCACCATATAGGGTGAGTCATTGCCAAATCTGACAACACCACCATCAAATTCCTTCAGGGAAAGAAATTTTCTTTGATCACCGGTCATGTGATGTGAACAACCACTATCAATGATCCAATCATCAAAGTTATCCATTCTAGATACTAGTTCCTTCTGGTCTGATACTTCTTCCTTAATTGCTACAAACACAATATCTTCACTAGCATCATCATCAGTAATACCACTGTCAATAGCTACAAGATAATCTCTCTTTCCTTTACCCTTGTACTACTTAAATTTGTCTCTCTTGTAATCATTTTCACCATTAGGGCAGTTTGCTGCTATATGACCAATATTGTTGCATGCAACACATTTTAAAGGTAGCTTACTTCTATATTTACCAGTGCCTCTAAGAAGTCGTTTTGCCAACAATGCTTCAAGTTCCACTAAGTTATCTTCATCATCAGCATCTCTGTTGGATCTAGATTCATGGCTATTGCTGGTATCTCTACTTCTTCTCACATATGGGTTAGCGATAGAATGTAGATTCTGATTTCTGTACACTGCCATCCTAGCCATTTAGATCAAAAGCAATAAGTTTTCCAATAATAGAGTCAAGAGTTACCTTTGTCTTGTCAATCGATTTCAGCTCCCGAATAGCTGCAACTCGAATAGCATAGATCGGTAGCAGGGTTCTCAGTACCTTACTGATTACTGTGGCATCTTCCACTTTCCCTCATGCACTCTTTATCTCTCCAACTATCTCTTTGATCCTCTGACCATACTGTTGGATGTTCTCACCTTCAGACATTCTCATGTCATCAAACTTGCCTCTTAAACTCTCTTCTTTAGCAATCTTGACATGCTCATCACCACTATAGATATCTTCAAGTTTCTTCCATACTTCATGTGCAGTTTCAAGACCATGAACATCTACATATTCAGCATCAGACAGAGAACTGATAATAGCTTCTAATGCCTGGTGATTTTCTTCTTGTTCTTTTTTCTGATCATCGGTTAGGGGTCCAATAGGTGTAGTATACTTATGTTCTTTATGATCCCAATACTGACTACCAAGACTCTTAATGTAAATCTTCATTCTGTCACTCTATATTCTATAGTTATCTTTGTTAAACTTTGGACCTTCTTTCTTCATCATGATCTACAAGATCTTTTCCTCAAGCTATTAGGCTTTTAGATTAAGAGGACCTGAGACGCTCTGATACCAATTGATGGTATAATGAAAGAATAAGTATCTGGTAGAATACTGAGAGGGGGGGTGAATTAGTATATTAAAAAAATAATACAAATTTCCCAAACTCAAACTCAATCAAACAAAGTAAACATATCTCAGTCAAGATCAATATTCATGGGAATACTTGACATTAACCGGTTTAACTATTATGACATCTTTTAACAGTAAACACCTTTAATCTTGCAAACATCAATAATGCTTAATCTTAACTCAACATATTCATCTCCCAATGCTTATACTTAACATGCCTTATCAAAAGTTAACCAAATCAACAAATAAGATCACAGCCACAAAAGCATTCACCACTTGACACAAATGTTTATACATGGAAAACCCAAATAGGTAAAAACCATGGTGAGATGGGACTCACAAGGATAGATATCTAAACTCTTTCCAAGTTCATCCTGTTAGGATCCAAACCCTATTAGAGCTTTACAATAAGTTCTATTAAGAACTAATTCCAGTTAGGAATCACCCGATTAAGGGATTTACAAGTATGCCTTGTTAGAATCATAATACCTTGTTAGGAGTAACCTCACTGGAGGATTTAAGAATCCAAGTTAATGGACCACCTTGTTAGAGGATTTAGTGAGTAACCAAGCTTGTTAGAGCTTACCCAGTTAAGGGATTTTACTTCTAATGTAATTGTTAGAAAACAACAGGTTTTCTTGATCTATCTGAGTAGCACTATCTTTGCTTGATCTGATACTTCTAAGCTTCAATCTACCTTCACTCAAAGTGAAAATCCATTCACTGGTTGGGCAACCAAACACTCAACAGGTTTTCTACCAATCTAGCCAACAACCTTTACAAACAACTTCATCAACCTTAAATACAAATCAATTAGGTCGGTAACGCAACAAAAACCTAATTCTCATCATTGAGATTACAAACAAGTCAGTTCAATCTTGACCGTTAGAAATGATGACAATCTCTTCACATTCTTCAAGACAATTCCAACCGCTCAATGATCACTGCTCCATTGGACTTTGTAACTCATCACACGTTGTGTATTAAATGCAATCCACTTTGTTCCTTCCCTATACAATAAGCAAACACGCTAAACCAATTTGAATTTATCCTCATATAATGATTGCATGTGTCTCCATCATTACCGCACATCAGATAATAAACCAACAAACTTGATCGGTTAGGGTTTAACAGCTAATAGGGTTTACCGGTTACATTACATAGAAAGATTTAACCCTTTACACTGGTTCACCGGTTCAACTCACAAACATTACATACCAGTTACAACATCTTCTACAACTTTCTTCTTACTGGTTACTGGCCAATATCAAAAACAACAATATCAGCAATAACATGAATACCATTTACCATTTCAATTGACATCAATGACAACATATCATTAATGCAATTTCTATGCAAAATGCCAACAGTGAAAGCATAACCAGTAGCTAGAGAAGAGAAGGTTGTTGATTTTATGTACAAACACATTCTTCGAAGGTTTGGTGCTCTGAGAGAAATAGTATTTGATCAAGGACCACAATTCATGTCTACCATGATGGAAGCTTTTATGCACAGATATAAAATGACACACCGGAAATCTTCACCCTATCATCCTCAAGCTAATGGTCAGGTGGAGGTTACTAATCGATAATTAGAGAATATAATCACAAAAGTGTTTCTTTGAGGAATTCAGATTGGTCAGATAAGTTAGATGAAGCAATTTGGGCCTATAATACAACATGGAAGACCACAACAAGATTTTCTCCATATGAATTGCTATATGGAAAAATACCTATTATGCCAATTGAGTTTGAATTGACAACATTGAGAATGGCATGGGAAGTAGGAATTGATCTTTCAGAAGCAGAGAAAGCTAGAATTTTGTAGCTGAACAGATTGGATGAAATGAGAATAGAAGCCCTCCAGCATACATAGTTAATTCAGAATCAGAGGAAACTATGACAAACATATTATCTCTAGATAGTTTAAAAAGGGAGACTGGGCACTATTATTTGATTCTAGGTTCCAAGAATTTATAGGAAAATTTCATACAAGATGTTTGGGACCCTATGAGATTAGTCAGGTTTACGATAATGGTGTAGTACAATTAGTACCTATTGATGGGGAAAAGAGAATGATGTTGGTTGATGGTCATTGTCTCAAGTTATATCACAAACCAACATCAAGAGATGAATTTTATGAAGAGTTACAATCAAAAAGTAAACATTTCATCATGAAAGATATCACTTCTATGATGGAATCCAATTATGCATAATTCCAGCAAAAGACCAATTAAAGGAGATAAATTAAAAACATGAAAAGGCAGTTTATCTTCTAAACAAAAAACAAAAAAAAAGAGGAAGATTGAAAACCAGAAATGGTGGTCTACCTCAAGGGTGAATTGAAAACTAGAAATGGCGATTCATACCTAAGGAAAAAGTTGAAAACCAGAAATGGCATCTTTTTCTTGATCAACTCCAATTTACTCCCGATGGCTCCTAACAGCTCTTGATGGCTTTCAAAGACCAAGAATAAGTCTTTGTTGAATCAGTACCACTCTCGCTCCTAACAAGTTCCTAATAAAAAAAATTCTTTAATGTTTTAGTGGTACATGCAGAAGCTTTGAATAATCTCTTATTAACTTATCATGACATGTTGATATTCACCCTCTTGTTAGCTCCTAATCAACATGTTGCTTCTTTCTAGTAAGCAAGACAATCAATTTCGCATGATGACTACTGACCAATATGCATTAAGTGTTCAAAAGGTAGATATTTATTGTAAGTATTATTTGCGAAGTATTATTTTCTAATTTTGTAGGTATAATGTAGAAATGATAAATTTTGCTTGTGTTAAGTTTCCACTAGCTTATTAATAATAGAATTATTAAAAGTGAAGATTTAAAAAAGAGAATGATTTGAGATAGGTTGAATTGATGTCAATTGTCATTTCAAATCTAAAAAGTAATGATTATAGTGATAATCACACATACTCGACCACCACCAACTCAGCAAATCTAAAATCAAAGTACAAGATGATGGCGAGCAAATCGTCTGATTTATTATGAAATTTATGAAACATGTGTGTATGAAATTAATGATCATTATGGATTAATTTCTATTTGAGATAGGAATTATTTCATTTCATTTCATAGTTTGAAAGCTAATTTTAGTCATAGAGTTGAGAAGTGCAGAGTTCTAAGAAAATGGGAAACAAGAGAATTGCAAAACCTAAGAATTTTAGTCTTGACCTAGAAACAGAAAGATTGTTGCAAGAAGCAAGATGGCTCAAATTCATTCAAAAGTATGAGGGATATGTGCTAAAGATTGTGGAGGATTTTGTGAAAAAAATTCACGTCAATGTCACCAGAGTAGGAGGTGAAATAATTGAAGTCGCTCTATAGGTTATAAGTGAAATTTAAGGAATTCCTATGGAAGGTGAGCTAATAAATAAAGGCCATATCAATTTTGATGAGGTCATTAATTCCTTCCACCAGAGGAAATGAGAGAAAGCCTGTTTTACAAGTGCACAAGGGTAGTGCGAAAGGTATAAATACAAGCAACCTGGACAAACCATGGAAAACTGCAGTCATTTGGTTGATGAAGTTTTTCACTTTTGAAGGGCAGTATGGTACAGTGTTGGGCCCAGACATGCGACTGTTGATTCACCTAAGGTATACAAATACCAAACCTGAAGCTCAGGTAATTCTTTCGTCTTTCTACTTTAAAATTTTTTTGCTATGGTAACTAGGGTAAAAGGGAAAGATGGACATATAAAATACCCTACTTTAATTCATATTATTGTTAAACATCACTTTCTGAAGAAAGAAGTAGGAAAAGAAAAATGGCTTGAATTTCTATCCTCACTCGTTAATAGAGCCAAGAAAGGGTCAATGTTAAAAAGCATACAGATAGAAAAAGGGGAACCCTCCAAGAAAAGGGAAAAAAGGGCATTCGGGAATGTTGAAATTATGGAAGAGGGCCCATCACACAAAAAGGGAAAATTTCAAAATGAAAAGACTAAAATAATTAGAGTTACTAGTAGCTCTACCTAGTGTAAAGCGGAAAATCGCGATCGAACCCTAGTTGTTCTCCCCTCTTCCAACTCCGAGGAGAGAGAAGGGAGGTTCGCTAGGATTCGATGGTTTTCACTTAGGGGAGAGGCTTTACATTCAAAAGAGGGGTTGAAACCCACTAGATCCAATCCCACACAATGCAAAATTGGATGCTAAATGTGTTTCAAGGGTTAAGACAGCAAGGCTACCCTCTTTTGTAAAGAATGTTGATAGAAGAATTAAACTAAGCATGCATAGAAAGTGACAAAGATTTGCTTATAAACTGAGTTCGGATTATAGGATGAAGCTGTGGACCTAGAATTAGCAATAAAATGTCGATACGGCGCTGTCCTGCAAATTTGAGCAAAAGTTGTCAGGACGATGGCGCCCGGCGCCACGGTCCTTCGAAAAATCCGCGAAACGAAGGATCTGTTCGTCTCTGCACAAGGATTCCAGATCTTCAATTTCAGCCGCGTACCTACAACCTACACACAGAAAAGCGAAGACGATTGGGGGGTTAGGGATTAGGGGTTTGCCTTTAGGTCAAACCCCGGTTTTGGAATTAACCAAGAAATGAGCAAGAGCTGTAAATGTAAATGACTGTAAAACAAGTACTAATACCTTGTTCTAAGGATGTTTGTATCCTTATGTGCAAAGGTTTAGATGTTGTATGTTGTATGTTGTAGCATGTAGTATGTGATCTCCTCTTCAATGGTTGAATCCTTGTCTTGAATGCAACACTTAGCCTTGAATGGAGACTTAGAAGGAATGCTTGAATGCTTGAATGCTTGAATGTTTGAGTATAGTTTCCACGCCTTTTCCCTCATGTATGTGTTATCCAAATGAGAGAGAAAAATGTAGTTTATATACTTGTCAATTAGGGCTGATAGACTGATTTTCCCGACCTTAGGCCGACCAGGAAATGTAATTTCCAAATTGCAAACAAAAAGACCCGAGCCCCTTAGGAGACCGGGCCCAAAATAGGACCCAGGGACCAGGGCACTGGGCGCCATGGTCCTGGGGACCAGGGCGCTGGGCGCTTTGGTCCCACCTCCCGGGACAGCAGGGTGCAAGGAGGTTCAGGCCAGGATGCTTGAAAAATGCAGTTTTTGGTGTCGTGAGCAAGTTTCGGGGTCTCCATTCAGGTTGCGTGTTGCGTCGCCATCGTGAAGACCGAAATGCAGTTGAAATTGCAAGTGTCACAATTTTAGGACGCTACATTTAGCCCCCACTTTAGCGGGAGTATGTATGCTCATACTTCCGGTAAAGTACAAGGAAACAACATTGAAAGACTTTCACCACGTCAAGGAGGCAAGATACACCAAGCCCCCAGTGGACTAAGGATCTTACGACTTCGATTGACAAAGTAAAAGGGAAGATCACGAGGAAGAACCATGACTGTCAGTAGTAAGGTTCCCTCACTATGAGTCATGCAAGAAAGATATCAAAAATTTTCAAGGCAAGGCTAAATTTACCAAGAAATTTTCAAGTATCTTGAAAAAGATATGAACGGGATGTATGCCCCCCTACGTTAAAGCGATTGCACACGCCTCACCGGGGGTGATTGTTTTAACGTAGTGATACACATAAGAAATGAGAAAGGAAAGGAGCACGTTATCACAAGGATTTAGCCCCCAAGTGTGAGATAAACCCAAGGATAATAGACACAAAACACAAAGCACGAGGTGACTTCGCTTTCCTCGGGGTCAGTATGCTGTATGATAAGTCATGTATATATATCATATGTATGTATGCATAATTGTTCTTCATTCCCCAATCAAGGAAGGTCACCTAGAAGAAGGGAACACATGTGTCTTTTGAGTCAACATGAGAGAGATCGAGAGATCTCAATGCTTTGCATCGTCCTCTAGTAGACAACACTAAGGACAACAAATAGAAGAATGAGAATAACATATAGAAGAAGTAACGAAAGAGAGGAGGAAAGAATCTGCTATGCTAATGTAACTAGTCTAGCACGTCATCTACCCCCCGATCTTGCTGATCAATGTTTCGGGAAGGCAGGGAACACGCTAGAGGAGGAACATCCAACACAGCAAATGGAGCTATCACAAGATCCAAACAAGGGCTATGTTCATGTTCCGAGCCACATTGTTCTTGTCTAGGAGCTAGGATAAGTGCTTTAAAAAATTCATTAGATAAATGGTTATCAATATCAACAAGTTCATATTCACTATCAGAAGCAAGAGGAGTAACATTTTCATCATGAATAACATTTTCATCTATATCATCATCAAGATTTATAAAAATAGGATCTTTAACTCGCACAGGATCAAGACCATCATGCATCTTATGTTTAGGAGATTTAGGCTCGATGTCCGGCTGAGGAGAAAATGGAATAATGCTTGTTGAAGGTGTTTTTGGAGATTGCAAAGTTTGAGCTCTAAGACGATGCTTTCTCCGGCGTTCACGTGCAGAACGATTACGTCTAGTCTTAGTGGGAAGATTAGGGGATTGAGGAGGAGGAACTGCTCCATATAAAGGAGGAATATTTGGTTTAGGGAGAAGACCAAATCCATCATGACGAGGAGGTATAGGTCTACTCTTAGGAAGTTTATTAGGCATAGACATAGTCACATCCATAGGGATGGGTTGGGAATCTTCTTGAGGAAAGACATTAGTTTTATCTTTCAAAGGAAGAACTTCCTTCTCAAGAATGATAGGAATGTCAAGTTTAGGTGTTCTAGGTTCACTTAGAGATAGGATCATATCTGTTTTCCACTTTTGATAAGATTTGAAAAGATGATCACTTCGCGGAGGAAGAGATTGGAATTGTTTAGGCCAAAAGTAATCAATAGGAACACTAGAAGTTCTTTCAGCTGGTTTAAAGAGACTATGATTGACAGTAACAACTTCACCATTATGGGGAAATTTCAAACACTTATGAATAGGAGAAGCAATAGCTTTCATAGAAGATAGCCAAGGATAACCAAGCTTCACACGAAATTGTTCAGCAGACGGAATAATAGCAAAGTTCACATCAAGAGATTTGTTATGGACCTCAATAGGCAATGTAATAGAACCAATTGCAGGAGAAGAAAATGTATCAAATAATTTCACAATCACATCTGTTTTGTCATATATCACTTGATTCAATTGCAAAGTAAAAAGAAATTCTTCAGTAATAACATTAATCATGCACGAAGGATCAATAAGCACTCCACGGCAAGGTGTGTTCTTGACTTTTGCAACTATGTATAAAGGACCATCAGGTGCTCTAATGGTTTCACTGGAATCAAATGTGATGGAAGGTTCTTTAGGGATTTCTTGCTGCTCTACAAAGTTAATCACATTCGGAGTCATAGACACAAGACCATCAGATGAGAGAGAGGAATCATTAGCCTCAATTGCATTAGAGGTATGAGAAGGCAATGGATCAGTGAAAATCTGAAGATTTTGGTTAGGAGGAGCTACAGATGTGTTGCCTCTATCATTCACTCCAGAAACAGAAATAGTATTGTTATCAATCAAATCTTGAATTTTACCCTTTAAAGAAAAACATTTTTCAGTATCATGCCCAGGCTGACGGTGAAATTGACAAAAAGATTTGTTATCAAAATAAGGTGAAGTAATCCTTGCAGGATCAATTTGCCTTATAGGAGGAAGAGTAAGCACATTTTGTTCCAATAACTTATTCATAATACTATGCAATGATTCATTCAAAGGAGTATACTTTCTTTCTTTCTTGAAAAATTTAGAAATAGGAGGCACACCTGATGCTGCATTCACATTGTTGTTGATGATGTTTTCATTGAATTTGATGGAATCTATGTTTGGTTTAAACTTCCCAAATGGTTGTTGACTGCTATCACCCTTATCACTCGGAGCCATAGGATGTGATTGTTCCATTTGACTCACAGTCAGTTGATAATTGTGAAGAGTGGCACACAACTGTTGGAAAGAAGTAAACTTAGAAAACAGAAGTTTGTCTCGAATATCTTTTTGTAAATTAGAAATAAAGATTCTTTGAATATCATTGTCAGGCACTGGAAAAGAAATTTGAGCATACAAATGCTTATATCTACCAATGAAATCAGTCACTTTTTCTTTAACACCTTGTTTACAATGCATTAAATCAATCAAAGTAACCTTAGGACTTATATTGTTTTGAAATTGTTGAATGAAAGCATTTGCAAGTTGTTCGAAAGAAGTAATAGAATAAGAAGGCAACGAGCAATACCATTGTAGGGCTTTGTCTCTTAATGTTCTAGTAAATAGTTTTGCAAGCAACCTTTGGTCATAAGCAAAATCAGTACAAATTGTTTGAAAAGTCTTAACATGTGTTAGAGGATCTCCTTTACCATTATAAAGTTCCAAATGCGGGATTTCAACATGTTTAGGAGGGATAGCTCGAACAATGTCAAGAGAAAGTGGGCTCGCAACGTCAAATGTGGGCACACTAAACTTAGATTGATTCATAGAGGCAATTTGTTGCTGTAAAGAAGAGACAGTTTGTGCAAGATTGTTAATGGTTGCTTCAGTCGAAGAATTCATATTGGATGTGTTAGATTGAGATGGAGGTGTTATGTTATTGAAAGAAGGTAAAGAGTAAGGTGGTGGGACTCTATGATAATTAGTCATAGGAGATGATTGGGCAGGAGGAACACTACAAGGAGGGATGGAATGGTTAAATGAATTGCCCCCTTGCATCATGTTCATTTGTGGAGATGTAATAGGAACACTCATTGAAGGAATGAATGAAGAAGTCGGATTAAATGAAGGAATAGGGTTAATTGAAAAAGAAGGATTGCCCCCATGACTAGTGATCATAGGAGGAATGTCTTGTGTAGAAGTAGCCATTATGTTTGATGTAAAGGTAGGTATACTAGCAATAGGAGTCATCAAAGGAATAGAATGATTGACTTGAGTAGGAGGTTGTGTATAACCTAAGGTTTCGGCACAACTCTTCATAGGCATCACATTTGAATCCACAATGTGTGCAATACCACGCAAAATATCAATTCCATTCTTATCACTTTGAAGCATACGTTTTAGACCCTCAATTAAAGGAAGAGCTTGACTATCAGGGTATTCTTGAGACATCCATTGTCGAAAATCGTCAAATTGATTATCCAATTTCGAAAGTTGTCCTACAGAAACCTCATGGAGAGCTTCTTCATCATTAGGAGGATTAGAGGAATTACCCATGTCCTCGTTAAAAAGACTATTCAAATTAGGTTCCATCTCCTCAGTAGTTAAACCTCGAAAAGACTTAATTCTACGGCTTCGTCTAACGGGAATAGTGTAAGTAGGGCTTATTGTTGTAAAACTCATGCACTAGAAAGAGAGAGAAGATTTTGAATTTAGAGGTAGCAAGTTTTAGTAAAATCAGCCAATCTTTTGGATTTAAGCTGTTAAATGCAATCACAACAGTCTCCCAAAATTTCGGAAAAAATGTCCAGGACCGTGGCGCCCGGAGTGCAACACGGTCCTTGCAACTTTTTTCGAAATTTGCAGGGATGAAAGGTATGATGATTTTAGAGCTAATCTGAAAAAATTGAGTGATTTTACGATCTGTAGATAGGCCAAATTAAAGTTGCAATCTCGAAATTGAACCCTACCAAGATTGTCGAAAAATGCAAAATTTGAATTTTGAAAAAGAGAGGGAAACTGAAATTTTGAATTTTATGATTTTTAGAGGGAATGTCAAGAGCAATGCAAATTTTGAAATTTGAAAATTGACTCAATTTCACACAAAATTCAATTTTGAAAGCGGAAATCGAAGTTGTTGTAATTAGGCACTTAATTTCAAAAGTCACAAAATGCAAGAATTTGAATAAAGCACTGAAATTTCGAATGAATGATAACACACTTTTCAGATTTAGGACAGTAAGAACAAAATTTTGATACAAAATTTCAATTTCAATGATTTTTAAATGTTTAAAAGCCTCAATCACAAGACCAACTTTGACTGTAATTTTGAAGGTGTTATAATTGATAAAATCAGCCAAAATTCTGGATTTTAGCAGGAAAATACAGTAAGATCTTGCTCCCAAAATTTCGGAAAAAATGTCGGGGACGATGGTGCTCGGCGCCACGGTCCTCGCAACTTTTTTCCAAATTTTCAGGGATGAAAGATATTGTGATTTTATTTGCGGAATCCAAAGTTACAGCTGATTTGGAGATGTTTTGATCAGTGAAATTGTCGGACAAAGGTTGAATCAAGAGGGTTTCAAAAATTAGGGTTTTGACACTTAACCACTTAATTTTCAGAATTAAAGCACAAATATGAATTGCAAATTTGTAATAGAAGGGCAGATCTGAAACAAGCATTAACATTTAGACATTTCACAAGTTCAATTACTAAAAAGAAAATTTAGGGTTTAAATGCAATCACCTCTAAAATTTTGCAAAAGATCAAACATGGAAATGTAATCAATTTTTTCAGATCTAAGCATGAAAAATCAGAAAGGATGTTCACGTCGGGTTCACCAAAATGTAAAGTGGAAAATCGCGATCGAACCCTAGTTGTTCTCCCCTCTTCCAACTCCGAGGAGAGAGAAGGGAGGTTCGCTAGGATTCGATGGTTTTCACTTAGGGGAGAGACTTTACATTCAAAAGAGGGGTTGAAACCCACTAGATCCAATCCCACACAATGCAAAATTGGATGCTAAATGTGTTTCAAGGGTTAAGACAGCAAGGCTACCCTCTTTTGTAAAGAATGTTGATAGAAGAATTAAAATAAGCATGCATAGAAAGTGACAAAGATTTTCTTATAAACTGAGTTCGGATTATAGGATGAAGCTGCGGACCTGGAATTAGCAGTAAAATGTCGATACGGCGTTGTCCTGCAAATTTGAGCAAAAGTTGTCAGGACGATGGCGCCCGGCGCCACGGTCCTCCGAAAAATCCGCGAAACGAAGGGGGATCTGTTCGTCTCTGCACAAGGATTCGAGATCTTCAATTTCAACCACGTACCTGCAACCTACACACAGAAAAGCGAAGACGATTGGGGGGTTAGGGATTAGGGGTTTGCCTTTAGGTCAAACCCCGGTTTTGGAATTAACCAAGAAATGAGCAAGAGCTGTAAATGTAAATGACTGTAAAACAAGTACTAATACCTTGTTCTAAGGATGTTTGTATCCTTATGTGCAAAGGTTTAGATGTTGTATGTTGTATGTTGTAGCATGTAGTATGTGATCTCCTCTTCAATGGTTGAATCCTTGTCTTGAATGCAACACTTAGCCTTGAATGGAGACTTAGAAGGAATGCTTGAATGCTTGAATGCTTGAATGTTTGAGTATAGTTTCCACACCTTTTCCCTCATGTATGTGTTATCCAAATGAGAGAGAAAAATGTAGTTTATATACTTGTCAATTAGGGCTGATAGACTGATTTTCCCGACCTTAGGCCGACCAGGAAATGTAATTTCCAAATTGCAAACAAAAAGACCCGAGCCCCTTAGGAGACCGGGCCCAAAATAGGACCCAGGGACCAGGGCGTTGGGCACCCTGGTCCTGAGGGACCAGGGCGTTGGGCGCCCTGGTCCTGAGGGACCAGGGCGCTGGGCGCTCTGGTCCCACCTCCCGGGACAGCAGGGTGCAAGGAGGTTCAGGCCAGGGTTCTTGAAAAATGCAGTTTTTGGTGTCGTGAGCAAGTTTCGGGGTCTCCATTCAGGTTGCATGTTGCGTCGCCATCGTGAAGACCGAAATGCAGTCAAAATTGCAAGTGTCGCAATTTTAGGATGCTACACCTAGAAGGCTTCTCCGCCAACAAAAGATTGTGAACAAAGTCCTCCTTCTCAGACCTGTAGGGCTTCTAATGACCCCTCCTTAATAAAACCTAAAGAAGAAGAGAATCATGTTGCTGAGCATAATGAACCTTCTCTGTCAAACCCTCTTGCCCAAGAAAATGTTGCTGATACAAAACCTATTATCTCCACTGACCCTATTCAACCTAGTGTTGACGATTTGCGAGTAGGAGAACTAGAAATTGATAAATTCTTGAACAATTGCCTCCTCAAATAATTTATCTTGATGATGACTCTTTGGATGATGAACAAGGACAACAGTTTCCATGTTCTTCTACACCTTATGAAGCGGATACAAAAAATTTAGAAGCTCTAGAAGAATTAGAAGCCGCTCAAATTTACTCTAATCCTCCTCATAGTTGTGAATCTCAAATACCTCTATCTCCTTCACAATTTGTCAGAAGAAAAGGAAACGAAACTATGGTAGAAGAAGAAGTTGCATAGACTATAGATAAAGGAAGGGAGGAAGAGGATGTTTAACTAGTAAAAGCCATGATGATGTCTCATCTAGAAACAAAACTCTTTGATGCACAAAATAAAATACTTTTTATGGAAGAAATTTTGAGACAAAAAGAAGACAAAATTAGAAAAGCTATTCTAGGCAATGAAACAGAACAAAAAGTTGCTCAGGAAAAAGAAGAAAATTGGAAAAAGATGATAGAACAAATTGAAGAAGTTTTGAACCAAACAACTGCACAATTGTTACAGCTTAATGAGGAAATAAAAAAATTGAAAGAAGAATTGGCAATGAAAGAATTTCAGATAAGGAATAAAAAACCATCAGCATCCACCCAAGGGACATTAAGTTCCTTCTCTCTTCCATGGGAACTTTCCTTGGTTATTGATAAATTAAAGCAAGAAAATTCTAAACTGATAAAACAACTGGAAGAAGAAAAACAACAAAAGGGTAAAGCAGATCAACAAATGGAATAGATTGCCGAATTTTCTTCTGCTATGTTATCCATGAGAAAACCATTTGGTTTCTACTCCTTGTTTCTGAGTGAAAAATTCCTTAAATGGAAAATAAATCAATTGGTTCTGGATAGAAAAATAAACCATGCTAATGATTATGAATTTCTTGAAGAATTTTACAAATGTCATCCCACATACTAGAATCAAATGTGTGAATTTTTCTTGCATGGATTTTTTATGGGCCATTATTATCAGTCCTTCCTGAATATCTATGTTGGTGATGTTCAAGTCAAATCTTTTGTGTCCTTACTCCAAAATCAATTAGACTAGGAAAACTAGTTGGATCAATGCAGCGAAGCACAAAACAAACTGGGCCTTCCTATTAGGGATGAAACCCCTAATTCTTTAGCTTTCCGGTCCAAATTTGTTTCAATTTCATAGTTACAGCAAGTGCAACCCATGTATTCTAGAAATCTACAAGATAGTATTAGGTCATTTAGGGATGTTCAAAATTAGCTCCCTTATAAAGCATTGCAAGCAACAAGAGCCAGGAATAACACTATTCCACTTCCATTGAGGAGAGGAGAACCTATTTCTCCTACAAACATCACCTGGAGTCTAAACCGAGTAAGGTCTATTATAAGAATAATAGAGGAACAAGAAATAGAATGGGTCAAAATAAAATTCAGGCCACTATTGATACTTATGCCAGTGCCATAGTTTAACGCAACAGACAACTTTATAGGGGCAACCTTAAGAGAATGGGCAGATGAGGTTGAATGATGGAAAGGATATGTGCCTCCCAGGAAATATCAGGAATTTAATTTCAATAAGTTATATTTGACCTTGTGGATTGAGAGGAAAAATAGAGACTTACAAGATCAACCATGAGGACATGGTTGGATTTTGGAAGGGGAGAAATGATGAGGGGCTCATCTTTGCACTATTAATTACACTTTATGGTTTAAAACTTTTAATTATATATGAACAATATGTCTAGCGGCATCCTTATAAGTCGCATGTTTATTCATTTTTGCTACTATATTCTGCATATTGGAAGTAATATTAGTAATGATATTTTATGGTTAAATGTTTTACTTCTTTGATTAATTTACAAGTATGAATGTCATTATAACCAGAAATATGTTGCTTTGTTTTGTTTGATCTTCATAAATATATTTTTGAATATATTTTAACGAGAGCAAGAAGATTTAGGCAAACAACTCTAGTTCAGTGGCCACCTGTATGATGATGGATCCTAAAGTATTCTAGATTGGAGATCCTCTTGATCTTCTTTGTGTCTATTTCATAGACTATCTTGAAACTTTAACTTCCTTCCAAAGTTTATATTAAGTTTTCTCCAGTTCACTATTACTCTACTTTAAGCTGGTAGCAATAGTTTGAATTTGAATAAAGATGGATATCTATAAATATCCAGTTAAGATCTATAGAATGTAATAAGAAAATTAGTCAGTAAGTTAGCCTGCAGTAGAGCTCCATAATTTGTAATCAGCAAGTTTGTTTTTACTTCATGTTGGAAATTTATTTCAATGAAAACCATAAGTTGATCTAAGAATTCTTGTACTTAGGATACCACTAGAGGAAGAGCAGGGTCCGCTCAACCAAAGGGAGGTGATCCTTGTGTTATTTATTTTTCATGTTTAGTTATGTGCATTGAAGTTTAGCTCACATTGTTCGAATTCTTTGTTAATGCATGATTGACTAGATTAAAAGTTAAATTTCAAAAGTTGTAGTTGTTTAATCTTTGATAGATATTGTTTCGATGAATGCATGCTAAGAAGTTTTAGTTTTTTGTTGTCATTTAGCTCCTTTACAATAAATGAAGTTTAATTTTTCAATTTAGCAAGATCAAGAATTTGGGACTGAGAAAATAACATAAGCATTGTTGGGTTAACTCATGGAATTTAATTGTTTTCCAGTTTAAGCAGATTTAATTTATGCAATTATAATTTAGATTTATTTCCTACAAATGTAAATCAGATTTCACTTCCAGCAAGTTTAAAATAGGTTCATTTTCAGCATTTAGTGATAGATTTCATTTCATAGGAAGATAAAAGTTATTTAAATTTGTGATTAGTCAATTCCATGATTTAGATCTTAAACTTTGTTCTATTTAGATTCTTGGTATCAGATTTGAATTCTTCTTAGTATAGTTGATTTTCGTGATTTAAAATAAAAAAGTGTCTTCTCCTTAGTCTTAAACAACAATCATAGTAGTTTCGAATAGATCCTGATAGCTTCTGACGGAGCATGATCCAACTTCAGTCATTGTTTTTCAGTGCAAAAACCCCCAATTGAGATTCTTCTTATCACATACAGCTTTCAGACACACCCCAAGTCGATAATGATACGAATTTAAATAGTGCAAGTTGTGATATCAACGACCTTGCCCACCATTTTTGGCACCGTTGTCGAGGAACTAAAAAGATCTAGCTATTTAAGTTAGAATCTTAGTGTTGATAAGGAAGATTCAAGCAGTTGATGAGAAGATCTAGAGATCAATTTAGAAGATTCCTTCCAAGACATTATAACCTCGAACAATTGCAGGAAGAAAAATAAAATGAGTTAGAAGAACAAGTTGAGCAATTTGAACAACATAACGAAATGAGTGATAGAGTGGAAGTTGAGGATCCTCCACCAAATAGGACATTTTTATATCATATTAATTTAAATATAAGAGATAATGAACTGTTGGGAAAATGGTGTTGTACACCTTGCATAATAATGTTTCATTGTATTATTTTATTATCGTGTGAGGTGAACATAGAATTATATTTCTAATATCATATTGTATTGTTGCACCTAGGAGCACCTAGATGGATGTGCAACATATAGAGATTCCCTTGGAATACTCTTGTAACCACTTGATGAGTTGTATTAGCACATTGGTATTATTATATTGTATTTATTTAATATTGGGGAATGTAATTGTGATGAAGTACCCAATATTAAATGTGGGTCAAGGGTAGGTAGGAAAAATATTATATTTTATTGTCACATGGTTTTGATGTAATACCATTTAGTGGTTTTGTGGATGCTTGTCTCTATAAAAGCACCACAAGGGTAGTTGTTTGTGTTGGTCAGTTAGCCAGGTTAGCATTTGTGAAGGAGGAAGCATGGCATGGGATGTATGGATTCATGCTTGTTCACATGGAGTGCTTGTTGATGACTTGTTGTTGACTAGGTTTTCAAAGGCTTTCCATAGTTGTATTGTAATGGATGCATTGTTGATAATACATGGTGGATGATGCTTTTGGAGGCTAGGTTTTTCCCTCATGTGGATTTTCCCAGAATATATATTGTGTCACATTTTCATGGGTATGTTGTCTATTCTTTGCATGTGGATTCTATGTGTTGATTTGATTAAGATCTCAATTGGGTTATGTGGAAATTATCATAAAGTTGGTTGCAAGTTTCCTTACAAGTGGTATCAGAGCTATATGGTTTTATATTGTTATAACCCTAGGTTGAATCTATGAATGCATAAAAGAATGAAAGACAAGACAAGACAAGACAAGATATGAGGGTTTGTTGTAGGTTGTGGGTTGCAGATCTAGTGTTATCAAAATTTGTTTCAAAATGGGTTTCCATTGATTTTCTTTTTGGGGGTTTTGGGAGTGGAGTTTCATATTTGACCCCATGGGACAAAATGGACCCCATGGTTGTGATCAAGGAGGTCGAGAGATGAATTTTGATATATAACTCGACCCGTTTTGAAGATAATGAATTGAGGTTGAAATTTTTTTAGCCAAACGACCATACGGACTGGACATCGTCAGAAATAAAAAATAAAAAAATAGTTTCCCTACATGAAAAATACCTGTTGGCCTTTTTTGTTGAAAATTTTTTTTTTTTGAAAAGGCAAATTTTTATTTTTTTTAAAAATGATGGGAGGGGGTCCACAAACCCCCTGACCCATGGTACCGTGGGTACATGCATGACCAACAGGTACCTGCAAGTTTGACCTATAAGCCTGTCGATTGCAGGCCCCGGATAGTGATACTTAGTACCATCGGTGCCAGTGGTACTGGCGAACATTGTCTCGTCCGATACCTCCCGGTGCCATGGGCATTGAGCCACAACAACGTTGTGGGGTGTGGGCTGCACCGCTCCCCCCCCCCCCCCCCCCCCGCGCATGAGGGATAATGAATTTTTTAACAAACAAAAAAATTAAAAAAATCTGCCAATGCATTTTAAAATTTATTTTAATAAAGTTTTTTTTTAGAAAATAAACTGGAAATTGCCAAATATATTATATGCCATGGAAATATATTGTTTTATATGCCATGTGGGTGGGCCCAACCAATGGGCCCCACCCAATTAAAAAAATTGAAAATTAATTTTTATTGGCATATTGAGAAAATTTGGAAAATAATTTTTATGGCATATTGGTGAAAAAAAATTTGGAGTCCATGCTTGCATTTATAGTCTAATTGGTTGTTTTCTTTCACGAAGCATATCTTGGACGTATGATGTCATATTTTTGACTTCTTATAGTCATTGGAAAGGTGATTTAATGTAATTCATCATGATATGATTTATTTTTCCAGATTTTGTTGTTTGGGCAGTGAAATATGAGATGGAAGTGACAATTACCTTGATAGCTTTGAGAGGTCATAACTTGAACATACGAAGTCAGATTTTGGACTTTGAATAGTCGATGAAAATCTCTTGGAGAGCACTACACTTTGGTTTAGATTTGGAACAAGTTTGACATGATTTATTTGTTGATATTTTGATTTGAGTTGTTTATGGGTTCTCTTCACTATGGTGACATTATGAGTTAATGGCATGCTACATATTGGAGATTTGGATTTGATGTCATTGTACACTTAGTGTTGTATCTCATATTGCTCTTATGATAATATGGTTATCAGTTTGGTTTGAGTATGCATGTTGCATTGTTGGGTTAACAAGTTGTGTAGTTTTGTGAGTTGTCTTTACTTACAAGATTGGACCTATGACTTGGATATGGGTTGTCTATGCCCATAGATCTTTCATTATTTATGCATATTCAGATTTGGTGGCTTGGCTTAGTCATTGGTTCACTAATTTTTTGTCATGTTGAGGAGGAGAGATGTTGTTACCAGGTACAGTCATGAGGGGGAGCCTACATGGTTGACTATATGATGCTGACAGGTTGGACACATTGAGAGTTAGATGTTTGTTTCGTGGATGTGATCATGATACCATGGTTGTTCCTTGTGTTTAGGGGCTTTGGCATGACATGGTTGGATTTGCAGGTGCTTTTATTAATTATGATTTGATTTGGATTCCTGATTGGTTATGGTGATTTATCTTCTTGTTTGAGGATCATGGTTACTTTGACTTTTGGGAGCTCATGATGTCGACTTTGAGTTCTTTGATTGTTAGAAGGCTTTGGTTGATTCTCATGTTAGATGATGGTTTTATCATATTGTCATAGATAGCTTGTATACACTTTTAGTGGGAGATTTTGATAGTGTGATGTGGCAATGTGGGATTTGATCCTGATTGTTTGTTGGTGGTTTTGTATCTTCCTGAGATGGAGTTCATGGTTTACTTGATATTATTGACATTTCAGTTGTATGTGTGTAGACCTGGATGATCTTCATTTAGGAGATGGTTATCACGATGCTATGGAGAGCTTGGTATCACGGTTTAGTGGGAGCTTGTAGCAGTGATATGTATTCATCATTGGATGGTGGATGATCTTCTTAGTGTGCAGATGTTGGAGGATGTCTTATATCCTATTGTTGCAAAAGGATTCTATTACATTTACAGGTACACTGTTAGGAGATGTTTTCATCTTGAGGACTCACGGAGTTCTTGGTATAGATGTGGTTTTATGCTTTCATTTAACATGTTATTCTTGTTTCATAGGATGGTTGATATTATGTCATGGTACACTCTTAATGGCTAGCTTAGAGTTTTGGCATGATATGGTTATTTGATATGTTCATATGGAGCATGTTATCTCTTTGGAGGAGATGGTTAGATCATGTTGTCATGTTTATGTTCCTGATTCTGTGGTTGGAGCTTTGACATTGATCTTGGTAGTTTTCTTTGTATCGGGTACATGATCATTTGCTTGATACTTCATGATATTGTGGTGTTGCATTTAGAGTTTGGCATGGATTGATTGGTTACAGGTGCTCATGAATACATTGAGACATAGGTGATGTTGATATTCTCTTGTGATTAGATATATCTATTGGGATGGTTGGTTGTTTCAGCAAAAAGAACGAGGAGCATTCACCCAGTATAGAATTGAGAGGAGATTGTTCTTAGTATGAGTCATGATGACTTGGATATCTTGGATGAGCATTCTCATTCCCCACTCTTGGTCTACTCAGTGGTTTACTACTTGAGAGATATTTCCCATTGTTTATGCTTATCTTTCATAGATATGGATCTTGAGCTATGGATATATTTAGTTTTGGAGGATTCATTTGAGAGATGTATGATATTGGTTATCTCCTTGTGCATTTGAGTTATTATTATGATGGTGGCAGTCACTGATATGAGTTTGGGAGATGGTTTATTGGGTATATTACCTTGGGATTAGGAATGGATATTTAGTTTGATCTTCTTGGTTATGAGAGGCTTACATCCATGTTGATTACATTTTATATATGTTTGTTTGGTCCAATGGACTGAACGGTTTTAGGTATTGTTATGCTATTCTCATTTGGGGTTTTATGGAGGAGATCATACTTGACACAGTTAGCATTTAGAGGTGTGTGTAGAAGGAAATGCTAGAGGTTTTGATTTGTAGTGTTTCTCTCTTTGTTTTGGTTATCTTCCTAGATGTTCGTATTCACATTACATTGGCTAGAGGTTGTTTGGAGCAATGTGTTCACTGGTTTTGTGTTCATGTGTTGTCATGTGGGAGATAACATCAAGGTTCCTTTATCTCTTTCTTTTGTTGGTGTGGAGAATATGGGAGAATGTTGGAGACATGGTGTGAGTGGTACTTGTAGGTTATCGGTTTACATGATGTTCATATTAATGTGGATGTTCTTGATACTACATGGTTTCACTTCTATGATATGTTGTTAGTGGATTCATTTTTGATATTGACATTAACTATGTAGTGGGAGTTCCTTGGTGTATATACGTGGTAGGTATTGCACTTGGGGCTTATGGTTGCATCTTATAGGTTGTATAAGTTGATGAGATGTTATTCATTTGGTTTGTATGCCTTGGAGGCATGTACAATTGATGTGTTGGAACTTGTTGTGGGTGTTATTTTAGTTATGTAAACAACTACCTTTGGATTAGTGTTTGTGTTCGGATATCAGTTGGTGCAGGACTTATCATTTGTTGCGATAGATTATGTGGCTTTCTCTTTGGATGGTCTTTTCATGTCCAGTGGCAGTGGCATGATGGAGGGTGGGAGCATTCATGTATGAGATGGTGGTCACTTTGTTTCTTGTTGCAGGTACCTTGATGGAGCACATGGAGCACTTTGATTCCATGATGGTATATGTACATGGAGAGATCAATCTCTTGTTTGTGTGACAGATGACTTCTTGTCCCTTATGCAATATATACAACAAGTGGGAGAATGTTGGGAAAATGGTGTTGTACACCTTGCATAAAAAATTTTCATTGTTGTATTATTTTATTATTGTGTGAGGTGAACATAGAATTATATTGTAATATCATATTGTATTGTTGCACCTAAGAGCACCTAGATGGACGTACAACATGTAGAGATTCTCTTAGAATATTCTTATAACCACTTGATGAGTTGTATTGACATATTGGTATTATTATATTGTATTTCTTTAATATTAGGGAATGTAATTATGATAAAGTACCCAATATTAAATATGGGTCAAGGGTAGGTAGGAAAAATATTATATTTTATTGTCACATGGTTTTGATGTAATACCACTTGGTGGTTTTGTAGATTCTTGTCTCTATAAAATCACCACAAGGGTAGTTGTTTGGGTTGGTCAGTTAGCCAGGTTAGCATTCGTGAGGGAGGAAACATGGCATGGGATGTGTGGATTCATGCTTGTTCACATGGATTTCTTGTTGATGGCTTGTTGTTGATTGGGCTTTCGAAGGCTTTCCATAGTTGTATTGTAATGGACACATTGTTGATAATATATGATGGATGATGCTTTTGGAGGTTGGGTTTTCCCCTCATGAGGGTTTTCCTAGGATATATCTTGTGTCACATTTTCATGGGTATGTTGTCTATTCTTTGCTTGTGGATTCTATGTGTTGATTTGATTAAGATCTCAATTGGGTTATGTGGAAATTGTCATAAAGTTGGTTGCAAGTTTCCTTACATGAACCTCCTATGAAAAACATTTCACCCTCGGTATTACCAGCTTTTAGAGGAAAAACTTTTGAAGATCTTGATCAGTTTCTTTTTGAATTCAAAGTTTTGTGTAAAATATATGACTATACATCTAATAATCAGAAGTTGAAGTTGTTTCCCTCTACTTTGAAGGAATCAACATTAAGATGGTTTATGAGTTTATGAGTTGGTTCAATCTCTACTTGGCCTAAAATGGAAACGGTTTTCTTGGATAAATATTAGGATTATTATCAAGAGATAGGAAAGAGGAATTGTTTCGAATGAAGCAATTGGAAGGTAAGATCTTAGAGGATTACGCTGATAGATTCATGTTTGTGTACAAAAGATGTGTTGAAGGTCTAAATGATGACATTAGTCAAACAATTTTCCTACAGGGAATTGATGATGAATAAAAAGAGGCTTTAAACTTAATGGGAAAGGGAGATGTTAATAAGATTCCTTTAGAGGAGATTATTGACATCTACAAAAACTACTCCAGGACAAGAATTGGAACTAGGGGATCCAGGAGAAACAATGCTTTAGGATCTAATGTATCTCAAGTTATGGAAGAATTGGCAAATTTAAAAACCGATATAGTCCTCCATCTCAATACTTAGGTAGATAAGAAAAATATTAAGCCTCTAGCCATCTATTGTTCGAAGTGTAGAGGGAAACATCTCTTAAGGGAGTGTCTAATGAACCAAGTAGATCTCAGTGAGATTTGTGAGAAAAGTCATGCTACTAGTTCTTGCAATCTACTACCGGAAATCAAGAATCATTTGAAAAAGCCACCTATAATTGAATAAGAACTCAACTATGTTGGTCAAAGATCGTAGAATATTGGTTTAATGCCTACACAAGGAAATATGGTCCTAGGAATAACTAGAAATATAACCAATTGACCCCCCCTCCAATGCAACCACCTTCTTTATCTTAGGGACCTCCTGAGTGGGTTAGTCCACAATGGAATCAATGGAATCCACAGTGGCAACAAAATTAGCATTCATGGAAACAAAACCAATCTCAGTTAAATCAAGGCCCAAAGTGACCTTGGGGACAACCTCCACCTCTTATCACTGGTCTGAATGTTGCCAATGAATAGATCAACCAACCGCAAATTCCAACATAACCAGTCCCGAATCCTAAAAATAACCATCCTTAACAAGCATTTAACACTGATATTAATCCTCCTGGTTAAAATGTAATTGAAGTAAATGATATTCAATTAAGTAATCATAATATTCCTTTTAAACATAATACCAAGGAGAAAGGAGATGCTAAGGAAATGAAGGAAGATGAACATGTTTCAGACAAAGAAAAAGAAGCAATTGATAAAGATCCATATCTAGAATAATTGGATATACCACAGAAAGCTCTTGATTCCTCCCTACCAGACCATACCAATTTGGTAGATTCACCACCTGGGAGTTGAAAAAGATTAACATTGAAATCCCTTTTCTGCAAGCTATCAAGGATATACCAAAAATAAATCAACTTATTAAGTCACTCTATGTTAAGACACCTGGTAGGAAACATAATTTTCCACCCACAATATACTTAGGAATAAAACTTACTGATATTTTGTCAAGAAGATTTCTTCCTCATAAATATAGTGACCCTAGGAGTCCAGTGATTACCTTAAGTATAGGAGGAATTGAAATACCAAATGTGTTGATCGATTTAGGAGTAGCCATAAACGTTATCACTACAGATACGACATAAATTGAAAATGACTCAAGTACAACCAACAACAATTGTCCTTCATTTAGCAGATCAGTCTACTACTAAACCTGAAGGTGTTCTAGAAAATGTTTATTCATTTTTTCTACCGTTACCCGCTATTTTTGCACTCATTGATTTTTCTTACATTGGTATTATTTATGTCAAGATAATGTGTGTTTAATTCAACATAATTAATTCTCTTAAGTTGTCATCTTTATGTTTTAATTTTGTCTCGGCCAATGCATTTGTATGCCTAAGTGTTCGCGTCTTTGAACCTTTTGTTTGAACCTAGAGTTTAGTTCATTGAGTCTTTGTGTGTATTATGACTTAGTTGCGGCAAGTCTAACTTGTGCAGAAAAGTCCGTGCTGAGAATGAACTTGAACCTTTGAACCTTCATTGGTTCAAGAGTTCAAGGTTCAAATGTTCAATGCGTAGGAGAATGTAAAGGAAAACTGATTAATGAACCATATTGTGGGTGAACTCTATAATTTTGAACCTTCTGGTTGAACTCCATAGGTTCAAAGGTTCAATAGTTCAACGGTTCATTCTGCTGTCAAATTTTCATGGGAGTTTTTCAGCTGAAAGTTATTAATTTTATTTCTGTGTTGAACCTTCGAACCAACATAAAAAGGTTCAATGGTTCAGTCAGTTCAGTGGTTCAACAGTTCAGTCTAATAATCTAATTTTGCACATATATCCACTAGTCAAAGATGCAGCCAAAACAAAGTTGCAAATTTTTAAAATCTAAAGACAACCCACCTAATATTTTAGCCTTAAATGTTTCCAAATTTAATTTCATGACCATATGAGCTCACATGATGTATTATTTTAATATTTTCTCAATGCAGCAATATGGTTGGCAAGGTTAGTTTATAAAGGAAGTACCCTAATTTAGTGAGTTGTTAAAAAATGGTTAAAAACCCATCTGTAATTTTAAATATCATAACTACTCACAAATTTTCACGGCCCCAAGATGCATGGTTAATCCGTGGTGAATTTAATAAAAAGTGGTTGAAGGAAAAATTAAAACATTCTCAGTCATTTATCTGCAGCAATTTAAAACATTTTAATAATGTTTTAAATCAGTTTTAACAACAACAATTTCATGAGAATGTGAATTTTATTCCCTTTATCAAGAATCAATTATAAAACTAAAAGTCTTAAACCAAAAATGGGGGCTATATATATGTAACAGAGAAGAGAAGAAAGGGGTTGGTTAATTTTTCTGCTGTAAATTTGCTGATGCTATTTTGTTGTTGTAAAGGAGAAAGGGGTGGCATATTTTTATGTTTCAGACATGATTTTTGTGTAGGGGCAGCATGGTCTTGTGTGTGTGAAAAGTGGAATAAGAATCTGTATTTGCAAGACACAACACTTCAATTAATTCATTACATGTATGGTTAGACAGATATAAGCATGAATAATAAAACCATAACAAATCAACCAATTGCCTTCTAAAAGATGTGAGTATAAGATTGCTCTCAGATTTTTATAAGCAATACCAGTGACTAGACTACACCAAGACAAAGGATTTAATCTATATGAGCATGATATTAAGCTAAATGGATGCAAGATGGATGAATAATTCAAGCAATAACGGATTCAAGTAATATGGATTCAAGCAATATGAGATAAACTAAATATGGATGCAAATAATCTAAAAAGCACAATATATTCAATGACTCCAGAGCAAAATCAGCATAATAATGATGTATTCTCAAAAATCTCTGGGGTATTTGGAATGAGAGCTGAAGGCTGAATTTATAGAGAATTCACAAGAAAGATTGTGAAAAAGCTCAATTTAGGATTAATCGAAAATAATTGAGAAATCATGTTCAGTTAACCTTGAGATAGATTCCAATTATAGTTTAATTGAAATGCATTCAAATTAGAAGTTTAAGTTGCATTGGAAAATAAGATTAAATTAATTCCATACACTTGTGATAAAATAGATAATTCTTTAATTTATTCAAGAAAAGAGTCTTTTCAATGCAACTGAACTTCTTTTTCTGAAAAGCTTTGAGTTCCAATTTAAGAGAATAATCAATAATTCAATTAATTGCTTTTCTGATTTCAAGTTCTTAATTTAGAAAAAAATAATAATATCTAAGTTTGATTTCTCTGTCAATTCAATTCTTTTATTTAATTTTTAATTCAACTCTTGCTTTAATTAATTCCTCTTTTGTAATAAATTAATTCCTTTTTTGCATGATTTAATGGCAAATTTATTAATTAATTAAATATGCTAAGATATTTAATAAATTAAATGGGATAATTGATCAAAATGATTTTCTTGGAATGATTCAATTAATTAAAAAAATATTTAATTAATATTGAGTAATTGACTTGCCATGTGATATTTAATAATTGGAGAATTAATCATGTGCTCAAGATTGATTTAATTGCCTTTGGTTAGGACCTTGGTGATGTTGTTGAGATTAGGGGCTCATGGTTTAGATGACCATTTTTAGGGTATTACAGGTCTTTGAGTCATTTGTTATGTATTTGAAGAAATGAGGAATTATATATTAAACCTGAGTTTGAATGTGTTCTTCCAGATTGGGATAATCTTTGAATTATCTAAATTGTCTTTAAATGTTTTTCTATCCAATTTAATTGTGCATATGTTTGTCATAAAATCTTTGAGTTTTAGTCATTTATAAATCTGAAAAAGAAAATATCAAACCTTCATTTTGTCTTTATGTGGCGGAGAAGTTGAGTGAATGGTCTTTGTGCTATTTGTTTATGTTTCTCTTTGTCTCTCAATTCATAACGACATTTGTGCCATGGTGATGGACAGATGTTAGTTGGCCTTTTCTGCTTTATGGTTAAAAGCATACCCCAGAAAACTAAAATTAAATCTTACGAGGGAGTTGTGCCTCTAAAATTCAGAGAAAGATTATCAATACCATGATAATCTCTCCAACTATTGGTACTTATTCATCCTTCTTCCTAGGTATTTTGAGTCATTTTCTATACTTTTTGGCGATTCTACTGGGGATTCGAAATCAAAAGATTAGTCCTTTCTTTCCTCAAGTTTTAAAGACATCTTTGTGTGAAAGGAGATTGACAACTCTGTACATGTCTAGTTGAAGAACTCTAATTTGAATCATGGTTTTAGTTGTAACATAGCCATGGGGGACTCATTTTGGTCCATTTTCTCTACCACAGTATTCAACCCTGCCTAAAAGATCAAGAGAATGTTTTCCAAAGTTTGTTGGAGATAAGATTCAAGATCCAGATGATCATATTAAAGCAGTTACTGTTGCCTGTGGAATTCTTGGAGTACAAGAAGAAGATGTGTTTGTGAGATTGTTTGTTGAAAGCCTCACCAGAAATACTACAAAATGGTTTCAAAATTTAGAATATGGATGCATTACCTGCTGGAATGATTTAAAGGTGAAATTTCTTGAAAGATTCAAAACTATGATTGATACGTATGAATTGTTGCTTAATTTCTTTCAAATACAAAAGAAATAAGATGAGCCCATTAGAAGTTTCATTGAAAGATTTAATCGGTGTATTGAAAAGATTCCTCGTGGGTCTCAACCGTCTAAAAATAATCAATTATGTGTATTTATTGATGCATTACATCCCAAGATTAAGTTTTTATTGAAACGTAAGAAGGTGCAAAATCTAGAAGATGCAAAGTTGTTGAAATAGAGGATGATATGATTGTGAGTGGAATGAAATGTATGTGTAAATGTATTGTGAAAGTTCTAGAATCTGAAATTTACTTTCATAATTAGAACTTTTACCCAAGAAAGAAGCCTTTGCAAAAGAATATTGTCATGAAAGAAATGAAGCCAATATCATCTATTTCTTATTGTCAAAATTTGTCAGCTTTTAATGAAAAAGATTTGCGAGCATCTTCTGAGATTGAGAATGGCACTTCTAACATCGCAAGAGTATTATTTTCATGTTGATCCATTCGATTCTTCTAGAGATGCATATGATCATGTCATTCAACCAAAAGAATTGGTAGCTTGCCCAACCACACCTACTATTAAACAAACTTTTGATGATATGAATAATGAGGAATTAAGCAAAAGTTTTCTAGAAAAAATTTCCCCTTCTAATTTTGAATCTTTCACATTTAAATTTTTTGATGCAGTTTCAACAAATGATCAAGCAAGCATAAAGGGCCAACATGGGAAAGAAATAGATAGTTGTGGACAACTTGAGGTTGGTGGGCAAATGGATTATGATTCTTTTCAATTCACTTGTAGCTATGGTGAAAGACACTTGCAGACGAAGTGTTTTTGAAATTATGAGTGTCAGAAAACAAGTGGAAGGCAATGAATTAGCTATTGCTGATACAATATCTAATATGTAGCCAGACTTCAAAACATTCAAATTTGGTGATGAGAGTTTTGAAAATAGATTGTGCCTAGAAGAGTCAAGCAGACACCCGATGTTGAAGTCTTTTTATGTTGAGAATGATGTCATGTCATCTCTGTCTCAGAAACCAGCACATGAGGATGAGTGTTGCTTTTAGAATATTTATAGAGGCTGCCCAATTCAGAGTCTAGTTAATTATTTAGACAATCTAACACAATATTCTGATATGTTTAATGCAAATTTAAATCAGCATGTACATCATAATGTCAATACATTGCAATTGGTTTCAGAAATTTATAATGCAGAGTGGCTTCTTGGACCCAATATTTTATTTGAAAATCTTTTACAATATATTGTTGTTGGGTCTCTTCTCATAGTGGTTACAGGATGGTAGTTGGGAATGATGTTTTTTTCTTACCGGCCACTTTTCCGCATCGGCTCATATTTCTCCCAATCAATTAATGGTTTTGCATGAGTAGCCTAGAGTTTTCTTGAGGTAAAGGGGTTTTCCCACACCTGTACATATTTGCAAATAAAATTTTGGGTTTGTTGTAAGCTTTAGTGGTTTTGGCTTGGTCAGTTTTGCCTTGTTAGTTTTCAGTTCTTGCCTTGTTCACCTCCACCCCTCTGCAAAGCAGTGCCTTTTATTCCTTCAATTTCTTTGACTCTCTTGCCCAGTGGATAAGGCACTAGTCTCACCCAAAGATGTTTTGGATTCTCTTCATCCTCGCAGTCATCATCCCCCAGTCAGAGCCACTTGTTACCCACTATTTTTTCACTCATTGATTTTTCTTGCATTGGTATATTTGTGTCGAGATAATGTGTGTTTAATTCAGCATAATTAATTATCTTAAGTTGTCATCTTTTTGCTTTAAGTTTATCTCGGCCAATGCGTCTTTATGCCTAAGTATTTGTTTCTTTGAACCTGGAGTTTAGTGCATCGGTTCATTGAGTCTTTTTGTGTATTATGCCTTAGTTGCAGCAAGTCTAACTTGTGCAGAAAAGTTCGTGTGGAGAATGAACTTGAACCTTTGAACCTTCATTGGTTCAAGAGTTCAAGGTTCAATGCGTAGGAGAATGTAAAGGCAAAGTGATTAATGAACCATATTGTGGGTGAAGTCTATAATTTTGAACCTTCTGATTAAACCCTGCAGGTTCAAAGGTTCACTGGTACAAAGGTTCAACGGTTCATTCTGCTGTCAAAATTTCGTGGGAGTTTTTCAGCTGAAAGTTATAAATTTTCTTTCTACGTTGAACCTCTGAACCAACATAAAAAAGTTCAATGGTTCAGTCGGTTCAATGGTTCAACAGTTCAGTCTGACAGTCCAATTCTACACATATATCTGCCTGTATGCGGAAAAATCGGGTCGATAGAACTTAAAATGTGAAAAATGAAGCTCTAGGGAGACTTGTCCACACACCCACGGGACTTCTTGGTGAAAGCTATGGAGTCATGAGGTATGGCTCAGCTTCCCAAGGTTGGTTCCATGGTTCTCTATCTTACACGATCCCTCAAACCAATATTTTTGCTCTCAGATCACTGAGCAAAATGGTTTAGGGATGACAAATGCAAGAATGAGGGATGCTTTTGTTGATTTTAAGATGAGATGCATCCTAAGCTATGCATGATCCTATAAATGCCATAAACTAGATTATAAGATGACAAGGTTATTATAAATACTATCCTAACATGATATATTAGTCTATGATTGAGCTAAATGATAATGAAAATACTCTAAACATGCATATTTAGACTAATTCCTAGTTAAAAGAGAGGCTAAATGATGAGCATAAATGATATATGAAAGCTTGAATGTATTTGAGCATAAGTGTGATGCTAAAGACTTGGATGATCTTCAAATGGAGGATGGAGAGCTCTATTTATACCAAAAATAGGGCAATGGATGGCCAAGATTGAAAGGCTCAATCAAGGGCTAAGTTTGAAAGTTGGGAATCCATGTTTGCAATTGGCACCAATGAAATGGTGATAATTGTCAACATAAGGTTGGTTGAGAGGAGATGTAAGAAGCATTAAATGCTTGAGAAGACCTCATGGTTACCCTAGGGGTTAAGGGTTAAGGTTAAGTTAAGATTACCCATTGGATAAAGCTTTTATCCAAAGGATAAACTCTTGTGCAAAAGATTAAGGGATAACCATGGTCAAAGCAATGAATGCTTGATGAGACCCTTGGGTTACATGGAGGTTGAGTTTAGAGAAAGTCTCTAATCATGCCATGGGGTTGAGTTAACCATTAATGGTTTGGAAGACTTTCAAGGTTAACTTGTTGAAGACATAAAGCCTTTAATGGTTTTCAAAGACTTTGAGGGTTTTGAGAAGTGACTTCCCTTTATTTAGGAAGGGGGTTAGGCTAATTTAGAAGTGATTAGAAGAATCTAGAAGGGGGTTAGGAATAGGGTTTAGGAGGCAAGTGGGAGAGGGGAAATAGAATTAATTTAAAATAAATTGCTTTATTTCAATTTGATTGCAATTAAATAAATTAGATTTATTTAATTTAGGATAACTATTTTAATTAAATTTGAATTTAATTAAAAAGTGGACAAGGGCTTTAATTGAATAAAATGAATTTATCCCATTAAATGGTATAGTGAATTCAATTGAGTAATTTACTTAATTAAATAGAGGAATGTGGGTAATTTAATTAAATTGGATTTAATTAAATAAAGAAATGAACATAAAATATTCATTTTAGGAATATGGTCATTTTTATGTGTCTACATTTTGCCCCTCTTTGAAGTGACGTGTGTGCACATGTTATTTCAAAGAAAATGATGTGTCGTTGCGATTTTATGATCAATGTCATTTTTATGGATTTTTATTTTGTGCACCAGATTTGATGTGTGATGCCCCAGATTCAATAAACGATGGTGATAATGCCCCCTCAGGAGATGAATCAAAATTTTTAAAAAATTTGATTTGATTTGATAATTGCATTTGCGGTGCAAAATTTTGGCTAGGTGGAATGTTTAAATTGATTCATCTCCCAATAATTGACCTGTGCGAGGGTATGAGGGAGACCGCAAGCAAATTTCATGCTCATTTTCCTAACCCTAATTTCATTTTTACCCTATAAAAGGGGAAAAGTGCATTGTTTTGTCTCATTTGTGTGTGTTGACTTTGGAGAAAGAGACTTTTGGAGAGAAGACAAAATGCCTATTCCCTATTCTACGCATCGATTTAAACTCGTTCGGAGGCATTGGAGACCTGTCGTGTATGGACCATCGGTAAGTCAACCCTTTTGATCTTTTTTTTATTTTTCATTTTGTCATTTTTGGTCATTTTTTGGAATTTGTCACGCGGGTTTAACGGTTTAGCGCATAGGGGTCTTAGTTTAGCGCATACAAAAAATGTTGTAGCGCATAGGGGTTTAAATTTTGGGTGTGTCCAAAAATTTAGGGTAGCGCATCTATTTTCTAGATTAGCGCCTTGGGTTTCTGGGTTAACGCAGGGGTTTAGATTAGCACATTAGGCACATAGGGTAGCGCAGAGAGTGAAAGGGTTAGCGCGTTGGGTAAACCTAGTGCATAGGGTGCACAGCGTAGCGCATAGAGTGAAAGGGTTAGCACGTCGAGTAAACCTAGTGCATAGGGTGTACAGGGGGTCGCATGGGTAGGGGGAAGTAGCGCGTAGGTTAAACCTAGCACATAGGGTTAGAAAGCTAGCACAGTTGGAGGATAGGTTAGCGCGTAGAGTTAGTCTAGCGCATAGAACAGATTGGATGGCACATAGAGAAAACAAGATAGCGCGTAGAGTTAGTCTAGCACATAGGGTAGATAGGATAGCGCGTGGAGAAAACAGGGTAGCGCATGGATATAATTTAGCGCATAGCTAAGTTTATTTAGCGCATGGATTGGATTTTGCAAGAATTAGTGATTTTTGAAAGTAGAAAATTACATAGGAAAAGTTCAGTTTTGCCTGGGGAGGTGGATTTTTGCCATTTGCTCTATCTTTAGTCCTGTTTTTGATAATTTGTTCAATATGAGTATTGATATAACTTGGTTTAATTTGTGATTGTTCAAATTATTGATGTAGATATTAATGTGTTTTTTTGGTCGAACCATGATTTGATTTGCACTGTTTCAAGTTTATGTGTGTGGAGCTTGATTTGTGTTACAAGCTCATATGAGTTGGAAACTTGAGTAGTTTTACAAGCTGATATGGGTTGGAAACTTGAGTTGTTTTACAAGTTGATATGGGTGGGAAACTTGATTTTTTTTACAAGTTTATGTGATGTGGAGACTTGAGTTGTTTTACAAGTTTTGATATGGTTTTTGAAAACTTGAGTTGTTTTACAAGTTGATATGGAATGATATGATGCGGAACTTGATTATATTTGCAAATTGTTTTATGTTTTTTATGTGATTTTAATTTTGATATCTTTGTTTTGATGTGGAACTGATATTGAACTTGTTTTTCTTTTTGACAGGAGCGATTGGGAGTGATTTAGTCGTGGGAGCGGTTCCCTAGACCTTGGGCATTGATACCACGGTTGGCACAAGCTGACCTAGATGTTATTAAGAGATGCGGCTTATCATCTTTGTTGGACATGCCTCGGTTCACTGTGAGCCGGGGTTTACTTACAGCGCTCACTGAGAGGTGGCATAGTGATACGAACACCTTTCACTTTGCCACTGGTGAGATGACAGTTACTCTAGAGGACTGTTACAGGATTTTGCCGATTCCCATAGTAGGTGCTTTATTATCATATGAGTAGACTGAGGAGGGTGGTACTGAGGCATTGCGGTGCATTTTACATTATGAGAGAGTGTGTGGGTATGAGATCCCATGGCAAGAGTTCTTGGATCTGGACTATGCACCTCTCCCATCAGTACTAGTAGGTTTCATTAGTGGATTCTTTTGTCCTGATCGTAGGTCAAAGGGATTCTTCATGGGTTGGGGATTGGTGCTTGAGGAGATGGTGACCTAGGGCCGTAGGTTTGCTTGGGGATCAGCTATGTTAGCTCAGTTGTACAGGGACCTACATGAGGTTGTATATCTACGTTACGGTAGTTTGTCAGCTGGCGTGACACTCTTACAGGTATGGTGCTGGGAGCACATTCCAACAACGAGGCCATTGGTGGATAGAGACAGACCTGTGGGGTGAGCATATGCATATGGTTACAGGGGTCTAGTTGTTCAGTGTAAGCTGGGCAAACTGGAGCACTAGAGGAGGGTGCTGGATGACATAGATATGGTCGTCTGGTAGCCATATACAGATTATGAGGTCTGGGCTGAGGATGGGCTAGAGATGCCTTATGTGTTTATGAGTCAGTTTTTGATAGGGTGGACACCCTTTGTGATTGAGAGATTCTAGGTTGGCAGGGTTTTGAGGTAGTATGGTCGGCAGCAGGGTATACCACAGGGGACCTGCTGTATGCGCGTCGGAGACAGGACATACTGGATTGGGGCCCTACTATTGATAGCAAAGTAGCTGTAGAGGAGTTTATATAGCTTGCAGGCCAGATATGGGATTATGCCCCAGAGATCTGGATGCTGGTATGATGGGTGAGTTTGCCAGATTATTTGCAGCCCGGGTCGTGGCGAGGATATCAGATCCTGAGGAGATGTCGTTTGCTTTTGATGATGATGAGGATGAGGTTGGGGGAGATGGTAATGATGGAGATTATGGAGGTGAAGGAGGTTGATGAGGAAGAGGAGATCGGGGGAGGAGAGGAATCAGAGATAGAGATGGTGGGGATAGAGGGATGTGGGTGGAGAGAGCAGTTCGACGAGCTGTGCTGGACAAAGGGAGAGGAGGGTTGACCATTGGAGTAGGTGGTGAGGGGATGGTGGGGGAGGTGATAGCTACAGTGGGAGGGACTGACGAGGTGAGGTGGCCAGCACAAAGGAGGAGGATTGATGAGTTACCACCACCAGCACCTAGGACAAGCAGAGGGATAGGGGGTACCCCTTCACAAGTGCCCCTACGGGTCCAAGTCCCTACATATGTGGAGGATGCTCAGATTAGGACTCTACAGTTGATAGTATAGCAGCTGTAGTCATAGCTATTGGCGCAGCAATGGCAGATTGCTCAGCTGACCATTGAGCGAGATACGGAGATAGAGTGGTGGGTTCGAGCGGAGGAGCTTGCGGCAAGTGTGCAGAGAGCAACAGCAGGTGGTCCGATGAGAGACACCCTAAGAGAGATTTCTCTGAGAGCCCAGGAGGCAAAGTACTACCATTGACATTATAAGGCTGCAGTGCCTAGGGAGCGCCAAGTACAGAGTTTTACACAGTCAAGGTCTAGTCGATCTTGAGAGACTGGGTCGCGGTCGGAGAGTAGGGGTGTGACAGGGCCATCGAGACATGATCCACCTAGAGATCCAGGGGTGGGGACTTCTGCGGCGAGACCATCTCCCTCAGGAGATAGTCATACTTGAGAGACGTTGTCTCTGTTGTATATTGATCATTGTATTTGTATTTGACAGAGACATGACATATTTTGTATTTTGATCATTTTGGAGATATCTATATAGACGACACCATTTTCTCTGATCTTCATGTGATGTGTTATTGATTTATGCTTTCTATATGTTGCTTATTCTATGATGATGCAATGCTTTGATAGATGGAAATGCATGATGAACATGATTTATGATGTTTGATTTATGAGATGTATCTTGAAAATGAGATGTATGATTTGATATGCTGTGAGATGTATCTTGAAAATGAGATGTATGATTTGATATGCTGTGAGATGTATCTTGAAAATGAGATGTATGATATGAATATGCAACTAATTGTAAAATGATATGCAACTAATGTTAAAATGATATGAAACTAATTGTTTTTGAGCATCCTCATTCTTTATTTGTCATCCGTGTATAACCACATGTTTATTTTCTTTTGAGATATGTATCATCATTGAGCATTTATTGATAGTTGGATATGTTGGAAATTTATACAAGCATAAAGGTATAATTGAACCATAATGACCTGAGAAAAATTTACATGATGTTTGATTTTGCAAAATAGCACAAGCGCCAAGGTATAATTGAACCAGGACGACCTGAGTGCGGATTGTGTATAAACAGACAAGATTAAACCATCTATATGCATAAAGTGGAATCATGCCTTCAGTGATGTGTTGTGCATCATGTCTCGAGACAAGTATTTACACAGTACAAATGATCACCTCACAGACAGAAGACTAAGAAAAATATTGGAGTTTCTTGATTTTCTCTAGCATGGAAGCATTGTTGAGAAAATTTAAAGAATCCAATAATTCAAAAAGTTTAAGTACAAAAAAATAGTCAAGAATTTATGCAAAAATGCAACATTTGATACTTTAGAAAATCATCCATCGTATTTCTTTTGTGATCCCTTGTTTGATCGATCAATGTTTTGCTTTGTGAGCCTGTGGTTGTGGGTTCTGATGTTTTGAGTGTTGTAAATAGTTTTTGATAGTTTGAATATGTTGCAAGTTTTGATGAATGTTGCCCCTAGCTAAGTGTGCCTCTCAATGTGGATATGTACAGTGATTACCAAGCCATGGTAAGATGCGATGAAGGAATATGCAGATAAATCAGGATAGTGACTATGCTAAGTATGTCCTGAATGGATATGAGAATAGAAATGTCGGGCGACGATCGATAGTTTTTTAAGGATATGGATAAAATGGTATGGATATAGATAGAGGAGTTGTTCTCTCACAATAGCGCCTGTTGCTAGGTTTTCACCCATTACTTTTATTGTACCTTTTTATTTGTTTTTTCTTTATTTTTTGATTGTTTTTTATTTTTTGACTTTTCAGTGCTTTAGACTTCCTTAGGTATAGTATTTTTTCAGGTGAATACAATTAATTGGTTCTTCGAGCACATCTCCTTCTGAAGTTGTTAGCTAATATGCACCTGATCCATAGGCTAATATGATGACATAGGGACCTAACCAGTTAGGCTCAAATTTTCCTTTCTTTTCCCGATCTTGCTGGTTTTTAGGATTTTCTTTGAGTACTAGGTCGCCAATTTTGAAGATTCAAGGAATGACTTTGTGGTTATAGTTGTAGCACATGCGTTGCTGATATGCTTTGAGATGGGTGTAGGCACACCGGCGTCTTTCATCTAGGAGTTCAAGTTCTTGCAGTTGGTTAACTCGATACTCTTCATTTGAGATTAAGCCTTTCAAAGATACTCTGAGAGATGGGATTTCTATCTCCAGAGGTAAAATGGCTTCTGATCCATATACCAATGAGTATGGTGTTGCTCCTGTAGGTGTGTGGATGTTGGTTCTATATAACCAAAGTGCTGGATTGATTTGTACATACCAATCTTTGCCTGCATCATTTACTGTTTTCTTTAGGATTTTCAATATTGTCTTGTTGGATGCTTCTGCTTGACCATTCCCCTGTGGGTAGTAAGGTGTAGAGAACCAATGTTGGATTTTGAATTTTTCACATAGTTTTTGTACATCTTGGTTTTTGAAAGGTCGTCCATTATCTGTGATGATGGAACTTGGAATACCATATCTGTAGATCGGATAATTAAGGATAAAAGAGGCAATTTGTTTCCCAGTTACTATGGTAATGGGGACTGCTTCTATCCATTTGGTAAAGTATTCTGTTGCGGTTATAATGAACTTGTGTCCATTTGAAGATGAAGGATGAATTTTGCTGACCAAGTCTAGTCCCCACTAACAAAAGGGCCAAGATGTTGTAAATGGCTGCAATTCCTGTGCTGGTGCATGTATCAGATTGCCATGGATCTGGCATTTAGGACATTTGTTAGCAAAGTGATAAGAGTCTTTCTCCATTGTCGGCCAGTAATATCCCATTCTCAGTAGCTTTTTAGCAAGAGTAATACCACTTTAATGTGTGCCATAGATACCTTCGTGAAGCTCATGTAAAGCGGAGTCAGATTCATTACGATCAAGGCAACAAAGAAGAGTACCATCTAGACCTCGACGGTACAAAGTATCAGCAGTGAGGGTATAACAGACAGCTTGTCGGATAAAGTTATGTTTTTGGTTTCGAGATAGGTCAATGGGTAGGATGTTGTTCTTTAGATAATCATATATCGGTCCATACAAAGGAGAATCTGAACCAGTTAAGGCATAGATAACATGGGATTTGGAATGGTCATAAGCGGGGGAGAACAATTGCTCTACCAGAAACTCATAACGACTCTGTTGGTCTGGAATTTGCAATAGTGAAGCGATAGTAGCCATTGCATCAACTGCTCTATTGTTCAACCTTGGTATTTGCTCAAAGGTGATGTGCACAAAGTACGATTTAAAGTCATCCACCATTCTTTTGTAGGGTAGTAACTTGTCATCTTTTGTTTAATAGTCATCATTAATTTGATTGATAACTAGTTGTGAATCTCCGTAGACTTTGAGTTCTATGATTTTCCATTCTACCACCATCTTGATGCCTATAACCAATGCCTCATATTCAGCAATGTTATTTGTGCATGGAAACATAAGTCTATATGACCTTGGTATGGTGTTCCCTTCAGGAGTGATGAATAAAATGCTGGCACCTAAGCCATGTTGAGTGAATGATCCATCAAAGTATAAGGTCCATTGTGTTGTAGAGATAGCAAGGACATCTCTGTCCGGAAACTTGATCTCCATTGGTTGCTTACCAGGTAATGGCGCTTCGGCCAGTTGATCCGCTATTACTTGTCCTTTGATAGCTTGATGCTCTATGTAGTGGATATTGAATTCACTGAGAATCATGACCCATTTAGCCAATCGGCCTATAAGAGCTACTTTGTTGAGTAAATATTTGAGAGGATCAATCTTTGCAACTAGCTTGGTTGTGTGAGCCAGCATATAATGTCAGAACTTTTGAGAGGCAAAGACCACAGCCAAGCAGGCTCTCTTAATAAATGTGTAGTTGAGTTCATAGCCGTTTAATGTCTTGCTGATGTAATAGATAGCCCGTTCCTTGCCTTGTTGATCTTCTTGTGCTAATAGTGCCCCCAGTGATACATCTGTTGTTGAAATATAGAGAATAAGTGGTTTCCCTGCTACTGGTGGTACTAGAACTGGTGGGTTCATTAGATATTGCTTGATTTGATAGAAGGATTCAACACATTTGGCTTCCCATCTGAACGATACATTCTTATGTAGTAGATGATTGAATGGTAAGATTTTGTCTGCTAGTTGAGTGATGAATCACCTGATTGATTGAAGTCATCCTTGTAGAGACCTGAGCTAACTGATATTCTTTGGTGGTGGCATCTCTATGATGGCTTGTACCTTTGTTGGATCCACTTCAATACCTTTAGCTGAAACTATGTAGCCTAGTAACTTGCCTCATGTAACCCCGAAGACACACTTCTTAGGGTTAAGTCTGACTTGGAATTTCTCCAATCTATCAAAGATCTTCTCTAAGATGCCTAGATGTTTTGCTCGAGTGAAGGATTTAGCTAGTAAATCATCCACATAGTCCTCCATGAAAGTATGCATCATGTCATGGAAGATTGTTGTCATAGCTCTTTGATAAGTTGCCCCAGCATTCTTCAAGTCAAAAGGCATGACGTTCTAACAATATGTTCCCCAAGGACAAGTGAATGTTGTTTTATCTTGATCCTCTAGAGCAATCTTGATTTGATTATATCCTGAAAAATCGTCCATTAGTGATAGCATTGCATGGCCTGCTATGAGATCCACAATTATGTCAATACTTGGCAAAGGAAAGTCATCCTTTGGACAGGCATTGTTGACATCTCTAAAGTCCGTGCATATCCTGATACTACCATCTGATTTTGAAACTGGCACAACATTTGAAATCCACTCGGCATAGTCTATGGGTCGAATAAATCCGACATATAATAGTTTCTTGAGTTCAGCTTTAACCATGAGTGCCACATGTGGATTCATCTTTCGCAATTTTTTCTTAATTGGTTTAGCTCCTGGAGCCATAGATAAGTGATGCATGATCAATTGTGGATCGATCCCGGGCATATATGCATATGACCAAGCAAAATTGATTTGCTTTGCTTTGAAGAATTTGATAAATTCTGGTTTTTCTTCTGTCGTAAGAGATTCTGCTAGATGTGTGTTTCTGGCTACTTCTGTAGTACTAATGTTGATTGATTGAGTGGGCTCAACCAATATGGGTGATCACTCATGAAAATGTTCAGGAAGAGTGTCAAGTCTCCCATCTTTAGGTGCCTTAAAAAGGTTTTCACCCTCAGATGCATCCTTTATTTTTACTTTTTTGTGATCTAGAGCTACCATTGACTGGTTTTCAGCATCAGATCTTTTATTTCGCTCATTTTTGCAACTGAGAGACTTGGCACTCCCTGGTTTGCAGACATCATTATTTCGTTCACTGGTAGATCCTGTTTCTGGGTTAACGATACATAGGTAGTGGATAATAGATTCATCATCTGGGAAAATTGGTATATCATGGATTTCAGGTTCATCCCAGTCTATGAGGTTAGGAAAGACAAGTGGTAAGGAATCGTTAAGTGGATCAAGGTCAATTGTTGTGATTGTCATGATGGATGTATCTTCGTGATTAGACTGGATGTTAAAGAAGTTAAGGATTTCATCGAGGTCTTCAATGGTATCATCTTTCGTATAGACTTGCGCATAATGTTGCTACTCGTTTTCCTTAGCATCATAGATATTTTGTGGACCAAATTCAAGTGGTCTAGGTTCTGTGTTGTATGCATTTTGAGAAATGGGTGTATGATTGTCATTGTCACAAATATCCTCAGAAATATTAGAATAGCTACCCCATTCATATTCATTGGAATCGATCTCAGAGGTAGTATCCCAGATTCTTTTTGTACTATAGACTGGTATGTTGTAGGGTGAGAACAGGTCCTTGATGATTGATACAAATTTTGTAGTTTTCTCAGACTCTGTGTCAGATCCTGCTTCTACCTTTTGTAATTGTTCATATACTGTCCCTTGTTGAGAAGGAATGATATTATCAGGAGGTGATTCTATTGGTTCTTGAGATATTGGTGTTTGAATATGGGCTACTGCTGCAAATATGGCGCTTTTGTGACTGAGAAGCTTTCCCTAATGTTGTTTATGTTCTTGATGTTCACGTGCCTTGTGGATTGTTTTTGCTGACTCAAATAGTGTTCCTACCAGGATTCTTCTTTGTACTTCTTCTTTGCTTTCCATTGAGGTTTTGGAGTTATGTGTGGTGTCTTCCTTAATAGGAAAGTGAGTTTACAACCCAATCTTGTTTTGTCTCTACTAGACTATGAAGGAATATCTATGGGTTCAGTGATGCCTTCTTTGCATTTTCCAATAGGTACTTTACCATCATATCCCATTTTTTGCATGATTAAGTAGCCCTTTCCATATAGGTGTGTTGGTAGAACTATTTCCAGAGCAGCTACTATGTTATCTTCTTCCTCATATTTGTATAACTAGCTAAGGATGTCCTTTTCCTCTGATTCATGTGCTAGAGTGCCTAGTTGGATGAAGGTACCATCAAATTTGGTGATGGGCTGAGTTACCTGATGTGTTGATGTAGTAGGTAATCCATGAGATCTGGGTGATGTTGGTAATTTGGCCAAACACATGGGTTCCAAAGAGTATTCTCCCATACCTTGTTCTCTGATTGTGAGTTTTTGCTTGAAATCTCTAGACAGTGATGCAGACCTTTCCTATTGAATATCTGGTTTTAAAGGATTGTGTTTTTCTCTATTGTGCGGAACCAGGCTGTCTTGGGCTACCCCCATTGCATTACAATGTTGAAATGGATTGTGATGAGCAAATATAGAGATCTCTTGTCCGTTGTAAGGAAATTTGACACACTAGTGATACGTAGAAGGCACTGCTTGCATTTCATGTATCCAGGGTCAACCTAATAAAATATTATAGGTGAGGTCTATGTCTAAGACCTGACACATAGTATCCTTTTGCACTGGGCCCACTTGAATGGGTAACATCACGGTTCCTTTAGATGACCTTTCCTCATCATCATATGCCTTTATGGTAATCTTTTTACGTGGATCAATAGACTTTTCTGAGAAGCCTAATGCACGGATAAGTTTTAAGGTACATATATTAAGTCTAGCTCCTCCATCTATTAATACTCTTTTTACTCGGTGTTTATAAATGATGACTTCAATATGGAGAGGAGTGTTATGTGGATGACTTAAGGAAGTATTATCATGCTCTGAGAAGGTGAGATTATGAGGCCCTGTCATATGAGCAACCATGGCTTGAAATCTATCTGCATCCAGATCTTGAGGTACATTGGTTTCCAATAGCGCTTGCTCCAATATGTTTTTGTGTTTTGGTGACAATTTCAGCAATTCTAGTATAGATATCTGAGCCAAAGTTTTGCATAGTTGGCTGACTAAATCATATTGGATTTTTTGTGTAGTGGTTGTCAGCGCAGTATGTCCCTTCAAGACATATTTCTGTGCTCTGGTTGTTACATTGATGGATTCATGATCATGTTGGTCTCTGATTGTGATGACATTCACATGATGGTCTTCAGCTAATATGTGATTGATGATGTTATTGTAAATGTGATTGATACGAGCTTCATGTGTATCGTGTGAGGTTGAAGCTTCATCTTTGTAGTTTGGAAAAGGATTTTTAAAAGCTTCATGGTCACCATTTGTTTTGAGACCATCTACCATTAAGTCACCTCGATCAATCATGTCTTGAACAATGTTTTTCAATCTCATGCAATCGTTTGTTCGATGACCTTTGTTACGATGAAAATCACAATAGTGTGAATCATTCCACCAAGGTGGTTTGATTTGGGGTTCATAGTTGCTGATTACAGGTAAAGAGAGAATCTTGTTTGCCAGGTGCTCTCTGAATGCTAACTCTAGTGATTGTCCCAGTGGTGTGAAGGCACGTTTTTGGAAATTATTGGTGTCGTCACGTGAATTGTTATTAGGTCCTTGATTCGTGGTTTTGTTTTTAGTATTGTTGGTGTTGTTGGCATTGGGTTGACCTTGATTGGTATTCAGTGCATATGTGTTAGTGTTTGAGTTAGCACCTTTAGGATTCTTTGTAGCTTGAGGATTTCCGGATAATGCGAGTACTAGTTGCTTAGATTTTGGATCATGCGATTCATTACCGCCTTCATTTTTGTTTCTAGTCTAGAATCTAGGCTTGTCTAAGTTGTTGTTGTTTTGGTTATTGTAGTTTGATGAATTTGTTCCTTTTTTGAAGAATTTGAGCATTCCCTTTTTGACACATTCCTCTTCTACTTGAATGTCGTTTTCAATCAATTTAGCAAAAGACGATATGCATTGGAGTTTGAGCCTGTAACTCATCTCACCATTCAAGTTGTCGATGAAGATTTCCATTTTCTCTTTTTCAGGAATGTCTCGGGGATATTGTGAAACCATACGTCACCAGCGTTGAAGGAATATCATGAATGTTTCATTGTTTTTCTGTTTGGTGTTGCAGACGTCTAGCATGGTTATATCATGTTGAATGTTATAGGAATATTGTGTTATGAACTTGTTAACCAACTCATCAAATGATCTGATAGGAGGTGTAATTTTGGATAACCATTCCATTGTTTGTCCTTCCAAGCTTCTAGGGAATAACCTCATTAGATAGATGTCATCATGAGCAAATTCAAGACGCATGATACAAAATTCTCTGACATGATCACGGGGATCGCTTTTCCCATCGTACTTATCAAATTTAGGCACGTCTGAGTTTGGAGGAAAAGGGATCATGTGCAATCTTCTATCAAAGGGATAAGGACAAATTTCATTTAAAGAGTACCGCACTGTTGTCCCTTGTTGCATGTCTTGCATTTGTCTTTGTAACATTTGCATTTGTTGAGTAAGGGCAACCAAAGGCGCATTGTTTTGCCAAGGGAAGAGTTCTTCCCTTGTATTAATCCTGGGTTGAAAAGGTGTATGGAACGGTATGTTTTGTTGGGGATGTTTTGTCTTGGTGTATGTTGCTCCGGTATGTTTTGTTCGGGGATATTTTGTTCAGGGTCGCATGCTTCCTCTTCTCGTTGTTGTTCTTTATATTCATAGTGTTGAAGTTTTGTTCTAAATATATCTGCATCGAAGTCTTCAGGGAGTTTTGACTCATTTGCTTGTGAGCATGAGCAAGTATTTTTCCTTGCCTTTTTCCATGAGTCTTTCTACAAGTTTTTGAAATGAAGCACTTTCTTGGCATTCCTGAAGAACTTCTTCAGAAATTTCAGTATCTTCAAGTGTGGACCCTCAAAAAGATTTGATAACCTTCAATTCATGCTTGATTCTGGTGTTGCTTCGCTTTGTTTGTTTTGTTGAGAGTGAGTAACAGACATTTTAGTAGAAACTTTTTGTGACGAAAGGGACAAAATCCTCTTCGATATGTTGCTCGAGGGTTGGTGGTTCAGGTCAGGGTGTGTTGTAAGTGATACACTCGTCGGGCAAGAATGCCGGATTGGTCTTTCCTCCACGGTTTATGATTTGATTAAATGTGGATTTTTGACAATATGCCCTAGTCTTTAAAGGCTCTTTGCCAAATTCGTTGGATTTGTTTTGGATATAAAGTTTGACGTGATGAAGAAATATTCGATGAGATTTGAAGAGTTGATAATTGATGTATAAAAATTTATTTCTTTTGATAAATTTGGAAAAACTTGGTTGTTGTTTCTTCAACGTGATGTTACGATAAATATTCTTTCTTCTCAAAATATGGGGATTAGTCATGCATAAGTGATAAATGGTTTCCTTTGATTTATTTTGGATTCAGTTGATCTTGCTTTGAAAATTCAAATTTTTACTTTATCAAAATGAAGGTTTAGATGCCCCTTCACGACAAAGCGTGTCAAATGATATGGGTAAAGTCTCCTGATATGGAAACTTGATTTGACAACCTGAGGTTTTAAGCAAGTGATTTTGAGATAAAATCCGTGAGATGATAAAGGATCCTTTTGATACTTGTGATGATGTTTCCGGATTTTGATTGGATAGATATGTTTTATCGTGCGATCAATTTTAGATTTTTACAACGTTTGCTTGACACAAATTCTGCTCAAGAAATAGTTTTTAAAGCTGTGTTTTTGGTACTCTGTTTTGACGAAAAATGATGTTGATTAAAAGAGGCTTCCAAAGATGTTTTCTAAATTTGCAAAATTCCTCACTATTTTGCCCTCTATTTTTTCGGTTTTGGTGACGCACTAAAACAGAGACAAGATGCGCTACCAAATTTACTACACGCGCTAAATAAAGGACCACACACGCTAAGCTGCCCCCTGCCACGCGCTAAAGTTTTCAACTATTGAAATTTGTTTTCTGTCTGGTTTGAAAAGTTATGCGCTAATATGGGTCTGCTACGCGCTAACTGTTAAGCTCTAAGCGCTAAAGTTTGACTCCTACGTGCTAAGCTGATGCTTCAACGCGTTAGGCTGTTTTTCAAATGTGCTAACTGTTTAACACTGTTTTGAATTTTTGGAAGAACGCTATTATTTTGACTAGATGCGCTAACTTGATGTTCGGATGCGCTAACCAATGTACCACACATGCTAAGAAGTTGCTCTCATGCACTAAAATGTCCTAATATTTTCTTATGGTTGTTTCTTGTAATTTTTGGATTTTTGTTGTGAGTTTTTCAGCTGTGATGGATGATTTTCTGAAGTAGTAAATGCAAGCACAACACAAAAAAAGACAACCATTTCGCCTAATCTAACAAAAAGTGTATGTTCTACGAGGATGTGTTCAAATCCCCAATGTTTTAACAGGTTTGGATACAAATTATACACATCAAGAAAACTCTTTATTCAAAGGTCATAAATAACATCATAGCCCACTAGTCTCAATACTCCGTCAGCTCAAACAGCTGTGTCACCCCCTAGAGGGTGCCCATTTTTTTGCCTTTTGCCAGAAATTAACCCAAAGTGAATTGCTTCACAATTGAGTAGTTATCTTGGGAGATATATGGTGAGCGATCTTGGAAGCGGATTCTTCCCCACCCTTGCACTATGATGTTATAAATGTCTGGTTACTGACTCGGCTCAAGATTTCTATTTCTATGGTTCATAATCAAGATTTTTGTTTGGCCGTCAGTGATAAACTCCCTCAGGAGGCTTCCCAACCTTTAGAACAAAAGCTTTACGTATTTCAAGGATACTGGGGGAAGGCTAATCGCTGCACGCAACCGTTGAAAAGGACTTTCGTCACTTTCCACGTTTATTATAGTGGGTTGGAACACTTGGCATCAAAGTCATTTCCCACTTAGGTCGTTCCCTTCACACTGGCCATAAATGGCTTTAAGAGTTGATTTCAACTCCTCGGGAAGGCAGGCCTGCTAAAGGATGTATATGCTTCAAATACAGAAAGCTTTTAAGAGTAGTCTGGCTTTTTGATCACCTAGTTAAGGGGAGAGCATATGCCTTCTACTTGAGACAAGGCAATCAAAGTTCCTTTTATGCCCTCAATTCAGTGATTTGCTAACCTTTACTTGGAGATGTTGCTCCAACAAGCATGGTGTTCCTTTTATTTCCTCAAAGCAATGATTATCTAATTTAGCAAAAGAACCTAGTCAACAAAGCAAAATTTCGATGTGGTCAACAAAAGAAAATCGGTAAAAGGGGAATGACTTCCCTCTTTTGCTTTGCATAAAATGAAGATGAGGTTCTTTTTCCTTTTGCAATGAATTGAGATTGATCCTTTTAGGCACCAAAGGAAGGTGAAGTTTGTTTTAACCTTGCTAAAAGTAAATTTGCTTATTCTTTTTAGAGCTCCCAAAATGAAGTTTTTTTCTCCTATGAAAGCAAGAAAATTTTTGATTTGTGGTTCGTTTTATAGCCCAAACGAAGTGAGTTCAATTTTAAGAAGAAAAGAAGGTCAAATTTTTAAACTAACTTCACTAAGTTAGTAAAAACTCTAACTATCTTTATAACCTTAAGACTAAGCTCCTGTCTACAACAAAACTGTTAGAATCTTGCAAAATAACAAGTGAAAGACGTTATATAACTGGTGGACTTCAACAAGTCTAATTTTTACCCTCGGTTACAGATTTTAATTTTTTGATTTATGTTTGTCTATAATGCGCTACAGGACAAACTGTACGCGCTACAAAATAACACTGATGTGCTAAAAGAAATCAGTGATGCGTTATACTATTTTCGGGATGCGCTACTTTGTGTTCCAGAGGTGCTGCTTTATTTTTCTCCCGTGTCGAGACCTATAGGAAAAGCTTAGTATTATGATGCGCTAAGGAAAAGACTTTACGCGCTATGTGATGGACCCAACGCGCTGAACAGTAAGCCAGATGCGCTAGGCTGTTAACTAGATGCTAGGGAATGTTTCCCACATGCTGATTCTTGTTTCCCGCGGACCTGCAAAAGTGGTTAAATTTAAAAATCGATTTGATATAGGGGGTGATGCCCCATGGTGGGTGCCAAAAATGTATGCGGTAAAATCGGGTCGATAGAACTTAAAATGTGAAAAATGAAGCTTTAGGGAGACTTGTCCACACACCCACAGGACTTCTTGGTGCAAGCTATAGAGTCATGAGGTATGGCTCAGCTTCCCAAGGTTGGTTCCATGGTTCTCTATCTTACACGGTCCCTCAAACCAATATTTTTGCTCTTAGATCACTAAGCAAAATGGTTTAGGGATGACAAATGCAAGAACGAGGGATGCTTTTGTTGATTTTAAGATGAGATGCATCATAAGCTATGCATGATCCTATAAATGCAATAAACTAGATTATAAGATGACAAGGTTAGTATAAATACTATCCTAACATGATATATTAGTCTATGATTGAGCTAAATGATAATGAAAATACTCTAAACATGCATATTTAGACTAATTCCTAGTTAAAAGAGAGGCTACATGATGAACATAAATGATATATGAAAGCTTGAATATATTTGAGCATAAGTGTGATGCTAAAGACTTGGATGATCTTCAAATGGAGGATGGAGAGCTCTATTTATACCAAAAATAGGGCAATGGATAGCCAAGATTGAAAGGCTCAATCAAGGGCTAAGTTTGAAAGTTGGGAATCCATGTTTGCAATTGGCACCAATGAAATGGTGACAATTGTCAACATAAGGCTGGTTGAGAGGAGATGTAAGAAGCATTAAATGCTTGAGAAGACCTCATGGTTACCCTAGGGGTTAAGGGTTAAGGTTAAGTTAAGATTACCCATTGGATAAAGCTTTTATCCAAAAGATAAACTCTTGTGCAAAAGATTAAGGGATAACCATGGTCAAAGCAATGAATACTTGATGAGACCCTTGGGTTACATGGAGGTTGAGTTTAGAGAAAGTTTCTAATCATGCTATGGGGTTGAGTTAACCATTAATGGTTTGGAAGACTTTCAAGGTTAACTTGTTGAAGACATAAAGCCTTTAATGGTTTTCAAAGACTTTGAGGGTTTTGAGAAGTGACTTCCCTTTATTTAGGGATGTGACAATATTTAGGAAGGGGGTTAGGCTAATTTAGAAGTGATTAGAAGAATCTAGAAGGGGGTTAGGAATAGGGTTTAGGAGGCAAGTGGGAGATGTAGGATTTTGCAAGTGGGTGAGGGGAAATAGAATTAATTTAAAATAAATTGCTTTATTTCAATTTGGTTGCAATTAAATAAATTAGATTTATTTAATTTAGGATAACTATTTTAATTAAATTTGAATTTAATTAAAAAGTGGACAAGGGCTTTAATTGAATAAAATGAATTTATCCTATTAAATGGTATAGTGAATTTAATTCAGTAATTTACTTAATTAAATAGAGGAATGTGGGTAATTTAATTAAATTGGATTTAATTAAATAGAGAAATGAACATAAAATATTCATTTTAGAAATATGGTCATTTTTATGCGTCTACACCGCCAGTCAAAAAATGCAACCAAAACAAAGTTGCAAATTTTCAAAATCTAAAGACAACCCACGCAATATTTTGGCCTTAAATGCTCCCGGATTTAATTTCATGACCATATAAGCTCACATGATGTATTATTTTAATATTTTTTCAATGCAGCAATATGGTTGGCAAGGTTAGTTTACAAAGGAAGTACCATAATTTGACGAGTTGTTAAAAAATAGTTAAAAACCCATCTGTAATTTTAAATATCATAACTGCTCACAAATTTTCACGGCCCCGAGATGTTCGGTTAATCCATGGTGAATCTAATAAAAAGTGACTGAAGGAAAAATTAAAACATTCTCAGTCATTTATGTGCAACAATTTAAAACATTTTAAAAATGTTTTAAATCAATTTTAACAGCAGCAATTTCACGAGAATATGAATTTTATTCCCTTTATCAAGAGTCAGTTATAAAACAGAAAGTCTCAAACAAAAAATGGGGGCTATATATATGTAACGGAGAAGAGAAGAAAGGGGTTGGTTAATTTTTCTGCTGCAAATTTTCCTGTTGTAAATTTATTGATGGTATTTTGTTGTTGTAAAGGAGAAAGGGGTGGCCTATTTTTATGTTTCAGACATAATTTTCGTGTAGGGGTAGCATGGTCTTTGAGCCATTTGTTATGTATTTGAAGAAAGGAGGAATTATATATTAAATCTTTGAGTTTGAATGTGTTCTTCCAGATTGGGATAATCTTTGAATTATCTAAATTTTCTTTAAATTTTTTTCTGTCCAATTTAATTGTGCATATGTTTGTCATAAAATCTTTGAGTTTTAGTCATTCATAATCTGAAAAGGAAAATATCAAACCTTCCTTTTGTCTTTCTGTGGCGGAGAAGCTAAGTGAATGGTCTTTGTGCTATTTGTTTCTGTTTCTCTTTGTCTCTCAATTCATAACGACATTCGTGCCATCGTGATGGACAGATGTCAGTTGGCATTTTCTGCTTCTGGTTAAAAGCATACCCCAGAAAACTAAAATTAAATCTTACAAGGGAGCTATACCTCTAAAATTCAAAGGAAGATTAGCAATCCCATGATAATCTCTCCAACTGTTGGTACTTATTCGTCCTTCTTCTTGGACATTTTGAGTCATTTTCTATACTTTCTTTGAAGGACAAATTTGTTAACCAACAGCTACTATAATCTGATTATTGGAAGTAATATTAGTAATGATATTTTATGGTTAAATGGTTTACTTCTTTGATTAATTTGCAAGTATGAATGTCATTATAACCAAAAATATGTTGTTTTGTTCTGTTTGATCTTCATAAATTTATTTTTGAATATATTTTAATGAGAGCAAGCAGATTTAGGCAACCAACTCCAGTTCAGTGGCCACATGTATGATGACAGATCCTAAAGTATTCTAGATTAAAGATCCTCTTGATTTGTTTTGTGTCTATTTCATTGGCTATCTTGAAACTTTAACTTCCTTCCGAAGTTTATATTAAGTTTTCTCCAGTTTGGTTGTAACCATTACTCTGCTTTAAGTGGGTAGCAATAGTTTGAATTTGAATAAAGATGGATATCTATAAATATCTGGTTAAGATCTATAGAATGTAATAGGAAAATTAGTCAATAAGTTAGCCAACAATAGAGCTTCATAATTTGTAATTGAAGCAAGTTTATTTTTACTTCCTGTTGGAATTTTATTTCAATGAAAACCAGAAGTTGATCTAAGAATTATTGTACTTAGTATACCATCGGAGGAAGAGAAGGGCCCGCTCAACCAAAGGGAGGTGATCCTTGTGTTATTTTTTTTTCATGTTTAGTTCTATGCATTGAAGTTTATCTCACATTGTTCAAATTCTTTGTTAATGCATGATTGACTAGATTAAATGTTAAATTTCAAAAGTTGTAGTCGTTTAATCTCTATTAGATATTGTTTCATTGAATGCATGTTAAGAAGTTTTAGTTTTTTGTTGTCATTTAGTTCCTTTAGAGTAAATGAAGCTTAGTAAGATGAATAATTTGGGACTGAGAAAAGAATATAAGCATTGTTGGGTTAGCTCATAGAATTTAGTTGTTTTCCGATTTAAGTAGATTTCATTTCTGTAATTATAATTTAGATTTATTTCCTACAAATGTAAATCAAATTTCACTTTCAGCAACTGTAAAATAGGTTTATTTTCAGCATTTAGTGATAGATTTTATTTCATAGGAAGATAAAAGTTATTTAAATTTGTGATTAGTCAATTCCATGCTTTATATCTTAAACTTTGTTCTGTTTAGATTCTTGGTATCAAATTTGAATTCTTCTTAGTATAGTTGATTTTTCGTGATTTAAAATATAAAAGTGTCTTCTCCTTAGTCTTAAACAACAATCATAGGAGTAGTTCGGAATAGATCCTAACAAAACCTAATGGAGCATGATTTAACCCCAGTCACTGTTTTTCAAAGCAAAAACCCCCAATCGAGATTCTCCTTATCGCAAATAGCTTTTAGACACACCCCGAGTCAATAATGATACAAATTTAAAAGGTGCAAGTTGTGACATCAATGACCTTTCCCACTAGACAACTTTGGATGATGACCTTTTGAAGTCCCATTGAGTTCTCATTAACGTTGGTATCCTGGTGTTAGGAATTCTGGTTGATCCCGATACTAGTTATTTGTCCTGGTATCAGCGGTTTGCAGCTTTGATATCTATCAGAAACATCTCTTTGAGTTTTGTGATTACGGTTTCCTTAGTACGTGTGGAGTCTACATTTTGGAGATATTGAGTGTTATCTTGTGGCGATAGGTCCATTCTCTTGGGATTGGATGACCCTTTCCCCTTTCTAGTAATGACGGTATATACATTGGTAATCAGAAGTATGTAAAGAAATTGTGTAGAAGTATTGCGGAGGCCAACATAAGCTTATTGATTACGTGTTGGGCTTAGATGACACACTATTTTGTATTTGTATCCTCTGGTGTGTATATATATATACATAAATATATACATATATGTGTGTGTGTATATACACACTGTACACACACACACACATATATATATGTATATATATGTATATATATGTGTGTATGTAAATATATGTATATGTATATGTATATGTATATGTATATGTATATGTATATGTATATATATACATGTATATATATATGTATATATATAAGTATATATGTGTGTGTATATATATATATGTTCATGAGTGATGAATGAAAGAGACATACAAGAGAGAATTGATCAAGAGTGATGTGCAGAAGATAGTTGGCAGCAAAAGAAGCAGTGTATGTGATACATTTTTAGTAAGTGCTTTTCTGGCCTAACTTGCTACGGAATAGTAATGTAGATATCTCTAATTGGATCTTCTATAAAGTATGAGTTTTGTAATTTGAGCTTAAACATGGAACTGATCTCATGCATTTGGAGATGCAAACTTTTTTAGTTAAACCCTTTGATATGTAGTGAGCATTTCAGCAATTAGTCATTTCTTCCTTTCTGTGTCTGTAGTGAGCAGTCTGGCAATGAGCCATTTTTGTACTTTGGCAGTGAACCACCTATCTAGTTATATTTTCTTGAGAGTTAACACTCTCCATAGTTTTTCCCATTTAGGGTTTTCCACGTACAAAATTATGGTGTTTATCTTGTGGTTGTGTTCTTCCTATTTATTTTGCATTAACTAGTTTACTTCAGTCAAGTTTGTTTGATATTTTGAGGATAGCTTCAATTGGTAAAAAAATTATTGTTGTATTTAAGTGGGAATAGTGATTCACCACCAACACACCCCCCCCCCCCCCGTCCCTCTTAGTATTCTGGTGCTTTCAACCTGATCAACAATTGGTATCAGATCTTTGGTCCTTTGCTTGGAAAGCCTAACTTCTTAAAGGAGATCTGTGTTGGTTGAGCCATGGCACCTATATACTTGGATGAAGTGTTTCAGATAGATGAAGAATTGAAGGCAACCCTTGAAGATTTGGAAAGTGTTGAATCAAAGAATAAAGAATTAAAGGAGAATGTAAAGATAGCAGATGAATGTGTACATAAGTTGAGAGAGAAAATTTGGAAATTCAAATTGAAACATAAGGAGGTTAATAATCAGTTGAATCAAGAGAATGAGACCATCAAAGACTTGATGCAGAAGATAGAGGAAAAGGATGAGGTAGAGTGGTTCTTGAAAGAGACATTAAAGTTGAAGTTTGAAGAATGTGAAAAGCTTGAACAAGAAGTGAGGAATCTGAAGGTAGAGAACAAGATCCTTAACAACAACAAGCTCCTAGAAGATTTGATCAACATGCAATGAGTTAAGTGAAACAAAACCGGACTTGGATACCAAACCGGTGTGTGCCCAAAGCAAAATGTTAAAGAAAAAATTCAGGAAGTCAAAGTTGATATAGAGAAGAAATCAAAAAATGAAAAGAAAACCCAAAATCAGAAATCAAATGCAAGAAGACCACCAATCTGACAACCCAATGCACAAAGGTACCCATCTTTTAATGGCTATTATTTTTAATGCAATAAATTTGGACACAAGGCAGTGAATTGTAGAAGCATTCAATGTTATAGTTGCAAGACATTTGGACATAAGGCCAACCTTTGTAGGAATCATGTTGTGAATCAAAATTATAACCCAGTTCTTGCAAACAAGAAGAGTCATAACTTTCAAGGACATTGTTCTAATTGCAATATCTATGGACGCAAGGCTAATCAATGCAGATAAAGATCTCATCCGACAAGATTTGAGAAGAAAATTGTTAGTTGTTTCAAGTGCAATAAGCCTGGACATTATGCTAACCAATGCAGAAAATGAAATGAAGAAAAATTTGTTGAAAAGGGTGCAATGAAGAGTGATGAATCAAAGAAGAAGGAAAAATTTATCTGGAGAAAGAAGAATGAGAACAAAGGAAGTGAGCCTGAAGTATTGGAATCTGGTGTAGCAACCTCTTCCTCCAAAAATTAAGCTTAGAGCTTCTGGTCAAGGGGAATTTTGATCTAAAAGAAAAATCTTCTAGCCTCCCCATCTGAATGGATCATGTCACTAATCTGGTATGACAATGCTTGTGTGGTATTTGGTAATTAGAGGAGTCATGATGACATCATCAAAAAGATAGTTCTTGGTAGCAAATCCCTAATGAAGCATCTTGGGTTCATTTCTTTCATATTAGTTAAATTTACTTGAGATCATTGTGAATAGTAGAACAACAGTAAAGTGAGCAGTGAAGAGAAATCATGGAAGGAAAAATGATCACCGAAGGATCTAGTAGCGAAGAGTTTCAGGTTGTGGACAAAGTGCTCCTGGATGAGTTTATCCCAGAGAACATCAGAATTGTTGAAGCAAGTTTGAAGGATGATGAATTGCAGAGGGTTAAGGAGTTAGAAGGAAAAGGTCTGAATCTGTGGACCAAATTCCCTTTGTTTGATAATGCAAAGGTAATTAGAATAATCCTTAGCTGTGTGTGAGATAACTGCATCATGTTGGATAAACCCTATCCTACGATCATCAGCTTGTGCAACAGTGGAGGAGTTCTGGCAAAGAAATTGATTTTGAAAAAGGAAGTGGAAGCCATAACCGGCATGAAGGGTGATCAACGAGCTCTTATCATCAATATCAACCCTATAGTGAGGTATGTTGCCTATGGAATCTCTTATAAAGTCTATTTCAGAAATAGGGAGGGAGCCACCTCGACAATTGCAGTGTCTATGGAATATATGTTTGTGATGGAGAATAGATCATTTAATTTGTGTGAATTACTGAGATAATTATTGTTATAAAATATCAAGATGACAAAAGAGAAGAATTATGCTTTTTGGTATGGGTCATTGCTTGTGAATTTAGTCATGTACTATTTAGAATCGCTTCCGACAAAAGATAATGTCATTTGGGAATCTAGTGTCTTGATTGCAAGACAAATATTCAGATATCTAAATAGCTTGGATAACAAAGAAGAAATGTGAAATGATTATTTTAAATCATTTGTGGATATGTGGAGAGTTGACCCAGTTTTGTTTCTTTCTCTTCCAGTTATGGAGAATCATCTTCTGGAAAGAAGAAAAGGAGATAGTCTATTCCTATTGGAGTTTTTGAGTCAAAGAAAATAAAGATAGAAGATGTTTGTTATAATTGATGATCCAAAATTCCCTGCAGCTAGAGGAGTTTCAAAAGTGAATGAGTAGGTACCAGAAGACTCAGATGATGAGTCTAATCTGTTAAAGTTGATTGTCAGTGCAGATGGAATTCAGAAGATTGGTGTGAAATGGTTGACCTCGGTCAAGTCAGATAGAATTGAGAGCATTTTAATGAAGCACCTGATCCGAAACAACATCAATCTAAAAAACGTTAATAATCTGCTTCCGGAATCATGATAGAGATCCTGAAAGAAAGAATGTCTGAGCAGTCAACTGAAGAAAAAGGCCTGGATATGCAAAGTTTACTGAATGAATGTACTATTTCTCAAAAACACTTGTCAAATTACATAGAGGAATTGAGAGATTGTATCTACGGTGCTTGCATAATCTATAGATATCATATCTCTTGGCTGGTAGTAGCTGTGAAGCACAAAGGTAAAATTGATGCTATTCAAGCTGAACTGACAAGTCTAGGTAAATCTTTTGATTTTTTGAATGATGATGCTGAGCAGAGAAAAAGAGTTAACTCTCTTCAGGCTAAGCTTCTTTTGTTGCAAAGGCAAAAAGAAGACTTTGTGAGCATGTTTTGGAAAGTTAAGAAGATTGTAGAAGCTAAGCTAGAACATTTTTTAGTTTTGCTTGAGAACGTAGTAGAGTATGAGTAGAATCCAACTGCTCTGGATAGTTTTTCAAAATCGATTGATTTGTTGGTTGAGTGCAGAATCCTTTCAATGAGTATCAAATTGGCTATACATTCTTGGGAAGTCCTTCTTTCAGAACTGAAGGAAAAGTACAAGCTTATATTCTGAAGAAGAGCAGCTGAAGGTTTCCTTGTGCAATATTCACATTTTTTGGTTGTATATATCTATTCTTTCTTTTTCTCTTTTTTCATCAAAGACATCCTTTGTCCTTAATGTCAAAAAGAGGGAGAGAGGAAAAAAGGAATATGAGTTCAAGGATTTGAGGAATTGCATGAGTAAGGGGGAGTTGGTGCAGTCATGTTTTGAATATGTTTTGCCATCAATGACAATAGGGGAGATTGTTAGACTCATGTGAATAATGTTTTCATGTCAAACTAGTCATCTGGTTCTATACTGGGTAGTGTTTGCAGGACTGGATATCAATCCAAACATTATGGATGTTATGGACGTTAAGCAAAGTGTTGCGGTTATGTATGTGCAGTTTAGGTGTTGCGGATTTTGGTTAGAAGTTATTATGCAGCATGGACAACTTTGGATGATGACCATTTTATGTCCCATTGAGTTCTCATTAACCTTGATATCTCAGTGCTAGGAATTCTGGTTGATCTCAAGATTAGAGGTTTGTAGCTTTGATGTCTATCAGAAGTATCTCTTCAAGGTTTGTGATTGCAGTTTCCTTGGTACGTGTGGAGTCTACATTTTGGAGATATTGAGCATGATCTTATGGTGATATGTCTATTCTCTTGGGTCTGGATGAACCTTGCCCCTTTTTCGGTAATCACGATATATACATTGGTAATCAAAAGTATGTAAAGGAATTGTGTAGAAGTATTGTGGAGGCTGACATAATGTTATTGATAATGTGTTGGGCTTATCCAACACACTATTTTGTATTTGTTTCCTCTGGTGTATATGTGTAGTGTCGTAAATTGTACACCCTTGCTAGGGTGGTACATTTTCACACTTAGGTTAGCACCCGCCTTAGTGTGTCTTGCATCTTTCATTTATCATTCCCCTTTAGTCATTTAATTAATTAATTTAATTAGATCTAAGGTCACGTCTCATCACTTTACACATTACAAATTTGGGCCCTTTACCCTAATTGTGCCCTTTTCATATTATTCGTCTAATGAATCATTTAATCATAAGCCCTAATTATGTCTTATTTTGACCGTTTAGACCTGATTTCGTATATCAAAACATCTCGAAATTAGTTGTAACTTTGGGATGCACTCTAATATCTTCATATCTAACAACCCCAAAAATTTGGTGAAAAGTTGGTCGAACCGTGGCAGGAATGCACATGGTCCACGACTTTTTTCTCGAAATTTCGAGAGCACAATCCTATGATATGATAATGCTTAACCCCAAAATATCAACGGTAAATTCAAATCCTAGGTTAGCCTAAACATGAAATTAAGATCTAGGGTTTCATACTTAAGAGCTCTCTTTCTTCATTTGAAGGGGTCTTCTCCTAAGAATCTAAGAGCAAATTTTTTTGGAGTATTAGAGCCTTCTTTGCAGTGAAAGAGTAGATCTTTGAAGTCTTCAACAACATTCAACATTCATCCATCAAACATTCATCAAGCATCATTTTATCAATTGGGGGCTTTTGAAGATGTAGAAGAACAATAGGAGATCACCGACTGACAATTGGCTTGTACCTCTCCCTTGGGGTTGGGTATGGTTTCATGTTGTTTGTAGATCTTTGCATAATCTTCATTTTGATTCATATTCATGCTTTATATCACTTTGCATTTTGAATTTAGAGCATTTGCTTTGTCAATTATAAGCAATTAGGGTTTACTCTTTAGGGTTGCTCTAGGTTGTTTACTTTCATTCTTAAGATCTTTCATATACACAAGGTTCTTGCACACATATTTTCAATACATTGTTAGCTATTTGTGGAGGTGGAAATCACCAACACGGGGGTTTGACTAAGGCAAAACCTTATATAGCCACCCCAAACCTTCCCTTTTCAATTGCAGGTGTAGAAACAGGAATCTGGAAGCAGTTAGAGGTCTGGAACAGGCATCTACACCCCCCAAAAACCTCAGAAGTGCAAAAATATGTTAAGGACAAGGGCATGGAACCCTAGTCATGCCCAAGATAGGGGCATGGCACCCTGGTCCTACCCTCTATCAACAGGACTTGATAGATCAGTAACTTACAGATCTCAGAATCCCTCATGACAGTTGCATCTCCAAAATTGTAGAATCAGGACAATGGTATGGCACCCTGGTCTTGGACATTTCTGCTCAAATTTCAAATACAGGTGCACCTCTGATTTCGCCTTCTAATATGTACTTTTTAGCAGTGTATCAATTTTTCTTTGATCTACATTGTCATATTAGGATTTACTTGCTTATTTGTTTTCTAGGTCAGATTGCATTTTGCATTTTTCCTCTCTCTCATTTATAGCCAAGGAATATAAAACCTTAGAGGTAATCCACAGATCTCTCTTTCTCATAAGAAGTAGTTGACGTGTGTTACCTCCCTAGGATCTTTGGTATTCCATGAGTGTGTATGAGAGTTGGATTAGGGTTTCCATACTTATTCTCACTTTTTCCCCTACACATCTTTGGTGAACCCGACGTGAATCCAATTTCATTTTCATTGCATTGCATTGTTAGATCTAGATCTATTTTATTTCATTGGCTTTCAAAACAAAAAAAAATAAAAATAAAGTGACAGGTTTCTTTTATTTTCCTTGCATTGTGTGTTTAAGTTTCATGCAGATTTCATTTCAAAATGTCAAATTTCTATTTGCAAGAAGTTCATGCTTTTGATGATGTATGTAATTTTGTTGATTATGAGTTTAGCAAGGACAAATTAAATGAATCTCTAGATGATTTTTTGAACCCTAAGCCTTCTAAACCCTCATTTTACCAAAAGTTAATCAACCTTGTTACAATGCCATTTCATGGTGATGAGAAAGATAGGTTGAATGATTCCGCTCATGGGTACATTCCTATCAAATCCTCCACTAGATGTAGAAACATAGTTGATTCCCATGATTCCCTCTATGATGCTATGTCTCCTTTTGAGTCCAAGGATAAGCCTTTCAATCACTATGGCCATGCTTTATTGGATGATGCCCTTGATGACTTTATGTCTTTGCCTAAACTTTCAAACAAGAATAATGCATCTAAAAAATTAATCAACATGATCAATGTGAATGAACATAGCAAACCACTTTTTGTTGTCCAAAGTGCTTGTCCTTCTCCAACTTCACCTCTTCTTAATCAACCTCTTTTCATGGTTCAAGGTGGATATGGTCATGATTCCTTTAGCACTCCAAACAAACCCATCATTACAGTTCAAGGAATCCCACTAAGAGTCCTTATAGCTATGTTAGACAACTTAATAAGGAGAGTTATAATGCAATTGCCCATACCTATAACACAAGAAACAATATGCAACCTAACCCTCCTCTGGTTGTTCCAACTCCTCTACCTGATCCTCAACTCATTCTTCCTCAAGCACCTCGTATTTCACAAACTCTTGGTAAGGAATATGATCTTCTCGAACAACTTAAAGCTACTCCTGCCAAGATATCCCTTTGGGATTTTCTTCAACCTTCCTCGACTCATCATGGAATTCTACAAGATGCCTTGAAAACATTGAATGTCCCTCCCACAATGACATCTAATAATAGGGCTTCCTTGATTCACTCTATTACATCACCTAAGGCTCGGATTGTGTTTACACAAGATGAGTTGCCTTCTAGTGAAATTCAACAACAATATGATCCCTTAATGATTGTGGTCATCATAAATGATAGCGCAATAAGATGAACATTAGTGGACAATGGTTCTGGCCTTAATGTTTGTAGCGTTAACTTGTTGCATAAGCTCAAAGTTGATACATCTCTTATTAAGCTTGATTCTCTCACTATCTGTGGCTTTAATAATTTTTCTAAATCTTCACTAGGTATCATCACCTTGCCTGTTAAGGTAGGTCCTATTACTTTACCTATTCCTATCCATGTCATGTCTGGAGAGTTGACATACAACTTTTTTCTAGGAAGACCTTGGATTCATAGCATGCAAGTTGTTCCCTCTACATTACATAGGCAAATCAAATTCATTCACAACAATACAACATATACCTTGTTAGGTGACACGAGATTTCAGGCTTGTTTACAAACGTCAAGTTCTAAATCCTCTTCAATCAATTCTTCCCCAACTATCTTGGACCATTCCTCTAAAGCTTCTACTTCGATTAGTGTGAATAGTTCATCAAACCCGTCTCCTATATCTGGATCAATCCCTGATACTTCCTCAAGTGGGCCTAAGGTTCTTGAGGAAGAATCTTCTTAGCCTGACTCTACAATTGAGAATACTTTCTCTCCTGAACAGATTCTTGCAGAAGATGATTGGGGATCCCTTGATTTCAATCCTACTTTCGTAGGGGAATATAGAATTCCCCCTAGAGAACCTAAGATTGAAAAGAAGAAAGAAGAAGAACCTAAAAACCAATCCACTTTGTCTGGTCCATTGAGTAATAACTTTGTGGCGGCTTCTCAAATTTAATCTCCCTTAGTTTTTGGTCTAGAGTATTTTGATCATTCACTTTTTGAAAACCCTCCTTCTTCAAAAATGACTAACCTTTATGGTCCTAGTTTTCACATCCTAGCTAGGTGTGGATATAATGGAAATGGATGTGGTGCTCAAGAACAAGGGATCAAAGTTCCCTTGGAAAACAATTTTTGTGATATGACATTTGGGCTTGGCTATGATCCTTTCAAGCATACTAAAGCCTCTAAGAGACCATCTATTAGTGTTAATGTCATTTTTGCTTCTCTCTCACTAAAATATCCAGAATATATCGACTTCGACCCTTCTTGTATCTTTGCTTTGGATGTTTTTTCTACCGATGATTCCTTAGCTGAATTCTTAGGAGCTTATGACAACCTTCCTCATTATCACCACAATCGTATTTTTCCCTATTGTTTAAATGTGGAAGCTTACTTTGGGAAGGAAAGAAATAACGATTAGATAGTTAAAAAAATTCCTCAATTGAGAGATTCTCCTCAACAAAGAAATCTCCTAATAAATGACACCATTGATGTTAAGATGGATCCTTGTGTTGAAGATTAGATCATCAAGATAGGGAAATGTCTTGACAAAGAAGAGCAAAAGCAATATGCTGAGTTGTTACATGAATTTCCTAAGATCTTTGCTTGGATATATTATGACATGCTTGGCGTAGATCCTAAGATTGTCACTCAAAACATTGTCCTAATTCCTTATGCTAAACCTGTGAAGCAAAAGATTTGAAAGATTCGCCCTAAAGTGGCATTACTTGTTAAAATTGAGATTGAAAAATTGTTGGATGCTGGATTCATTTGTCCTATCGATCATTCCCCATGAATTTCAAACATTGTGGTGGTGGCCAAAGTTGAAAACAAGATTAGGATGCGTACTGATTTTCATGATTTAAACAAGGCCTCTTTAGAAGATGATTTTCCCCTCCTGAATATTGATATGATAGTGGATTCGGTAGCAAGGCATGCTTTACTATCCTTTATGGATGGTTTCTCAGGATATAATTAAATCTTCATCAATCCCCAAGATCAATATAAAATTGCTTTCACAACTCCTTGGGGTACGTTTTGTTGGATTGTGATGCCTTTTGGGTTGAAAAACACAGGCGCAACCTATCAGCGTGCTATGACTCTCATTTTCCATGATTATATGCATAAGACCTTAGAAGATTACATTGATGACATCATAGCCAAATTCGTCCTTTGTACAGATCATGTTAAGATCCTTTGTTAAATCTTTGAGAGAATTTGTAAGTACAACATGCGTTTGAATCCCCGAAAATGTGTTTTTGGGGTGGATAGTAGAAAACTATAAGGATTCATAGTTTCACATCATGGAATTGAGGTGGACACGAAAAAGATAAATGCCATTGTTAACATGCCACCTCCTAAGAATGTTTCTCAACTAAAAAGTCTGCAAGAAAAGATCCAAGCTATTCGTAAGTTCGTCCCTCAGCTTGCAGATCATACCTTTCCTTTCACACAATTGCTTAAAGAGAATATCCCTTTCCAATGGAATGAGGATTGGCATTAAGCATTTGAAGACCTAAAAACTTATTTGGCCAATCCTCCCATTCTTCAACCTGCTAATCCTACTAAGCCTTTTCTTCTATACACCACTACTTCCCCTCAAGCTCTTGCAGCCTTATTGGCACAATGTGATAAGGATGGTAGAGAATGCCTGGTTTATTCTATAAGTTGCACTCTACTCGATTACAAAGTACGATATTCTGCGATAGAGAGATAGTGCCTTGCTTTAGTCTTTGCAACCCAAAATTTTAGGCATTATCTCTTGAATGTTGAGATTCATGTTATCATTAAATTTGATCCTCTGAAACATCTTTTCTCCAAAACTGATCTTTCTGGATGCTTAGCTAAGTGGGTTATGATGTTGACCAAGTTTGACCTTAAGTTTGTCTCACAAAAGGCAATAAAGGGTCAAGAGTTGACTGATCATTTAGTTGATGCTACTTCACCCTTCTCCCTACCTAATCTAGGGTCTTTTCTTGATGAATACATTCTTTCCATTGAGGTTGATGAGACTTGGGAATTGTACTTCGATGGCTCTAAGTGTTGTACAGGATCGAGGGCAGGGGTGGTCTTAGTTTCTCCTAAAATGAAGCCTATTCCTTATCATATCGTCTCAATTTCTTATGTACCAACAACATTGTTGAATATGAAGCTCTTATAGCTGGAATTAAAGCAGCCTTGGCATTGAGTGTGAAAAATCTACATATTTATTGAGATTCTCATTTAATCATAAGACAAGTGACAGGAGTTTATCAAGCTGAACAAGACAAACTATCACAATATAAAGATATAGCTTTATCCTTGATACAAAAATTTGATTCTTACACCATGGAGCCCATTCCTCGAAAAGATAATTGACATGCTGATACGATGGCATGTGTTGCCTCTCTTGTGTCTCTAGAGGACCCCATGGTAGATCTTCAATTCACTATTCACAACCTTACTTCCCCGGCTATTGCTAATAACCCTAGTGATGTGGCATATTGTTGCATTATAGATTTTGACGAATGGTACTCGCATGTCGTAAGATATTTGAGTGATGGTACCTTTCCTGACTCTGCGAATAAGAATACTAGGGCTAGGGTTCGCAAATTGGCTGCTAGATACATTATCCTTTCTAATGTTCTCTATAGGAGGGCTTATAATGGTCTTCTTCTTTGATGCTTAAATAAGGCTGAGGTCCCTATTGCTCTTGAAGAAGCGCATCTAGGTGCTTGAGGGGGGCATTTTGGGGGTAGGTCTTTAGTTCAAAGATTTCTCTGAATGGGATATTATTGGCAAACCATGGAGAAATATTATTTTACGTTTGTTAAATGATGTCATTAGTGTCAGCAACATAGCAATTTGATCCATGCCCCAGCCCAAGAGCTTTGATCACAAGTAGTGTCTTGGCCTTTTCTTGTTGGTAAAATATCTCCTCCTTCCTCTCAAGGACATACTTTCATCATAACTACTTTACGAAGTGGGTGGAAGTCATTCATCTTTGATCCACTACGGCTAAAGTAATTTGTCAATTCATTTTGGAAAACATCATTTCTCAATTTGGGATACCTTCTACCTTAGTTTCAGATAATGGAACATCATTCAAAAATATCATATTCAACATAAATTATCTACACCTTATTATCCTCAATCAAATGGTCAAGTTGAATCTTCTAATGGGATAATCGAACAAATTCTTCGAAAGACTATAAACAAGCATGGTAAGGATTGGCATACTCAATTAACCTATGCTTTGAAGGCTTATCGTATGAGTGTGTGTGTTGCTATGGGTTGTACCCCTTATAATCTTGTTTATGGTGCTCACGTCATTATGCCTTTGGAGTTAGAAATTCCCTCTTTGAGGGTTTCCTTAAGGGTATCGTGGATGATGACTCCTATAGAGAGAAAAGATTTCAACAACTTTAGATGCTCGATGGATGACGTATCAATTCCCTCAAACATATTCAAACGTATCATAAAAATTAAGGTCATTCAACGTTCCTTCTCGGTAGGGGAATTACTCCTTTATGAGAATCAGGGCAACGTGAATGCCTTACCTAAGGAGAAAGGAAAGTTTAGTCCTAATTGGCTTGGACCATACATTGTTGTGGAGGTCTATGGATCAGGTGCTTACAGGATAGCAGATGTGGAAGGTCAACTGTAGACAGCTAAAAATGTCTCATTAATTCTACACTAATTATTCGTCTATTTAATTAAGTAATTCTTTAATTATGTGATTAAACTAACCATTCCTTCTAATCATCGCCCTTCAACACTTCTAATTATTCTATTTATATTCTCAAATCATTTTAATCAGTTAACCCTATCTCAATTATTACTAAAATATCAATTATTTAATTAATTATGACATTTTCCTTAGTTAAATAATCTTTAAATTATTTAATTAATTCAATCTCCTAAGTTTAAATAATTTCATTTAAATTATTTAAATCAATTAACTTATTCCTCCAATTCCCCAAATTATAATTTCAATTAATTCAATCTAATTTCATTTCATATTTCCCCAAATTCGAACTTCACTTCATTTCATCTAATTTCACATTTCCCCAAATTTGAATTTCAGTTAATTTCATGTGCATTTCAGCATTCGAATGGCCAAATTCAAATCCAAATTGAAAATGAAAATCAATTTCAATTTCAAATTCCTACAACACATGCTGAAATCAGAACTGATTGATCAAATCAGTTGTCTAATCAATTAACTCAGTTAACTCATCAATCATCCTTTTTAACTCAAAATCAATTCAGTCTTCTAATAAATCAATTCAGTCATCTCCCCAATCTATTTAGTTCACTAATAAATCGAGTTGACTAATCCACCTATTCACTTCACTCTTCAATTAATCCAGTTGACTACTCAATCAAATGAGTTAACAAATCAATCAATTGAGTTCACTGATCAATCAATTTTAGTTGTCTATCAATCAACACTTCAGTTCTATTTCTCACCCCCTTTGTGTTGAAAATCTATAAATTCAACCTCTCTTCTCAATTCAGTCTAGAATCACAGTCTTCAATATTGTTGCTTATCTTATGCAGGAAATCAAGTGCAATACCTGAGAGCCACCTACATCAACAACAATGGAGAAGAGCAATGGAAGCCTTGCTATGTCAATTGAGGGAGTCTTAGATAGATCATTTCAATTCAATTGATAATTAGCTTTATTCTATTGTTATTTAGGAGTAATAATTGGATTTAGAGTTGTGATTCACTCTTTGATAATCTAATTTATGCAATTTATGCCTATTTACTGCCTGAGTACATTTGGTGAACCCGACGTGAAACACTCTGACCTTTATTTTTTGTTTTGACATGTTTTGTAGATCTTTACGTGTTGGTATTTTGGTATGGTTTTGTCATTGATGTCAACACCTACTAAATACACCTACTTTGGAGATCCAGCAACATTCACCAGCTAACAGTAAACTATGCAATAGTTACCGATATATGGTTAACCGACAGGATATATGGTTCACCGACAGGATATAAGGTTCACCGACACCTGGAATGACATGGAAGACACTTGGTAATGTCGAAGACATCATGTGGACACTTTATTTTAAAGTAATAATCATTGGTATATTCTTATTTGCATATTTCCTTTTACCGACAAATAGGTCCAGGTTATCTAGGGTTCACCGGCAGGCTTATCTTTTCCAGATCAGCATGGCACGCATTGGAGATGATTTATTATTGTTGTAAATGCATTAAGCCGACATGTTCAATCAGTTATTGCATCAGATATTGTATTATTTGTAAAATGTTTTTATTGTAATATCTTGTAGAGCCGACCTACTAAAATTGGTCTTAGGGTATAGTATAAATGTAAGATCTTATTTGTAAGATCAAGTGTGGAATGCAAAAAAATTTAAGGAAGGGTATATGCGAGATCAAGCAAGGATATACACAAAGACATCATTTGAAGGTGAAGTTTGGTTTTTGTAGAAGCATATCAGCATTACACCGGTACTGTATCCAGCATATGAAGATGTTATTTTGTGTAGTACATTCTCATTGGATTTAACCATCCAACTGTAGTCAGTGTGACTCCCATTTGTGATTGAGTAGTGAACTCTAGGTTGTTGGCCTTTCTGCATGTGCAAACCCCTCTCTGTACACTTACTATCTGCAGTAGTATCATCTAATTGTGGGTAAGGTTTCCCACCGTGGTTTTTCCCCTTATAGGGTTTCCATGTACAAATATTGGTGTCATGTGTTGTGGATGACTTTGTGTTTATGTTTCATGCATTAATTCTTACCGGTACAACAATTTTATGTTAACACTGTTTACCGGCATACTTAACTGATTTACCGGTATTAAGCATTAAGTTGGTTAATAATTTTTTGGTTTGAATTTATTTGACAACTGATTCACCCCCACCCCCTCTCAGTTGTCTCCGGGGCCTACAATTGGTATCAGAGATTTTCTTAATCTGCAAACCATATCATTGTCATATGTCAAGGAAAATCCATCAGGTTGTTCAATATAGACTTCCTCTTCAAGATCTCCATTCAAGAATGCACATTTGATATCCATTTGATAAACTTTGTAATCCTTGTGAGCTGCAAAGGCCAAGAATAATCTAACTGCCTCAATTCTGGCTACCGGTGCAAAGGTTTCATTGTAATCAACTCCTTCTTTCTGAGAATATCCCTTACACACTAGTCTTGCTTTATTTCTGACAACCTTACCATCTTTAGTGAGTTTGTTTCTAAATACCCATTTGGTTTCAATTACATTTTTATTTTTAGGCCGGGGAACTAATGTCCAAGTATTATTTTTCTCAAATTGAACCATTATCTATCAATGAGGCAGGGGAACTAATTGTTTATCATGTCGCATTTTATATGATATCAATTCGCATTTGATTAGTACGTTAGTCGCATTTGATAGATTTAGTTTTTCACTTTTTGTTTTATTATAGTTCTGGTTTTTACCAGAATACCTTTTTGTTTGTGAAAAGACAAAACTCTGTAACCTGAAAAAATTGGGCTGGATAGCCCACCGTGTGTTGACAAACATTTTTTTTTTTTTGTAGGGGTAGCTTAGAAACACTTCTTTTTGGTGCTTTAATAAAGAACAAAAAAACTTTCATCATTGCTATGCTGGTTAAAATAAACACCATGTCCGTGTGGAGCAACATCTCTACTTAGAATAGAAAATCATTGCAATGGAAGGTTAAAAAAGAACTTTGTTTTTTGTGTCTTTGAGGAGATAGGTAATTATGCTCTCCCCTTCAATGGGTGATCAAAAAACCAAACTCTCTTCCATCATGCTTTCCTTCATTTTTTGCAATTAAATCCTTTAGAAGGCCTACCCTCCTGAGTTGCCCTTAGGGCGCCATTAAGGCCAGTGAGAGGGGAATGACCTAAGTGACCAACGGCTAAAGCGAAGTAATCCAAGCCACTATAATCAAATGTGTATGTGATGAAAATAATGTGCGATGAGTGTTACATGCTGTCACAATGATGTTATGCATCCCTCAATGCCTATATAGTACACTAAAATCTATAGATGGTAACCTCTACAAATTGGGAGACCTCCCTCAATGGAGTGTAAAACGCCACTGATTGTGACCACTCGAATGAAACCCTGTCTAAACACCATAGAAATTAGAAGCCAAGCTAAGTCAATAACCAGACACTTGTTTTATCACAATGCAAGGGTGGGGAAGAATCTGCCCCCAAGACACTCACCATAAATCTCCCAGGATAATGGGCCAATTGAGGAGCAATCTTCTTTGATCTAATTTCTGGAAAAAGGCAAAAAAATGGGCGCTCCATGGGGTGTGACATGACTGTTTGAGCTGACGGAGTATCAAGTTGTGTGTTATGATAATACTTGTGACCTTTTGACATTAGTAGAGTCTGTCTGATATCAAATTGCCCAAATACAATGAAAACAAAATGGGGTCTTGAAAAAGATTCCAACATTCATGGAAATCTGAAAAACTTTCCTAAACAATTGCTATATTCATGGTTTTATTCTTTTTGATGTGACCGTTGTGCCCTTTGCTATACTTCAACAAATTCAAAATATTGGAAGATTCAAATCAAAACAAAGTCAAAAGTTTCAGTGTTCAACAAGATCAAAACTTCAACAAGAAAAACAAGTGCCAACAACAAAATCAATGTTAGAACCAAACCTTTTGGACAAAGTCAAAGATAATGAACATGTTACTTTCAAGTGATCATAGGTCCTAGGTATTCAATTCATGTAGAAGTTTCATTAGAATCATTACACAAAGTCCTCACACAAGTCATTTCACCAAAGTACCTTAAGATTAGTGTCACGTCAGATTATAGGAATCATATCTAAGTCCATGGGTATTAGAGGGGATGGAGAATTCCCATTTGAACAACCAAATCTTGGACCAAACATTGACCAATTACAAATAATTGATGGTTTAGATAACCTCACTTGGGAAGTAAGAGTCAATCATGCCCAATATGATGCAGTTGAGGTCGTCATAGATGATGAAATCCAAAAGTATGTTCGCCTTGATGAGAAACTAATGAAAAAGATACAAAGAGCAGCTCAAAAAGAAGCCATTAGACAATTGGTAGAGAAAACCATAGCAACATTTCGCAAACCATGTTAGAAAACGAAAAAGTGTCCATCATTTTAGGTGTCATTCATTCATTCCTAGAGTCTACATTGTCTGCATAGTAATCTTCAACGCATGGGTCTAAAAGGAAATGATCAATTCCCATTTGAGAAACCAAATCTTGGGGCGAACAACACTCAATTAGAAATAATTGATGGTTTAAATACCCTTGCTGAAGAATTAATAATTGATCAAAACCAATATGACATAGTCCAAGCTATCATAGATGAAGAAGTTCTAAAATCAGTACAGATAGACATAGACCTAGAAAACCAAATTAAAGAAGAGGCAGAGTTTGAAGCTTTCTGACAATACGCTGAAAATCTTGTGTCCGAATTTCAAAATCCTAGATAGCAAGTCAGTATTCTTAGATCACATGGTCTACATTTTAGGGTGTCATAGAAGCATATTTAGTTACATTTAACCAAGTATTGCATACACATATTAGAGATTCAATATCACTTCAAAGTAATACTCATGTCATTAACACGTGCTCAAAAGGAAAAAAATCAAACGGATCCTAACAACGACCCCTTGGTCAACCCAACATGGAATATGGATCTATCCACACAATAACATACATGGGGTTACACACCCACAACAATGCCAACAAACCTAAACAAGATGCCTTCCATTGATGAAATACGACATAATGACAAAGGAAGAGCTCAAAGCAGCCCAACAAGATCCCACAACATTAATGATTCTCAATGCTCTCATTAATAGTGACAGAGATAGATATCTTGCTCTCTTAGTTCAAAATGGGACCAAACTACCACCAAGGGTAGATATTTCAACAATATTGCCACAAGGTGTGAAATTAAACTAGAGTATACCTCAAATACCCATTACAACATAGACACAAGCAACAATTGCTACAACAACACAAGGTATATATCAAAATACAAATATGGCTACAACCTCAATACAGTCAACAGTGACACCAACAAGTACCAATCTTACAACATGGAAAATGCCAAATATGATGCTACAAGCTCTAATATCTCACACCACTACCTTGGTAAATATAACTCAACCAGTAGTTTCGGTTGGTTCCTCCTACAATAGTCAGAATGTGAATCCAGGGATAACGAGCTTTTCTCAGCCAAATGCTACTCTGCAATTTACATACTTCACACCACCTACTGGGACTTATGGTACACAATTACCTGGTTTATCTACATTTCAACAAGCTCAAAGGTACTCAAATACTATTCCTTTTGTAGGGAACATTCATCAAGTCAACACACCAATAACCCAAACAGAACTTCTGACTCAACAAATGGAGAACCTACAAAAGAAAATGGCTAGTATACAAGCGAGGAATGATAAAAAGAGCTATACCATGGAAGATCTATGTCCGTATCCTTTTGACAAAAAATTATACATGCCACCTTTTCCCCCACATTTCAAAATACCAAAATTTGACAGATATAGAGGGAAAGGAGATCCTCGAGATAATATAAGAGAATTCTTCATGACATGCATTGAAGTAGCTCACAATGATACATGCTTGATGAGATTATTTTAAAAGAGCCTGGGAGGGACAACACTAGAATGGTTTTCGCACCTTCCGCCAAAAATTACTTCATGGGGAGAATTAACTGAGTTATTTATATCCAACTTTTTCTTCAACATAGATAATCCAATCACATTAATGGATTTATGTGCAACCAAACAAAAAGAAGGTGATACTTTCGCTACATTCTTACAAAGATGGAGAGGCCTATATCGTAGATGCCTCAGTCACATCCCTGAAGTGGAACAAGTAGCAAGTAGACATCTTTAATGAAAATCTTGTGCCTTCAATTAAATATCCATTACAAATGCAATGCCTGAATAATTTCAAAGACATAACAGAAAAAGGCATCAAATGTGAGAAAGGCCTATTAGAACAAGGGATATTGAAACACCAAAAGGATAGTGGACCAACCACCAACACAAGTAATGAAAGACCAAAATTTCAGTCTAGAAACAAAAATATCACAAACAACGGAGTTGTTCACGTGCGTATTGTGAATAGAGCTCAACCAACAATATCTTTACAAGGACCAACTGATAAGAACCCATCTCAGACAAATGACACCAATGTGCTACAATCAAATAATCCAAGGCCTCCAAGGATAGGCGCACTGAGAAGGAACTTCGCACCCCTTGGAGAACCTATTGAATCAGCACTGAAGAAGTTGATACAGAGCAATGCTATAACCTTACTGGAAGCTAGGCCATATGAACCAGGTCCATTCAAGCTTGCTTGGTGGAATGACAATGACTTCTGCGAATATCACCGTAATAAGGGTCACAAGACAACAACCTGCTACAAACTAAAGAACCTCATCCAAAATCGCATAGATCAAGGTGACATTACAGTGGATAATAAAGCACCAAATATAAATCATACCATTTTCAAAGATCCTTTTGTCAAACATGACAAGGGAAAGGCTTCCAGTTCTAATACACAAGACAATACTACCAATTATACCAATATAGCATTTGACTATGCCATTAACACACTAAGTGAAGGACATGAAATGGTAGCTACAATCACAGTGAATCCTAAAAGCAGAGATTGTGTCGTAATTACAAGAAGATCAAAAGTCACATTACAAGGGGTACCTCCGAACCAGCCTTCAATATCTAGCAACTATAATATGGTGGATCAATTGAAGAGAACTCCAACCCAAATTTCATTATTTTAGTTGTTGTGCATATCACCAGACCATAAAGTAGTCCTGGATAAAGCCTTACAATATTTGGTTGTTGCTAGGGACATCGATGAGAACACATTCCAATCAATGGTGGGAAACTTGTCAGCCTCAAAGGTCACATTCACTGAACAGGATGTTCCTACAAACTGACTCATGCATAATGATCTATCGCACTTAGAAGCTTTCATTGACCGAAAAAAGGTTCGAAGAGTACTAATAGATGGCGGCGCGAGCCTCAACATATGCACTCTACATTTGATCAAATATTTGGGATATTCTAAACATTATATTTACTCTATTAAGAGAATCAATATAAAAGCCTATGACAATGAGGAACTCCCTTCCAAAGGTATGGTGACTTTACCAGTACAAGTGGGACTGGCTACAACAAATATCGCCTTCCAAGTACTAGACAGAGAACTGGGGTACAATATTTTGTTAGGTCGCCCATGGATACATACAATGCAAGCAGTACCATCAACTTTTCACCAGTGTGTAAAGTTCCCATACAATGGTATAGAGATCACTGTCCATGGTGACCCAAACCATTTCCAACATTGTAATCATTCAAGGGAAAGCTCAAACAATCAGGTACCAAACAATCAATATCGATACACAAAATCCAAAAACATTCAAAATACCAATTTAAAACTTGCAATAAATTATCTCGCAAGAATCAAACACCCCAACAGATGTCCAGCAAACACTTCGCATGAAATTAAACAAAGGATACAACTATCTTGTCAAAACGTCTGCAATCACACTAATCAACTGTCTAATCTATCGATTTATCAAACTATCAACATGATCAACATCTTGTCTTAAACAGAATCGGTACACTCAAAACTAGACAGATCAGTCTTATACGGGTTCCAAAACTTCTAAAACTAGACATTATCAAAATCACATCAAACATATCAAAGCAAAGGCACAGTCAGTCTAACTGTTGAGTTTTGTCTATTTTGGTTGAATCTTTTTTATCAAATTGGCGAAGATCATTTCTTTTAGCTACTCAAGGATGTCCAAAAGTGACTAGAGAAGCCATGGTGAGGATGATCCTTTTCTTTGTTTGTTGTTTGTGGTTTGAACCGATGAAGTTCTAGGGAAATTTCTCTAGTGGGTGTTTGTGATAGGAGCATTCATCTTGTGAATGCCACACATACCTCGACCCCTAGTGTAATTCCCAGAATGGAGGGTTCATTCCTTGTCTGTTACATGTTTGTTTCTTTGCAATGACATATCTATACATCTTGGTTCCTCATACCCTAATGTAATAAGATTCATTATTATATAATAAGGCTCAATGATGATAATGTATTGCACTACGAATAAAGCAATGAAGACTTTCTCATCAAAATTTCTATCATATCACCAACATCTTGAGTAGTGTGAGCAAAATAAGTTGTCCTGTTTGTGTTGGTATTTTGGATATGTTGATATGGTTTTGTCATTGATATCAACACTTATCAACTTTGGTCAGCCTACTGGCACTTCGAGAATGGGCAATGTTCACCAGCAAGCAAGTGACTTATGCACAGTCACCGGTATCTGGTTCACCAGCAAGATATATGGTTCACTAGCACTTGGAAAGACATGGAAAATACTTGGTTATTTCGAAGACATCATTTGGACACTTTGTCTTGGAGATTTGTTCATTGGTACATTCATGTTTGCATATTTGTTGTTACCAGCAAATAAGTCTAGAATAAGTACCGGCAGGATTATCTATTCCAAATCAGCACGACATGCTATGCAGATGATTTATTATCGTTGTAAATGCATTAAGCCAACATGTTGTATCAGTTATTACATCAGTCATTGATTTACTTGTAAATTGTTTTTATTGTAATATCTTTTTAGAGCCGACCTACTCAATTGGTCTTAGGTTATGGTATAAATGTAAGATCTCATTTGTGAGATCAGTATGCGAATGTGAGAAGGATTGTAATTCGGTATATACGAAAATAAGAAGAGCCATACACTGAGACATCTCTTGAAGGTTCAAGGAAGGTTTTTGTGAAGGCATATCAGAACTGAAATGGTACCGAATCCAGCATATGAAGATGCTATTTTGTGCAGTACATTATCATTGGATTTAATTATCCAATTGTAGTCAGTGTGACTCTCATTTTGTGATTGAGTAGTGAGCTCTAGGCGCTTGGCCTTTTTGCATGTGCAGACCCCATTTGTATACACATACTATCTGCAGTAGTATCATCTGATTGTGGGTAAGGTTTCCCACCATGGGTTTTCCCCTTACAGGGTTTCCATGTACAAATATTGGTGTTATGTGTTGTGGATGTCATTGCTTTTCTATTTCATGCATTTATCTTTACCGGTACTGTAATTAACTGACAAACTGTCTACCAGCATTAAGTTTTGGTTTACCGATATTAAGCTTTAAGTTTGGTTGAGTTGCTTTTGGTTTGAATTTATTTGACAATTGATTCACCCCCCCCCCCTCTCAGTTGTCTCCGAGACCTAATAGTCTGGAATACCCTGTAATTTCCTAAACTGTCTGAGCACATGGCCAGGAAGATGCATATCAATAACCCTGTGACTACCAACATCTCGACCAATAAGATATCTCTATTGTCGACAAAAAGAAAGATGTTGAGCATCATCAGTCCAACCAGGACAAGTAAGATAAGGTCTCCATGAGAAGTACTATAAGATATCAATCTGATGACGCCAATATGAGATGTTACTAGATGCCCTATGCCTCACACCAACAATATACCCATAAGCATATGGCTTCTTTGGCTCTAAATCTATATGTAATGCAGGATGGAAGATAGCTATGTGTTCCCAAGCCCATGTCTGAAGCAAAGTAATACCACATCCAACTGATTTCTGTTGCAAGTAAACAACCTCATGCATCTCATAATAGAAAGTGGCAAGAAGACAAGGACCCCAAGAAAACACACATCTATCAATAATCATATCATGTATAACACGTCCCCATCCAACAGGAAAACCATGGGTGCGTCTATCTAGAATCAATAATCTAGTAACAGTACAAGCAATCACAACAGTGAGATCATCATAATCAAAATCATCCCAACGAATATCATAACGACCATGGATATGTAGATCTTTCTCCTCACACTTGAACAATGTACACAAAGCTGAAATACCATCATCACGATGAAAAGTAACTTGCCTACCAGATATCAAAATGTGTAAAATACGCCACACATCCTCAAGTGTGATAGACGCCTCACCAATCGGTAGATGAAAAGAACATGTCTTTGAATGCCACCGCTCAACCAAAGTAGTAATCATTGATGAGTAATGATGAATAGTAAATACTCAACAGATACTAAGAGGGGGGGTGAATCAGTATATCCAAAAATCTCCTTAAACCACTTTGATTGCAAAGACTAAACTAACTGGTAAATAGTATCACCGATCTAAAATAGGGCACTACTGGTAAAACACAGTATGATTGTGAAAAGCATAAACTGGTAACACATAGACCTTTACCACTCCTGATATCTCCTTCCCACTTCACACATATGCATAAACAACTAATACAACAAAAGTATAAAGACTACTGGATCAACATGCATCACCACTTAACAGAAAATACTAATCAGCACATGAAAAGGCATCACACATGACACACTGATTTTTCACGTGGAAACCCAACTGGGAAAAACCACAGTGGGGATGAATACCCACAAGTTGTTCTTTGAACTCTTCTGAAGTCTTCTCTATCAGGAGCCTGGTCTGGTTAAGGACTTTACAATAGGTTCTGCTAGGAACCGATCCTATTAAGGATCACCCGGTTAAGGGATGGCTAAATACCCGGTTAAAGGTTAGAACCCTGTTAAAGGTTACCTCGCAAGAGGATTTGAAGAACTCATTGATTTGAGTCACCTTGTTAAAGGATTTATGCAAAGCCTATTAAAGCTACCCAGTTAAGGGATTTTCCAACTGCTAAAATGGTTAGATGTCAACAGGTAATACACTGATCTGATAATAGCACTCAATGCCAAGGCAAATCCACTTTAGTTCCTTTTCGTCTGTAATCACACTTCTGCAAGTATCAATACACTTCTCCAGTCTGGGAAGAAACAAGTATCTCATCACTTGGATACACATATAACATTTGCCAACCACCTCACAATGCAAATCATCATCGACCTTATAGGAAACAGATAGGTTGGTAGCATAAACCCTAAACCCTAAACATTTACGATGTCAATACAGTTAGTCCAATCCTGACCATTCAAAATTCATTGCATTGAATAGAACAGTCTTGATCAAATCTCAAGACGTTATCCATCGTTCGTTCTTTGTTGCTTTAGGAAGCTGATAACCCATCACACACTCTCCATCATTTACTAAGACTTTGCACATTCCTGAGGTAGATAGGATCAATCTTCTTCATGCAAGATCCTCAAGGAAATCCTTCACGAGTACAAGGTTGACGTGGCAACATGATCTGATCTCCATTTCAATGCAAACCCATCACAGGATGTCATTGGTCGAATCACACAGACTTGAAGTGCATCAACCGAAAACCCTAAAGCTGAGACTACCAACTAGTAGTAATGCCAAATGAAACCCCGATACAAAACTTTCCATATACTAGTTCCCATTCCAACATACTGGTTCACTTTGAACAAACATACCGCTTTACTTTTTCACATATACCGATTCACTTGCCAGATTGCTTACTTTAATATAGCGGTTCACACTTCAGCATATTGACATCAATGACAACATACACTATCATCAAGCTCTGCACATATGCCAACAATCTTCCCCTTTGGCATTGATGGCAATATACAAAGATATCTCTTCGCTTCACATCTTCTCCCCCTTTGACAACAATGCAAAAGTGGGGGCACAGACAGCTCTGTTCCACTATGCTACTCCCCCTGAGGAGTAGCATCCATCACCACATCAATCCTGAAAAATATTTGTCAATGCAATACCTGACTGATGTGGAGCACATACCTTTAGTTCACCTCTTGAAGGGGCAGCACCCCTAATTCACCTCTTAAATATATGAATGTAGCCTTCGGTAGAGGCTTGTTGGATATGTCTGCTAACTACTCCTTACTGGAAACATGTTCCAATACAACCTCTTTGTTATGAACTTTCTCCCTCAAGAAATGATACTTGAGCTCGAAGTGCTTCGTTCTAGCATGCAAAACTAGATTCTTGGAAATATTAATTGCACTTGTGTTGTCACAAAAGATACTCACCAGTTTAGGTATAGGGACTTTGAAACCACTTAGTACATGCTTCATCCAAATTGTCTGAGTGCAGTTCAAAAATGCTACTACATATTATGCTTCTACTGTAGACTAAGAGATACAACTCTGCTTCTTACTCATCCATGAGAATAGTCTACCACCAAGAAAGAATGCACCACCGGTTGTGCTCTTTCGGTTGTCCACATTACCAGCCCAATTGGCATCTGTAAACACTTTTAGGTTGAAATCATTACTATATGGATACCACAATCCATAGTCTATAGTTCCCTTTAGATATTTAAGAATCCGCTTGACTGCTATCAAGTGGGATTCTCTTGGACTTTTCTGGAAATGAGCAGTAATGCCCACTGCATGTGCAATGTCTAGTCTGCTGTGTACTACATAGTGCAACTTACCAATCATTGATCAGTAATCTTTCTCATTAACCAATGCCGATTCATCTTCTTTTGACAATTTACAACCGGTCACCATTGGTGTTCCAACCGATTTACTGTCTTCCATGCCAAAAGTTTTCAACACCTCTTTGACATACTTGGACTGAGTGATAAAGATACTGTCTTTCATTTGTTATATTTGTAGTCCAATGAAGAGCTTAATCTCTCCAATCTGTGACATCTCAAATTCTTCTTCATCTCATTTGCAAATGCATGGCTCATCTTATCATCTCCACCAAAAATTATGTCATCAACAAATACTTCACATATCAGAATCTGATCTCCTTCTGACTTCAAATAGATATTGCTATCTTCACTTGTTCTTTCAAATCCAATCTTCACAAGATGGGAGTGTAACCATTCATATCATGCTCTAGGTTCTTGATTTAATCCATACAAGGCCTTATGTAGCCTACACACCATATCACTGTCTTCTAATAGGGCAAACCCATCTGGTTTCTCTATATACACTTCTTCAAGTATTCCATTAAGAAATGCAAATTTTACATCCATTTGATACACTTTGAATCCCTTGAAGGTTGCATATGCAAGAAGCATTCGAACTCCTTCCAATCTAGCTACTAGAGCAAAGGTTTCTCCATAGTCTTCTCCTTCTTCTTGACCATATCCCTTACATACCAGTTTGGATTTGTTTCTTACCACTGTGCCATCTTCATTCAGCTTATTTCTAAAAACCCATTTCGTGCCAAGAACATTTTTATGCTCAGGTTTGGGTACCAGAGACCATGTACCATTCTTTTCTATCTGGTCCAGTTCCTCTTCCATAGCCTCGATCCATTCTTCATCTTTGTGTGCCTCTTTAAATGTTTTAGGCTCAAATTCAGAGATCATGCATGAGTTTTCTCTAACTTTTCTTCTTGTAAGAATTCTTGCATCCTTATCTCCTATGATCTGCTTTGGATCATGATTCATCTTTACATACCTAGGAATGATCTTAGATGTTTCCTCTTGCATTTCTTCTTCATCCTCATCTTTATCAGCATCAGCATCTACCAGTGTAGTACCACTGTTACTAGTACTAGGTTGTTTTGCAATCGGTTCCTAGAAGGCTACAACTAGTTCATCTACCACTTGCTCACTACCAGTTTCTCAGAGGTTTCATCAACTCTAACATTGATACTTTCGCTGAGTCCTATTGTTGAAACACTTGAGAGATTTGCTCTTGGTGGAATATCCTAGGAATATTCCCTCATCACATTTTGCATCAAACTTGCTCTGATGTTCACTCCTCTTGATATAACACTTGCTACCAAACACTCTAAAGTAGCTTACTATAGGAGTCTTACTGGTCCAATACTCATATGGTGTTTTATCCTTACCTTTCTTGATGAGTACCCAGTTCATTGTGTAAACTGCAGTGCTCACTTCTTCTCTCCAGAAAGTGTGAGCAACCTTTCCTTGAATTAACATTGTTCTGGCTGCTTCAACTATAGTCTGGTTGTTCCTTTCTGCTAGGCCATTCTACTATGGAGTCCAGCAGGCAGACAGTTGCCTCTTGATGTCATTTTCTTCACAGTACTTATTTAACTCACTAGAAGTGAACTCACGTCCTTGGTCAGGTCCAAGGGATTTGATTCTCTTTCCACTTTCTTTTTCAACTAGTGCTCTGAAGGCTTTGAACTTTCCAAAATCTTTAGACTTGTCTTTCAAGAACGTGACCCACATCATTCTTGAGCAATCATCAGTAAGAATCATAAAGTACCTATCTCCTTGAACACTCCTAGTTTTCACAGGACCACACAAGTCAGTATGTATAAGATCAAGTAAATTTTATGTTGTGAAGGATTTATCTTTGAAGGTTGAGGAAGACATTTTTCCCAGTTGACATTCTCTACACAAAGGATTCTTTGGTTTGTTCATTACAGGCAATCCTTTGACTGCCTTGATCTTACTAGCCTTCACAATGTTATTAAAATTAACATGGCAGAGTCTCCTATGCCATATCTAGCAGTCATCAAACTTAGCCATTAAACATTGACTGATATTTGTATTCAACCAAAATAGATTACCTTTAGTCTGCATACCGGTGGCCATTAGTTCACCATTCTTTCCTTTGATTTTGCATACTCCATCTTTGAATTCCAGAGTGAGTCCATTATCATTTAGCTAAGCAATACTTAGAAGGTTATGCCTAAGACCTTCTACCCAATACACATTATCAGCACTACCTTTTCCATTTAGAGAGATGGACCCTCTTCCTTTTACCATACAAGGTGCATCATTACCAAATCGGACTACACCTCCATCATATTATTCTAGAGACTGAAACTTTCTCCGGTCACCAATCATATGGTGAGAACAACCACTGTCAATAATCCATTCATTAGAAGTATCAAAGCGGGAGAGATGAGCCTTCTTGTCTGACACATCTTCCTTGACAGCTACAAATACTATGTCTTCACTTTCTTCATCTTCTGATTCATCATCAGTGACACCTTCATCAACTGCAACAAGATAGTTTCTCCTATTTCCTCCTTTGAACTTTTTGAACCTCTCCAATTTGTCCTTATTATCACCATTAGGACAGTTAACAACAATGTGTCCAATCCTATTGCAAGAAAATAATTTCAAAGGGAGCTTACCTCAGTATTTACCAGTTCCCTTAGGAAGTCTCTTGGCCAGAAGAGCTTCAAATTCCATCAAAATTTCTTCATCATCCATTTCTCTTCTTTGTTTAGGTTCACAACCGGTACTAACTTCTTTACCCTTTCTTGATAGTGTAGCAGATGCTTTAAAAACTGTATCAGTCTTCTGAACACTACCATCCTAACTGTTTAGCTCATAGGCGGTCAATGTAGCAATGATAGAATCAAGGGATACCTTTGTCTTGTCAATAGATCTCAACTCCTAAATAGCAACAACCCTTATTGCATAGACTGGTAATAAGGTTCTCAAAACTTTGCTGACAATGGTGGAATCATCCATTGTACCTCCTGCACTCTTGATGTCTCCAACAACAGTTTTAATCCTTATCCCACATTGTTGAATGGTCTCTCCTTCAACCATCCACATATCCTCAAACTTTCCTCTAAGGCTTTCTTCCTTAGCCTACTTCACATGCTCATCACTGCCATAGATAGACTCTAGAGTATCCCATACATCTTTGGGATTGTCTTTATCTTGAACATCAATAAACTCAACATCAGAAAGGCTACTGATAAGAACTTCCATGACTTGTCCATTCTCCTGTATTTCTCTTCTCTGATCATCGGTGAGAGTACCAGTAGGAACAACATAAGTATTCTCAACATAGCTCCAGTGTTGAGCACCCATGATTTTAATTTATATCTTCATTATGTCCTTCCATATCTTAAAGTTGTCTCTATTAAACTTAGGACCTCCCCTCTTCATCATTTGGATAGGATCTTTTCCTCAAATGGTTAAGCTAACAACACAGAGGACCTGCAGGATGCTCTGATACCAATTGATGAGTAATGATGAATAGTAAATACTCAACAGATACTAAGAGGGGGGGGTGAATCAGTATACCCAAAAATCTCCTTAAAACACTTTGACTGCAAAGACTGAACTAGCTGGTAAAGAGTATCACCAATCTAAAAAAGGGCACTACTGGTAAAACATAGTATGACTGTGAAAAGAATAAACCGGTAACACATAGACCTTTACCCCTCCTGATATCTCCTTACCACTTCACACATATGCATAAACAAGTAATACAACAGAAGTATAAAGACTACTAGATCAACATGCATCACCACTTAATAGAAAATACTAATCATCACATGAAAAGGCATCACACATGACACACTGATTTTTCACGTGGAAACCCAACTGGGAAAACCCATGGTGGGGATGAATACCCACAAGTTGTTCTTTGAACTCTTCTGAAGTCCACTCTGGTCAGTAGCCTAGTCCAGTTAAGGACTTTACAATAGGTTCTGCTAGGAACCGATCTTTCTAGGGATCACCCGATTAAGGGATGGCTAAATACTGTTATTATTTACTAAGTTGTCATTAGTTTTATGTCCAAAGTCATCCTATATACTCTAGTCAGTTAATACTACCGAAATATTCAGTCGGTAAGAACTAAAGCAATTGGTTACAGAAGAAAAGAGTCACAGAGTTAAGTATACACTGAACTGTCTACCAAGTAACGTTCTATGTCTACCGAGCAGCAAAGAAGGTATATCGAGTAATCTGAACTGAGTAGAAACGTGTTACCAGATTCAGTGAACCTGGACACATATGTGGAAACGTGTTACAAGATTCGAGAACAAGGAACCGTTATTGCATAGGAAATTGCACTTCAAGATTTTGTATGATTTTGAGGAAGTTTATCCAATGAAATAATTTCTATGTTTATTCATTCGATGAATCTTGTCTATAAGATCAAAGCATGAACAGATCACCGTCCCAGAGATCTATTTATACAGAATGATTTGAGAATAAAAAAGGAGACATGTGTGTGTGATAGATAAGTTGAAAAAGGAAAATCATAAAAGGACACATTGAGTTGAGACTACTATGATTGTCAAAGATATTCAGAGGTCACCGAGAAAGTCTTCAGTGAACAGTTTAAGGGATAGAGTAAACAGAAGGGTTTACCGAGTTGATCTATCAATTACTGAGGTATGCTGTGAGAAAGATAATTTCATATTGAGCACATTGAATCTACTATAGCATTTCAGATGTAAAGTTGCAGATATTTGTAAAGATTTTATTGAATCATTTGAGTTGTAATAGAAACCTTTAACAGGGTAAAAGACTCTAACAAAGTCTATAAATTGTAAAGCCTTTAACTAGGTGCAGCATTTAGTATAAGTGTTGTAAAATCCTTTAGCAAGGTAGATCTAAAGATCTTGATACTCCTAACAGGGTAAGCTATTAGAAATAGCTAAACATGTAGCTCTAATTGAGCAACCTTTATTATTGTAGTAGTGAAGTTGTGGGTGCCATCCCCACCACAGTTTTTCTCTCTAACAAAGAGTTTCTGAATAACCAAAATATTTGTGTTATGGAATGAAATGTGTATGAATGTTATTATGTTTTAGCATTATATATTATGAGATCTACTGTATTTAGTTTACGTTTATCAGTAAAATTATTATTGAAGAAAAGTTTTGAAGTATTGATTCACCCCTCCCCTCTCAGTACATTAGCTTTCCTGGTTGGACCTAACAATTGGTATCAGAGCTTCAATCTTGGAAAAGGGTTTAACAGCCTAAAGAAAAAGATCTTATCAATGGAAGGCTACAAACAATCTCGGAGAATTGTGAATCTTCAAGAAGAATTGGATCATGCTAATCAAGTGATTGCAGACATGTAGAGACAAATGCAAAGATCACTGAAAGTCAGAAGAAGGTTGTCTGATGATTTACAGGACTCTCAAGAGTTGGTTGAACAAATTGAGACATCATTTGAGAATAGTATATCAGAAGAGACCGAAGAAATGATTGGAGAACTGAAAGAAAAGAACAAAGCACTGACTGAACAGCTGAAAGCAATGAAAAGAGAACATGAGCATTTCAACACATAGTTGACTAAAAATATTCATGCATTGAGAACAACTGAGGATAACATAAGACACATGCAAAGGGAAAAACAACAACTAGAAGCATTGGTGTCTGAAAAGAATGATGAAATCACAAGAATGATTGGAATTCAAAGTAATCTGTCTGATCAATTGGGTTATGCACATCATGAAGCAAATCTAAAGGAAAATGAGAATCAAGCATTGAAACTTGAATTATCAAGATTGACCAACAAACTTGAAATAGAGAATAAATCAAAAGAAACACTGAAGAAAAGTTATGAAGCATCAAGGATGTTGGAAGAGCAACTAAATATAAGAAGATCGAACAAAGATGCAGGACTCGGTTACAAAGAAAAAAACTCTACCGAGAAAGGGATCAACACCACCAAGAGAGGGGAATCATCAAAGCAAGCTAGAAACAAGGAGAACATCAAAGGAAAGAAGCCTATTTGCAACTACATACAGCCAACATGTGCCAAATTAGAAAAGGTAAACAACCGAATGTCACTAGGTCTGATGGTTATTGTTACAATTGCAATAAGTATGGTCACACATCTAAACAATGTAGGACAAAGTCTGCTAGCAATTTTCAGAAGGCAAAATTCAAGGGATTTTGCAAAAACTGCAATAGATATGATCATAGTACTGAGAAGTGTTGGTTTAAGCAGAAAAACTATATGAGGTCTTCACACCGAGCAAATACTAGAAGCTACCGTGAATAAAGATGGTGCCATCCATATGCAACTGGATGAACTACTCACTAAATTAGAAGCATCAGGAGTAGATGCATTAGAATACCTTAGCAAGTTGAAAGAAAAAGAGCTAACTGCCAAAATGATTGAAGAAGTGCAGAAGGCCATTGCTATAGGTAAAGTTAAGCTTGTTGGATTCATTGTTGAGTTGTCCCCTCAACTCAAGCACATTCTTTATTTATTCCAAAAATTATGTACATTTTCATTATTTATTAACGACATCAAGCATAAGACCAAAGTTATTGAAAAAGAGATCACTGATCTCTCCAATAAATTGACCACCGAGCCAAATTCTGTTCAGAATTTCTATACCAAGCTATAAACTCTTATGGCTCAATAGTTAGAACTTCGGAATGAAGATCACAAAATCAGGATGGATATCATGACTCTTCAGACTTTATTTATTCCCCATCTATCATCAGTCCAAGAGCGAATCAACCGAGCTACCCACTTATCCACTCAACAAGAGGGAAGCACATTAGATGGTCTGATTTCACTGTTAGCTGATATTACAACTCAGAATTCTTTAATGGAAAGTGTCAAGGGTGCACTTACCAATGCTCTCATTGATGCTTGCACTAAGTACAAATCTATTTTTTATCAGTTGCCCCCACCGAATGGTAACTAGCTTTGATGTTTGTCAAAAAGGGGGAGTGTACCGAGTACAAGAGGGAGTGTACCGAGCAGAATAAAGTATCCGAATGTACAATTGAATTTCAGGGGGAGTACAGTACATAGAACATAGTACACAGAGCATAGAACACAGTGCATTGATCACAAGAGCATGCAAATATGTACAGTATATTGATAAGGGGAGTATACATTTGAGTATGTTACTATTTATTGACAATTGTATATACTGTCATTTTAGTCAAATTTTGTAGTATATAGATTTTTGAGTTATGACTTTGAAAAGAGTTTTGTCAAACATACAAAACTAATGTCAAAAGGGGAGATTGTTATTATTTACTAAGTTGTCATTAGTTTTATGTCCAAAGTCATCCTATATACTCTAGTCAGTTAATACTACCGAAATATTCAGTCGGTAAGAACTAAAGGAGTCGGTTACAGAAGAAAAGAGTCACAGAGTTAAGTATACACCGAGCTATCTACCGAGTAACGTTCTATGTCTACCGAGCAGCAAAGAATGTATACTGAGTAATCTGAACCAAATAGAAACATGTTACCAGATTCAATGAACCTGGACACATATGTGGAAATGTGTTACAAGATTCGAGAACAAGGAACCGTTATTGCATAGGAAATTGCACTTCAAGATTTTGTATGATTTTGAGGAAGTTTATCCAATGAAATAATTTCTATGTTTATTCATTCGATGAATCTTGTCTGTAAGATCAAAGCATGAATAGATCACCGTCCCAGAGATCTATTTATACAGAATGATTTGAGAATCAAAAAGGAGACATGTGTGTGTGATAGATAAGTTGAAAAAGGAAAATCATAAAAGGACACATTGAGTTGAGACTACTACGACTGTTAGAGATATTTAGAGGTCACCGAGAAAGTCTTCAGTGAACAGTTTAAGGGATAGAGTAAATAGAAGGGTTTACCGAGTTGATCTATCAATTATCGAGGTATGCTGTGAGCAAGGTAATTTCATATTGAGCACATTGAATCTGCTATAACATTTCAGATGTAAAGTTGCAAATGTTTGTAATGATTTTATTGAATCATTTGAGTTGTAATAGAAACCTTTAATAGGGTAAAAGACTAACAAAGTCTATGAATTGTAAAGCCTTTAACCAGGTGCAACATTTAGTATAAGTGTTGTAAAATCCTTTAGCAAGGTAGATCTAAAGATCTTGATACTCCTAACAGGGTAAGCTATTAGAAATAGCTAAACATGTAGCTCTAACTGAGCAACCTTTATTATTGCAGTAGTGAAGTTGTGGGTGTCATCCCCATTGCAGTTTTTCTCTCTAACAAAGAGTTTCTGCATAACCAAAATATTTGTGTTATGGAATGAAATGTGTATGAATGTTATTATGTTTTAGCATTATATATTATGAGATCACTATATTCAGTTTATGTTTATCAATAAAATTATTATTGAAGAAAAGTTTTGAAGTACTGGTTCACCCCTCCCCTCTCAGTACATTAGCTTTCCTGGTTGGACCTAACAAATACCCGGTTAAAGGTTAGAACCCTGTTAAAGGTTACCTCGCAAGAGGATTTGAAGAACTCATTGATTTGAGTCACCCTGTTAAAGGATTTACACAAAGCCTGTTAAAGCTACCCGGTTAAGGGATTTTCCAACTGCTGAAATGGTTAGATGTCAACAAGTAATACACTGATCTGATAAAAACACTCAATGCCAAGGTAGATCCACTTTAGTTCCTTTTCGTCTGCAATCACACTTCTACAGGTATCAGTACACTTCTCTGGTGTGGCAAGAAACAAGTATCTCGTCACTTGGATACACACATAACATTTGCCAACCGCCTCACAATGCAAATCATCATCAACCTTATAGGAAAAAGATAGGTTGGTAGAATAAACCCTAAACCCTAAACATTTAGGTTGTCAATATAGTCGGTCCAATCTTGACTGTTCAAAACTCATTGCATTGAATAGAACAGTCTTGAACAGATCTCAAGACATTCTCCATCATTCATTCTTTGTCGCTTCAGGAAGTTGATAACCCATCACGCGCTCTCCACCGTTTACTGAGACTTCATACATTCCCAAGGTAGATAGGATCAATCTTCTTCATGCAAGATCCTCAAGGAAATCCTTCACGTGCAGAAGGTTGATGTGGCAACACAATCTAATCTCCATTTCAATGCAAACCCATCATAGGATCTCGTCAGTAGAATCACACAGACTTGAAGTGCATCAACCGGAAACCCTGAAGCTGAGACTACCAATCGGTAGTCATACCAAATGAAACCCCGATACAAAACTTTCCATATACCGGTTCACATTCCAACATACCGATTCACTTTGAACAAACATACCGCTTCACTTTTTCACATATACTGGTTCACATCGTCATACCTATTCACTTGCCAGATTGCTTACTTCAATATACCGATTCACACTTCAGCATATTGACATCAATGACAACATACAATATCATCAAGCTCTGCACATATGCCAACAAATCCTACTCCTCACACTCGAACAATGTACACAAAGCTGAAATACCATCATCACGATCAAAAGTAACTTGCTCACTAGATATCAGAGTGTGTAAAATATGCCACACATCCTCACGTGTGATAGATGCCTCACTAGTTGGTAGATGAAACGAGCATGTCTTTGAATGCCACCGCTCAACCAAAGCAGTAATCATAGCCTTGTTGGTCGTAACCTCAAACAAATGCACTATATAATATAATCTAACTTGTCATAACAAAGCGGTATCCTCTTCATCAACCTCATGACGTTGATCAAGACTATCTGGTTGTGTTTGCCTAGCAAGAAGTACTGGATAATGTGCCTTCATTTCGACAATATAAAAATGAGTTAAGTAGGTCATCAAAACTATCAGGACGCATAAACTGAAGAAAAAAGGCCTTTATTATCAATTGTGATTCAATATTACCAATTGCGAAGCAAAATAAGCAAATGCGACATATTTATGCCAAATGTGAAGAAAAATAAGCAAATGCGATCCAAAACATTCAATTACGACACAAAGTTACAATTACGACATAAAACATCAAGTGCAAAGCATTAAACTCAATTGCGACAAAATTAAGTCAATTGTGGCAATGTCGATACTCAATTGCGACATACATGAAAAATGACACACCAAAAAATGATTAAAGTTTTTGTAAAATACAGACAAAAACAAGTAGAAAATCAGGCAACTCACCATGCCACCAGTGTCGAGAGGTCTCTAATAAGATCGCACTCGCTCGAATAAATGCAGTCTCGCTCTATGACTTGCCATTTCACTCCAAAGACGCCAGAAGCTCTAATCTCTCTAAGAAATTATTTTAAAACAAAAAATTCAAATGAGCTCAAACCCATACCAATCCTCAATTTATAAGCTCAAAAAATTAGGGTTTCTTAACACAAACGCTCGTGGACCCCTCCAACTTCAACACAGTTTTAGACATAGCAAACGAGATCAAAACTCTTTCAAACTTCATATTAATACTATCTAGCATATTTCTGAAAAACTGGTCTTTGATCCAAAAGTTTCCGACCACTTTTTCTGAGGGGGCATTATACCCTAGCGTCACCGGGGCATACTGGGGCAGTTTTTCTTTCTATTTTCTTTGAAACAACGTCATTTCGACGTTGTCTCAAAGAGGGGCGAATGTAGACACCTAAAAAAGTCTCATTAATTCTACACTAATTATTCGTCTATTTAATTAAGTAATTCTTTAATTATTTAATTAAACTAACTATTCCTTCTAATCATTGCCCTAAAACATTTCTAATTATTCTATTTCTATTCTCAAATCATTTTAATCAGTTAACCCTATCTCAATTATTAATTAAATATCAATTATTTAATTAACAATGACATTTTCCTTAGTTAAATAATCTTTATTATTTGAAATGGTGTCGCGAAGGAGATTGGGTCTACAACCAAGGGAGTTTAGAGATTTCAGGAAAAATGACCGACCAAAATTTTTCATGAACCCTAGTTCTAGATCGTGGTCGAAACCGAAATGGGTATGGGAGGATCAGAACAGGCCTATAGGTTTTGGGTTGGATTTCAGAAACCAGGAAAAATGGCAGAGAGATTTCCCAAGACCCAATGGGGACTTTCGACATAACTCTGGAGAATGCAACACTATAAATTTTAGGGCAAATATGGACTGGCAAAGGGTGCGGGAGAAAGAATGGTGACCTAAGAAGATATCAAGATCTAGATCGGCTGTAAAATCAAAAACCAATCCGGATAACACACAGAAGGTGCCATTTTTTCTGGATAGTAAAAGCTAGAGTGATTCAGTGGCTTTTTTCAAAGACAAAGGTTTCTTCATGAAATGTTTCGAAGATTGGTCGGCCTTTAGTCGAGTGAAGAAGTGGTGCGAAGAAACATGGACCTTCAAGGTGGAGATCAAGGCAATGCCAAATGGGTTTTTCCTCATCATAGTGGAAAATAATAAGGACAAGAACTAGGTTTTCCAAAATGGCCCTTTCTTTCTGGGAGGACGAGGAATGTCAATAAGGGAATGGGAAGCAAAATTTAACCCTATCAAAGCCTCAGTGGAGGAGTTCCTTGTCTAGCTACGTTTATATAATCTTCCTAGGGAGTATTGGAATGAGGACATTTTTCAGATGATTGGGAACAAATTGGGGTTTTACAGTAAGTCGGATGAAGCTATTTCTAAAGAGGACTTAGCTCTTACGCGAGGATTTGTGTTAGCTGGAAACCAAATTTGCAACTCCCGACATGGATAGAAATCAACACAAATACGGGTGTTGGATGCAAAAAGTGGAGGTTGAGGAAACTCTGGAGAAATGTTCAGTTTGTAACAAAGATGACCATTCGAAAGGGGTATGTTTGATAGGCCCAAAAGGAAAACAAAACAATGATTCCTTGGAAGCAAGAGTAGAACACTTTGCTGAAATAAATTGAGAGGATGGACAATCGAATTGTCCCAAGGCAAAAGAACTTCATAAGCAATTGACAGAGAGGGTGAATCTGGCACATCCAGTTGTGAACCCAAAGATGGATGATAATTTGGGAGGGGCACTTCAAACAACCCATCTGGATGCCACATAGTTAGTAGAGAAAGCATTAAACAAGATGGAGGTTGCTATGAATGTAATAGACGCAAGTATGGGGGGATCCCAAGGGTCAACCCTTTAGAGAGAAAGGATCTTCATTTGTAGGAGAATAATGAAATCAGGATCATAGAGGCGGATAAGTTGGAAGAAGAAAATGCAGACAACTCTTGGGATGTGGAGGAAGTTGAAGAAGAAAGGGGGGTTTTTGATGAAGAAGATATTCTAGAATGTAGAACTATTCAGCAGATGACCTCTCAAACTAAAAAAGTGACTATTTGCGAAAAGAGAATGAGGGGTCGTAAACCAAATAGAGTCTGGATTGCAATAGCAGGTAATGCAAAAGGCTAGTCAAAGTTATCAGTAGGGAAGGGAGATACCCTCCCTAAAGAACAATGAAGATCCTTAGTTGGAATGTCAGGGGCTTCAATGCCCCTGACAAACATCATCTGATCAAGTGAGGGCTTGATCAAGTGAATCCAGATATTGTCTGCTTGCAGGAAACTAAGCTCAATAGAGAAGATGTGGCGACCTGGCTAAGTGCTGGGAGATTTTGGGAAGGAATATTCTCAAGTGCAGAAGGATCTTCAGGGGGTTTGGGTATTATCTGGAACCCAAATCTCATCAAGATTGGAGAAATTTCTCGATCTCGTTCATGGCAGGTGTGTAAGGTTCACTCTTTTGGAATCAATTATGACTTTTTCTAATTAATATTTATGGGCCCATGAGAGGTAAGCCTCAGATGGATACCTGGAATCAAATTTTGATCACTCTAAGTAATCTTTCCCAGGAATTGGTGGTGCTTGGGGGAGATTTTAATGCTATTCTAGAATCTAGTGATAAGATAGGGGGAAGGGTGGGTATCACGACATCCTAACTGAGCTTTCAAAATTTCATCTCTAATAATGGATTATGAGAAGTTAAGACCCGTAGACACCTAAAAATGGTCAACGCTTGCGGAATCATACTTTAACATTTGCACATTGCCTCATTTTAGGTTTTTGCGTCACATTAAAAATTTCTCCTATGATTCGCACTTGGTCTTTATCATTTGCGAACATCGAGTCATTCTTCTACATTCTTCATTTATCTCGCTCTCAAATTTGGTCTTGTCAACAATAACTTTCAGTCATGATTTTGGTCAAAATTATCCTGTCGCATCAATGTGCGTGCTTATTTGTCATCATTTTGGACATCGTCAATCCTAATTAGGGTTTTGTCCTCTTGTCAATTTTATCATCATGCGATCGATTTGTCATCGATCGTGGTCATTTTCAATCTTGTCATTTTGTCATCTATTTTGTCATCGATCCTTGTCCTCTTGTCAATTTTGTCATTTTGCGATCAATTTATCTTCAATCATCGTCATCCTCTCCATCATGTCAATTTGGATCAATTAGTCATTGTTCCTCGTTAATTGGCGCTTTTGTCAATCAAAGTCATTTATCAATTCAAAATCATGATCAAATCAAATCGACATTAATTATCTCTTGTCAAGACCTAATTGCCATCCTTGCATTCCTAATTCATCTTCTAAGGTTTTATGATTTATTCATTTAACCTTGTTTGTCATTTCTTCCTCTAGGATTAATAAATTATTTATTTATCCTAAGTCTTCTCATCGCAATTAAATATTTATTTAATTGGCTAATTATTCCTCTTTTTGTAAATTAATTAATAAATGACAAATTATTAATTAATTTACCTAATTTTCTAATTTTCCATCATTTCTAATTTTTTTAATTTACCTAATTCTTAATTTTCCATCATTTCTAATTTCTAAATTCCACCTAATTAAATTGTCTCTAGTTCTCCCTATTTTTGTGCTTCGGTGGAAGCATGAATTTCTCATGCGTCATACTCTTGGCATAGCAAGATGTCACAAGCTTTTAGTCCTCTAACCATTGCATTGGAAATATGTCATAATTCATGACATAGAAGGTGTCATAACCTTCTGCCATTTTTGAAATCAATTGCCAAAATATCAATGTCATGCTAATCTTGTCTTTTCTCCAATTTATCTATAAATTGGATGATTTTCTTCAATCAAGGTCCCTAATCAGATTATCGAATTTCTAATCAATCACGCTTCCAGTACTCTTGAGCAATCATCTTGTCTACTTGCTTTCATATCATGATCATGCACTAGTAGGTGAGATCTACAACAAAGCTATTTGGAGAAGAAAGAAGGACAATGGAGCCGCATGAAGGAGCATTCAAATCATACCTTTGGTTTGCTTAATTTCTAGTTTTGTATGCTTTGTTTTCATTTCTCTATTGATAGTGTGTTTAGGATTGATCATTGCATTTTAGCTTTCGTGATTGAGCTAGATTAGTTTTAATATTTGCTTTGATGATTTCCGAATTCCTAACCTACATTAATTGGTGAACCCAACGTGAACTAACCCCCTAATTATGCTTTTGAGTGCTTTTGAGATGTTTTGCAGGTAAAAAACCCAAGAAACAGGGTAGTACAGTGTTTTCTATGAACTTCTACGCTTGTGTCAAGCATTTTGCGCCTGTGTCAGACATTCTGCGCCTGTGTCAAGGACATTCTGCGCTTGTGTCAGACATTCTACGCTTGTGTCAAGCATTCTGCGCCTGTGTCAGACATTTTGTGCCTGTGTCAAGGATTTTCTGTGCTTGTGTCAGACATTCTGTGCCTGTGTCATGCATTCTGTGCCTGTGTAAAGTCCAGAACAAAGGTAAAAATGCAGTGTTTTACTTGAAATTTGTTTTGTTTTTGCATTCTGCTTTCTGTTTTTTGGTTTTTGGTGCTAATTATCTGTGCAACATCTTGGCATATGCATGGCAAAGACAACAAATGAAACTACTAATATGTTTTATGCAGCATCGATAGTCAAAGGATAAACACCTCAAACTTCTAACTCGGGTTTTGCAGGTTGCCTTGGAGAAACAACTAAACTTGGTGTTTTGTCATTAATGTTTTAGGCACCTAGTGATTTCTAAATAGGTTGGAATGAACATGTTTTTGCTTTGATTGTTGGGTGTGACATTGGAGTAGGAGAGTATGCTTTCATCCTTCTTAGGGTGATCATAAATCTAGATCTTCGATACCATGCTCGTTGTTTTTGATTGTGTGTCACCTTTAGAGGACCCGCCTTCCCGACCATTTTCTTTTGCAAGCAAGTGACAATCATGAGAATGGAACGACCCAAAGTGAGTACGGCTAGAATACCTTGGCATTCTAACTCACTATAAACAAATGCCTGATGAGTGAAAGCTTTGAAGGAAGGGTTACGTGGGAATTGTAGTTACTTGGGAAGTGATGACCCTTGGACTCTTTCTCATATCAACATCTAAGTAGGGCCTCAAGGTCTAAATCGTGCTTGCGCGACTACATTGGTTTGGTATCTTGGTGGGCTTAATGTCTCAATCACGCTTGCGTGACATCAAGGAGTAACACTTAACATAAATCCTTACTAAACACCTTGTTTTTAGAGGCCAAAAAACCCTTCTAGTTGCTTGAGAAGGACAAGTTCGGATACTTGGAAGAGATACTAAGTTCGCCATGGGGAGATTTCCATGGGGACTAATGCTTGGCTGCCCTGAGAAGTGAGTGCCGTGGAGGGGAGCCTGTGGGGTCAAGCATCTATGTATTCTCCTTGAATCCCATAACAAGTCTACCTCTCAAGTACCTAATGTCTTTGCTTACCCTAAGAAATGTGTGAATGAGCATGATTGTCTTGAGTCTAAGTGGAAATATCTTGTCTTCTTTGCTTGTCAAAAGTTGAATTGCATCTCATTTCAAAACAAGACAAATTGATTCCAAACAAGATTTACTACAAGAACATTTCATCCAACAAAAGTTCAAAAATCTTCAAACATGGTTGTCAAACATTTGTCAAAATCTTGTCTCAACATTCATGTCACTTAGGTTTAGGTTCATCCTAGGTTTGCATTTTGTAAGATCATTATCAAGGTTAGGTTCTACCTAAGTCATTCTCCTTTGCATGTCAATAAGAGTCATCTATTTGCATGTGTCCTCTTGCATTAAAGTAATATCATTGTCATACATTTGCATTTGTATACCCTAAGTCTCTTCATTAAGCTTAAGTCATTATCATATCATAGCAATTGTCCTTTTGCATATAGTGTCAAAACTAGGTCTTGTCATACTTGAGTAATCCAAATCTTTGATAAACCCTAAGTTATTGTTAGGAAGTCTAGACCTTATCAAACCTTTTGTCCTTTTGTCATCAATGTCATTTGGTCAAACCTAGCTTAGTATCCAAGCATATAGGTGAGACATTGTCAATTTGTCCTATTGTCACTTGGTCCTTTTGTCCTTTGAGGTCTAGACATCATTTCGATTTCCTAAGGGTCTCATTTTTAGAATTGCATTCAAAAGTTTGTCAAAATCTTGAAAAAAAACCAAAAACATAGGTTGCATTCTTGTCATAGATTGCATTTTCATCTATTTAGTTTGCATTTAGTTGCATATCATATACTATCCTTGAAAAAATTCCAAAAAAATATTGCATTTGCATAGTGACATGTCTATTGAAACAAGGTTCCAAGCACCAATGATGCAACAAAGTTTGACATATCAACCGACAATGCAATCACAATTATATCCAACCCAACAACAAGGCAATATCGATCAAACTCTTTATGATGAAACAAGTCTCCAAATACAAAAACTAGAGGAGAAACTAGCTCAAGAAAATGAGATTTTGGAACAAAGAGTGAAAACCATTGAGAAGAATAGATCACAAACGTCCAAAATGTTTCGAAACTTTCCAGGTCGAAATCCAAAGATTGAGTCAATTGATGTAAAATATCTTCTTGAACGATCAGACATACCAGCTCTCCTCTCACAAATAGAGATGATGAAACAATTTCAAGAAAAGAGACAACAACATTATGTGCCTTCACAACAAGAACAAGAAGGTGTTTACTATCAATCAGATTTTCAACCAATACAACCAATGGTCCAATTTCAACAATATGTCCAACCAACTATACAATGTCCACAAATGGTTCAACCAATGGTGGAATATCAATGTCAACAACCACAACCAAACATTCAAAAACAAATGTTGCAGCACACACCAACCCAAGTTTCAAACATGTCAGAACAATTGAACCAAGTCCAATATCAAAACATGACATTAGATCAGAACCAACTCCTTGCCAAACAAGTTCAAATTCCAGATACAACTATGTCAAAACCTCGAAAGAAAGGTGACTTTATTGCAATGATCTTAAGGAGATTACCAAGTGAGTTCTTTGAGGAAGATCAAAATAATACACTTATGTCTAGCAATGCCTCATCCCCCCACAAACAAATTGACTCTCCAGTGGCATCTATCCCTACACCTCTAGAAGTTTCACAAGAACCTTCCATATTGTCCTCATCAAACAATACACCCAAGGATGAAATTATCCAAGGGCTATCCATAATTGATTGCCATGATAATCCAGTTCATGATGCACATCCTTGTCATGTTTCAAAAATACAAGACCCAATGCCACCATGCACTTTATTGCCTTTACCTGTTTTAGAGGACCCCATTCGAAGTCCCTCTTCCTCATGTTCGAGCATTGATTCCTTGCCAGAATCCATCACAAATGTTCAAAGTGCATTTCCTTCATACCAAACCATTGATCCCTTGTCAGAATCCCCCATGCATATCCAAAGTCTAACCCCATGTCAAGAGGATAATTTAGAGCACGAAGAAATGAGTCCTAAAATAGATCAAGATCAAGATCTTGAAACCTTATCATCCCATCCAATTGTTGACCAGGATCTCATCTTCCCAGAAACTCATGATGATTCCCCTATTCTTGTCCATCCTATCCAAAGTCCTATTGACACTCCATTCCCCGAGCAAGATCAAGATATCCCAGTCCATCCAATCCCAAATGATCCCCTTCCATTTCATAAAAAAAATGTCCTTTCAAATCCCATTGGCATTCCACTTCCTAAGAAAGACCAAGATATTCCTTCCATCCTTTCTGATGATCCCATTGAAAGTCAAGAGCAAAGCACCTTTAAAAAGGATTCCAATGATCTTCCTCCTTGTCAAGATCAAATTATTCCTTTAAATCCTCCACAAGATCCTTCTGTTCCTCCATCTCCTTGTCCTAATCTCATTTCTTTTGATGATCCCATTATTTCTCCCATTCCATCTCTTGAAGAGCCTATCATTGAACCATGTCCACTACACAATCCTAATCCCCCTCATGATTCTAATGTGTCAGTGCAAGATGTTCATGAACCCTCGACATGCATAATGGGTTCTTCCACTTTGGTGCAATCCGATCCACTTCAAGATCTCATTATTTCTCTCATATCATATCCACCTCATAATGGACTCACATCTTCTTGCCAAAGCAAAGAGTATCCTATTAGTCAAAATATTGATAAAGGAAAAGGAGTAGACCTTCACAAGAAAGAACTCCTCAATATCAAAGAAAATATTAAGGCTCATGTCTACACAACTCACTCTCAAGACATTGGTATCCCTCCATCAAAATCAAAACATACGCCTTACCCATCATGCTTTCCATCCATCTTAGCTCCTTATATCCCTTCGTCCTCTATGCAAGGTCAGCAAAGGCATACATCCTTGAGTAAATTTCATCAATCCAAAAGAACTCCATTTCATTCATATCCATCCATGCATTCCTTTCCCCCTCCAAGCAATTTGGATGCCAAGTATAAGCATCATAAGTCTAGCAATCCACTTGTATTCAAAGATCAACATGTCCAATCTAATCGACATGTCAAAACAAAGAACAATATGATGTATAAAGAAAAAGAAAAATCCAAAAGGCCACAAAGGCCCACTGAGCAAAATAAAGCAAAGTCAAAATATATATGGGTTCCTAAATCCCTTGTGCAAGCAATGCACTCCAAGGAACCACAAAAGCATGAAAAATCAAAAACCATGTGGATCCCTAAGCGGCTCCTTGAAGCACAAAAGCCTAAAGAAACATCAAAATTGGCATCTACAATTGCTATTCCTCCATCCAAACCTTCCAAGTCTATTTCTCCACCACCTTCTTCATCCGTTTTGGGCCCTTATGTCCCAAAATCCCTAGCTATTCCTTCATCAAAATCTCAATATCCAAAATACATTTTTCCTCCATCAATCCATCACCCCTCAAGGTGTGTGCCAATGTCAATCTTGCCAATATTTCCATTCAGTGAAGCCCAATTCTTCCAATACCCTATCCATTATCCAATGCATATTTTCCATCCTTCCATCCAATCCTTTGCATAAATCCTTGCCTTAGTGTCATGTCATTTTCCATGTCCTTATCCGACCAACGTCTTTGAGCATACTTTTAAAGGTCATGGTCCATTTTTTTCAAGGCTACTATCCAAACAAAAAAGACGCTTGAGTCCTTCTTCCATCCCCTATCATGTGTCCATCTTCTCTTGAAAAAGTCAAAATTAAAAAAATTTAAAAAAGTGAAAAAAAAAAAAAAAAAAGTAAAGAAAAATAATTCGTCCACTGGTGAAAACCTGGCAAACAGGCACCTTGGGCAAGTACCATGATGAAAACTTGGAAAACAGGCATCATGTGTAATTATGAACTTCTTGCACACCACACTTGGGGGCAGGTTTCCTCCTTCATATCCTTTTCTCCTTCATTGTGCCATTGTCCCTCATGTTTAGTTTCTCTTTCCATCTTTGACCTTGACAAGGCTGAGGATCATCATGAGCATCATGCATCTTGTTTGCAGCTTTTAGTCTATTGTAGCTTTTGGTCTTTATCCATTTGCTTATTATAACTTTTCATCCATATTCCCTAGCTTATTGCAACTTTCTGCCACTATCCCTTAGCCTACCTCGACCTTCAGTCCATGTCCCTTATCCATTCTTGGTCTTGCTTATCCTATCCATATCTTATCACTATCCATACACTCTTTTTCATTCCTTGATCTTGGTCTGCCATAGGGACGTGAAATGCAAAACATATTTTTCAAAAAACCTCTTGACATGTCCCTCATGCCATGTCACTGCTTTACATTGTCATATCCAGTCTCTTGTCCCATTACGCCATAGCCCTTGAAAATTGCATCGGTATTGTCTCTATGATAAAAGGCCTTTGTCTTCCCTCTATCCACCATCATTTCAGCAAGCCTATTTATTCACCTATCATATTCCTTGCCTTGCTAGACACTGGGGGTAAAATCATAAAAATTGAAAAATGTCCTGAAATAAAAAAAAAATCAAATAATGTCCTGAAATAATCTAAAAAAAACTGAAAAATGTCCTGAAATAATTCAAAAAAAAAAAAATTACAAAATGTCCTGAAGAAATCCCTAAAAAGTCAAATAAAGTCCTGAAAAAATGAACACAAAAAAATTGTAAAAACTCGAAAAGCAAAGCAAAAACAAAAATAAATCCCCTTTGAGCATCAACAAATCACTGAGCATTCCTCCAATGACACTTGCAATCCAACACTGTGCTTTCCTGAAATCACGCATTAACAGATGAACTTTTCAATCAAACCAAGCATTCAAACTGATCAAAATTGTCTTATGAATCGAACATCAACATTGATATCACTCACACTATCATGGGTCTTATACAGGGTGTGGTATACTCGAAACCAGACTGTGTCCTGTCTTAGACGGGGTACCGCATGTCCTGAAACCAGACAGCATGATCATCCTATCAGCACTTTCAACTTTTGACAATGAAGATCACGATGTTTGTTTGACTTGTTGAATTTGTTCATCTTATCTTTTTATTGATTTATCTTCGATCATGTTCCTATGTTGCTCGATGATGTCACTGAGTGATTTAGAGTGACCGGGATGGTTCATGGTCCCTTTCTTTTTTGTTGTGATTGTTGTTTGTTTGTGATGTGTCTGTCTTTTGCAAAAAGGGTTGCATTTCAGCTCTGGCCTTCAATGCCATGATGCTACACATCCATTTTGCTACATAAAAATAAAGGTTCTCACCTACAAAGTGCATTACTGAAAGCAAGTTTTTCTTCGCCTCTAACTGTCCTCTGTCTCCTTTCTTCTTACTAACACTTCTTTCGTCAGTTCGGATAGTCAGTCTGGTCTAGTGCTCCGATCTCCACACACATATGTTGCATCCTGCATTCATTGGTTAGTACATTTGCATTTGTATCAAATATCATCTCATGCATTACATCAAGCATTTTATCCATTTCATATTATAAATGCATCAAAAATACATCAAAATGTATCCATACATGTTTTACAATCAACAGTGCATAAGTCATCCATACATGGAAAATAAACATAAGTCATAACACATTGCATCCTATCATATCAATGCATATCATATCACATATCATAATAATATCGGAGTACAAAATTGGACTGTCTGTCCTAAGTACGGCCCGCAGGCTGACTACATAATATCAAACTACATATGTCAACTGTTTGTCATAAAGGAGTACGTGCCTCTGTCACTAGGTGCTCCCTCTGTCCTCCTCATCCCTGCCATGTCTCATGGATGATGTCCCTCCTGCCCCTGGTCCTGGCTGTGGTGGTCTCATAGGTCCACTCACCCCCATGCTACTCAATGACCTTTGAGAGCGTGCCCTGCTCTCTGTCCTTGATTGTGCCCGATATGAAGCTGCCCTCTGCTCTGGTGGAACAGCACCCTCATATAGTTTCCTCCAATGGCGTATCTCTTCTCCAGTCTCTACCAGCATCTGTGCCATCTCTCATGCACTGGCATCCCTAATCAACTCAATGAACTCAGTGACTCTCTGTTCCTCTCCCTGTGCCTGAGCTATGGCTGTATCTCGAGCCGCTGTGAGTCTGGCTATCTCCGCTCTGAACTGATCCTGCTGTCTCTCCAATGTCGCAATGTGATCCTGCTGACTCGCTATGGTAGCCCTACACATCTCCATCTCCTCTATGCTAGCTGTCTCCGGCTCTATGGGTATCTCCTGCAATGTCTCCTGATCAGCTGAGTCTGGCTCATCATCATCATCTCCACCATCATCTTTGTCCTCATCATCCCCCTCATCCTCATCATCCCCCTCATCCTCATCACCACCCTCATCCTCCTCATCATCGTCATCTCCCTCCTCTCCTGCGAGTGGGAAGTCCTCCTGTCTCCTAGGTACTGGAATATCAGGATCAGTCAAAGGCACTGGCTGTCGTCGTGCAAACCATGTCTCATACTCCTCTGTCATCCCGGCATCCACCACATCTGACCTCCAATCCCATTGTCTTTGTTGTAGCTGTGCAAAGTCGGCATATGCTATGTGTGGCTGAATCATACTCCCCCACTGACTTGTCTCTTTGTGAGATTGGGCAAAGCATGCAGTCCTCCTAGGTACATCCTGCCTCTCTCCAAACTGTCGTCTGACTCTCTCTGGCAGGTACATCTCAATCACTCTCTGGCGATTCACTGGTCGCCCAATCAGGTACCTCTCCTATCTGCAATATGGTATCTCCTCATGATCATCTGACCATCCAGGGCAATCAAGATATGGCCTCCATGTGAACTCTCTCAGTCTGTCTAGCTCATGTCGCTAGTACAATATATATCCAAATGGACCCTATCTCAGTGCTCCCCCATAGCAGTATACATACGGTCGGTGTGGTACAACCTGTCTCTCTGTAATCAGTCGACATATGGCTATGTGCTCAAATGCCCATACTTGTAGCAGTGTGACTCCACAGCTCAAAGTCTGCACCCCTTGATATGCTATCTGATGCAGCTGAAAATATAGCATAGCTAGTACACATGGTCCCCATGCATACACCGTCCCCTATGTCACCATCCGCTCTAGCACTCTTCCCCATCCAATAGGGAACCCATGTCCTTGTCTGTCCCCTACTAGTAAACATGCTATCACTACTGCTATCACCACATATCGCTGATCATACTCTACTGCCATAGTCTCCCAGCGGATCTCCCTCTCGACGATGTCCAGATCATCTGCGTCACACTCAAATAGCCTGCATAACACGTCTCTCCCTGTCATTGGGTCATACTCTATCATTTCTCCATGTATCGGAATGCAGAGGATGCGCCATACATCCTCTAATGTCACTGTCGCCTCTCCAGTCGCCAAATGGAATGAGGAGGTCTCTTAATGCCATCGCTCTGCCAATGCGATAAGCAATCCTGTGTTTGCCCTAATCTCGGGCATGAATGTGATGTAATATATGCCAAGTCCTGCTAATGTATCTCTGTTTGTGCTCCTGAGTCTATGTCGTAGCATGAAGCAGTCAGGTCGGTTCTCCCGCGTGATCAGTGGATACTGTCGACTCTGCATCACAAATTGGGGCATATTTTTGTCAGTATTAGGGTTTGCTCCTACGGGTTGCCTTTCCTCATTTTCATATCCAAATCAAGGTGTTTTTCATCTAATCTAACCTATCCTACCCTTATCCCCCCTTTTCGGATTATTTGCATGTCATTTTGACCAAAATTAGGGTTTACATTGCACAATTGCGCCTGTGTCAAGGAACCTGTGCCTGTGTCAAGTAACTTGCACCTGTGTCTCCCTACACAAGTGTAGAAGACCCTACACAAGTGCAGGATTCACCCTACACAAGCGCAGGAGTCCTTTTCGACATCCCCTGTGGGCCCCGCAATGTCCCGCAAGCAATCAAAATTCATGAAATTGAAAACATGGGTTTTTGAGATCCATACCCCTGCTCCTGCATCGTCCGGTCATCTGAATGTGCATACACATTCCCCGAGGTGATCCGCCATTGGAATGTTCGCCATCTATCTGCAAGTGTCCTCGTCCAGAGCAACAAATCCTCCTCTTTGGCTAGTGCAAATGAGCAATTTTCACCCTCTTGGTCCCATTTATAGATCTTTGTCAGTGCATAGATGGACATGCACCCTCTCCATCTTATGTTGGTCATGGTCTTTTGCACCTTACATTTCTTGTCCTTCATGCATCTAATCTCCGATTGTCAGTCCGTTTGATCCTATCATTTTTATCGATCAATTGGCCTCTTCTCTACATGTTTCCGGCCAATTCCTCGAGGGGGCATGCATATGTCATTATTATTGTCTGGGGCATTTTCATTAAGTTCTTTGAAACAATGCTTAAAATTGCATTGTCTCAAAGAGGGGATAAATGTAGACACCTAAAAATGGTCAACGCTTGCGGAATAATACTTTAACATTTGCGCATTGCCTCATTTTAGGTTTTTGCATCACATTAACATTTCTCCTATGATTCACACTTGGTCTTTATCATTTGCGAACATCGAGTCATTCTTCTACATTCTTCATTTATCTCGCTCTCAAATTTGGTCTTGTCGACAATAACTTTCAGTCATGATTTTGGTCAAAATTATCCTGTCGCATCAATGTGCGTGCTTATTTGTCATCATTTTGGACATCGTCAATCCTAATTAGGGTTTTGTCCTCTTCTCAATTTTATCATAATGCGATCAATTTGTCATCGATCATGGTCATTTTCATTCTTGTCATTTTGTCATCTATTTTGTCATCGATCCTTGTCCTCTTGTCAATTTTGTCATTTTGCGATCAATTTGTCTTCAATCATCGTCGTCCTCTCGATCATGTCAATTTGGATCAATTAGTCATTGTTCCTCTTTAATTGGCGCTTTTGTCAATCAAATTCATTTATCAATTCAAAATCATGATCAAATCAAATCGACATTAATTATCTCTTGTCAAGACCTAATTGCCATCCTTGCATTCCTAATTCATCTTCTAAGGTTTTATGATTTATTCATTTAACCTTTTTTGTCATTTCTTCCTCTAGGATTAATAAATTATTTATTTATCCTAAGTCTTCTCATCGCAATTAAATATTTATTTAATTGGCTAATTATTCCTCTTTTTGTAAATTAATTAATAAATGACAAATTATTAATTAATTTACCTAATTTTCTAATTTTCCATCATTTCTAATTTTTTTAATTTACCTAATTCCTAATTTTCCATCATTTCTAATTTCTAAATTCCACCTAATTAAATTGTTTCTAGTTCTCCCTATTTTTGTGCTTCGGTGGAAGCATGAATTTCTCATGCGTCATACTCTTAGCATAGCAAGATGTCATAAGCTTTTAGTCCTCTAACCATTGCATTGGAAATATGTCATAATTCATGACATAGAAGGTGTCATAACCTTCCTCTTTCCACTCAATTGTGCCATTTTTGAAATCAATTGCCAAAATATCAATGTCATGCTAATCTTGTCTTTTCTCCAATTTATCTATAAATTGGATGATTTTCTTCAATCAAGGTCCCTAATCAGATTATCGAATTTCTAATCAATCACGCTTCCAATACTCTTGAGCAATCATCTTGTCTACTTTCTTTCATATCATGATCATGCACTAGTAGGTGAGATCTAAAACAAAGCTATTTGGAGAAGAAAGAAGGACAATGGAGCCGCATGAAGGAGCATTCAAATCATACCTTTGGTTTTCTTAATTTCTAGTTTTGTATGCTTTGTTTTCATGTCTCTATTGATAGTGTGTTTAGGATTGATCATTGCATTTTAGCTTTCGTGATTGAGCTAGATTAGTTTTGATATTTGCTTTGATGATTTCCGAATTCCTAACCTACAAGACCAATGAAGGTTCCTATACTTGGTCGAATAGGATGATTGGAAGAGACCATATTGATGAGAAGTTGGATAGATATTTTCTAGGAGGTAACTGGGCTGCTAGACCTCTTTTGTTTGAAGCCAAGGTTTTATCCTTAGTAGGATCTGATCATTTTCCCATTGAGATTCTCATTTGTTTAGATTGTGCTCCAATTTGATATCCATTCAAATTTGATAAAATGTGGTTAAGGGACCCTACTTTGAAAGAGTTTGTTGCATCAACATGGAGGGAGGCTTCTAGGAGGCCAAGCTTGGAAGCTTTTAGATTTTTCAAAAAACTTCAGTACCTCAAAGGCAAATTAAAGGAATGGAACAAAATTAAGTTCGGGAACATCTTTGATAATAGAAATAGGGTTGAATCAGAGTTAAAGGACCTGGAGTGCTCGATTTTAAATCATGGAATGACAATGGAGGCTTTTAATAAGGAGAACACCTTAAAATTAAAATTGAATGAAATATTAGCAAGGGAAGAAGTCTACTGGAAGCAGAAATCAAGAGAAGGATGGTTAAAGGAAGGTGACAAAAACACAATTTCTTTTCATAATTCAGTCAAAGCTAGAAGATCTTGGAATAACATGACGAGTATTAAGAACATGAATAATGAAGTTTTAAATGACTTGGAAGAGATCAACAAAGAAGCAGTGGATTTCTTCATTGAGTTGTTATCAAAGAACTAGGACTTAGACTCCCAACATCAGGAAACTCTTCTAAAGAACATTCCAAAAATAATTTTAGAAAACCAAAATCAGTTTTTGTGCAAGCCTGTCTCTATGGAGGAAGTTAAACAAGCTGTATTTTCAATGGGGGGTGATAAAGCTCTGGGTCCAGATGGTTTCCCCACCCTTTTTTATCAACAATTCTAGGACATTGTGGGTCAGGAACTATGATAGGTGGTGGAAGAAGCGAGAGTAAGTCTAAAAGTTGAGAAAGAACTAAATTGCACATTCCTTACACTAATTCCTAAAGTGGAGAAGCCTTCCTCTTTTGGTGATTTTAGGCCAATCGCTCTTTGCAATGTGATATACAAGGTAACTACCAAAGTCATTATGAGTTGTTTAAAACATTTGCTCAAATTTATAGTGTCAGATGAGCAAAGTGGTTTTGTTCCTGGGAAGTCAATTGTGGAAGGCATAGTTATAGCGCATGAAGTTATTCATTCAATCAGGCAAGCAAAAGTGGATCGAATGCTTATCAAATTAGACATCAGAAAAGCATATGACATGGTGGATAGGGAATTTTCATTCCGTGTCCTAGAAAAGTTTGGGTTTTCATCCTCTTGGATTAACAGGGTGAAAGAATGCATAGATGAACCCTGGTTCTTAATTCTTGTCAATGACAGCCCTTAAGGATTTTTTCAAACCTCCAAGGGATTAAGGCAGGGAAACCCGATCTCCCCTTTTCTTTTTATAATTCTGGTGAAAGCTCTTGGACGATATATTCAAAAGCTAAAAACTGAGAATAAATGGAAGGGTGTCTGGGTTGCTGAGGGTGTGGACCCAATAACACACCAACAGTTTGCAGAAATACAATTCTCTTTGGAGAATATTCCTTAAAAGAGGCCCGCACTATTAAAAGAACTCTAGATATTTTTTGTAATGCTTCTGGGCAACAAGTAAATTGGAGAAAATATGATATTTTCTTTTTTAATACGGAACTTAGAAAACAAAGAGAAATTATCAAAATTTTGGGTGTGAAAGCTAGCACCCTCCCAAGGAGATTTCTGGGAACACCTTTGTTTGGGGGGCCCAATAGGACCCATTTGTGGCAAAGATTATTTGATAGTTGTGTTAATAAGTTAGAGGGCTGGAAAATTAAATGGCTCACTTATGCGGGTAGACCTTTACTTTTAAAATCAATCATGTCAGTAATTCTGATATACTCCATGATGTTTTTTAAAGTACCAATCAAGGTCTCTAGCAGTATTAATCAATTGATGTGAGAATTCTTCTAGAATGGAAAAGGGGACCAGGACAAAATTCCCTTGGTTACTTGGGATAAAGTATGTCAACCCCAACAGGTGGGAGGGGCTGGTCTGAAAAAGTGGTCATCTTTAAATGAAGCTTTGGGAGCGAAATTGGTCTGGCAAATGTATGCAAAACCAGACCAGAAATGGGTTCAAATTCTAAAACATAAATATCTGGATTCATCAGAGACAGAAAGGATTTTTACTATGCAAGAACCTCCTAGAGGCTCTTCAATATGGAATTTCCTGTTATCTTGTAGGAAACTGATAACAAAACATATAAATTGGCAAGTGGGGAATGGGGAGAAAGCTAAATTTTGGACAGACTCTTGGGATGGTCGATTAGCTCTCAAGTTGAGGGAAAATATAGAAAGTATCAAACAAATCACTGAGGATTACTAGGAGATAGCATTAAAGGATTATGTAAAGGTAGAGCGATCCAATGGAATTGAGATTTGGCTGGTTACTGGTTTTGAATTCCAGTTTTTGGGAGGGTGGTGATGGCAGTCATCGATGTCTTGTTTTGGGAGAATTTTGATAGTTCATTATCTTTGAAGTTGTAATACTTTAAGTTTAATTAAATAAAAATATATATTTTACCAATTAAAAAAAAACTTTATTATTTAATTAACTCAATCTCTTAGGTTTAAATAATTCATTTAAATTGTTTAAATTAATTAACTTATTCCTCCAATTCCCCAAATTATAATTTCAATTAATTCCATCTAATTTCATTTCATATTTCCCCAAATTCAAATTTCACTTCATTTCATCTAATTTCACATTTCCAAATTCACATCTCCCCATATCTGAATTTAAGTTAATTTCATGTGCATTTCAGCATTCGAATGACCAAATTCAAATCCAAATTGAAAATGAAAACCAAATTCAATTTCAAATTCCTACAACACGTGCTAAAATCATAACCGATTGATCAAATTAGTTGTATAATCAGTTAACTCATCAATCATCCTTTTTAACTCAAAATCAATTCAGTCCTCTAATAAATCAATTTAGTCATCTCCCCAATCTATTCAGTTTACTAATCAATCAAGTGAGTTGACTAATCCATCTATTCAATTCACTCCTAAATTAATCCAGTTGACTACTCAATCAAATGAGTTAACAAATCAATCAATTGAGTTCACTGATCAATCAATTTCAGTTGTCTATCAATCAACACTTGAGTTCTATTTCTCACCCCGTTTATGTTGAAAATCTATAAGTTCAACCTCTCTTCTCAATTTAGTCTAGAATCACAATCTTCAATATTGTTGCTTATCTTATGAAGGAAATCAAATGCAATACTTGAGAGCCACCTACATCAACAACAATGGAGAAGAGCAATGGAAGCCTTGCTATGTCAATTGAGGGAGTCTTAGATAGATCATTTCAATTCAATTGATAATTAGCTTTATTCTATTGTTATTTAGGAGTAATAATTGGATTTAGAGTTGTGATTCACTCTTTGATAATCTGATTTATGCAATTTATTCCTATTTACTACCTGAAAACATACACCTCTCAAGGAACCCATAAATGTTATGCACCTTCGTAGATACTATGCCTAGTTCTTTTTCTCTCTCTCTTTCTTTCTTTCTAGTCATCTTTTTGTTCTCTCTATGTCTTTTTTTTCCCTTCAAAATTGGGTGATATGTTAGCATGTTTTCATTAAAGTATGTAAGATTAAATGATGTTATATTGTTTGGTCTACATTACTTCATTCTTGACAAGCATGTTTCATTACTGTATTGTTTGTCTTGGAATATTTTTTATGTAAATTGTAATGGATTTACATTTCATATGTGTTAATATATTATAAAATTTCTTATGTGTTAAGTAGAATTATATCATGTTGTGTTTAATTAGAGTTAATTAAATCACATTAGTCATATGGTTCTCATGCTTAATACATTCTTCTTTTACATCATCACAATAGCATTTGATTAAATACTTAATTATTTAATTAAATCAAACATGTATCAATTTAATCTTGAAGTATTGACAAATCAATCACATGGAAATTAAATCAGATATAAATGCTCATTACTCAATATGTTACTTCTAATCTACACAATGGGTACATTGTTTAAGCATTAAAAATAACATAATCATGAGTATCATCATATATACATCAATACATCAAAATCATCTCCTATCCCTAGGGCTACTAGCAAGAGGATGGTGGCTAGATGCTCCCTCCTGATCTGGTCATGCGGGTGGCCCCATGGGGGTGTATCGTGATACGAACCGTGAGGAGCTCCTACGATCTCTCTCCATCATGATCCCTCGGTATGTGGTTGCCTCTGTCTGCATTGCTGCTAGGTCACACTATGTCTATCATAATTTTTCTCATAGGACCTCCACCTCCATCCGAATAGGGGAGAAAAGGTCCTCGTGTCATCCTGCACACCTTTGGGATCTGTCTTGTATTTGTGTGGAACTCGAAACATGTGCAGTCACAATAAGGTTTGTCACTGCATTTTGAATCAGAGAATGCCACTCCTGGACGGTAACTGCAAGATGGAGAGAAATTTTTCATTAGTAACATTCTATATCATCAAATTTAAAGTAGGTAGGATGCATATGTTAATCAATAACAAAGCACATTACCTGGATCTCCCTCTCGCCAGTGAGGATCGTGGACAGTAACTGCCTAAGACTAGGACCAGCTAGGCTCTCCCTACTCATACTATCTTTGTATAGTCGGTGTGGGTCGATGAGGATCAGGATTAGGACCCCTTATGGGACCCCTCTCTGCCCATTGTGGGAGAATCGGTGGATCTAGGGCTCTGGTATCCTCTCTAGAGTGATGAATTGTACCTAACTCATCCTCCTCCTCCTCATCTTCATCATCATCCTCATCCTCATCCTCATCCTTGTCCTCTTCCTTGTCCTCATGCTCGTCCTCCTCATCCTCCTCGTCCTCGTCCTCATCCTCTTCATCTCCATCCTGATCTCCCTTGCCGGTATTAGGATCACCTTCATCTCCACCTGCCTCTTACTCCTCTATGTTGTCACCCTGATCATCTGAATCCTCCTTGGATGCATCAGATTCCTCTCCCTCTCCTGATTATCTCCATGGTCCTGGTTTCCCTCCAAGGAAGCCTACAGGGAAAATAGCTCCAGGGTATGTTCTCCTCCACCATGTGATGTATCGTCGGTGTGTGCCTGAATCATCTCTATAATCGGTCATTGTGTCCTGATCTGACCCATATGAATCTGTGATGTCGATCTCATCACTTGTAGGCATAGGAATAGCTCCTAGCCTCGACATCAGTCGTGAGTGTCGAATGTATATAGACACGTTAGTAGGAACACACTTCTCAAACCCAAACTATCACCGAACTCGATCGAAGTAGAAAGGAACGACTATGTGGCTATATCATCGCTCTAGTAGATGGTTCCTCTACATGTTGAACATCTGTCTGCATAGCCCTGCCCACATGGACATCCTGAGGTAGGGTCTCCATATGATATCGCCTGTTGTCAATCTATCCATGTTCAATCTCCAATATAGGAGATCGCTAAATCACCACTCACGGGTAAGAGGATAAGCATATACCCTAGGCTGCTTTGGGACTAGCTCTATGGGGGCTCCACCAGGTCTAGTGCATGTGATATACTCAAACATCCACACCTGTAGTAGTGTGCATGTCATAAGGTTGCATCCCTGTCCCAATACATACTCTCTAAGGTCGTGATAGAGATGCGCAAGCATGCTTTGACCCCAAGAGTATACTCTCATGTGTCTCTCCATGGCTTGTATGGCGTAGATGAGTCCTCCATGCATATGTGTGTTGTGTCCATTGGGGCACATAGCTAATGCAAGGGTAGTAATCATGAGTCATCTCACCAATGGAACCTCACCTATAGGGTGTAGGAGCTAGCTAACCATAATGCGACCCCTCGTCTCACTGCATATCACTCTCCCCACATCATATACCTACTCTCTCCTGTAATCCTCCTCTGTGCAGTCGAATTGATATCTAATAGTCTCTCCTTTAATGGGTAGGCACAAAATGTGGTATACATCCTCAAGGGTGACTATCATCTCCCCAATAGGTAGTGAGAATGTCGAGGTATCTGCATCCCACCTCTCTATCAACACCATCAGCATAGCAGAATGGAATCAGATGGCCGACATGGTCATTGCATCCCACAAACCCACTGCATGTAGAAAATCCCTCTCTCTTGTTGTCAGTCTCGGGATCTTCTCTCGAAGGCTCCAAAAGGTGAGACCGGCGGTATGCTGGTGGATGTACGGTAGTGTTTGCAAAATGCAAAGCAATCTCTCATCAGTAATCGATCAATCATCTATCATCATCTAATCAATGCAATCATTCTATCATTTCTAGCATTCATCGCTTGATCTAGTATTGTTGTTGGTCGCCCCGAATAGGGACCAAGGTGCCCTGTATGGACCAGGGTGCCCTACTGGGACCATGGTGCCCTACTAGGACCATGGTGCCCAGAGAGGACCATGACACCCTAGGAGGACCAGGGCACCCTAGGACCCTAGGTGTCCAAAGGGTGGGCCCCGACCCGGACTAGGCGATGGCATTATCAATTTTAAAAACTATGAAAACATGACAAAGTCAAATGCAGTCAATGAAAAGTCAACTCACCTTATCGAGTGGTCAACCGACAAGTACGAACTGGCGTAGGATCTCCATCTGCATAGGTCGCTCAGGTCGGTGTCGAGGCATGATGGCTTGTATGTGGGCTCCTCTACAGTGAATAGTGACAAAAAGTTAGAAAGTGACAAATGAAGGTGTCACTTTCATATTTATGTATTATGCACTTTTTGACTTTATGTTTTTAAGTTAAAACCCTAATTTCTACACTTTTTCTTCAATCTATCATATCTTAAGCTAGGAAGCTCCCATTCTCACACCTTCAGTGGCATTAAAATCATGAGTTTTCCCTCTCACTCCGCGTTTGTTCCATAATGTGCTTGGATAAGAAATCAAGCCTTGTTGTGAACTTGCATCATCATGATCTTTATCACAATTCATTGTGGAAAACATGATACCCTGTTTCACCTCATAAATAAGCAAGTCGAAATAGGGGGGCATATAGCTACCCGCAAATTTCATCACATTCCTTAGTAAGCATTAGGTGATTTTGTGATCTAACATGTGGTTTTGTAGGGTGTGGTTCCTAACTGTGTATGGCAGATACTGTTGGGGGCTTCGTTCGACAACTTTTTGATATATCCTTTTTCAAATGATGTTTACTTTTATGTACTTCAGCTTGCATATGCACGTAGTGTCATATGACCACTAAAGTGGGGGCTAAATGTAGTGTCGTAAATTGTACACCCTTGCTAGGGTGGTACAATTTCACACTTAGGTTAGCACTCGCCTTAGTGTGTCTTGCATCTTGCATTTCTCATTCCCCTTTAAGAATTTAATTAAATCTAAGGTCATGTCTCATCACTTTACACATTACAAAGTTGGTCCCTTTACCCTAAGTGTGCCCTTTTCAAGTTATTCCTCCAATGAATCATTTAATCATAAACCTTAATTATGTCTTATTTTGACCATTTAGGCCCGATTTTGCATATCAAAACATCTCTAAATCAGCTATAACTTTGGGATGCACTCTAATATCATCATATCTAATGGCCTCGAAAATTTGGTCGGATCGTGGCGGGAATGCACATGGTCCATGGATTTTTTCCTGAAATTTTGGGAGCACAATCCTATGATATGATAATGCTTAACCCCAAAATATCAGCGGGGAATTCAAATCCTAGGTTGGCCTAAACATGAAATTAAGATCTATTGTTTCATACTTAAGAGCTCTCTTTCTTCATTTGAAGGGGTCTTCTCCTAAGAATCTAAGAGCAAATTTTTTGGAGTATTAGAGCCTTCTTTGTAGTGAAAGAGTAGATCTTTGAAGTCTTCAACAACATTCAACATTCATCCATCAAACATTCATCAAGCATCATTTTATCAATTGGGGGCTTTTGAAGATGTAGAAGAACAATAGGAGATCACCGACTGACAATTGGCTTGTACCTCTCCCTTGGAGTTAGGTATGGTTTCATGTTGTTTTTAGATCTTTGCATAAGCTTGATTTTGATTCATATTCATGCTTTAGATCACTTTGCATTGTGGATTTAGAGCATTTACTTTGTCAATTATAAGCAAATAGGGTTTACTCTTTAGGGTTGGTCTAGGTTGTTTACTTTCATTCTTAGGATCTTGCATATACACAAGGTTCTTGTAGACACATTTTTAGTACATTGTCATCTATTCATGGAGGTGGAAATCACCAACATGGGGGTTTGACTAAGGAAAAACCCTATATAGACACCCCAAACCTTCCCTTTTTAGTTGCAGGTGCAGAAACAGGAATCTAGAAGCAGTTACAGGTCTGGAATAGGCATCTACACCACCCAAAAACCTCAGAAGCATAGAAATATGTCAAGGAAAGGGGCGTGGTGCCCTGGTCCTACCCAGGATAGGGGTGTGGCCCCCTGGTTCTGCCCTCTGTCAGCACAACTTGGTAGATCAGTAACTTATAGATCTCAGAATCCCTCCTATCAGTTGCAGCTCCAGAATTGTAGAATCAGGATAGTGGCATGGCACCCTAGTCCTAGATATTTTTGCTCAAATTTTAGACACAGGTGCACCTCTGATTTTTCCTTCCAATCTGTACTTTTCAGCAGTGTATCAGTTGTTCTTTGATCTGCATTCTCAGATTAGGATTTACTTGCTTATTTACTTTAGATTGCATTTTGCATCAATCCTCTCTCTCATTTACAACAAAGGAATACAAAACCTAAGAGGTAATCCATGACTCTCTCTTTCTCATAAGAAGTAGACGATGTGTGTTACCTCCCTAGGCTCTTTCATATTCCATGAGTGTGTATTAGAGTGGGATTAGGGTTTCCATACTTAGTCTCACTTTTTTCCCTACACAATATATATTATATATGTTCGTGAGTGATGAATGAGAGAGACATACATGAGAGAATCAATCAAGAGTGATGTGCAGAGGATAGTTGGCAGTGAAAGAAGCAGTGTATGTGAGTGTTGCAGACAATGAAGGATATTAGTGGTACAGTAGTCCTTTACCAGACCTGATGTGAAATAGTAGTGCAAAGATCTCTAACCATATCTTTTGTAAAGTCTAAGTTTTGTAATTTGAGATAAAAATTGGAACTGATCTCATGCATTTGGAGATGCAAACTTTTTCAATTCAACCCTTTCAATTGCAGTGAGTATTTTGGTAGTTAGTCGTTTCTTCCTTTTTGTATCTGCAATGAGTACTTTGGGAGTGAGTCATTTTTGTAATCTAGCAATGAGCCACTTGACAATGAGCCACCTATTTTTAAACACAAATATAACTAGTTATATTTCCTTGAGAGTTAACACTCTCCATGGTTTTTCCCATTTTAGGTTTTCCATGTAAATTTTTTTGGTGTTTATCTTATGGTTGTGTTCTTCCTATTTATTTTGCATTAACTGTTTTGCTTCAGTCAAGTCTATTTGATATTTTGAGGACAATTTCAATTGGTAAAAAGTTTATTGTTCTATTTAAGTGGGAATACTGACTCACCCCCTCCTCTCAGTATTACGGTAATTTCAACCTAATCAACACACACTTCCTCTTGCTTCCATGCACACTCTTTGCACTTCATTTTCATCATCATTCTTTATATACGAGATAGATCATCTAAGCTTGAACTGAGTCAGCCTAAAACAAAATATACCTTTCAAACCAAAAACACACACATTGATCCTCTCCAAGAGAAAGAGGGGACCAAACAAATCTTCCAAAGATCAATTCACCGATCCACAATCACTGGAACATAACTAACATCATATCAACACACAACACATCCATATAAACAATTAATAGTCAAAACATACTCTCCAATGCAAATAACTCTAATCCATATTTCCACACGCTACAATGAGATCCATGAAACATCAAATTACCTTCGTAAATAATATTTGGGCCTACAGATAGGTCTAACATAGAATATCACAACTAGCTATGAACAATACCACAACGTCCGAAGAATACAAAGATATTTTCGGACCACCAAACTAACATATCTATGATACCAAAAATATATCCAATGAAGATAACAATATCAAACAACATCAACAACACTCTCCAGACCCAAACACTTCTAGAACACAACTGTGACACAAACAAAACAAGATATCTCTACACCATAGCCATTCCCCAACAACTCTCTAAAACCATAAGTTTGATATTAGTGACAACCACATTAATACATACTTCCAACAATCTTTCCCTTTGTCATTGTTGGAAACACTTGACTAAACTCAACACAAGACCAAAACTTGACCAATCTGCAAAACAATATTGCTCTCTCAAAAATACCGCAAACACTACTCTATCTCTCTTAAATTGTTATTTCTCTCCCCCAAATATCTCTCTCAAGCTTCTATTTCTCTCCCCCTTTTCCATCAAAGACAAAGGCCACAACAACACTATACACTCCATTACTTCCCCTAAGAACAACCACAACATCAATCCAAGAAAATAAATAGGCATGAAAGCTAGCCCTGAAAAGATGCACTACCATGATGCACCTAGCTAGAAGAAGGAGGGGCAATAACCCCAAGATTATCCCAAAGAAACTCAAAAGTATCCTTTGACAATGCCTTAGCAAAAAAATCTGCAACCTGCTCTTTTGTAAAAATGTACTCGAACCGAACTTCCTTCTCTCCCTTAAGTAGTGATATCTGATTGAAATGTGTTTTGTTCTTGAATGCATAACTGGATTCTTCAAAATGTTTATTGCGCTTGTATTGTCACACATAATAGGAGTAGCCTCATCATATGTTACCTTTATATCTTTAAGAGTCTATCTCATCCATAGTACTTGAGTACAACAAGATGTTGTTGCGATATACTCTACTTCAACAATAGATAGGGAAACTGAATCTTGTTTCTTATTGAACTAGGAGACCAATTTGTCTCCTAAAAAGAAAGCACTACCACTAGTACTCTTCTAATCATCAACACTTCTAGCGTAATCTGCATCAGTACAAGCTTTTAACATGAAATCTCCACCTTTTTTGTACCACAGTCCAAAATCCACAATACCTTTCAAATATCTAAAAATTCTTTTCATAGCTTGCTCATGTGTCACCTTTGAATTAGCTTGAATTTAGCTACCAAACACATAGCCTGCATGATATCTAGTTTGGACATAGTCAAATACAACAATCCACCAATCATCGACCTATACTTATTTTGATCAACCTCTGAAGACTCGTAATCTTTTCTCAACTCGCATCCAACAGTTAAAGGAGTTGTAATAGGTTTATAGTCATCAAAATCAAATTTCTTCAACATCTCTTTCACATAATTTCTTTCTGAGATAAAAATTTCATTTTTAGATTGAATAATTTGTAACTCAAGAAAGAAAGATAGCTCACCAATCATTGACATTTCAAAAAAAAATTCCATCTCTTTAGTAAACTCTTTACGTAAACTATCATTTTCTCCAAATATAATGTCATCAACATAGACTATAAAAATTAACAACTTATCTCCATCAATCTTAAAATAAAGATTACTATCTGTTGTACCTTTCCTAAAATTCCATCGAAACAAATACCTATGTAATCTTGCATACCAGGCTCTAAGTGCCTATTTAAGTCCATGCAATGCTTCCTTTAGTCTGCACACCATATCAAGATCTTATGTCAGTCTTAATCCATCTGGTTGATCAATGTATACTTTTTCTTCTAGATCTCCATTCAGAAATGTTGATTTGACATCCATTTGATAAACTCTGAAGTTCTTGTAAGAAAAAATGCAATAAACATACATATAACTTCCATCCTTGCTAATAGAGCAAAAGTTTCTTCAAAGTCTATGCCTTCCACCTGAGAGTATAATTTACATACTAGTCTTGCTTTATTCCTTATAACTTGTCTTTGATCATTTAGCTTGTTCTTGAATACCCATTTAGTTCCTATCACATTCTTGTCCACTTGTCTAGGTACCAACTCCCAAGTCTTGTTCTTTTGTATCTCATTTATTTCTTCTTTCATTGCTTTTACCCAACTTTTATCTTTTCTTGCTTCCTCATAGGTCTTCAACTCAATCATTGATAGAAAACAATAATTGGCTTGTTCTTGAGCTTCTGTGATCTTCCTTCTTGTCTGAACACCTTTTGTCTTGTCTCATATTATCTGGTTTTCGAAATGATTATTTTGAATATACTTAGCAAGAACTTTTTCTGAGACTTCCTCTTCTTCATTTTTTTCCTTCTCCTTGTTTTCTTCCAGATCACTTGTCTTTTGTAATTGTTGGAACAATCTCAAACTTTTGAGCTAGAAAACATTTACTATCCTTTTTATCCTTGATGTAATATACATTTCCTCTTATTCTAATTCCTTCTACAACCTTTTTACCAGTCTTCTGTTTTCTGATTACAAATCCAACACGACTAAACAAAAATTCACAGTCTTTTCTACACATCTGACTAACACTTAACAAGTTGTCTTAATCCTTCAACATAATAAACATCATTAGTCATATGCCTACCATCAAGAGAAACACTTTCAATACCTTGAATAGTTGCACCATATTCTCTAGCAAATTTACTGATCCACCATAATATCTCTTGAGATTAATAAACCTTGCAATAATCCAAGTATTCAATTCTATCTTAGCATGCAATGTAGTCTTGATTATATTCTCCTCTTCTGGTTTCTCCAAGGCATTCTCCTTTTCTTCAATTGCTAGAAACAAAGATTCTTCATTCGAGTCATCATTGACTTCATCTTCAGATGCATGTTCCTCTATAAAACATAAGCCCATTTTTTTGTCTTCTATTAAAGTTGTGTTTCCTAGTTCTAATTTATTGGAATCACTACTGTTGTTACACCAAAAGCTCGAGTTGTCAACGAACGAGAGATTGGATAGAGACAAGGATCCACGGGGGGCGAGAGGAAGCACATATCACGAATCTTGAAGCAGGTGCTGACCAAGTCAACAATCTCCCCCTCAACACCGACTGAGGGTTCCACATCGACGGAATGAAGGAGGCCTCTTGGGATTTGAACTTGTAACCCAGTGCTTTGATACCAATTGTTGGAATCACCACTGCCATTACACCAAAAGATCAAGCTATCAATGAATGGGAGAGCGGCCAAAGACAAGGTTACATGGGAGGTAGGAGGAAGCACATGTCACGAATCTCGAAGGAGGTGTTGACCAAGTCAACATAATTTTCATTTCATCATCTGGTCTCTTATAGTCTTCCCTGTAAGTGCAGTGTGAAGCATAATGTTTAATTCTACCACAAGAAAAACATTTTAGAGGTAACTTACCTTTTTTTTCAGTGCCTTGCTGCAATATTCTCGCAAAATTTGCTTTAGCTTCATCTAAATCTTCACTACATTCCAGATCATCATATCTTGAAACATTAAATGCTACTTCTTTCTTTTCTCTTTTCTCTTCCTCCCTTTCTGAAATTTCAAAAGCTGATAAGGTACTAGTAAGTTGATCAATGGTATACTTACTAAAGTCGTTGATTTTCTATATAGCACACCTTTTTGCTTTGTAGATTTTCAGCAAGGTCAGCAAGATCTTCTGAACAACATCACATTCATACAAATCTCCACCAACAACTCTAATGCCATCATCTAAATCAGTCACTCTATGAATATAGTTCTCAACACCTTCAACTTCTCATACTTTTGCTTCAGATTCATTATCCTAGCCTATTTTCTCTTCAAATATCCTTCAAATACCAAACATAGCTTGTTCCATACAACTTTAACTTCTTTCAATCCTTTTACTCTTCCAAACATTGAATCACTTATACAACTAAAAATTATAGTTGTAGCCTTCACATTAGTCTCCTTTAACTTTATCTCATATGGAGTTTGAGGAATACCTGGATTGGGTGTATATCTGGTTTGAATGATTTCCCAAATTTAATTCTGCAATGTCTCCTAATGCGATACTATTCTCTCCTTCTAGTACAAAAAATTGTACCATCAAAGATCAAAACTTTGTAATGCACGTCCTATGCTAAACCGAATCTACCTCAAGTGGTTAAGCTTAATCAAGAGGAACTTTGCTCTGATACTAATTTTTGAACCCAAGGCAGGACTGAGAGTGGGGGTGAATCAGTTTAAACAAAAATTAATGCAACACATAAGTAATTACTCAACAACACATATCCAACACATGAACACCAAGATTGTATATATGGAAAACCCAAACAAGTAAAAACCACAGTGAACACCTGCCCACAAAATATATCCAAGTGTGTATTAGATTACAATGATAAGAGATCACTTCTCTAGACTTGTAGACTAAGGTTAACTTCTCTTGGGGAAAGATACAAAAAGTGAACTTGCACATTGAAGCTAACTACAACAATACAAGATACCAAAATGATTTTAAAAGAACGATCTCTTGATCATGATTTTGTCCTTGAACTCTGCATAAAGCAACCAACATTAACACACACAACTCAGACCTCAACTGTCAACACTCTGTCTCATACCTTTGACATAGTCTCAAAACAACTTGCATACCATTTGAACACAACTCTTCTTCTATGCTCTTCACCAAATTCCGTTGACTGTCTTCACACCACACACTTCCTCTTGCTTTCATCCACCCTCTCTACACTTCATCTACATCATCATTCTTTATATATAAGATAGATCAACAAAGATTGAATCGAGTCGAACTGAAACAAAATATACCTTTCAGACCAAAAACACACATGTTGATCCACTCTAGGAGAAAGAGGGGACCAAACACATCTTACAAAGATCAATTCATCGATCTGCAATCACCAAAACATAACTAACAACATATAAACACACAACACATCCATATTAACAATTAACGATCAAAACACTCTCCAATGCAAATAACTCTAATATGGATCTCCACACGCTACGGTGTGACCCATAACACATTAGATTACCTTCCACAAATCATATCCGCACCCAAAGATAGGTCTAGCATAGAATATGACAACCACCTATGAGCAATACCACAACGTCTGAAGAATACAAAGACATTTTCAAACAACCAAACTAACATATCCATGATACCAAAAATATATCCAAAGAAGATAACAATACCAAACAACATCAGCAACATTTTTCGGGCTTGAACACTTCTAAAACACAACTATAACACCAACACAACAAGATATCTTTGCACCACGGACATTCTGGACCAACAACTTTCTAAACCCACAAGTTTGACATAATTGAAAACCGCAATAAGACATACTTCCAACTGTATGCCCACACATGAAGCATTGGGAATTGCATGATTGTCATCCTTGTCCATATGAGAGGATGCTTAATTTCATGAGGTGAATCCTCATGAGAACACATAATGCCACTCCCTACACTATCACTCTAGTATCTAGGTTCTAATAGATTAGGTAGCACCCAATGGATTTATTGTTGGTTGAGCTTTTGGTTAATGCATTGTGAATCATGACTAATGGTAAATTTTGTGTTGCTCTTGATTGTACCTCCTCGTCCTTATTGTTTCCAAATAAGGATGTTTCCTCTCTCTTTTGATGTTTTCTTTTGTTGCTCGGACATCCTTCTTATTTGACTGTTGTTTTGTGACGGTGGCGATACATTATGTATGGTGTCTCTTAGCTTGATGTTGCATCATGGTTCTTGTTTTTGTTGAGTTTCTCATATTGAATGTGTACTCCATTTTGTTTGTTTCATTTGCGTTAGCTTATTAGTCCCTCTTATATGCCTTGTTTAATTGTTCAGGTCATGCGACTATCTCCACAAGCACGGTGGAGAGGACCTAAGGATTCCACATGGTCGAGTGGTGTTGCAAACAACTATTGGGGATTGGTGAAATTGGATTGTGATAGCCTTGGAGAGTTCATACACATTTCTCAACCTTTGTTCACTCTCATTCTCTCTTTATTATAAGATTGCAATTATTTGTATATTGAATCAAGTATTCTAACATTGATTATGTATTTAATGAACACTCCATGATGAGTTAGATGTAATTGTATCATATTATTATGGATTAGTATAGCTTTATGTGCTCTAATGTTAGAGTAAGGCATAATATATGATCTTGTATGTTATTCCATCCTTTATGCATTATGGATATGTTGTAGGAGCACTTCATTTGGTTATTTAAAATGAACATAGAGGTGATTTGTATAGTCTTGGAGGTTGATTTAGTCATCTCCTATTGTGGTCGTGAGATCTTGACAAAGTTAGTGTGGTTTCTAGCATATTGGAGTCATTCTAAATTCAATTGGGATCTCATAGGTGTACCATGGTGTTCCAATTTTGTTCTTGTTTGATTGAACATCCTTAAGCATCGTAGAGTTAGTTTTGGGGAGTTTTGAATTGAATGAGTATGTTATGAGTTCACCCTCTTTTCGACTAGTCCTGTAGGTGTCACTTGCTAACTTGGTGACATATTTCTAGACTAATTTTCTCGCCTTTTATCCCAATTCTCTCAATTTTAGGGTTATATGGGTATTTCAACTTTACCCAGGAGTTTAGGGTGTTCGAGACGTCAAGTTGTCCAATTGAGAAGCTCACTAGTCTAGGTAGATGCATGTCTCATAGGACGACTGCGTGAGTTCACCAGTCTCAGGGATGCTAGCATAGGAAAGGGACACTAGAACACTATTCTAGTGTCCACATAGTATGCATGTGTCCTTTTGGGTGGCCTAGGTTAGGTTCAGTAGACGGTCTTCAACCATTCAGTTTGGAAAGGTTTTTAAGAGTCTGGGATGTTTGATTGGCCTAGTTTTAGATGCATTGCAAAGGTAACAACATCAAGAAACCATCAAAGGTAGTTTGAGTAGGTTTTTAGTGGATTTGCATAGTGTCGGGGCACCCATTTATGAATAGGGTTTTGTCATAGCTCATCCGTGACACCTAGGACCTAGAAGTTCGTCTTGTTCATCAATTCGAGTCTTGCAAATTTGGAGATGGTATTGTATGAACATAGACACCTCTTGGACCTTTTCATAAGGTTTAGGATATCTTTCCCCTTGTATGATTAAGTTATGGGTGTCTAGACTTTTGCTTGTGCATTGTCAATTATCAACAGGTTAACCTATTCTTGGGGTTTGAGCTTAATACTTATTTGAGATGTGTATGCCCACACTTGAGTACTTCAAAAAAAATTCCTTTTATTCCATGTGTATTTTTCCCATAATCCTCTAGGATTCCTTGGCGGGGCATTACATACTTGACTAGATTTTGGTATCTTCATTTTTCATGGACAATGAGACACGTGAGCAGTTTTTAGAGACACCATCATCCAACTTCTTAATTTTCTTCACTTTAATTCCTATCTTGAATGTGAAGCATTCTTGTCTTTTTATTTGGTTTTATTTACTCCTAATGAGAGACAAATTGTTTATAGATATTAGATCTTGTTTTATCTTTAGACATTAAATATTTTCAAAGGATATTGTTTATTATGGGGTGCTATCTAGTATCTCTCTTTTCCTATCATGGAGGCATATTGATTGTATCTTTGTGATGAATGTAGTTCTTAGGGGGTTATTGATGAGACCTCCATACATCACTCGATCTATCACTTATACATGATCTTCCTTTGCATTGTAACTTTATGAGAGGGGCTTTTCCCAAGTGGTTTTCTCCTTTTCTACATTTTTAAGAGGTCATTTGTACATGGGTACCTACCATGGCCTAGTAGTGAGGACCCATATTTTCAACTTGCATCATTCTTGCATAATGATTCCATCTCCCTAAGTTGCACGTAAGAGTGGGTGTTAGAGTTGTGTGCAAAATATTGTGTTTCTAATCTATTAATAAGGATATAATCACACATACTCAATGAAACATTCTATTAGGGAAATCAAATGAAATAAGCAATTGAAATAAAAACTCCCCAATGTCATCTCATCGCTCCCTATTATTGAGGACTTCGTTGGTTCAAAGGATGGCTCTCAGATGCATGATGTTAGCAAAGTGACAACTCAAGAGATGGGAATATGATAGTGCAAGCTATGATGAAAGAACTAATACAATTCTATGCAAATCTACATTATGATAAAAACTATCATGAAAGCCATTATGCGAGATACTAAATGAAAATGCTACTATGATATTCTATGATGCAATGTTAATTATGCTCTGAATGTTGGAAATGCTAAGAGAATACTACAACTCTCATGGATCCTCTCATAGCCAAGAGAGAGGGTATTTATAAGATTTCCATGACCAGAGGTGAGGTGGTAAGAAAATCGATGGTGTAGATTCAGTTTGGAGAAATCGATGATCGAGATTGAAGAAATTTGGAAAGAGGTTAAGAAGAGGGACACTTGTCATCCCTGAGGGGAAAAGTGGGAAGGAATCTCCAACCATATGGCAACAAAGGGGGCAAGTGGCAAGGAGATGAGAGACATGTGACATAAGTACCATGTGTCTCCAAGAGAGGATAGACACTCAATAAATGGTTAGGATAAGGAGGTTAGAGGGGATAAGATTTGTTAAACCCTTAGTTGAATTGGGTGGGTTAGGTTAGCATGTGGTTAGGCTAAGTGGTTAGGAGTAGGAGCCATGTGCTCAAATTCAAATTTAATGAAAAGGGATATTTAAATACACAAATTAATTAATTCACATATTTAATTGGGAAAATAGAGGAAGATGATTAAAGTGGGAAGAATAAGAATAAATGAACCACATAAACAAATTATTAAATATTTCCAACAACACAAATTCATATTTCCAACATTCTAACCCTCCTAGTGTGACGATGTCTCCTCCGCCTCCTAGCTCGCCTGGGACTATTGTTCTTACTGCTGTGGGTTCTATTGGATCCTCTCCCGTTGGTTCAACCCTGCTAAAACTTGTGTGTTGTGCTTCCTCTAGCCACGTTTCATTCACCGATGTTGTTCAAGTCTCTATCCATGTCTCTTTTGATGCTTCTAAGAGGGTGAGGGGTTCCATCAAGAGGACTATTCCTTGTGCTTCTCTTGCTCCTAAGATTCCTTTAGGATAAGTTGTGATTATCTGATTTTTTTTTCTAGAAAGGTTTAATTTGCATGTTTTATCCTTTTTGGCCTTCTTTTCTTGATTTGCATTGTTGGATTTCCGAGATATGGCTCCTTTGGTTGAGGGTAAAATGCAAATTTACCCTTTTGCTAGAGGTCTTTGTGTGGTTTTTTTATTTTTTTGATGTTTGTAAGGCTATGTTAGATGGTGGCACTTGGATGTGAGATTCACATCCCCTCTCAGTTTGCCCCTAGAAGCCATCTTTCAACCCTTTTAAAGATTCTACTAGTATTTTGCCTATCTCGGTAAGATTACTTTATCTTCCCCTTCATTTTTGGCGTGGTGAAGCTTATGAGGCTATTCGTAATACTATAGGTAGAAGGTGGACTTTTAGTCTTAAAAAAATTGTCACACTTATTTTGCTCACATTTTAGTTGAAGTTGATTATCAAAATCTCTACTTGGAGAGGTGATTCTAAAGGTTAATGATAGGTCTTGGTGTCAAATGGTGGACCATGAGGGGATTCCTTTTCAGTTTAGATGTTGTTTTGCTACTGGGCATTTGGCTTTTGATTGCTCTCGTGGTGTTCACAGGCAGTCTTCCTCAACTTAGTGGAAGAATGTCCTACACAATCACCTCATTAATTTTCCTAATGATGTTTCTGTGGACAATTTAGATGTTGTTTCAGAGGATACAAAATCACTCATTTTAGAATCTTCTCCTTTTGGTTTTGTTGAGGTGTCAGAGATTCAAGTTTGCTTGCTTCTTTGCCATAAAGTTCCCTACAACTTTCTAGTACAACTCCATCTATTATGTCTTTTGTTCTTATTTTGTTAAAGTTGTGCAATTTGATAAGGCTTTTGGGGGAGGGCTCTCTCTCTCTCTCTCTCTCTCTCTCTCTCTCTCTCTCGCCCTTTAGATTCAAATTTGAACACTTATCAGATAAAAGCCTCTAATAACATATTTATTTTTGATAAAGCCTCTAATAACATATTTATAGTGAATCTTTTGATTGATGCAAGTCTCATTTATCAGATAAAAGATAAAACGATTTATTCATTTTTTATAAATGTTAAATATTTTGAAATTAGATATCTCTCGGCGAATTTTACATAGATTTTTTTAAATATAAGTATACTAGTTATTAATTAATTAAAAAACATGGTCAATGGTTCAATCTAGGTGCTGTATAGACACAAGCCTCCCCTAGTTATGCTGAGAACCATCTACAATGACATCAAAATGTTTGTAAACAAAAAATCATTTTTGAAACAATTTGACATGCAAATGACAGGTAAATGCATGAAATATGCCATGCTTTAGCTTTTGTGGAGGTGTTATTTTATTATTCCAAATAAAATTTAACCCTCACCACTTGTCTCCACATATTTTACATATATTTTTTAAATATAAGTATATAATATACTATATATAATTGAAATAAAAACAACATCAATTAAAAATGTTTACGGACGGACAAAAAAAAGAAAAAAGAAAAAGAGGACCAAAAAAAAAGAACTGTACTTTTGTTTTCCGTGGTTCAAAATACGCCACGTCAAGGCCCTTGGATTTTTAAAAACCCGTTTATTTTGTGTTCAAGTTCCATTGTTTCTGTTTCAAAGCTGGGGTACTGGGATCCCAAATTAAAGTCTGTAGATTGAGGCCACGAAACACGCTTTTCATTAAGATGAGATCCCGTCTAAGAGCGTCTAAATTAATCCTTCTATGTTTTTTGCTCTGGTTGACATTTTGTCTGCAAGTATTTTCCAAGAAATGTATAAAACCACAGCCTCAGATTTCTGAAGATGACTTTTCCCCTCCATCACCAAAAGATAAATGCTTGGATCAGGACTCTGCCACGGAGAGGGTAATTTAATTTTATTCTTTTGCCGATTGCTTTAATATTGCTATTGCCAGATCCATTTGTTCACAATTACCATTACCGTTTTTTGATAGTCAAGTTTGTTGGGTTTGAGTTTTCTAAAATCTTCAATACAGGAATTGGGTAGTGTTACCTGTGATGCACCCGCGTCATCTTCAAATCTTGCTATTGATCGGACTGGAACATCGGAGCTTGACGATGTACAGCCAGCAGTACAGGTATGAACTATAACCTTATTTGCTACTCTACTTGATTATTAACATTAAATAATCACTTAGTTTAAATAATATTTGGTTGTTGAGTTGTTTAATTATTCTATTATATTGTTTAATTACTTGTAAGGATTTGTCTCCACTTGTCATGCTACTCTTGATTAATAATAGTTGTTGATTTTTTTAATAATTTCTGAAATATATTGTTTAATTACTTATAATGATTTGTCTCTATATGTCATGCTACTCTTGATTTATTATGGATTTCCATTCTACTTTGTTTATAACACAGTATTTGGACCTAGATTTCTATTGATATTTCTCTAGATCCATCTATAGTGTTTTAATATGTTTATTAAATGAAACAAATTGTATCTATTAGATAATGAAGCTAAGAGTGAATTAGATTTCTATTGATATTTCTCTAGATCCACCTATAGCGTTTTAATATGTTTATTAAATGTATCTATTAGATAATGAAGCAAAGAGTGCATCCTATATCAATAACACTACACTGATGCTCACTTTGCCGCATCAATAGTAAGTTGTAAGCACTCTTAAGAATCTCTAAAGTTAATGGCAATGCATATGCATGTCTATGTGTGTGTGTGTGTGATGCAGCTCCAGTCTATATAAGAAACAACTGCATTGTATCCCAATACAGGTATATGATAGATAAAAATTAAATAGAGTAGGCCACTTGTACTTTAACTCGTTTACAAAAATGTTTATTAACTTTTGGTAGTAGAAACCACCAACATAGGATAAAGAGGAGAGCAAACAAAAAATAATATTAAAAATAATCTTCATAAACCCAAAAAACATTTATTTAAGATACTTCACAACACAATATTCACTGCAGTAATGGATTTCAATTTTGCTTGATTTTTTTATAGCACAGTTTCAACTCATTCCACTAGGTACCTCAGATATAAATATTTAAAGGTTGTTAAAGCTCTCGAGAGTTTGTTGTTAAAGAAGTTAACCCCCATCTGTACATTTTAATAGTCAGTTAACTGCAGCTGTGGCAATTAATGCTGGCCAGCATCTAGAGAAACATTAGTTGGGAAAAAATGCAAGTCGAACATACTGCATCTCAATGTAGCATGTGAATGAAGAGATATCAACCATCTTAATTGACTGAATTAAAAAATACCCGAGAGTTACAAAAAAAGAAATTTAAATTATCAAGCTACTGCTCTAAAAAAAAACAAATTATCCTTATAAGCTCTTAAAAAAAACAAATTATCCTTATAAAATTTCCTCCCATATTCTTCCTTTTAAATTTAGTAAACCTACCAGACATATCTTCTGTATTAATGGAATACACCATGCATATCTCCTCTATTAATGTTGAGTGTTGAGAGGTTTGGTTGTTGCAGAAACTGCTATTGCAAAACATGCAAATGCTTGAAGACTATTATAATTAACGAGATCTGAAAAAAATAGCTGCTACAGAGGGTAGCGTTGCCATGGTAGTGGCGCCACTGTCCTCTGTAGCAGTGCCTGCAACCAGAGATGGGCAGGGAGCCATCGCTGCCTCTTCCATAGCATTCACTATGCATGTCGTCATTATCATGGACAGATTGCTATGCCAAAGAACTTGTTTCCTCCTGCTCATTATCATGGACAGATTGCTATGCCAAAATTAAAGTCTGTAGATTGAGGCCAGGAAACACGCTTTTCATTAAGATGAGATCCCGTCTAAAAGCGTCTGAATTAATACTTCTATGTTTTTTGCTTTGGTTGACATTTTGTCTGCAAGTATTTTCCCAGTCATTGAAAGAACCGCGGCCTTTTGATAATGATATTGAGATTCCTGAAGATGAGTTTTCCCCTCCATCACTAAAAGATGAATGCTTGAATCTGGACTCTGCCACGTTGAGGGTAATTTAATTTTATTCTTTTGCCGATTGCTTTAATATTGCTATTGCCAGATCCATTTGTTCACAATTACCATTACCGTTTTTTGATAGTCAAGTTTGTTGGGTTTGAGTTTTCTAAAATCTTCAATACAGGAATTGGGTAGTGTTACCTGTGATGCACCCGCGTCATCTTCAAATTTTGCTATTGATCGGACTGGAACATCGGAGCTTCATGATGTACAGCCAGCAGTACAGGTATGAACTCTAACCTTATTTGCTACTCTACTTGATTATTAACATTAAATAATCACTTAGTTTAAATAATATTTGGTTGTTGAGTTGTTTAATTATTTTATTATATTGTTTAATTACTTGTAAGGATTTGTCTCCACTTGTCATGCTACTCTTGATTAATAATAGTTGTTGATTTTTTTAATAATTTCTGAAATATATTGTTTAATTACTTATAATGATTTGTTTCTATATGTCATGCTACTCTTGATTTATTATGGATTTCCATTCTACTTTGTTTATAACACAGTATTTGGACCTAGATTTCTATTGATATTTCTCTAGATCCATCTATAGTGTTTTAATATGTTTATTAAATGAAACAAATTGTATCTATTAGATAATGAAGCTAAGAGTGAATTAGATTTCTATTGATATTTCTCTAGATCCACCTATAGCATTTTAATATGTTTATTAAATGTATCTATTAGATAATGAAGCAAAGAGTGCATCCTATATCAATAACACTACACTGATGCTCACTTTGCCGCATCAATAGTAAGTTGTAAGCACTCTTAAGAATCTCTAAAGTTAATGGCAATGCATATGCATGTCTATGTTTGTGTGTGTGTGATGCAGCTCCAGTCTATATAAGAAACAACTGCATTGTATCCCAATACAGGTATATGATAGGTAAAAATTAAATAGAGTAGGCCACTTGTACTTTAACTCGTTTACAAAAATGTTTATTAACTTTTGGTAGTAGAAACCACCAACATAGGATAAAGAGGAGAGCAAACAAAAAATAATATTAAAAATAATCTTCATAAACCATAAAAACATTTATTTAAGATACTTCACAACACAATATTCACTACAGTAATGGATTTCAATTTTGCTTGATTTTTTTATAGCACAGTTTCAACTCATTCCACTAGGTACCTCAGATATAAATATTTAAAGGTTGTTAAAGCTCTCGAGAGTTTGTTGTTAAAGAAGTTAACCCCCATCTGTACATTTTAATAGTCAGTTAACTGCAGCTGTGGCAATTAATGCTGGCCAGCATCTAGAGAAACATTAGTTGGGAAAAAATGCAAGTCGAACATACTGCATCTCAATGTAGCATGTGAATGAAGAGATATCAACCATCTTAATTGACTGAATTAAAAAATACCCGAGAGTTACAAAAAAAGAAATTTAAATTATCAAGCTACTGCTCTAAAAAAAAACAAATTATCCTTATAAGCTCTTAAAAAAAACAAATTATCCTTATAAAATTTCCTCCCATATTCTTCCTTTTAAATTTAGTAAACCTACCAGACATATCTTCTGTATTAATGGAATACACCATGCATATCTCCTCTATTAATGTTGAGTGTTGAGAGGTTTGGTTGTTGCAGAAACTGCTATTGCAAAACATGCAAATGCTTGAAGACTATTATAATTAACGAGATCTGAAAAAAATAGCTGCTACAGAGGGTAGCGTTGCCATGGTAGTGGCGCCACTGTCCTCTGTAGCAGTGCCTGCAACCAGAGATGGGCAGGGAGCCATCGCTGCCTCTTCCATAGCATTCACTATGCATGTCGTCATTATCATGGACAGATTGCTATGCCAAAGAACTTGTTTCCTCCTGCTCATTATCATGGACAGATTGCTATGCCAAAATTAAAGTCTGTAGATTGAGGCCAGGAAACACGCTTTTCATTAAGATGAGATCCCGTCTAAGAGCGTCTGAATTAATACTTCTATGTTTTTTGCTTTGGTTGACATTTTGTCTGCAAGTATTTTCCCAGTCATTGAAAGAACCGCGGCCTTTTGATAATGATATTGAGATTCCTGAAGATGAGTTTTCCCCTCCATCACTAAAAGATGAATGCTTGAATCTGGACTCTGCCACGTTGAGGGTAATTTAATTTTATTCTTTTGCCGATTGCTTTAATATTGCTATTGCCAGATCCATTTGTTCACAATTACCATTACCGTTTTTTGATAGTCAAGTTTGTTGGGTTTGAGTTTTCTAAAATCTTCAATACAGGAATTGGGTAGTGTTACCTGTGATGCACCCGCGTCATCTCCAAATTTTGCTATTGATCGGACTGGAACATCGGAGCTTGATGATGTACAGCCAGCAGTACAGGTATGAACTATAACCTTATTTGCTACTCTACTTGATTATTAACATTAAATAATCACTTAGTTTAAATAATATTTGGTTGTTGAGTTGTTTAATTATTTTATTATATTGTTTAATTACTTGTAAGGATTTGTCTCCATTTGTCATGCTACTCTTGATTAATAATAGTTGTTGATTTTTTTAATAATTTCTGAAATATATTGTTTAATTACTTATAATGATTTGTCTCTATATGTTATGCTACTCTTGATTTATTATGGATTTCCATTCTACTTTGTTTATAACACAGTATTTGGACCTAGATTTCTATTGATATTTCTCTAGATCCATCTATAGTGTTTTAATATGTTTATTAAATGAAACAAATTGTATCTATTAGATAATGAAGCTAAGAGTGAATTAGATTTCTATTGATATTTCTCTAGATCCACCTATAGCATTTTAATATGTTTATTAAATGTATCTATTAGATAATGAAGCAAAGAGTGCATCCTATATCAATAACACTACACTGATGCTCACTTTGCCGCATCAATAGTAAGTTGTAAGCACTCTTAAGAATCTCTAAAGTTAATGGCAATGCATATGCATGTCTATGTTTGTGTGTGTGTGATGCAGCTCCAGTCTATATAAGAAACAACTGCATTGTATCCCAATACAGGTATATGATAGGTAAAAATTAAATAGAGTAGGCCACTTGTACTTTAACTCGTTTACAAAAATGTTTATTAACTTTTGGTAGTAGAAACCACCAACATAGGATAAAGAGGAGAGCAAACAAAAAATAATATTAAAAATAATCTTCATAAACCAAAAAAACATTTATTTAAGATACTTCACAACACAATATTCACTGCAGTAATGGATTTCAATTTTGCTTGATTTTTTTATAGCACAGTTTCAACTCATTCCACTAGGTACCTCAGATATAAATATTTAAAGGTTGTTAAAGCTCTCGAGAGTTTGTTGTTAAAGAAGTTAACCCCCATCTGTACATTTTAATAGTCAGTTAACTGCAGCTGTGGCAATTAATGCTGGCCAGCATCTAGAGAAACATTAGTTGGGAAAAAATGCAAGTCGAACATACTGCATCTCAATGTAGCATGTGAATGAAGAGATATCAACCATCTTAATTGACTGAATTAAAAAATACCCGAGAGTTACAAAAAAAGAAATTTAAATTATCAAGCTACTGCTCTAAAAAAAAACAAATTATCCTTATAAGCTCTTAAAAAAAACAAATTATCCTTATAAAATTTCCTCCCATATTCTTCCTTTTAAATTTAGTAAACCTACCAGACATATCTTCTGTATTAATGGAATACACCATGCATATCTCCTCTATTAATGTTGAGTGTTGAGAGGTTTGGTTGTTGCAGAAACTGCTATTGCAAAACATGCAAATGCTTGAAGACTATTATAATTAACGAGATCTGAAAAAAATAGCTGCTACAGAGGGTAGCGTTGCCATGGTAGTGGCGCCACTGTCCTCTGTAGCAGTGCCTGCAACCAGAGATGGGCAGGGAGCCATCGCTGCCTCTTCCATAGCATTCACTATGCATGTCGTCATTATCATGGACAGATTGCTATGCCAAAGAACTTGTTTCCTCCTGCCATCCCAAGACGTGGGACTTGTCTTGCAAAAACCACGATAATACAGAGCAAATTTCCCTTTTACATGATAAAACAGAGTAAGTTTCAAAGAGAATTGGATGAAAAGATTTGTTTGGGCAAGGGGTATTTATAGTGCGTCCACCATTTCTAACGGGGCCAGTAAAATGCTACTGAACACATTCTCAAATAAAGGCGATGGCGGCTAATACCATTCCAATATGGAAAAGAAACGTCTCTGCTGCTGAGAAACGCCTTTAGCATGACTACCCTGCCAACGCCTCACATCCACTACCCTGCCAGCGCTTGCCACTACTAAGTGGTGTCGATTTTTTTTTACTAAGTTTGGGTAATTTTGTACATCTAAGCAAACGGGTATGCAACCGTCAATTTTTTCTTGAAATCATTTTGTGTTTATAGATAGCATTGATTTCATTGTAGATCCTCTTTCTGCGAAATTATGTCGAGAGATATCTTATAACTAGTATACTTATATTTTTTTAACTAGTATATCTATATTTAAAAAATATATGTAAACTAGTATACCTAGATATCTTATAACTAGTATACTTATATTTTTTTAACTAGTATATCTATATTTAAAAAATATATGTAAACTAGTATACCTCTATTTAAAAAATTTAGGTAAAATACGCGGAAATATATCTTATCGAGAAGAATTTATCACCTTAAGATTAACTCTAATTAATCTCTAGTTAAAATCTAAGCCTAACCTTGATTTCACTCTAATCATATTTTAAACTAACATTGACCTTGACCCTAATCGTAATTAAATTTATAATCTTAAATATAATTAAAATCTAATATTTCAACTCTTAGTAAACCCCAACCCAAATTGAAAACTAACCTTAAACTTACCTTATTAAACCCTAAGCCTAACTTAATAATTTTCCCTAATTGATCTCTAACCTTACCTTAATCATAACCCTGATTGAACTTAAATCCTAATCCTAACTAAACCCTAACCCTAATGATAATGGAACTATAATCATAATTTAACCCTAACTCAAAGATTCCTCCTACAACTCTTAACCTCAAATTTAACTTTAATTAAACCATATCCCAAACCATAACAAAATCATAAACTATTACTGGCCAATAAACTAATTAACTTGTTACTCTTAAAAGATTAATCAACATTTTCACAATTTTAAAATATTAAATATAAATAAATTAATTATTTTCTGTTCCACATTTGCCCCATAACCCACACCAATTCCACATTTCCCCCATAACCCACACTAATTCCACATAACCAAAGTCTCTAATGCATTTTAAGCAGCTCCCAAAAAGAACAACCCATAAATCTTGATCTCTACATCACCATAATTCATTAAAACAAAGCCAAAAACTTTTTGAGAAACAAATCCCAGTAATACCCACATCTAGATTTCTCAAACTCAAAATTTGAAACCTCAAAATTCAACTTTTTTTTCAAAAAATTGATGTAGATATGTATTCTCAATTACTTCTTTTCAAAAGGGAAGAGTGTGGGAGTATAGAGAAGGCAAGTGACCTGTTTGACAAAATGCCTCAAATAGGTGTATTATCATGGACTACGTTGTTTGCAGGATACGCACAAAATGGGTTTGTTGAAAAGGCTTTAGAAATTTTCAAGCAAATGCAACTGCTAAGTGTAAACCCAAATTACACAACTTTTGGCTTCATCACCTTCGCTTGTGCCAAATTGGGCTTTGAAACAGGGCATACACAAACATCAAAGCATACAGATTAAAGTTGCAACTTCCCTCGTAGACATGTATGCAAACTGAGAAAGTCTGTGAACCATTTGACAGACTGCCTCAAAGAGATGTGGTCTCATGGAGTGCCATGATTGCAGTATATGCCCAAATTCAATTCCCGGATGAGACTTTTAGAGTTCATATCATCCAGAAACTAGAATGCAAGCAACTTGTTAGCCATGCACATAAATAATCTAAATCTGGTTAAGGCTTGGTGAAAACCTTAATAGTACAGGGCATACTTAGGCTGAAGTAGGATGAGAGAATAAGTGAATTGAAATAATCACAATCCAAGCCTGCTACATGTCTTTGAAGCCCATAGTATAAATAATTTAAAAATCGCCCAAAAACACAAGAAAAAAAATTGTTTTCAACTTTTGTGGAGCAAATGTGACAGAAACAGAGACAGATATAACGAAGATGCAAAATACTTCCCAATGACAATCTCACCTCCCGCTTGAGACTGCTGGCATGGTTGTCACATTCCTGGGGGTGTAGTATGGACACTCTAGTTTTGCTATTGAAGAGACCATTGATTATATGTAGGCCCTTCAAATGGAGTAGCTAGCATCTGAACACCATTTATGCTCTTCACTAATCCTGGCGTCTAGTTTCAATTTACACGCAATGTAGGTTGTAGCCATTACAAGTTTAAACCCAAATATGGGAGGAGAAATCATGTAGACATGGGATAGATTGACGAATGTGTAATGGCTTCGGCAGATTTTATTTCCCACTATTCCACAGTGTCACCGTACAACCAACTCTGCATGCCAATTTTTCAAGCTGCGAGATTCATTGGAGTTGACCTTTGTTTTTACCGGTTTCATGAAAAATGAAAAAGCGCACCAAGACTTTAGCTATTTTCCCAAAAGGGCGATGCTGCAATAGAGGCCAAAAACCACCGAAGTCACAAGCTCAGAGAAGCGCAGAATGAAGAAAAGTGATAGAAGATGCATCGAGACCCCTCAAAAACTATTCACGTGATTCATAATAGAGAGAATTGCATGATGGAATTGCTTAACATTTGGTCAATTTATTAGCAAAGCATTCGGAAGAGAATACTCCACGTATGAATTCCATGCTAGTGAATTTATGTCCGACAGTTACTAACATTTATCTCCATGCGAAACCACTAATTTATTGTCTCCATTTTCGAATTTATAGCGACTACAAAAAGTAACAGCTCTGTCTTGGCAGCACCATATCTATTGTTGGATAGTCCTTTTAAATTTCTATATTTGAGTTTTTTCAGGTAGTTGGAGATTCTCCAATAGCCGAGACAGTGCCAAATTTTTTATTTTTCTAAATTTGGATTTCGACTGGGGAATGCATGTCAATTTTTTTTGAAAAGCTTTTTGTGTTTACGGACAATATCGATACCATTGTAGATCGCCTCTCGGCGAAAATATGCCGAGAGATATCTTATAATAGAAGGGAATTTGACATTTGCAACAATATTATTAGTATACAAGAATTTCAAAAATATGGATAATAATAGAGTTGCTTAAGTATATACCAGCATGAACCTGGAATTTAGAATTGTCAGATACTCACAATGTCAAGCCCACTCCTCCAATAATGTCTCAACGCTACTTGATTTTATTGATTGTTCCCTTTTAAATATTCTGGCACTCTTCCACTATCATTTGAATGTAACGGTTTCATATAGTTGGAGACAAGTGGCGAGGGTTCTATTTTATTTGGGGTAATAAAATAACACCTCCACAAAAACCAAAAAATGACATACTTCATGCATTCCCCTGTCGTTTGCATGTCAATTTTTTTCAAAAATGAATTTTTGTTTACGGACATTTTGATGTCATTGTAGATGCCTCTCGGCATAAAAATCTATGTAAAATACGTTGAGAGATATCATTTCAAAGATAATTGTTAAATTTCAAGAGCATTGAAGAACCATTCGAATGTTGCCTAAAGATTGACATCCATTAATGGTCTCATTGAAAGATGCAATTGACAGGTGTAAGAATTGAGATAAAAAAATCATTACAAGATTTGTTCAACTCCAAAAAAATGTATTAACATTCTAGTATCAACAATCACTACATGGGAAATTGGAATTAATTCTTTATAGCACATCATGAAAACTGCATAAAAAATATTGTCAAAAGGTTTATGCAAATTCTGAATATTGGACATCATAAAATGTGGCTACCATGCAACAACATTGCTAAAGGACACAAATCTAGGTCATATGATATATTTTAGCTTTGAATTCAAATTAATAAGGTTTTAAATATTGTAAAATTTTTAAAATATAAGTATGTTATTTATTTTCCTCTCCTTAACTAATTTATAATATCAAAATCATAAACTATTACTTGCCAGTAAACAAATTAACTTATTACTCTTAAAAGATTAAACAATATTTTTAAAATTTTAAAATATTAAAATATAAATAAATAAATTATTTCCTGTTCCACATTTGTCCCATAACCCACACCAATTCCACATTTTCCCCATAACCCACACCAATTCCACATAACCAAAGTCTCTAATGCATTTTAAGCAACTCCCAAAAGGAACAACCCATAAATCTTGATCTCTACATCACCATAATTCACTAAAACAAAGCCAAAAACTTTTTGAGAAACAAATCCCAGTAATACCCACATCTAGATTTCTCAAACTCGAAAATTGAAACCTCAAAATTCAACTTTTTTTTTCAAAAAATTGATGTAGATATGTATTCTCAATTACTTCTTTTCAAAAGGGAAGAATGTGGGACTATAGAAAAGGCAAGTGACCCTTTTGACAAAATGCCTCAAACAGGTGTATTATCATGGACTACGTTGTTTGTAGGATATGCACAAAATGGGTTTGTTGAAAAGGCTTTAGAAATTTTCAAGTAAATGCAATTGCTAAGTGTAAACCCAAATTACACAAGTTTTGGCTTCATCACCTTTGCTTGTGCCAAATTGGGCTTTGAAACAGGGCATACACAAACATCAAAGCATACAGATTAAAGTTGCAACTTCCCTCATAGACATGTATGCAAACTGAGAAAGTTTGTGAACCATTTGACAGACTGCCTCAAAGAGATGTGGTCTCATGGAGTGCCATGATAGCAAGATATGCCCAAATTCAATTCCTGGATGAGACTTTTAGAGCTCATATGCAAGCAACTTGTTAGCCATGCACATAAATAATCTTAATTTGGTTAAGGCCTGGTGAAAACCTTAATAGTACAGGGCATACTTAGGCTGAAGTAGGATGAGAGAATAAGTGAATTGAAATAATCACAATCCAAGCCTGCTACATGTCTTTGAAGCCCATAGTATAAAGAATTTTAAAATTGCATAGATTGGACACATTTCATTCTTGCACACAAGCAAAGAATGATCAAAGTGTTGCAGATAGAGTCACTGAGATTGGAGCTCCCTCTCAATCAGGGTTCCGTTTTCCACAATACCAAGTCTATCTCTGAAGTATTCGAACTTCACTCTAGATAAGGGTTTGGTAAGGATATCTACAACCTATTCATCTGTGCTAATGTACTTTAGTTGAATGGCGTCTCTTTGCACCATATCCCGAATGAAGTGATAGTGTGTTTCCACATGTTTGGACCGATCATGGAACACAGGATTTACTGACATCTTTATACAACTTTGATTATCACAATGAATGGTGCTAGGACCACTAGCTTGACCAAATAATCCAACAAGGAGCTTGCAAAGCCACACTGCTTCTCTGAATGCAACAGATGTTGCAATGTACTCAGCTTCTGCAGTGCTTAATGCTACCGAAGATTGCTTTCTACATGCCCAAGAGATCATTGCAAAGCCCAAGTTGAAGCAGATACCTGAAGTACTTTTCATATCCTTGACACTTCCTGCCCAATCTGAATCTGAGTAGCCTTCCAAGAAGATTGAGGTATTAAGTGAATACTTCAGCCCATAACCAATAGTGCCACACAGGTATCTTAGAATGTGCTTGGCAGCAACAAGGTGAACAAGTTTAGGTAAGCTCATGAACTGATTGAGGGCATTCACAACATAACAGATATCTGGCCTAGTATTGACTAGGTACATCAAGGATCTAATCAACTGCCTTGTTGGTGTCTGTTTTATCATCTACCAAACATTAGAATAGGATGCCCGAAGGCATTCTATCCTCTCCTGAAAAATAACTTCTGATTCCAAGGTCTATATGTGCGAACAAGTGACTTTAGTGGAATAGCTTCTTGGGTAGTGTATGCTGAAAATCTCGAGGGGGACTTATGTTTAATAACTATCTTGAACAACTGGACTTAGATGGATTTGGCAATTTTAGGCTCTTCTTCTTTTTTGGGGATTTTCTGGGATTTAGACTTTCAAAAAGGGAAAAAGAGATAGGGTTAAGGCGGCTAATCTACTCCTACGAATTCCAGAGATGGTATCAATTGGGTGCTCTCGAGAAACCAAACCTTGCTTTGCCACACTAGGGACAACTACACAAAGCCGATGCAATCTTCGATGGATTGTGCTTATGATTAAGATGTTGGGATGCACAGAGGATGGGCTCAGACTAACTTTGCACAGTAAAATGGAATTCATCCATTTACCAAAAGTATGAGCAGAGATACACCATCAATTGACACTTATCAAATCCTTCATTCAAATTAACAACAAAGAAAGCAAATCTAAATTAATTCTAACTAAGTGTTGAGGAAATTGAAACCATGCAAATCATCCAAACAGTAGGGATTACAAAGCAGCGCACATGCAATATATTATTTGGAAATGACCTTACGCAACAATACATCAAAAACCTCACACTCTCCAAATGAGAGGAGGTAGCCTTATATAGTTTTCAAGAAATAAATGAACGACTGAGATCAAAATAGTGATCAAGGGCCCAGATTGAAAGCTACAAACCCTAATTAGGGTTTCCCAAAACTAAATACCCTCGGCCAATGAGAAAATTACATTTGGGACACTTGTCCTTCTTGCTAAATATGAACCATCAAATGAAAATAGAAGGTTGTTGCATTGCGAAGTGTGCCCTTCTAGAAGCTTCTGGATAAGTCAGGTTCATTGAACCTAGACATGCTGACTTAGAGTGATCTGGTTGGTCGAAAGATGATGAGGCGCCACCTCAACGTGTTGGATGCCTTCCTTGAATTCTCCAATTTGCGTCAAGAAATTGTCTAAGGATGGAAATTTGATTCCTTCTTGTCGCCATTTGATTCTACTTGGGAACTTGTCTTTTTTTTTTCTTCAGGAGATGAAATCCTTCAAGAAGTTGGAAATTTATTTAACTTTTCCATATTTTCACCAAGTCTGAGAACTTTTTCTTTCTTGATGCCTTGAGATTCTTTCAAGTGCCTCAAATTTGGAGAAGAAATCTCTTCGCGAAGTATTTCTCATACTTAGCCAAATTTTGGCCCTCTCTATGCTCAAACGAACCTTGCTCGTGGTCCTGTCTTCAATTCTGAATTTGGCTTGAAACTCCATTTGTGTTTTCTGTGACAATCCTACCTTTAGCTGCCAATTTATGTTGCGCGGGAGGAGGGTAAAAGCTTTAGATAACCCCTTGCAAATATGAAATGATGGGATCAAGTTGTTCAAGCATTCGCTGTGATCATGCCCTCCCTCTCAATACCCTGAAATTTGGAGAAGAATTTCTCCATGCCTTCATCATAATTGAGGAAATTGGAATTTTCTTTGTGAAACATTTCCCATACTTAGCCAAATTTTAGCTATCTTTACACCCGGATGAACCTTGCTTGTGAACTTGTCCTCAATCTTTTGTTTGGCTTGAAACTCCAGCTGCGATCTCTATGATGATCCCGCTTCTATTTCCTCCTACGACCTGTAAAACCAAAGGAAAATAAGCTAGAAATCTATCTTGGATTAAAGAAAATCAAGGCTGCAAACGGATAAGTGTTTGGAGATTTCATTTCATTTTCATACTTAGCCATAAAAACTGAAATTTCATCCTCAAAACCCTCCAGTCTTCAAGGGTGGTTGTGATCGTAAATCAACACCAAGTGTTATAACTTCGAAAATTTCTTATACTTAGCCAAAAAAAATGATTTTCGCGTGTAAATTCTCCAACCTTCAAGATAAATGTGATCACAATCCAACACCAAGTGTTATAACTCCAAAAATTTCTTATACTTAGCCAAAAAAAATGATTTTCCTCCCTTAGAAATTCGAACAAATTCACTAAAAATCATTTTTCAAACTCTGAAAAAAACTCAAAAAATACATAAGTCTGCATCATGAATTTAATTTCACCTTCGAATAAATGGAAGTAAGGCTGGAAATTTCTCAAAAATACTCAAAAATTTAGGAGAGATTCAATAATTTTTCCTTATACTGGTTGTCTTTCTCCAAAAATCTGTGAAACTTTTGTCAAAAAAGTTTATCCAACTTCCAACAATATCCAAAACTTTCTCCAGATGAACTCCAAACTGAAAGTATTTTACTATGCTCTCCTTAATATTTTCGAACTTCTTGGTGTAGAAATGAAGTTTACAACGAAGTATTTGTAAATAAAGTTAAATCCTCAATTAGAAACCCTTAAAATCTTCCAACTCATGTTTCCAATTTTAACTTCATTCTTTAGGAAAGTGTTGTCATGTTTCCAAATTCGAGAAAAATATCTTCCAAAAGTTTCCAATTTGGCTATAAGTTCGAAATATTTATTAATCTTCCAATATTCTCTTTTAAAACTTTCCATTTTGGATTTAAGTTCAAAATCCTTATCAATCTTCAAATATTCTTTTCCAAAGAACTTTCTATTTTGGTCTCTAAGTTCGAAATCTTGGAGGATTTTCATGACATCACTTGCATTCTTATTGATTTTGTTTGACTTTCATGTGTAGGCGGACTTTTGGATGCTTACCTTCATCTTTCTCAAACTTGGGTGGACTTTCCTTACCTCTCCAAGGCATGGCGGAGTTTGAGAAGGCTCTTCAACATCATAGTTAGCATCTTGGGCGGAGTTTGAAGACTTCTCCTTCAAGCATAGCGGACTTTGGACATTCCTCTAGCTTAGTCATGGTTAAGTCAAGGCGAAGTTTGAGGGCATCTTCCCAAGACATGGCAAAATTTTGCTGGTCTTCAAACAGCATGGCAGACTCCTAGAAGCTTTCCATCATCCTTTTGGATAGGGCGGAGTTTTGATGCTACCTCCACCAAGGCGGACTTTGGTGTTACCTCTTCAACATTTGAAGGCCTAGGGTGGAGTTTTCATAAGGCTCTTCATCATCATACTTAGTATCTTGGGTGAAGTTTGAAGACTTCTCCAACATGGGCGGACTTTTGGAGACCCTCCCTTGGGCGGACTTTGGTGACTCTTCATCAAGAGCGGACTTCTAACTTAACCTCTATATGACAGACTTTTTTGGAGGTCACCATCATCTTGCTAGGATAGGGCAGACTTTTGAGTGTTGGCCAAGGCGACTTGCACACCATCATGGGCAGATTTTTCACTACCTACACAAGGTGGACTTTAGGCATCTCTCAACATAGGGCGGAGTTTAGAGCTCTCTCTTCAAGGCGGACTTTTTGAAGGCTCTCAAGAGGGCGGACTATATTTGAAATATAACATTTAAGTATAAGAATACTTTAAGTTATATTTCATATATATTGTCAGGATGTTTGAGAGTGGTTTCAGATCTCTAGGACTAATAATGCAAAATCTAGTTTTTGGAGGATTCCCCAATTTTCCAGACTTAGTCAAATTTCAAGATCAGGATGACATTCCAAACTTAGCCAAATTTTAGGACATTTGAGGATCAGGATGACATTCTAGACTTAGATGATTTTTTTGAGCTAATTATCCTTTGAATGTGCCATGACCCCCTAAAATATAGGAACTTAGCTTTTTGGGTCAAAACTTGAAAATTTTGGATCGCGGTCGAAGCAGGTCAGTGGTATCAGTGCAAACCCTAGGTTCGCATCCCGAAAAAGCAAAAAGCCTAAAATCTAGGGATTTAGCTTTTTTAGGTCAAAATTTGGAATTTTCGAGTTTCGGTCAAAGCTGGTCGATGGTGCAAGTGTAAACCCTAGGTTCGCATCCCGAAAAAGCAAAAAGCCTAAAATCTAGGGATTTAGCTTTTTTAGGTCAAAACTTGGAATTTTCGAGTTCCGGTCGAAGTTTGTCAATGGTGCAAGTGTAAACCCTAGGTTCACATCCCGAAAAAGAAAAAAGCAGGCATCCCTTAAAAATAGGAAAAACTTTCTAAAAATAGCCACATCGGGGATCGGGCTGAAAATGCCAAAAACGAAACTTCCTAAAAAATAGGAAAAAGCAAAAAAGCAAACTTTCTAAAAATAGAAAGTTGTCCAGATTCATCCAAATCAATTGCGATCTTCATCCTTTGGCCTTTCTAGGCACTTTGACGGTATTCGGACTTTGGTATCACTTGGCTTGCAAAAACTAGCTTTCAATCGTCAGGGCCTGAAATGCTCAAAACTGGACAGGGCTTGGTGAAACTGAGGCAGAAGGCCACGAGACACTAACAAAAACCCTAGAATGCAGGAAAAGAGAGGGTCCCCATTTGCAATGGGGCGATGTGTGAAAAAGGTCACGACATGCCTGTACTCAGATGGATCTGCAAAATTAGAGTTAGCTGCAGAAACACTTAACTTCTTTAAGTTAGATTCCATAGGAGTATACATGGGTTTACAATCCATCATTCTAAATCTTTTCAGAATATCAATAGTATATTTTCCTTGACTTAGAAAAATTTCATTGGATTTTTGCCATACTTCTAACCCTAGGAAGTAATGCATTAGACCTAAATCCTTCATTTCAAATTCTGAGGCTAATTCCTTCTCACATCTAATGATTAATTTATTTTAACCAGTGAGAAATAAATCATCCACATACAAAACCAAAATAAGCATCTCATCATTATAAATTTTCAAGTAAATGTTAGCATCAACATCATTCTTGCAAAATCCTAAGCTTAGTAAGTACTTATCAATTCTTTCATACCAAGCACGAGGAGCCTGTTTGAGCCCATATAAGGCTTTCTTCAACCTGCAAACATGAGAATCTCTTTTATGGATTACATAACCTTCTGGTTGCTCAATATAGACTTCCTCCTCAATGACACCATTGAGGAAGGCTATCTTAACGTCCATTTGATGCAGCTCCCAACCTTTGGCTACATCAATAGCTATTATAGACCTAATAGAAGTATATCTAGCAACAGGGGCAAAAAAAATTTCATAATCTATTCCTTCCTTTTGAGAAAAACCACGAGCTACTAGCCTAGCTTTATATTTTTCAATACTACCATCAGCATTATGTTTAATTTTAAACAACCATTTAGAAGAAACAACAGACTTACCTTTGGGTCTGGGTACAATATCCCAGACATCATTCTTGATGATAGACCCATACTCTTCATCCATGGTTGATTTCCAAGCATGATGGGATATGGCTTCTTCGACATTGTGAGGTTTAGACTCAATCATATTACACATCATAGAAATGTAGTTGGTGTGATTTTGGAGTCTCCTGCTATCTCTAAAGGTTCCTTTGGGAGCAACAAATCCTTCAGCATCTTGAATCGTGTTTCTCTCCCAAAGTGGTCTCTTCTTGCAGACCAAAATATCCTGAGGTATATCTGTAGAGTCCATGGGTTCTGCTAGGTCATCCTAAACTTCCTGATCCGGAAGGTTAGTGGACTCCTTCTGTATCTCAGGGTTAGCATCAACTTTTGAATCTTGATTTTCAATCACCATATCATTATTATCAGATAATGAACCTTTAGATCTTTTGAAAGCAATATCTTCTTCAAAAGTTACATCTCTACTTACCTCAACATACCTTTGACCTGAAATGTAGATCCTGAAGACTTTGGAAGATTCACTATATACCACTAAGATGCCTTTCTTTCCATAGGGATCCAACTTGGTTCGTTTTTCTTTAGGCACATGAACATACACCGGGCTCCCAAATATCCTTAGGTGGCTGATGTCAGGTTTGATTCCTGTAAAGGCTTCTTCAGGAGTTACATCCCTTAGAGCATGATGAGGACATCTATTTTGAATGTAAACTGTTGTTTTGGATGCTTCCACCCATAGAAAAGGTTGCAGGTCTTGATCATGAATCATGGCTCTTGCAGCTTCAACAATGGTCCTGTTCTTTCTTTTAGCAACTCCATTTTGCTGAGGATTGTAGGGAACATAGAAATCCCTCTTAATTCTTGCCTTAACACAAAAATCATAGAAACTACATGAGGTGTACTCACCTCCATTGTCAGATCTTAAACATTTAATTCGATTCCCTGTAGTGTTTTCAACTAAGGCTTTGCATTCTTTAAATCTATTTAGGACTTCTTTAGTTTCTTTAGATTTAAGAAAGTAAATCCATGTTTTCCTAGAGAAATCATCTATGAAGATAACATAATAAAGGAAGCTGCTAGGAGATGCTACAGACATAGGGCCACATAAATTCGAATGAATAAGTTCTAACTTTTCTTTAGCCCTACTGTCACTTTTAAGAAAAGGGTTCTTTACATTCTTACCCATTGCACAACCTTTACAAGCATCATCATGAGATAAACTAAGTTTAGGCATACCTTTAACCATTTTACTAAGAGTGGGAAGAGCTTGAAAGTGTAGATGTCCAAGTCTTCTATACCATAGCTCGCATGATTCAGGGGCCTCATCGATGAGAGCTTGAATTGGATTAGCTGCAAGCTTATATAAACTATCACATCTATTTCCAATAACACGAGAAGTTTTGAAATTAGATTCTTAGACCAAGCAAGTACCTTCCCTTCAGAAAATGCTATTTGCAAACCCTTATCTTCTAAGGCAAAAATGGAAATAAGATTTCTTTTAATACCAGGTACAAAAAGGATATCACAGAGTTGTAAGAAAATACCAGAATCTAGTTTTAAAGAGGTAGTACCAGAGCCTTTTACCGAGTATCTAGCATCATCACCGATTACCACATGAAGGTTGGTATCTTTTTCAATCAGATCTGAAAGATGCTCATGAAAACCTAAGATGTGTCTGGAGGCACCACTGTCAATTATCCAAGTATTACTGTCCGTAGGGACATTGCTTGATAGAGCAGAGATAAGAAGATAATCCTCACTTTGTTCAACAACTTCATTTAAATTGGCTTCCCTTTCCTTGGGATCATTTTGACAATCTCGGGCATAGTGACCATACTTATCACATCTGAAGCAACGATTGTGAGAGGAATCTCTTGACTTCTTCCTTGGATCATAGGAGGAGGATCTAAAATCTTTGCTTCTCTTTTCTTTCTTCCAATGTCCACCTTTCCTAGATTTAGCTAAGAGAACATGATTATCATTTTTGTGAGAGTTCTTGAGTTTTCCTCTTACCTCAATTTGAGATTCCTCTTCAATGCAATCGGATTGAAGACACTCAAAGTTGGGACGATCAGCTCTTCCACCAATGCTACGAATGAATGGTTCCCATTCATCAAGTAGACCATTTAATGCAATCATAACAAGATCTTTATCTGAAATTTGACAATCAAGAGTACTTATGTCCTTTAGTTCATTGATCTTCATGAAGTAGGCTATGATTGAGTCTTCTTCTTTCATTTTCATGTGAAGAAGTTGTTGCCTTAGAGCAAGAGCCCTGCTGAGGTTGTTGACTTCATACATCCTTTCCAAGTGTTTGATCATTTCCCTGGCAAACACAAATTTTGATATGACAGTGACAAGATGATTCTTGACGGATTCAATTATGATCTTCCTAGCCTTGAGGGAGTCTTTCTTGAACTGCTTCAGCGCTTCAGCATCTTCTGGAGGGGCCAACCTTTCTTCTTCTACGAATTTCAGCAAATCATTTTCTTCAAGGATCAAAAGAATACGGACTTTCCAAGCGACAAAATCAAGGGCTCCATCAAGTTTATCTTCAGCCCTCAAACCTGACATTTTGATCTGAAAACAAACAACAACTATATGCAGCAAATGATTTACTAAAATCTGAAATTAGTGACACCTTAGCTCTGATACCATGTTAAATTTGTGTCCTAGTTCAGTAATTAGATTTGTAACATTTAATTATTTGTTAGCATTTAGTAAATCATAATCAAGTAAATCCACAAATGAAACAAGAGAGCAGGAGACAAACGCAAAATACCCTAGGAAAACCTCCAAGGAGGAAAAACCCAGCACTAAAGACCCACAGGTCAGATTATGTATTCACTCTTAATTGTACAAATACAATACTTAGCTTGATTCTCCAGATCTGATCCTCTTTTGTATATCAAATCTGCCCTTCTAAATACACCAAGTCTTCACCAAAAAGCCTTATATCCTTTGGACAAGTTCACACAATCCTCTTCAAGTTTCGCATCTTTAATTGCAGAGATAGTCCGTTGATTGCATATGATGTGAAGTGAATGATTGTATATGCAAGTTGACTTTATTTATATGAGTCTTTAACCTTTGTTAAATCCAAGTCGGCCTTCCCCCATTTGGCGCCAATTTATTTATTGAGGCGTGGTGCATTTTAGGGTGGCATGAAGGTATGGGGCTGAACTTAACTTGGGGGCACGTTACCCCTTTAGGATAGGACCCAGTCCTATATGGGTTCGGATGTTGCCTTAAGGCAATCCGAACCCATCTTACCTAGTTACCAACAAAAACCCCAAAGGCTTATGAAATTTGGAATAAAATGAAATACGATGATGTTTATCATAAACACAATGTTCACAAAAGTCAAACCTGAAATTACAGTCATCTAGTCAAACTTGAGATTATAGTCATCTAATCAAACTTGAGATTACAGTCATCAAGGCCTTTAACAAGCACTTATAGGGCTTTAAGACCCTTCTCACTAGTATGGCCTCTGATGCCATAACAATGTCTTCTCTGCTGGGAGCTTTTTGCCCAAAGCATGTGCACCCTTACATACCCAGAAAGCATGACCATCAAATGTAGGAATAACAATCTTCTTCTCTGCTTGATCTAATAGTGAGGATGAAGAATCCAAAGCCCTTTTCCTGGACTTCATAGAAGCACTATTGCATTGAATCGGTGAGGGTGAAGAATCCAAAGCCCTTTTCTTGGACTTCTTAGAAGCACTATTGCATTGAATCGTGCATGTATCTAGCTTACACAGGGTGTCATTCCGAACACCCTAAGCAAGCACCATACAACCTCTTGTCATCCTACATCCACCACTCGAGAAAACAACTTGGAGACCCATATCACTCAACTTGCTAATTGAAAGTAGATTTTGTAATAATCTAGGGATGTGCAAGACACCATCAATCCCCTTCACTCTGCCATTAGAGAATTGGGTCTTGACTCTTCTGCGACCAACAAATTTTAGGTGAGAGTCATCATTGAGATGCACCTTCCCACCATCAAACTCTTCATACTTCAAAAACCAACCTCTTTGAGAGGTCATGTGAAAAGAGGCACCTAAATTTATAAATCACACATCGTCCACTGCACGTGTTGCCAAGTTTGTGACAAAAGCATGTACTTCATCTTGAGAAGAGTTTTCAAAGTCAAGATCGGGTATATCTTTTTGACCTTTCTTTTTCTTCTCCTCCGTGGATTTTTTTCACAAATGAATAGATTTATCGCATTTCCAACATTTTGGCTTGGAATTATACCAAGAGATTAAGATCTCCATGAAGAATTGGATTTACTTTTCGTGCTCTTCTTTCCTTTCTCCACCATTCTACCACAACCAACCAGGGACTCCTTAGCCATTGCAAAATGTTTTCTTTGCATCTCTTCAGATAACAATGAAGCAACCACATCCTCCATCTTAAATGTGGTTGTTGTGCTTCCAATGGCTATTACAATGTGATCCCATGAGTCTGACAAAGAATATAACGGAAGCATGCATTTCTCTTGTTCATCTATCTTGATATTGATAGAACCTAGTTGGGCAACTAGCATGTTGAATGTATTCATGTGATCTCCATTGGATCCTCCTTCCTCCATCCTTAGAGAATACAACTTCTTTCTCAAGAATAACTTATTTGCCAAGGATTTCCTTTGGTAATTATCACCAAGCTTGTTTCAAAGCTCAATTTCAATCTTCTCTTCTTGGACATTCAAGGGCACAAAATCAACTAGACAAATTCTTATCAAACCACTGGCTTTCTAATCCATTGTATCCCATACATATTGCATTGTAGTTTGTGGTTTTCTTGAAAAAATTGCACCTCATAGATCTTTATGTACGAGAATTTCCTGCATTTTGAATTTCCATAACTCAAAATTGCCACCATTAAACTTCTCCATCGCTATTTTGCTTGATGTGCTTGCCATCTCAAAGTTGTAACATGGTTATAAAATCTTTCCCTGCAAAACATTTTGAATTTCCATAACTCAAAATTGCCACCATTAAACTTCTCCATCTCTATTCTGCTTGATGTGCTTGCCATCTCAAAGTTGTAACATGGTTATAAAATCTTTCTCTGCAAAACTCTCACTGAAACTAGATCAACACAAAAACTCTTTCCACCCAACAACAATAACAAGCTAGACTAGGCTTTGATACTAATTGAAAGGAAGCAAAGTTTTGAATAATGCTTCCAAATGCTAAATTTGACAGAAGAGTGAATGCAATTTTTTTTTTACAAACCCTTTAACTATTGCAAAGTAGATAAACACATGCAAATTCATATTTAAACATATAAAACAATAGCAATGTGGGAAAACCCTTTTGGGCCACACTCCAAGAACCAAAGCTCAATTTGTATTATCAGCAACAAGAGTTGCAATACAATACAAAGACTCAACGCTCTTTAGGAATAATTATAATAGTAGGGAACTCTGGAGTAATTCCTTCATATAACAACTTCTCAAAAAATATTCAACCTCATCATAAAAAATTATACTAAGAAGCCACATATTTATAGAGCTCAACACATGAGTGGAAAGAGCCTACGGTTTCCAAAACCAACTCATATGCTCAAAAGCTAAGTTATGTAGAAAACAAGTTGTTATTTCCATGACACATTGACAATAGCAACTTTCTAGAGCACTAACTCATGATACACCATAACGGTAATCTTGCTATATGCACTACACTTATGACATAGAAACTGCCAAATCCGTTTTAGGCACATTCCTTACCTCACACCACTTGTCAAAAGTGAACTCCACCATGTATAGCAACTCTCCATGACTCTTCCACCTTACTAGTAATTGTCATAGTAAATAATTTTTTTTTGTCATAGTCTCAACATAGCAACCTATGATACTAGTACTCAAAATTTTAGGACGTCCAAATTGGGTGTAATAAATAATTAAATAATTGACATTGTTAAGAATCTAAGGTTGAGACACCTTGATCCCAAAAAGATATGCATTTTGCTTTGTATGTTCAAAATTTATTCCAACTTTCTCCTTTTTTTTATTTAGTTAGTTGTTCGTCATTGAGACCCTCATAATCCACATAACCTTGCTATTCAACACCATTTGGATCTTCTCTATACTAAAAGGGGTGCTCAATTTCACCTACAGGTTTGTTTCCGAGTAGCCCAAAAGATGTAGCATTCTATTATTCTCAAAGCCTAGCTACAAGAATATCATTAAAAAGAGCTAAGTTTTCCTCTCGTTTCTTTCTCTTCAAGAGAACCCATAATTATTTTAAAATCAGGGCCACACCGTGCTTCAATATTTGGATTTTTGGTGGTCTTAGAAGCAGACCCTTCACTATAATATAAGGTTTGAGAATCTTTATCATTATTAAACATAACATTTTCAAGTGTTCAATTATAGGAGCATATTTATTACCTCCATTTATGGGTTGCCATGTGTGTTGTTCCTTCCTTTGATTTTCCAACCAACTTCTTGTCTAGATTCTTTTATATGATGATCTTTTCTTGTTTATTTCACACCATTTAGTTACAATCTAGATGTCTTTGACAAAAAAATGTGCCTTACCTTGTAGAGAAATAAAAATGGAAAGAACATGCATGGTATACTTGCCAAGCAAATTTCTCTAATAGGGCTAGAAGTTACTTTCAAATACTAAAATGTATATTGTTGATTTTCTATTTCATAGTATTGACCAATCTATTGTTTTTGTTAAAAAAGATCAGCATTAACTAGGGCGCTTACATAGCCAAAAGGCTATCAAATTTAAACAGACCAAGCAAGGGTGCAAACCCCAAACAAACAAAGTTGGACAGGCCAAACAAACCTATCAAACCTGCAACAACCGAACCCAACTCAAGTGTGGAGAGAAATACCCAAAACTTGACGAAGGGGGGTAGATTTTCCCTTCTGCCTGCGACAAACAACCGTCCAGGCAACACTATTAGTAGGAACATTCAAAGAAAAATCAGGTAGGGAAGACCCCGTAGAGTCACTACCAAACTTCTATTGCAGAACAACAACAGATTGTTGTTGTAGAACAACAATAAGAGCAAAATTGCTAGGAGAAGAGCGAAGCTCTGGAGTAGGAGCAACAAATGTAGGAGCCAAGGAGGCGGAAGAGTCTGCGACAACAGTAACATCAATAAAGGCTTCATGAGCAATAAGGGGCACCTCATCTCGAGAGGATTCAACTGAAACAAAGTCCAAAGCATTGATTGTCAAGTGTTCTTTAGTAGCATCCTTCCACCAAGTAGTAGCACCTCTGCAGCGAGAGAGAGAACAATCTGAAGCTAAGTGACCCGTTGAGAAGCACCTTCGGCGGTGAAAGGGGAGGCCCTCATAATCCAGCGGTTGAGTCCATAGCCTATCCCTAACCATAAGAACCACATCCCTAGGGAGGGCTAGAGACATGTCAATATCAATTAATAGGTGAGCAAAGGTAGAATGACCCATGGAGAATGTGGCATCATCAACCTTCAAGAAGTTGCCAATGGAGTTACCGATGGCCTCGAAACAAGAAGGCTCCCAGAAATGGAGAGGGAGATTAAGGAGGCGGACCCAAACTAGATGAACATAGAGAGATTCAGTAAGGGGGGTTGAAGGAAGAAGTCCAGGGCTTAATAGAGAGAGAGTGATCCCCCCAAATCCACAACTTTCCCAAAATCAAATCACGATAATGAGTAGAGGTAAAGGAAGCAACAAAAAAGCCTTTAGGACAAGGGAAAATCTCAATGCCATGAGCAACTAGATGCTTCCAAGAATCACTCACCCAACGATGAAGGTTTGGAAGAGAAGGCCAAAACTCAGCAAATCTGTAGACAAAAGTGTTGCGTTGATAGAAATCAACATTCTCCACAACCTCTCGACCACAGACCACAACAGGGGAGGTCTTGGCACAAGGAAGAGGACTAACCCCTTTAGAAGGTTAGGTAGCAAATCTAGCCACACGAGCAAAAAGCTACGTTGCTCGGCAAAGGGAGGTCTGGGCAGAGCATTAGCACCCGCAGGAGGGTTGTCAACAACACCAATCTGAGGAGAGTCCCTAAAAACTCGAGCATCACCAGCAACAAGGGCATCTAAATCCAAAACTAGATCAGAGACACTAGTCGTGGGGGACCCAACACGAAAACCCAGTGCAAAGGGCGTGGGTGAAGATGAAACCACGGAGCAGAAGGGCGTCCCCCAATAGCCAAACGCTACGCAGAAGGAGGGAGAACAATGACATGAAAAGTCCACACCTAGGACAACAGGTGAAGACCCAAATAGAGGCCCACCTGGCAGAAACTGCCCAAGCCCAAGCGCAAAGGTCGGATGAGGGGGGGAAGGAGCCGTTAGAGCCAAGCTCGAATGAGTGGGAGGAGGCATCATTTAAAATTGTCTTTTTGTATTAACCCTTAATTGTAAGGTTCTTAACATGTTGTGGTTAATGTGAACACACTATGTATATGGAAGACACCTATCTTCAAGATTGGAAAACAGCAATGAACAAGGGGATTTAAAAGATTGGAAAACACCAATGAACAAAGGAATTTAAACCACTTCTACAGTCTAAACCCTACCGATCTTGAGAGGGTGATTCCAAAGATCTTTTGAAGGATACAAATATTGTTTTAAAATGAATTTGAAGAAAGTATGATTGTATTTTTACTATGTGATTGTTAGTCTCTGTGAGAAATCACTTCATTCAATCTATGAATGTCTTTCAAGAAGCTAGGTTAGAATCAATAAAAATGGCATATACATCATTACCATTGTATAGAATACTATGCAACAATCCTCTAGAGTTTTTGTAATCATAGGATCATAATAATCATAGTAGGAATTTATAACAATGGACTATGCATTGGTAGAATAAAATCAAATAAAATAATATTAAGGTTTCTTAATTTTTAATGGGTGAGAATGTCTTCCTTCAAGATTGATCTATGCCTAGTCTCACAATAGACTTGAAATCAACTGAAACCCCAACAATAAAGCAAACTCTAGCTATCAAATGAGTTTCATGTGCTTGGCTCTATCTTACAAATCTTAAACCCTCAAATGCCTCTGTTTTCCAATAGTATATCTCTACTTAATAGTCCTCAATTAATTCAAGAGTTCAACACGTTACACTAGAAAGTTTCTTGCTTCAACATACAATTTCATGAAAAATAAATAAATTTATAGTGTTACTTAAAGTATGAACTAACATAGATTTACACAAAGATCAACAAATATGAACACTGTTAGTTTTTAATATCAGAAATGTAAGTGTATATTCGTCACATTTGCAAATGATTTGAGTCTCCTTATATTCTCCATGTTTAGTGAAATGATGCACCTCTTTAGAAAGGAGACATTATTTGAAAGGGTGTGTCTTTAGTTAACAACTCTATTTAAATTTCCTTCATACTTACTCCCTACCGGTCCTTTAGGTATTCTTCTAGCAAATAGTGCCTCAAGTTGCTGAAACTCATCATCTTCTCTCTTCATATCTTCTAATTCCTTTGCATATAAAGCTTTCCAATCTTGCTTATCAGTTGTAGATGTAGATGCATGAAAAACATGTTCAGACTTCACAACTCCAGAAGGTCCAAATTCTTCAAGCTCAAAAGCAGATAGTTTCCCAGCCAAAGTATCTCTATTGACAGATGTATTAGCCATTGTTCTCAACTCATTAATAGTAGTAGCCTTCATTTTGTAAGCTGGTGGTAGGGCTCTCAGAACTTTAGAAACAATTTCATCTTCTCTTAGAGTTCCACCACAACATTGAAGTCCCATAACAATCTCATTTATCCTTTCCATGAATGCAGTAATCCTTTCATCTTCCTCCATCTTCAGGTTTTCATATCTCACCCGGTAACCATCAATTTTAGCAATCTTCACTATAGGGTCACCTTCATTAAGAGTCTCCAACTTATCCTTCTAGATGTTTTGTCAGTTTATCCCATTATTTGCTTATCAGAAAGTGCACACAAGAGGGCTTCTCTTGCTCTACAATCATTCTCAAGCTCCTTGTCCAGGTTTGCCGGAGGAGGATTGCCAGATCCCGGATTATAAGGTGTGACACCATTTTGTGTGATCTCCCAAATCTCCTTGCCAAGACATCTCAGATGAGTCTCCATCTGAATCTTCCATACTGTGTAATTTGTTTCATCAAGCCTCGAAATATCCTTCTAAAAGATAGCTCTAGAAGAACTGGATGAACTTGAACTGTTAGTCGCCATAGGATCTACCTCAAGCGGTTAAGCTTTCTGCAGAGAGGACCAAAGCTCTGATACCAATTGTTAGACAGTTCAAATAACCGGAAGACAACTGAGAGGGGGGGGGGGTGAATCAATTGTCATAGATTACTAGAACTATTAGCAATTTAAAATTTAAGACCGAAACCCAAAACATTAATACTAGAATAGCAGTTATACCAATTAAGCATAAACAATAATCACAGAATAAATACCATCCACATGACACCAAGATTTGTATGTGGAAAATCCGGTAAAGGGAAAAACCACGGTGGGAAGCCTACCCACAGTCAGATAATACTTCTGTAGTAAGTATGTGAATTACAATTGAGGGGCCTGCACTTGCAGGAAGGCCAACAGCCTAGAGTGCACTGCTCATCACAAAAGGAGCCTCACTGACTACATATAAATCCAAACTACAATCGAGAGAAGTGTTGAACTGCAAAAGATAGCATCTCCTATGCTTGAGTACATTTCCGGTTAAGCTCAATACCAGAGGACTAAATCCTCTTACACAAACCCAATTCGATCTCCAATGATTGATCAAATCCTCTACCTGAATGATATTACATTATTCACACATTACATTCCTTGACTATGACCTCTACCATAACCATGATGATCTACAATGAGATCTTACATCTATATATACAAACCCTCGACCATAAACAATTAGGCCGGCCACCAGATAATAAACCAATTACATAATTACAAACCATGTCGGCCTTAGACCAAACAAATAATATCCAACACATAAGACAACCTAGAAATAAATCGAGAGATCCAATCCACACGTTACATTAAAGCTGGTCCATAACCTTGATCAATTGGGACCCAGTATAGGTCCACATGCTATAGCAATGATCTCCATCTGCCAAGTCTCGAACATGATCACCAATAGCATCCTGAAATTCCACCAAAAGCTGCACCAACACCACTTATGCAATTCATCAAAGATCTTCACCAAAAGCTTTGCTGGTGAAACCCTCGCCAGAACCAAAAACCAATCTAAGCCAGCAAGATAGCCTCCGATTACCAGACCAAAACCAACTGACCAAATATGAGCATGAGTATCATGAACAAGCCAATTCCATCACCAAACTATACCAGAGCCTACCGGATCATGCCAGATCCAAATCAACCAGAAACCACTCAACCTACCAGGACCAGAAGGGTGCCGGTAAAGCATCCAAACAACTAATGTTGGCATCAATGAAAAAACATCAATGCAACACATAATCAATTCCACCAAATGGCCAACAATCTTGATGTTGCAGTGTGGTTCTTGTTTTGGTTGAGTTGCTCATATTGAATGCGTTCTCCATGTTGTGTGTTTCATTTGTGTTAGCTTATTAGTCCCTCTTATATGCCTTGTATGATTGTTCAGGTCATGCGACTATCTTGACAAGCACAGTGGGGTTGACCTAAGGATTCCACATGGTCGAGTGGTGTTGCAAACAACCATTAGGGATTGGAGGAATTGGATTGTGATCGCTTTGGAGAGTTCATCCACATTTCTCAACCTTTATTCATTCTCATTCTCTCTTTATCATAAGATTGTGATTATTTGTATATTGAATCAAGTATTCTAGCATTGATTATGTATTTAATGAACACTCCATGAGGAGTTAGATGTAATTGTATCATACTATTATGGATTAGTATAGCTTTATGTGCTCCGATGTTAGAGTAAGGCATGATATATGATCTTGTATGTTATTCTATCCTTTATGCATTATCGATATGTTTTAGGGACACTTCATTTGGTGCTTTAAACTGAACATAGAGGTGATTTGTATAGTCTTGGAGGTTGATTTAGTCATCTCCTATTGTGGTCGTGAGATCTTGACAAAGTTAGTGTGGTTTCTAGCATATTGGAGTCATTCTAAACTCAATTGGGACCACTCATAGATGTACCATGGTGTTCCAACTTGGTTCTTGTTTGATTGAACATCCCCAAGCATCATAGAGTTAGTTTTGGGGAGTTTTGAATGGAATGAGTATGTTTTGAGTTTACCCTCTTTTCGACTAGTCCTGTAGGTGTCACTTGCTAACTTGGTGACATCTTTCTAGACTTATTTTCTCACCTTTTATCCCAATTCTCTCAATTTGAGGGTTGTATGGGTATTTCAACTTTACCTAGGAGTTTAGGGTGTTCGAGATGTCAAGTTGTCCAATTGGGAAGCTCACTAGTCTAGGTAGATGCATGTCTCACAAGACGACTGCGTGAGTTCACCCATCTCAGGGATGCTAGCATAGGTTAGGGACACTATAATAATATTCTAGTGTCCACCTAGTATGCATGTGTCCTTTGGGTGGCCTAGGTTAGGTTCGGTAGACCATCTTCAACCGTTCAGTTTGGAAAGGTTTCTGGGAGTTTGGGGTGTTTGATTGGCCTAGTTTTAGATGCATTGCAAAGGTAACAACATCAAGAAACCATCAAAGGTAGTTTGAGTAGGTTTTTAGTGGATTTGCATGGTGTTGGGGCACCCATTTATGAATAGGGTTTTTTCATAGCTCATCTGTGACACCTAGGACCTAGAAGTTCGTCTTGTTCATCAATTCGAGTCTTGCAAATTTGCAGATGGTATTGTATGAACATAGACACCTCTTGGAACTTTTCATAAGGTTTGGAATATCTTTACCCTTGTATGATTAAGTTATGGGTGTCTAGACTTTTGCTTGTGCATTGTAAATTATCAAAAGGTTAATCTAATCTTGGGGTTTGAGCTTAATACTTATTTGAGATGTGTATGCCCACAACTGAGTACTTAAAAAAAAATTCCTTTTATTCCATGTGTATTTTTCTCATAATCCTCTAAGATTCCTTGGCGGGGCATTACATACCTGACTAGATTCTGGTATCTTCATTTTTCATGGACAATGAGACACGTGAGCAGTTTTTAGAGACACCATCATCCAACTTCTTAATTCTCTTCACTTTAATTCCTATCTTGAATGTGAAGCATTCTTGTCTTTTTATTTGGTTTTATTTACTCCTAATGAGAGACAAATTGTTTATAGATATTAGATCTTGTTTTATCTTCAGACATTAAATATTTTCATAGGATATTGTTTATTATGGGGTGCTATCTAGTATCTCTCTTTTCCTATCATGGAGGCATATTGATTGTATCTTTGTGATGAATGTAGTTCTTAGGGGGTTATTGATGAGACCTCCATACATCACTCAATCTATCACTTATACAAGATCTTCCTTTGCAATGTAACTTTATGAGAGGGGTTTTTCCCAAGTGGTTTTCTCCTTTTCTACATTTTTAAGAGGTCATTTGTACATGGGTACCTACCATGGCCTTGTAGTGAGTACCCATATTTTCAATTTGCATCATTCTTGCATACTGATTCCATCTCCCTAAGTTGCACATAAGAGTGGGTGTTAGAGTTGTGTGCAAAATATTGTGTTTCTAATCTATTAATAAGGATATAATCACACATACTCAATGACACATTCTATTAGGGAAATCAAATGAAATAAGCAATTGAAATAAAAACTCCCCAATGTCATCTCATCGCTCCCTATTATTGAGGACTTCGTTGGTTCAAAGGATGGCTCTCAGATGCATGATGTTAGCAAAGTGACAACTCGAGATGGGAATATGATAGTGCAAGCTATGATGAAAGAACTAATGCAATTCTATGCAAATCTACATTATGATAAAAACTATATCATGAAAGCCATCATGCAAGATACTAAATGAAAATGCTACTATGCTATTCTATGATGCAATGTTAATTATGCTATGAATGCTGGAAATGCTAAGAGAATACTACAATTCTCATGGATCCTCTCATAGCCAAGAGAGAGGGTATTTATAAGATTTCCATGACTAGAGGTGAGGTGGCAAGAATCGATGGTGTAGATTCAGTTTGGAGAAATCGACAATCGAGATTGAAGAAGTTTGGAAAGAGGTTAGGAAGAGGGACGCTTGTCATCCCTGAGGGGAAAAGTGGAAAGGAATCTCCAACCATATGCCAACAAAGGGGGCAAGTGGCAAGGAGATGAGAGACATGTGACATAAGTGCCATGTGTCTCCAAGAGGGGATAGACACTCAATAAATGGTTAGGATAAGGAGGTTAGAGGGGATAAGATTTGTTAAACCCTTAGTTGAATTGGGTGGGTTAGGTTAGCATGTGGTTAGGCTAGGTGGTTAGGAGTAGGAGCCATGTGCTCAAATTCAAATTTAATGAAAAGGGATATTTAAATACACAAATTAATTAATTCACATATTTAATTGGGAAAATAGAGGAAGATAATTAAAGTGGGAAGAATAAGAATGAATGAACCACATAAACAAATTATTAAATATTTCCAACAACACAAACTCATATTTCCAACATTCTAACCCTCCTAGTGTGACGGTGTCTCCTCCGCCTCCTAGCTCGCCTGGGACTATTGTTCTTGCTGCTGTGGGTTCTACTGGATCCTCTCCTGTTAGTTCAACCCTGCTAAAACTTGTGTGTTGTGCTTCCTCTAGCCACATTTCATTCACCGATGTGGTGCAAGTCTCTATCCATGTCTCTTTTGATGCTTCTAAGAGGGGGAGGGGTTCTGTCAACAAAACTTTTCCTTGTGCTTCTCTTGCTCCTAAGATTCCTTTAGGATAAGTTGTGATTGTATGATTTTTTTTTCTAGAAAGGTTTAATTTGCATGTTTTATCCTTTTTGGCCTTCTTTTCTTGATTTGCATTGTGGGATTTCCGAGGTATGGCTCCTTTGGTTGAGGGTAAAATGGAAATTTACCCTTTTGCTAGAGGTCTTTTTGTGGTTTTTTTTTTTTTTTGATGTTTGTAAGGTTATGTTAGATGGTGGCACTTGGATGTGAGATTCACACCCCCTCTTATTTTTCTCCTAGAAGCCATCTTTTAACCCTTTGAAAGATTCTACTAGTATTTTGCCTATCTCGTTAAGATTACTTTATCTTCCCCTTCATTTTTGGTGTGGTGAAGCTTATGAGGCTATTGGTAATACTATAGGTAGAAGGTGGACTTTGAGTCTTAAAAAATTTGTCACACTTATTTTGCTCACATTTTAGTTGAAGTTGATTATCAAAATCTCTACTTGGAGAGGTGATTCTAAAGGTTAATGATAGGTCTTGATGTCAAATGGTGGACCATGAGGGGATTTCTTTTCAGTTTAGATGTTGTTTTGCTATTGGGCATTTGGCTTTTGATTGCTCTCGTGGTGTTCACAGGCAGTCTTCCTCAACTTAGTGGAAGAATGTCCTACACAATCACCTCATTAATTTTCCTAATGATGTTTCTATGGACAATTTAGATGTTGTTTCAGAGGATACAAAATCACTCATTTTAGAATCTTCTCCTTTTGGTTTTGTTGAGGTGTCAGAGGATTCAAGTTTGCTTGCTTCTTTGCCAGAAAGTTCCCTGCAACTTTCTGGTACAACTCCATCTATTATGTCTTTTGTTCTTATTTTGTTAAAGTTGTGCAATTTGATAAGGCTTTTGGGGGAGGCCTCTCTCTCTCTCTCTCTCTCTCTCTCTCTCTCTCTCTCTCTCTCTCTCTCTCTCTTGCCCTTTAGATTCAAATTTGAACACTGACCCATTCTTTACAATAGTACATATGACAGAGAGGGATCCTCCTTCACCCTCTAAGCCTTTTGAAGCAAAGGGTGCTAAATTTGTATCTATCTTTGGTTTTAATGTTCACTATTCTGCCTTGGTTAGCTGATGTGTTGTCTCTAAATTTCTTCTACGTAGTTGTTATTTCTGAGCCATTTGTAAAAGGTTTTGGGTCCTTTCAAAACCCTGTTGACTTTAGTAAAAACATTCATCATAATATGAAATGGCTTGATTTTAAAAAGAAATTATGGAAATGATAAGTATGGGCATCTAGAATGGTACATCATTTTATTTCTAGAGAGGAGAATAGATATTAGTTAAAGTCTTGGTGCACTATATTTTTGGGTATGTGTTGTTTGTTGGTCTCATAGGCTGCTTTAGCCTTTAGACGTTATTAAAATATTTGATTCATTGATAATTTAAAATACAATCAAAGTGTAAGTGCTTTATTTCACTTGTTAATGAATGTATTTATGCTTTTTTAATATAACATTTATAGATTCTCTTGTGTTCAAGTATTGGTCCATTTTGACCCAAATTTGGTATTTTTTTTATTTACATGTGGATTATTTATTTACAGTATATAGTATAAATATGTGGCAAGGCTAGATATTATAAGCACAATTGCTATAACAACTATTGGACTCTCTACAACTACTAGCCTCTCTCCCCTCCGACAACGTCTATCCAGCAGCCAAATTGTCCCTTTGACCATGTTTAATAATTAATTGAAAAATAAACTCTCCTTATATTTTAATTATTAATTAATTAAAAAACATGGTCAATGGTTCAATCTAGGTGCTGCATAGACACAAGCCTCCCCTAGTTATGCTGAGAGCCATCTACAATGACATCAAAATGTTTGTAAACAAAATTTCATTTTTGAAACAATTTGACATGCAAATGACAGGTAAATGCATGAAATATGCCATGTTTTAGCTTTTGTGGAGGTGTTATTTTATTACTCCAAATAAAATTGAACCCTCGTCACTTGTCTCCAGCTAGATTCATAGCTTTTTGCATAACTTTAATGGATTTGTATTCTTGGTGTTTAGTATTTTAGAAGAACATTTTTTTTAGACATGATTCTCTTCTATTATAAGATATCTCTCGACATATTTTACATATATTTTTTAAATATAAGTATATAGTATACTATATATAATTGAAACAAAAACCACATCAATTAAAAATGTTTACGGACCAAAAAAAAAAATAGACCAAAAAAAAAAAAGAACTCTAGTTTTGTTTTCTGTGGTTCAAAATACGCCACGTCAAGCCCTTGGATTTTCAAAACTAGGTCTGAATAGTGAATCGCTACTAGTTTTTAAAATAAAGGATCTCTGTGAAGCACCTGGTTTTGGATGCGGAGATTGTTTTGGACGCAGAGTTAAAAACCCGTTTATTTTGTTCAGTGAGGCCTACCAAATCAAAAACCCCTTTGTGTTCAAGTTCCTTGACAACTTTGACAGTCTGCTTTCGGGCCATTGTTTCTGTTTCACACCATTTAGTTACAATCTAGATGTCTTTGACAAAAAAATGTGTCTTACCTTGTAGAGAAATAAAAATGGAAAGAACATGCATGGTATACTTGCCAAGCAAATTTCTCTAATAGGGCTAGAAGTTACTTTCAAATACTAAAATGTATATTGTTGATTTTCTATTTAATAGTATTGACCAATCTATTGTTTTTGTTAAAAAAGATCAGCATTAACTAGGGCGCTTACATAGCCAAAAGGCTATCAAATTTAAACAGACCAAGCAAGGGTGCAAACCCCAAACAAACAAAGTCGGACAGGCCAAACAAACCTGTCAAACCTGCAACAACCGAACCCAACTCAAGTGTGGAGAGAAATACCCAAAACTTGACAAAGGGGGGTAGATTTTCCCTTCCGCCTGCAACAAACAACCGTCCAGGCAACACTATTAGTAGGAACATTCAAAGAAAAATCAGGTAGGGAAGACCCCGCAAAGTCACTGCCAGACTGCTATTGCAGAACAACAATAGACTGTTGCTGTAGAACAACAATAAGAGCAAAATCGCTAGGAGAAGAGCAAAGCTCTGGAGCAGGAGCAATAGATGTAGGAGCCAAGGTGGCGGAAGAGTCTACGACGACAGTAACATCAACAATGGCTTCATGAGCAATAAGGGGCACCTCATCTCGAGAGGATTCAACCGAAACAGAGTCCGAAGCATTAGTTGTCAAGTGTGCTTTAGTAGCATCCTTCCACCAAGTAGTAGCACCTCTGCGGCGAGAGAGAGAACAATCTGAAGCTAAGTGACCCGTTGAGAAGCACCTTCGACAGCGAAAGGGGAGGCCCTCATAATCCAGTGGTTGAGTCCATAGCCTATCCCTAACCATAAGAACCACATCCCTAGGGAGGGCTAGAGATATGTCAACATCAATTAATAGGCGAGCAAAGGTAGAATGACCCATGGAGAATGTGGCATCATCAACCTTCAAGAAGTTGCCAATGGAGTTATCGATGGCCTCAAAACAAAAAGGCTCCTAGAAATGGAGAGGGAGATTAAGGAGGCGGACCCAAACCAAATGAACAGAGAGAGATTCAGTAAGGGGGTTGAAGGAAGAAGTCCAAGGCTTAATACAGGGAGAGTGATCCCCCCAAATCCACAACTTTCCCAAAATCAAATCACGATCATGAGTAGAGGTAAAGGAAGCAACGAAAAAGCCTTTAGCACAAGGGAAAAGCTCAATGCCATGAGCAACTAGATGCTTCCAAGAATCAATCACCCAACGATGAAGGTTTGTAAGAGAAGGCCAAAACCCAGCAAATCTGTAGACCAAAGCGCTGTGTTGATAGAAATCAACATTCTCCACAACCTCCCCACCACAGACCACAACAGGGGAGGTCTTGGCACAAGGAAGAGGAGGAACCCCTTTATAAGATTAGGTAGCAAATCTAGCCACACGAGCAAAGCTACGTTGCCCGACAAAGGGAGGTCTGGGCAGAGCATTAGCACTCGCCAGAGGGTTGTCAACAACACCAATCCGAGGAGAGTCCCTAAAAACCCAAGCATCACCAGCAGCAAGGGCATCTAAATCCAAAACTAGATCAGAGACACTAGTCGTGGGGGACCCAACACAAAAACCCAGTGCAAAGGGCGTGGGTGAAGATGGAACCACGGGGTCAGAATGGTGTCCCCCAATAGCCAAATGTTGCGCAGAAGGAGGGAGAACAATGACATGAGGGCTGCTAGCACCAGCAGGGGGATGTGGAAGGCATGACAAGTCCACACCCAGGACAACAAGTGAAGACCCAAATAGAGGCCCACTTGGCAGAAACTGCCCAAGCCCAAGCGCAGAGGTCGAATGAGTGGGGGAAGGAATTGTTAGAGCCAAGCTCAAAAGAGTGGGAGCAGGCATCATTGAAAATGGTCTTTTTGTATTAACCCTTAATTGTAGGGTTCTTAACATGTTGTGGTTAATGTGAACAAACTATGTATATGGAAGACACCTATCTTCAAGATTGGAAAACACCGATGAACAAGGGGATTTAAAAGATTGGAAAACACCAATGAACAAAGGAATTTAAACCACTTCTGCACTTTGAACCCTACCAATCTTGAGAGGGTGATTCGAAAGATCTTTTAAAGGATACAAATATTTTTTTTAAATAAATTTGAAGAAAGTTTGATTGTATTTTTACTATGTGATTGTTAGTCTCTGTGAGAAATCACTTCATTCAATCTATGAGTGTCTTTCAAGAAGCTAGGTTAGATAATGCAACTAAAGGTAATTCTTGTCACAAGTGTTTTGAGATATAATCAAGAAAATGGCATATACATCATTAACCTAGTAGAGAATACTATGCAACAATCCTCTAGAGTTTTGATAATCATAGGATCATAATAATCATAGTAGGAATTTATAACAATGGACTATGCATTGGTAGAATAAAATAAAATCAAATATTATTATGATTTCTTAATTTTTAATGGGTGAGAATGTCTTCCTTCAAGATTGATCTATGCCTAGTCTCACAATAGAGTTGGAATCAACTGAAACCCTAACAATAAAGCAAACCCTAGCTATCAAATGAGTTTCATGTGCTTGTCTCTATCTTACAAATCTTAAACCCTCAAATGCCTCTCTTTTCCAATAGTATATCTCTACTTAATAGTCCTAAATTAGTTCAAGAGTTCAACATGTTAACCTAGAAAGTTTCTTGCTTGAACATACAATTTCATGAAAAATAAATAAATTTATAGTGCTACTTAAGTATGAACTAACACAGATTTACACAAAGATCAACAAATATGAACACTGTTAGTTTTTAGGATTAGAAATGTAAGTGTATATTCATCACATTTGCAAATGATTTGAGTCTTCTTATATTCTCCATGTTTAGTGAAATGATGCACCTCTTTAGAAAGGAGACATTATTTGAAAGGGTGTGTCTTTAGTTAACAACTCTATTAATTGTTGCCTGTGTTTATATGAATCAGTGCCTTTGTTAGTTTTATTATTTTAAATTTAGAGAAAAATATCTCCTGAAGCTACCAAACACTAACACTCCCTCTTAGCTAGGGAGATATTTTCTAGATATCTATGTCATGGAGTCTCTCAACATGACGCCCACTATGGCTACACCCATTTGTGGAAAGCTCAAAGGTTCATCATGGAGTCTCTCAATGTGATATTGTCATGGAGTCTCTCAACATGACGTCCACCATGGCTACTCCCATGTGTGGAAAGAAACGCACGTACAAGTGTCATCATGGAGTTTCTCAACATGACATCCATCATGGTTTCTACCATGAGTGGAAAAAGCACAAGTACAAAGAATTCATCACAGGGTCTCTCAACATGACATCCACCATGGCTACTCCCAGAGGGTGGATTGACAAGGGTTTTCACCTAAAATTTCTCTATCAAGGTGATTGTACATTTATAACATATCCCATATCATATCTCAATATTCAATCGATCTCATTATCTTGAATAATCTCTTGTGGAAGACACCATTATTTTTGTAGGTGATTTTGGAGTCTACATCTCCTACATTATAGACAAAATGAAGCAACTTATAGTGGTGGTCAATATGCAATCGACATATTTTTCAAGAGTTTTCACTAATTATGGTATCCATCTCACAAAATATTTCTATAGATGCAACGAAATAACTACTAAATAAACTCAATATTTAGGTGCATCATCTACAACAAGCTATTACTAAATAGATAACCACATACAATCAACTGTGGGTTATTTATAACAATATACTTAAGATATTGTTTCAATATATAGCCAATTTTGGGGAAATTTCATAGTGATATGAAATCGTGATTTTAAGATAGCATATTGTTTTGCATATTTTTATAAATAGAACTTAAAATTTTCCTTTTTATAGAGTGACAAGAAACATCTAATGTATCTTGAGTATAATACATGGTTTAATATGGGGCTGATGTTGCTAGAATAGATTCAATTTAGTCTCATTTGGTCGAAAACTTGATGAGAAAACCTAATGGAGGTCAATGGTGAAAATTTGCAAGGGTTATAAAGGTTGGCACTAAGACAATTCATATCATACATATTAAAGACATTCAAAGATACCACAAGTCAGAGTAACAACAATGTGTCACATTTAGATGACTTGCCAAATTTTAAAAGGGTCCAACAATGAAGGAAAATTGATAGGGACATATCCTTATAATTGGGGAAGGTATAATAGAAACATAATCATATTATGTGAGAGCAGAATACAAGAAAAAAATAGAGTAGAATATATGAGATACCATATATATATATACAAAGAGAGAGAGAGAGAGAGAGAGAGAGAGAGAGAGAGAGAGAGAGAGAGAGATGTGTAATGTGAGATATACAAGGTATATATAATAATATATAATACGATGATATAATGACTAAATGATTAGTTTATGGAAACTTAATTTGTGTATATCGAATGAATATTTATATTTTCATTTGGTTATTATATAATCTTATCATTTATATATGTAACTTGTAGATATCCATTAAATCTTGACAACCGGTTGGCCAAAAATATATCTTCCGATGCAAAATACTCCACGCAAATCTCCACACACCAAGGTGAGATCCAAAACAATATCCCAATTTATCATCCAAAGCATATCCATACTAAATACATTATCCAAATAAGATAAACCAATCAGACATACTGAACCACAACAAAACTAAATATATCACAGTCAAATCAACATAACTCACTTGCGAAGTACCAACACCAGAAGAGAATCATATAATCATGTCCTTTGAACTGTAACAAAAACTTTGACATATCTAAAGGCCACCAAAGACTTTCCGAACTAGTCTCACAGACTCTTCCTATTAGAAAGAAATAATAATTTAGTTTTGCAAACCATAAACTAATGAACCAAACCAAATAGTCAATGAGACAAAAAACTCTTTCCTGCATATTGTCATAACCAACACCAAAATATTCCACCAAGTGCAATACCAACACAAGATAAATCTAGACCAAAATCCACCTGGACAACCAAGTTTGACATCAATGACAACAACACAAACTCATATTTCCAACATTCTAACCCTCCTGGTGTGACAATGTCTCCTCTGCCTCCTAGCTCAGCTGAGACTATTGTTCTTGCTGCTCATGTGAGATTGGTGGGTTCTATTGGATCCTCTCCTGTTGGTTCAAGCCTGCTACAACTTATGTGTTGTGCTTCCTCTAGCCACATTTCATTCACCAATGTGGTGCAAGTCTCTATCCATGCCGCTTTTGATGCTTCTAAGAGGGTGAGCAGTTCCATCAAGAGGACTATTCCTTGTGCTTCTCTTGCTCCTAAGATTCCTTTAGGATAAGCTGTGATTGTTTGATTTTTTTTCTAGCAAAGGTTTAATTTGTATGTTTTATCCTTTTTGGCCTTCTTTTCTTGATTTGCATTGTGGGATTTCTGAGGTATGACTCCTTTGGTTGAGGGTAAAATGTAGATTTACCCTTCTACTAGAGGTCTTTTTGTGGTTTTTTAATTTTTTTGATGTTTGTAAGGCTATGTTAGATGGTGGTACTTGGATGTGAGGTTCACATCCCCTCTCAGTTTGCCACTAGAGGCCATCTTTCAACCCTTTGAAAGATTCTACTAGTATTTTGCCTATCTCTATAAGATTACTTTATCTTCCCCTTCATTTTTGGTGTGGTGAAGGCTATGAGGCTATTGGTAATACTATAGGTAGAAGGTGGACTTTGAGTCTAAAAAAATTTGTCACACTTATTTTGCTCACATTTTAGTTGAAGTTGATTATCAAAAGCTCTACTTGAAGAGGTGATTCTAAAGGTTAATGATAGGTCTTGGTGTCAAATGGCGGACCATGAGGGGATTCCTTTTTAGTTTAGATGTTGTTTTGCTACTGGGCATTTGGCTTTTGATTGCTCTTGTGGTGTTCACACGCAATCTTCCTCAACTTAGTGGAAGAATGTCCTACACAATCACCTCATTAATTTTCCTAATGATGTTTCTGTGGACAATTTAGATGTTGTTTTAGAGGATACAAAATCACTCATTTTAGAATCTTCTCCTTTTGGTTTTGTTGAGGTGTCAAAGGATTCAAGTTTGCTTGCTTCTTTGCCATAAAGTTTCCTGCAACTTTCTGGTACAACTCCATCTATTATATCTTCTATTCTTGTTTTGTTAAAGTTGTGCAATTTGATAAGGCTTTTGGGGGAGGGCTCTCTCTCTCTCTCTCTCTCTCTCTCTCTCTCTCTCCTCTTGCCCTTTAGATTCAAATTTGAGCAATGACCCATTCTAGACAATAGTACATATGACAAAGAGGGATCCTCCTTCACCCTCTAAGCCTTTTGAAGCAAAGGGCGCTAAATTTGTATCTATCTTTGGTTAATGTTCAATATTTTGCCTTGGTTAGCTTATGTGTTGTCTCTAATTTGCTTCTACTTAGTTTTTATTTCTGAGCCATTTGTAAAAGGTTTTGGGTCCTTTCAAAACCCTGTTGACTTTAGTAAAAACATTCATCATAATATGAAATGACTTGATTTTAAAAAGACATTATGGAAATGATAAATATGCGCATCTAGAATGGTACATCATTTTATTTCTAGAGAGGAGGTTACCTATTAGTTAAAGTCTTGATGCACTATTTTTTTGGGTATGTGTTGTTTGTTGGTCTCATAGGTTGCTTTAGCCTTTAGACATTATTAAAAATCTTTCATTCATTCATAATTTAAAATACAATCAAAGTGTAAGTGCTTTATTTCACTTGTTAATGAATGTATTTATGCTTTTTTAATATAACATTTATAGATTCTCGTGTTCAAGTATTGGTCCATTTTGACCAACATTTGGTATTTTTTTTTATTTACATGTGGATTATTTATTTAAAGTATATAGTATAAATATGTTGCAAGACTGGATATTATAAGCACAATTGCTATAACAACTATTGGACCCTCTACAACTACTGGCCCGTCTCCCCTCCGACAACGTCTATCCAACACCCAGATTGTACCATTGACCATGTTTAATAATTAATTGAAAAATAAATCTCCTTATATTTTTATTAATTAATTAAAAAACATGGTCAATGATACAATCTAGGTGTTGCATAGCCACAAGCCTCCCCTAGGTAAATGCATGAAATATGCCATGTTTGAGCTTTTGTGGAGGTGTTATTTTATTACTCCAAATAAAATTGAACCCTCGCCACTTGTCTCCACTAGATTCAAAGCTTTTTGCATAACTTTAATGGATTTGTATTCTTGATGTTTAGTATTTTAGAAGAACATTTTTTTAGACATGATTCTCTTCTATTATAAGATATCTCTCGACATATTTTACATATATTTTTTAAATATAAGTATATAATATACTATATATAATTGAAATAAAACCGACATCAATTAAAAATGTTTAGGGACAAAAATAAAATAGAAAAAAAAAAAAGAACTCTAGTTTTGTTTTCCGTGGTTCAAAATACGCCACGTCAAGCCCTTGGATTTTCAAAACTAGGTCTGAACAACAGTTTTTTCCGTGGTTCAAAATAAGCCACGTCAAGCCCTTGGATTTTCAAAACTAGGTCTGAACGGTAGTTTTTAAAATAAAGGATCTCTGTGAGGCACCTGGTTCTGGATGCGGAGATTGTTTTGGACGCAGAGTTAAAAACCCGTTTCTTTTGTTCAATGAGGCCTACCTAATCAAAAACCCCTTTGTGTTCAAGTTCCTTCACGACCTTGACAGTCTGCTTTCGGGCCATTATTTCTGTTTTAAAGCTGGGGTACTGGGATCCCAGGTTTTTTGCTTTGGTTGATATTTTGTCTGCAAGTATTTTCCGCCTCCTTCGCCTCCTAGCTCGGCTGGGACTATTGTTCTTGCTGCCCGTGTGAGATTGGTGGGTTCTATTGAATCCTCTCCTATTGGTTCAACCCTGCTAAAACTTGTGTTGTGCTTCCTCTAGCCACATTTCATTCACCAATGTGGTGCAAGTCTCTATCCATGTCAATTTTGATGCTTCTAAGAGGGTGAGGGGTTCCGTCAAGAGGACTATTCCTTGTGCTTCTATTGCTCCTAAGATTCCTTTAGGATAAGCTGTGATTGTTTGATTTTTTTTTCTAGCAAAGGTTTAATTTGTATGTTTTATCCTTTTTGGCCTTCTTTTCTTGATTTGCATTGTGGGATTTCCTAGGTATGGCTCCTTTGGTTGAGGGTAAAATGGAGATTTATCCTTATGTTAGAGGTCTTTTTGTGGTTTTTTTAATTTTTTTGATGTTTGTAAGGTTATGTTAGATGGCGACATTTGGATGTGAGATTCACATCCCTTCTCAGTTTGCCCGTAGAAGCCATCTTTCAACCCTTTGAAAGATTCTACACGTATTTTGCCTATCTCTATAAGATTACTTTATCTTCCCCTTCATTTTTGGTGTGGTGAAGGTTATGAGGCTATTGGTGATACTATAGGTACAAGGTGGACTTTGAGTCTAAAAAAATTTGCCACACTTATTTTGCTCACAATTTAGTTGAAGTTGATTATCAAAAGCTCTACTTGGAGAGGTGATTCTAAAGGTTAATGATAGGTCTTGGTGTCAAATGGTGGACCATGAGGGGATTCCTTTTTAGTTTAGATGTTGTTTTACTATTGGCCATTTGGATTTTGATTGCTCTCGTGGTGTTCACAGGCAGTCTTCCTCAACTTAGTGGAAGAATGCCCTTCACAATCACCTCATTAATTTTCGTAATGATTTTTTTGTGGACAATTCAGATGTTGTTTCAAATGATACAAAATCACCCATTTTAGAATCTTCTCCTTTTGGTTTTGTTGAGGTGTCAGAGGATTCAAGTTTGCTTGCTTCTTTGCCATAAAGTTCCCTTTCTGGTACAACTCCATTTATTATGTCTTTTGTTCTCGTTTTGTTAAAGTTGTGCAATTTGATAAGGCTTTTGGGGGAGCCCCCGCCAACCCCCCCCACCTCCCCCTCTCTCTCTCTCTCTCTCCCCTCTTGCCCTTTAGGTTCAAATTTGAACAAACACCCATTCTAGACAATAGTACATAAGACAAAGAGGGATCCTCCTTCACCCTCTGAGCCTTTTGAAGCAAAGCGTGCTAAATATGTATCCATCTTTGGTTAATGTTCACTATTCTGCCTTGGTTAGCTGATGTGTTGTCTCTAATTTGCTTCTACTTAGTTGTTATTTTTGAGTCATTTGAAAAAGGTTTTGGGTCCTTTCAAAACCCTGTTGACTTTAGTAAAAACATTCACCATAATATGAAATGGCTTGATTTTAAAAAGACATTACGGAAATGATAAATATGGGCATCTAGAATGGTACATCATTTTATTTCTAGAGAGGAGAATAGATATTAGTTAAAGTCTTGGTGCACTATTTTTTTGGGTGTGTGTTGTTTGTTGGTCTCATAGGCTGCTTTAGCCTTTAGACGTCATTAAAATATTTCATTCATTCATAATTTAAAATACAATCAAAGTGTAAGTTCTTTATTTCACTTGTTAATGAATGTATTTATGCTTTTTTAATATAACATTTATAGATTCTCTTGTGTTCATCTAAGCAAACGGGCATGCAACCGTCAAATTTTTCTTGAAATCATTTTGTGTTTATAGATAGCATTGATTTTATTGTAGATCGTCTTTCTGTGAAATTATGTCCAGAGATATCTTATAATAGAGGAGAATCTTAGGATTGCAACAATATTAATAGTATACAAGAGTTTCAAAAATATGGATAATAATAGAGTTGCTTAAGTATGGCACTCTTCCACTATCATTTGAATGTAACGGTTTCATATAGTTGGAGACAAGTGGTGAAAGTTCTATTTTATTTAATGCAACGGTGTCAAATGCCTTTTTTTTTGGTGTCTTGTGGACTAAATTGAAGGTTCAAAGATGTTGGTGTGGGTCAGTGAATTGCAATAGAGGCCTGTATGTTTGTGTGTATGTTTGTGTGTATGTATGTGTGTGTATGCGTGTATGTATACACACAGAACGATACAATGTGTTCTAAATAGCTTTTTTTTTCTGTTTGTTCGAATGTGCAGGGCTACTTATAGCAGAATAGAAAAATGTCTCTGTGTTTATTGCTGTAAATGCAAAAATATCCACATGGCGCAAAGACTAGACATTTAAGTAGAATAGAAAATTGTCTCAGCATTCATAGCTGAAAATACATGAATTTCCACATTTTGCAGAGTCTAATATAGCAGGAACATCTATGGTTGCGTGTAATTTTGACACGGTATGTTGCATCTTAATTTCATTTCACTAATGGAGTCCAGTAGTTCGGCCACAACCACATGATGAAGTACAAATAACGGTAGGGAAACAACAATTTCTGCAGTACACACTGCATTTTAACAGCTCACTCATTGAATGGACAATACAACCAATTTAAGGACCTGTATTAAATTTATCAAACTGGACATAAATCAAACAATTACAGACAAGTCTTGATGTATAGATAGTGCATAGAAAGGTCAGTACGAATAGAACTGTATTGATTTGCAGTGTCCACCATGAACTGCATATAGTAGATTCTAGGTATGTAGGGTTGTTCTTGTAGTAAATATTTAAATTGTCTGTATTGGATTACAAGATGCACAGAAGATAATAGTGCCAGCTTATCGTGTGAATATTTGATCTGTTGTCATGCCAGGTTCAGCTTGGTCAGATAAGAGCTCCAACGAGAGATCCATCTTTGAATTCAACAACCTTATTTATATATGAACCTCAAGGCCTGACATTTCGGCACGTAAGTGTCTAACCATGAGTACATTTTTTTTTGAAGTATCTCTGGAGTTTTCTCCATTGGAAGTTCCCTCACTCTCGAATTCCTTCCAGGGGCAAAATTTTGCATTTAACCATTTTCAATTGCTGAGGCCAAGCGAAGAAACAGAAGTTCTGCATGGAATGAGAGCCCTTCTGCAACGAATAAATCGACAGCAACAGCAACCGGTAATCGGTGAATGCTTGAGTTACAACTCTTGAATTCTATTAAGTATTCTGGAGCTTTGTTCTTTTCAATCATCTCTTTGGTATTTCTTAGATAACGGCATTTATAAGAAGTCTGGATTTTTTTATTGCTCATAATTTTTCTGATGGCAAGTTTGGCAGTAATCACGTCTACTGTTCTTTTGGAAACTAACCTTCTTTAACTGCATTGGAACATTAAATAGAACCAAACACTTCTGAATGAACATAATAGAAAACCCCAAAGGCTTATGAAATTTGGAATAAAATGAAATACGGTGTTGTTTATCATAAACACAATGTTCACAAAAGTCAAACTCGAAATTACAGTCATCTAATCAAACTTGAGATTACAGTCATCTAATCAAACTTGAGATTACAGTCATCAAGGCCTTTAACAAGCACTTATAGGGCTTTAAGACCCTTCTCACTAGTATGGCCTATGATGCCATAACAATGTCTTCGCTGCTGGGAGCTTTTTGCCCAAAGCATGTGCACCCTTACATACCCAGAAAGCATGACCATCAAATGTAGGAATAACAATCTTCTTCTCTGCTTGATCTAATAGTGAGGATGAAGAATTCAAAGCCCTTTTCCTGGACTTCATAGAAGCACTATTGCATTGAATCGGCGAGGGTGAAGAATCCAAAGCCCTTTTTTTGGACTTCATAGAAGCACTATTGTATTGAATCGTGCATGCATCTAGCTTATACAAGGCGTCAATCCGAACACCCTAAGCAAGCACCATACAACCTCTCGTCATCTTACATCCACCACTCGAGAAAACAACTTGCAGACCCATATCACTCAACTTGCTAATTGAAAGTAGATTTTGTAATAATCTAGGGATGTGCGAGACACCATCAATCCCCTTCACTTTGCCATTAGAGAATTGGGTCTTGACTCTTCTGCGACCAACAAATTTTAGGTGAGAGTCGTCATTGAGATGCACCTTCCCACCATCAAACTCTTCGTACTTCAAACACCAACCTCTTTGAGAGGTCATGTGGAAAGAGTCACCTAAATTTATAAATCACACATCCTCCAATGCACGTTTTGCCAAGTTTGTGATAGAAGCATGTACTTCATCTTGAGAGGAGTTTTCAAAGTCAAGATCAGGTATATCTTTTTTACCTTTCTTTTTCTTCTCCTTCGTGCACTCTTTTCACAAATGAATAGATTTATCGAATTTCCAACATTTTGGCTTGGAATTATACCAAGAGATTAAGATCTCCATGAAGACTTGGATTTACTTTTTGTGCTCTTCTTTCCTTTCTCCACCATTCTACCACAACCAACAAGGCCAGCTTAGCCATTGCAAAAGATTTTCTTTGCATCTCTTCAGATAACAATGAAGCAACCACATCCTCCATCTTAAATGTGGTTATTGTGCTTCCAATGGCCATTACAATGTGATCCCATGAGTCTGACAAATAACATAACGGAAGCATGCATTTCTCTTGTTCATCTATCTTGATATTGATAGTACCTAGTTGGGCAACTAGCATGTTAAATGTATTCATGTGATATCCATTGGATCCTCCTTCCTCCATCCTTATAATACAACTTCTTTCTCAAGAATAACTTATTTACCAAGGATTTCCTTTGGTAATTATGACCTAGCTTGTTTCAAAGCTCAATTTCAATCTTCTCTTCTTGGACATTCAAGGGCACAAAATCAACTAGACAAAGTCTTATCAAACCACTGGCTTTCTGATCCATTGTATCCCCTACATATTAAATTGTAGTTTGTGGTTTTCTCGAAAAAAAATGCACCCCATAGATCTTTATGTACGAAAATGTCTTGCATTTTGAATTTCCATAGCTCAAAATTGCCACCATTAAACGTCTCCATCTCTATTTTGCTTGATGTGCTTGTCATCTCAAAGTTGTAACATGGTTATAAAATCTTTCTCTGCAAAACATTTTGAATTTCCATAACTCAAAATTGCCACCATTAAACTTCTCCATCTCTATTCTGCTTGATGTGCTTGCCATCTCAAAGTTGTAACATGGTTATAAAATCTTTCTCTGCAAAACTCTCACTGAAACTAGATCAACACAAAAACTCTTTCCACCCAACAACAATAACAAACCATACTAGGCTTTGATACCAATTGAAAGGAAGCAAAGTGCTAAATAATGCTTCCAAATGATAAATTTGACAGGAGAGTGAATGCAATTTTTTTTTACAAACCCTTTAACTATTGCAAAGTAGATAAACACATGCAAATTCATATTTAAACATATAAAACAATAGCAATGTGGGAAAACCCTTTTGGGCCACACTCCAAGAACCAAAGCTCAATTTGTATTATCAGCAACAAGAGTTGCAATACAATACAAAGATTCAACGCTCTTTAGGAATAATTATAATAGTAAAGAACTCTGGAGTAATTCCTTCATATAACAACTTCTCAAAAAGTATTCAACTGTTAAGTTCTGATATTAAATGTAAAGTACTGATGCCAATAGCTAACAAGATGAAGGGGGGGGGGGGGAGGTGAATCATACAAACTTAATCTTCCATAAAATCAACAGATTCAACCTCAGTAACTTATACTTCAACAATATAACCGAAAACTGCTAAACATGTTAACTCATAAACACATATAACACCAGATTTAACGTGAAAACCCAAATAGGGAAAAACCACTGTGGGATTTCGAACTCACTAAGAAATATACTCTTCTATTGTATGCTTGGTTAAAAGCAAATCCTGTTAAAGATTGCAAACACATTGCTGGATGTGACCCGGTTAAGGGATTTCCCTCAGATCTGTTAGAATCTTCACTTTGTTAGAAGTGACCTTGTCAAAGGATTTCAAACACTCATTTAGAATGTTACCTTGCTAGAGGATTTACAAATAAGACTGTTAAGTCCACTCGGTTAAGAGATTTTCTGTCACTTTACAGAATAACAGTAATAAAAATATATCTGCAACTTCACATCTAAAATGCTAAAGCAGATTCTTATTTGCTCAAAACAATCTAATCATAAGACTTATCTTGTCCCTCTGCTGGGCTCCCTACTTTGTTAATCAAACAGGTCTTCAAGCTTCTGTGCTCGGTAATCACTATGTAGCATCCATGTGCTTACACTTGCCCGCATACATTGTTTATCAACAATTCCTTATTTATAAACACTCTGTTAACCGCTTAATCTCCTTGATCACATTTCCCATGATCAATCTTGGCCATCAGATTATCAATCTTGACTAGGTTCAATGTATCCTTCGATCTAAAACATTTTACCTCTCCTAGGAACTTGCATTCCTTCCTAGGAACTTGTGCTAGGTTATTGCGGTTCAATCTGTGTTGTAGATCTTCCCCTTGATTTTCCATTGCCGTAGATCCTTAACAAACTTCGTGCGCGGCATACCAATCATCTATTCATCTCCAACACATCAACGTCCTTTATTAAATAATGCTTTTATCCATCCAATGTGATCTGTCATAACTCGGTTGTTACTCGGTAAATACTAAACTTTATTCTGTAGACATTCTGCCTTCATTAACCGATATCGATAACCTTAGGGTTTACCGACTAGGTTCTTTGCTCGATGACATATTATAGTATTAACCTTAGAATCAACAACATATGTAGGATATCAAAACAACATGATCTCATCATTGTCTAATTTGGTAATAGTTGCCCATTGAATAACTTATTATTCCCTTTCATTATCTCATTCTTTCTGTGTCACTTACCGACATCTTAATTCTCATCAATACATACTTCTCAAAATATGGCAACATCATACTGAATCAGAGAATCAATTTCTTGACATCAATGACAAAATAATATTATAAAGACAGTAATCATCCTTCTTCAGTTAAATCAATAAGACTACACTGATACTCACTTTGCTCCATCAATAGTAAGTTGTAAGCACTCTTAAGAATCTCAAAAGTTACTGGCAATGCATATGCATGTCTATGTTTGTGTGTGTGATGTAGCTCCAGTCTATATAAGAAACAACTGCATTGTATCCCAATACAGGGATATGATAGATAAAAATTAAATAGAGTAGGCCACTTGTACTTTAACTCGTTTACAAAAATGTCTATTAACTTTTGGTAGTAGAAGCCACCACCATAAGGTAAATCATTTTAATAGTCAGTTAACTGCAGCTGTGACAATTAATGCTGGCCAGCATCTAGAGAAACATTAGTTGGGAAAAAATGCAAGTCGAACATACTGCATCTCAATGTAGCTAATGTATTTCATCTGAATGAAGGGATATCAATACTCTTAATTGACTGAATTAAAAAATATCTGGGAGTTAAAAAAAAAATTAAATTATCAAGCTACTGCTCTAAAAAACCAAATTATCCCTTATAAAATTTCCTCCCATATTCTTCCTTTTAGATTTATTAAACCTACCAGACATATCTTCTGTATTAATGGAATACACCATGCATATCTCCTCTATTAATGTTGAGTGTTGAGAGGTTTGGTTGTTGCAGAAACTGCTATTGCAAAATATGCATATGCTTGAAGACTATTATAATTAACGAGATCTGAAAAAAATAGCTGCTACAGAGGGTAGTGTTGCCATGGTAGTGGCGCCACTGTCCTCTGTAGCAGTGCCTGCAACCAGAGATGGGCTGGGAGCCATCGCTGCCTCTTCCATAGCATTCACAATGTATGTCGTCATTATCATGGACAGATTGCTATGCCAAAGAACTTGTTTCCTCCTGCCATTCGACGACGTGTGACTTGTCTTGCAAAAACGACGATAATACAGAGCAAATTTCCCTTTTACATGATAAAATAGAGTAAGTTTCCAAGAGAATTGGATGAAAAGATTTGTTTGGGCAAGGGGTATTTATAGTGCGTCCACCATTTCTAACGGGGCCAGTAAAACGCTACTGAAAACGTTCTCATATAAAGGCGATGGCGGCTAATACCATTCCAATATGGAAAAGAAACGTCTCTGCTGCTGAGAAACGCCTTTAGCATGACTACCCTGCCAACGCCTCACTTCCACTACCCTGCCAGCTCCTGGCACTACTAAGTGGCGTCGATTTTTTTTAACTAAGTTTGGGTTATTTTGTACATCTAAGCAAACGGGCATGCAACCGTCAAATTTTTCTTGAAATCATTTTGTGTTTATGGATAGCATTGATTTTATTGTAGATCGTCTTTCTGTGAAATTATGTCCAGAGATATCTTATAATAGAGGAGAATCTTAGGATTGCAACAATATTAATAGTATACAAGAGTTTCAAAAATATGGATAATAATAGAGTTGCTTAAGTATGGCACTCCTCCACTATCATTTGAATGTAACGGTTTCATATAGTTGGAGACAAGTGGTGAAAGTTCTATTTTATTTAATGCAATGGTGTCGAATGCCTTTTTTTTTGGTGTCTTGTGGACTAAATTGAGGGTTCAAAGATGTTGGTGTGGGTCAGTGAATTGCAATAGAGGCCTGTATGTTTGTGTGTATGTTTGTGTGTATGTATGTGTGTGTATGCGTGTATGTATACACACAGAACGATACAAGGTGTTCTAAATAGCTTTTTTTTTCTGTTTGTTCGAATGTGCAGGGCTACTTATAGCAGAATAGAAAAATGTCTCTGTGTTTATTGCTGTAAATGCAAAAATATCCACATGGCGCAAAGACTAGACATTTAAGTAGAATAGAAAATTGTCTCAGCATTCATAGCTGAAAATACATGAATTTCCACATTGTGCAGAGTCTAATATAGCAGGAACATCTATGGTTGCGTGTAATTTTGACACGGTATGTTGCATCTTAATTTCATTTCACTAATGGAGTCCAGTAGTTCGGCCACAACCACATGATGAAGTACAAATAACGGTAGGGAAACAACAATTTCTGCAGTACACACTGCATTTTAACAGCTCACTCATTGAATGGACAATACAACCAATTTAAGGACCTGTATTAAATTTATCAAACTGGACATAAATCAAACAATTACAGACAAGTCTTGATGTATAGATAGTGCATAGAAAGGTCAGTACGAATAGAACTGTATTGATTTGCAGTGTCCACCATGAACTGCATATAGTAGATTCTAGGTATGTAGGGTTGTTCTTGTAGTAAATATTTAAATTGTCTGTATTGGATTACAAGATGCACAGAAGATAATAGTGCCAGCTTATCGTGTGAATATTTGATCTGTTGTCATGCCAGGTTCAGCTTGGTCAGATAAGAGCTCCAACGAGAGATCCATCTTTGAATTCAACAACCTTATTTATATATGAACCTCAAGGCCTGACATTTCGGCACGTAAGTGTCTAACCATGAGTACATTTTTTTTTGAAGTATCTCTGGAGTTTTCTCCATTGGAAGTTCCCTCACTCTCGAATTCCTTCCAGGGGCAAAATTTTGCATTTAACCATTTTCAATTGCTGAGGCCAAGCGAAGAAACAGAAGTTCTGCATGGAATGAGAGCCCTTCTGCAACGAATAAATCGACAGCAACAGCAACCGGTAATCGGTGAATGCTTGAGTTACAACTCTTGAATTCTATTAAGTATTCTGGAGCTTTGTTCTTTTCAATCATCTCTTTGGTATTTCTTAGATAACGGCATTTATAAGAAGTCTGGATTTTTTTATTGCTCATAATTTTTCTGATGGCAAGTTTGGCAGTAATCACGTCTACTGTTCTTTTGGAAACTAACCTTCTTTAACTGCATTGGAACATTAAATAGAACCAAACACTTCTGAATGAACATAATAGAAAACCCCAAAGGCTTATGAAATTTGGAATAAAATGAAATACGGTGTTGTTTATCATAAACACAATGTTCACAAAAGTCAAACTCGAAATTACAGTCATCTAATCAAACTTGAGATTACAGTCATCTAATCAAACTTGAGATTACAGTCATCAAGGCCTTTAACAAGCACTTATAGGGCTTTAAGACCCTTCTCACTAGTATGGCCTATGATGCCATAACAATGTCTTCGCTGCTGGGAGCTTTTTGCCCAAAGCATGTGCACCCTTACATACCCAGAAAGCATGACCATCAAATGTAGGAATAACAATCTTCTTCTCTGCTTGATCTAATAGTGAGGATGAAGAATTCAAAGCCCTTTTCCTGGACTTCATAGAAGCACTATTGCATTGAATCGGCGAGGGTGAAGAATCCAAAGCCCTTTTTTTGGACTTCATAGAAGCACTATTGTATTGAATCGTGCATGCATCTAGCTTATACAAGGCGTCAATCCGAACACCCTAAGCAAGCACCATACAACCTCTCGTCATCTTACATCCACCACTCGAGAAAACAACTTGCAGACCCATATCACTCAACTTGCTAATTGAAAGTAGATTTTGTAATAATCTAGGGATGTGCGAGACACCATCAATCCCCTTCACTTTGCCATTAGAGAATTGGGTCTTGACTCTTCTGCGACCAACAAATTTTAGGTGAGAGTCGTCATTGAGATGCACCTTCCCACCATCAAACTCTTCGTACTTCAAACACCAACCTCTTTGAGAGGTCATGTGGAAAGAGTCACCTAAATTTATAAATCACACATCCTCCAATGCACGTTTTGCCAAGTTTGTGATAGAAGCATGTACTTCATCTTGAGAGGAGTTTTCAAAGTCAAGATCAGGTATATCTTTTTTACCTTTCTTTTTCTTCTCCTTCGTGCACTCTTTTCACAAATGAATAGATTTATCGAATTTCCAACATTTTGGCTTGGAATTATACCAAGAGATTAAGATCTCCATGAAGACTTGGATTTACTTTTTGTGCTCTTCTTTCCTTTCTCCACCATTCTACCACAACCAACAAGGCCAGCTTAGCCATTGCAAAAGATTTTCTTTGCATCTCTTCAGATAACAATGAAGCAACCACATCCTCCATCTTAAATGTGGTTATTGTGCTTCCAATGGCCATTACAATGTGATCCCATGAGTCTGACAAATAACATAACGGAAGCATGCATTTCTCTTGTTCATCTATCTTGATATTGATAGTACCTAGTTGGGCAACTAGCATGTTAAATGTATTCATGTGATATCCATTGGATCCTCCTTCCTCCATCCTTATAATACAACTTCTTTCTCAAGAATAACTTATTTACCAAGGATTTCCTTTGGTAATTATGACCTAGCTTGTTTCAAAGCTCAATTTCAATCTTCTCTTCTTGGACATTCAAGGGCACAAAATCAACTAGACAAAGTCTTATCAAACCACTGGCTTTCTGATCCATTGTATCCCCTACATATTAAATTGTAGTTTGTGGTTTTCTCGAAAAAAAATGCACCCCATAGATCTTTATGTACGAAAATGTCTTGCATTTTGAATTTCCATAGCTCAAAATTGCCACCATTAAACGTCTCCATCTCTATTTTGCTTGATGTGCTTGTCATCTCAAAGTTGTAACATGGTTATAAAATCTTTCTCTGCAAAACATTTTGAATTTCCATAACTCAAAATTGCCACCATTAAACTTCTCCATCTCTATTCTGCTTGATGTGCTTGCCATCTCAAAGTTGTAACATGGTTATAAAATCTTTCTCTGCAAAACTCTCACTGAAACTAGATCAACACAAAAACTCTTTCCACCCAACAACAATAACAAACCATACTAGGCTTTGATACCAATTGAAAGGAAGCAAAGTGCTAAATAATGCTTCCAAATGATAAATTTGACAGGAGAGTGAATGCAATTTTTTTTTACAAACCCTTTAACTATTGCAAAGTAGATAAACACATGCAAATTCATATTTAAACATATAAAACAATAGCAATGTGGGAAAACCCTTTTGGGCCACACTCCAAGAACCAAAGCTCAATTTGTATTATCAGCAACAAGAGTTGCAATACAATACAAAGATTCAACGCTCTTTAGGAATAATTATAATAGTAAAGAACTCTGGAGTAATTCCTTCATATAACAACTTCTCAAAAAGTATTCAACTGTTAAGTTCTGATATTAAATGTAAAGTACTGATGCCAATAGCTAACAAGATGAAGGGGGGGGGGGGGAGGTGAATCATACAAACTTAATCTTCCATAAAATCAACAGATTCAACCTCAGTAACTTATACTTCAACAATATAACCGAAAACTGCTAAACATGTTAACTCATAAACACATATAACACCAGATTTAACGTGAAAACCCAAATAGGGAAAAACCACTGTGGGATTTCGAACTCACTAAGAAATATACTCTTCTATTGTATGCTTGGTTAAAAGCAAATCCTGTTAAAGATTGCAAACACATTGCTGGATGTGACCCGGTTAAGGGATTTCCCTCAGATCTGTTAGAATCTTCACTTTGTTAGAAGTGACCTTGTCAAAGGATTTCAAACACTCATTTAGAATGTTACCTTGCTAGAGGATTTACAAATAAGACTGTTAAGTCCACTCGGTTAAGAGATTTTCTGTCACTTTACAGAATAACAGTAATAAAAATATATCTGCAACTTCACATCTAAAATGCTAAAGCAGATTCTTATTTGCTCAAAACAATCTAATCATAAGACTTATCTTGTCCCTCTGCTGGGCTCCCTACTTTGTTAATCAAACAGGTCTTCAAGCTTCTGTGCTCGGTAATCACTATGTAGCATCCATGTGCTTACACTTGCCCGCATACATTGTTTATCAACAATTCCTTATTTATAAACACTCTGTTAACCGCTTAATCTCCTTGATCACATTTCCCATGATCAATCTTGGCCATCAGATTATCAATCTTGACTAGGTTCAATGTATCCTTCGATCTAAAACATTTTACCTCTCCTAGGAACTTGCATTCCTTCCTAGGAACTTGTGCTAGGTTATTGCGGTTCAATCTGTGTTGTAGATCTTCCCCTTGATTTTCCATTGCCGTAGATCCTTAACAAACTTCGTGCGCGGCATACCAATCATCTATTCATCTCCAACACATCAACGTCCTTTATTAAATAATGCTTTTATCCATCCAATGTGATCTGTCATAACTCGGTTGTTACTCGGTAAATACTAAACTTTATTCTGTAGACATTCTGCCTTCATTAACCGATATCGATAACCTTAGGGTTTACCGACTAGGTTCTTTGCTCGATGACATATTATAGTATTAACCTTAGAATCAACAACATATGTAGGATATCAAAACAACATGATCTCATCATTGTCTAATTTGGTAATAGTTGCCCATTGAATAACTTATTATTCCCTTTCATTATCTCATTCTTTCTGTGTCACTTACCGACATCTTAATTCTCATCAATACATACTTCTCAAAATATGGCAACATCATACTGAATCAGAGAATCAATTTCTTGACATCAATGACAAAATAATATTATAAAGACAGTAATCATCCTTCTTCAGTTAAATCAATAAGACTACACTGATACTCACTTTGCTCCATCAATAGTAAGTTGTAAGCACTCTTAAGAATCTCAAAAGTTACTGGCAATGCATATGCATGTCTATGTTTGTGTGTGTGATGTAGCTCCAGTCTATATAAGAAACAACTGCATTGTATCCCAATACAGGGATATGATAGATAAAAATTAAATAGAGTAGGCCACTTGTACTTTAACTCGTTTACAAAAATGTCTATTAACTTTTGGTAGTAGAAGCCACCACCATAAGGTAAATCATTTTAATAGTCAGTTAACTGCAGCTGTGACAATTAATGCTGGCCAGCATCTAGAGAAACATTAGTTGGGAAAAAATGCAAGTCGAACATACTGCATCTCAATGTAGCTAATGTATTTCATCTGAATGAAGGGATATCAATACTCTTAATTGACTGAATTAAAAAATATCTGGGAGTTAAAAAAAAAATTAAATTATCAAGCTACTGCTCTAAAAAACCAAATTATCCCTTATAAAATTTCCTCCCATATTCTTCCTTTTAGATTTATTAAACCTACCAGACATATCTTCTGTATTAATGGAATACACCATGCATATCTCCTCTATTAATGTTGAGTGTTGAGAGGTTTGGTTGTTGCAGAAACTGCTATTGCAAAATATGCATATGCTTGAAGACTATTATAATTAACGAGATCTGAAAAAAATAGCTGCTACAGAGGGTAGTGTTGCCATGGTAGTGGCGCCACTGTCCTCTGTAGCAGTGCCTGCAACCAGAGATGGGCTGGGAGCCATCGCTGCCTCTTCCATAGCATTCACAATGTATGTCGTCATTATCATGGACAGATTGCTATGCCAAAGAACTTGTTTCCTCCTGCCATTCGACGACGTGTGACTTGTCTTGCAAAAACGACGATAATACAGAGCAAATTTCCCTTTTACATGATAAAATAGAGTAAGTTTCCAAGAGAATTGGATGAAAAGATTTGTTTGGGCAAGGGGTATTTATAGTGCGTCCACCATTTCTAACGGGGCCAGTAAAACGCTACTGAAAACGTTCTCATATAAAGGCGATGGCGGCTAATACCATTCCAATATGGAAAAGAAACGTCTCTGCTGCTGAGAAACGCCTTTAGCATGACTACCCTGCCAACGCCTCACTTCCACTACCCTGCCAGCTCCTGGCACTACTAAGTGGCGTCGATTTTTTTTAACTAAGTTTGGGTTATTTTGTACATCTAAGCAAACGGGCATGCAACCGTCAAATTTTTCTTGAAATCATTTTGTGTTTATGGATAGCATTGATTTTATTGTAGATCGTCTTTCTGTGAAATTATGTCCAGAGATATCTTATAATAGAGGAGAATCTTAGGATTGCAACAATATTAATAGTATACAAGAGTTTCAAAAATATGGATAATAATAGAGTTGCTTAAGTATGGCACTCCTCCACTATCATTTGAATGTAACGGTTTCATATAGTTGGAGACAAGTGGTGAAAGTTCTATTTTATTTAATGCAATGGTGTCGAATGCCTTTTTTTTTGGTGTCTTGTGGACTAAATTGAGGGTTCAAAGATGTTGGTGTGGGTCAGTGAATTGCAATAGAGGCCTGTATGTTTGTGTGTATGTTTGTGTGTATGTATGTGTGTGTATGCGTGTATGTATACACACAGAACGATACAAGGTGTTCTAAATAGCTTTTTTTTTCTGTTTGTTCGAATGTGCAGGGCTACTTATAGCAGAATAGAAAAATGTCTCTGTGTTTATTGCTGTAAATGCAAAAATATCCACATGGCGCAAAGACTAGACATTTAAGTAGAATAGAAAATTGTCTCAGCATTCATAGCTGAAAATACATGAATTTCCACATTGTGCAGAGTCTAATATAGCAGGAACATCTATGGTTGCGTGTAATTTTGACACGGTATGTTGCATCTTAATTTCATTTCACTAATGGAGTCCAGTAGTTCGGCCACAACCACATGATGAAGTACAAATAACGGTAGGGAAACAACAATTTCTGCAGTACACACTGCATTTTAACAGCTCACTCATTGAATGGACAATACAACCAATTTAAGGACCTGTATTAAATTTATCAAACTGGACATAAATCAAACAATTACAGACAAGTCTTGATGTATAGATAGTGCATAGAAAGGTCAGTACGAATAGAACTGTATTGATTTGCAGTGTCCACCATGAACTGCATATAGTAGATTCTAGGTATGTAGGGTTGTTCTTGTAGTAAATATTTAAATTGTCTGTATTGGATTACAAGATGCACAGAAGATAATAGTGCCAGCTTATCGTGTGAATATTTGATCTGTTGTCATGCCAGGTTCAGCTTGGTCAGATAAGAGCTCCAACGAGAGATCCATCTTTGAATTCAACAACCTTATTTATATATGAACCTCAAGGCCTGACATTTCGGCACGTAAGTGTCTAACCATGAGTACATTTTTTTTTGAAGTATCTCTGGAGTTTTCTCCATTGGAAGTTCCCTCACTCTCGAATTCCTTCCAGGGGCAAAATTTTGCATTTAACCATTTTCAATTGCTGAGGCCAAGCGAAGAAACAGAAGTTCTGCATGGAATGAGAGCCCTTCTGCAACGAATAAATCGACAGCAACAGCAACCGGTAATCGGTGAATGCTTGAGTTACAACTCTTGAATTCTATTAAGTATTCTGGAGCTTTGTTCTTTTCAATCATCTCTTTGGTATTTCTTAGATAACGGCATTTATAAGAAGTCTGGATTTTTTTATTGCTCATAATTTTTCTGATGGCAAGTTTGGCAGTAATCACGTCTACTGTTCTTTTGGAAACTAACCTTCTTTAACTGCATTGGAACATTAAATAGAACCAAACACTTCTGAATGAACATAATAGAAAACCCCAAAGGCTTATGAAATTTGGAATAAAATGAAATACGGTGTTGTTTATCATAAACACAATGTTCACAAAAGTCAAACTCGAAATTACAGTCATCTAATCAAACTTACGTAAGTGTCTAACCATGAGTACATTTTTTTTTGAAGTATCTCTGGAGTTTTCTCCATTGGAAGTTCCCTCACTCTCGAATTCCTTCCAGGGGCAAAATTTTGCATTTAACCATTTTCAATTGCCGAGGCCAAGCGAAGAAACACAAGTTCTGCGTGGAATGAGAGCCCTTCCGCAAGGAATAAATCGACAGCAACAGCAACCGGTAATCGGTGAATGCTTGAGTTACAACTCTTGAATTCTATTAAGTATTCTGGAACTTTGTTCTTTTCAATCATCTCTTTGGTATTTCTTAGATAACGGCATTTATAAGAAGTCTGGATTTTTTTATTGCTCATAATTTTTCTGATGGCATGTTTGGCAGTAATCACGTCTACTGTTCTTTTGGAAACTAACCTTCTTTAACTGCATTGGAACATTAAATAGAACCAAACACTTCTGAATGAACATAATAGAAAACCCCAAAGGCTTATGAAATTTGGAATAAAATGAAATACGGTGTTGTTTATCATAAACACAATGTTCACAAAAGTCAAACTCGAAATTACAGTCATCTAATCAAACTTGAGATTACAGTCATCTAATCAAACTTGAGATTACAGTCATCAAGGCCTTTAACAAGCACTTATAGGGCTTTAAGACCCTTCTCACTAGTATGGCCTATGATGCCATAACAATGGCTTCGCTGCTGGGAGCTTTTTGCCCAAAGCACGTGCACCCTTACATACCCAGAAAGCATGACCATCAAATGTAGGAATAACAATCTTCTTCTCTGCTTGATCTAATAGTGAGGATGAAGAATTCAAAGCCCTTTTCCTGGACTTCACAGAAGCACTATTGCATTGAATCGGCGAGGGTGAAGAATCCAAAGCCCTTTTCTTGGACTTCATAGAAGCACTATTGTATTGAATCGTGCATGCATCTAGCTTATACAGGGCGTCAATCCGAACACCCTAAGCAAGCACCATACAACCTCTTGTCATCTTACATCCACCACTCGAGAAAACAACTTGCAGACCCATATCACTCAACTTGCTAATTGAAAGTAGATTTTGTAATAATCTAGGGATGTGCGAGACACCATCAATCCCCTTCACTTTGCCATTAGAGAATTGGGTCTTGACTCTTCTGCGACCAACAAATTTTAGGTGAGAGTCGTCATTGAGATGCACCTTCCCACCATCAAACTCTTCGTACTTCAAAAACCAACCTCTTTGAGAGGTCATGTGGAAAGAGTCACCTAAATTTATAAATCACACATCCTCCAATGCACGTTTTGCCAAGTTTGTGACAGAAGCATGTACTTCATCTTGAGAGGAGTTTTCAAAGTCAAGATCAGGTATATCTTTTTTACCTTTCTTTTTCTTCTCCTTCGTGCACTCTTTTCACAAATGAATAGATTTATCGAATTTCCAACATTTTGGCTTGGAATTATACCAAGAGATTAAGATCTCCATGAAATTGAGGCATTCTATTATATTCATTTACATACAATTTTGAGCTCAACCTAGATGAGCTTTTACCTTATAGATGAAAGAAACCCAACCCTTTTCAATGGATCTAAAAATTTGTAATATCGATATGGAATTAGGGCACCCAAAAAAAAGATTTGATGAACGTGTAGGACTTTAACCCACATTGTTTAATTCAGTCTTGAAAGTACTACCTCAAAGTTAAAGAACACCAATTTTTTCCAAGAATCCACTGATTAAGATCTACAATCATATTTGCTTACCAACCCACATCCAAATTTTCATGCAAAAGGAATGAAAAGACCTATAGAACATGCTACAAAATCATCCCAAAAGACATGAAAATTAACATCTACATGATAAAAAATGCTCACAATAACTCTAGCATGGCCATGTCATTTTTGGTAGGTGAATCCATACTTTTTTGTAGGTGACTCACAAGTAGAAAATCCTGAATGTTAATTCTAAATTTCCGTGTCTACTGCTGAAAAATTGCAGACTTGCCGACTCTTTTTATTTCAGAAGAGCATACGAAGCTATATTTATATAGAGCGATGAAATTCATAAAGAAATCTTTAAAAAAATGACTTTTAAAGTTACTATAATCTATTCAGCTTTCAGAATTACATATGTTCGTATATAAATTAAGGAAAAAAACACTAAAACAAACATTTAAAACAAGATGTAGCATCGTTTATCTAACAAATATTTTTAATTATTTAATTTTTAACTCTAAATGACTGTAGGGAAGTGACACCTTGAACGGGGAAGCGGAGCAACAAATTATGAATAGAGCAGAAGGTCTCACAAAAATTGTACTGTGGTTCGCATTGTCTAGTGCTGTTGCGTTTTCAGTCTATTCGATGGTTATGTACCCATGGAATAAGGTGGAACCTGTTATGGGATATTTCTTTTGGTTCACAATGCTATTCGGATTCGGAATATTCACCATTACCGGAAGAACGACCTCACCGCTGATCTTTGTGAGAGATATGATTTCCAACATCATCAATTTTCTCTTTAGAAGACCCAATAGTTAGAAATAGCTACAGAATATTTCAGAGGAAGAATGATGTAAGGTGGAAGTTGCTTCTAATGCTTCTATTTGAGTTCCGGGTTAATATTACATAGTGTGGATAATATCATGATGTGTAGCAAGTAAAACTTAAGTATGACTTAGTTAATATGTATTTGGCTTTACTTTTATTAGTTTTTTAAAGTTTATGTGTATTTGGCAAATTTTTGAAAATTGTTAGAGGATCTTATATCTTTAACTTTTTTTTTGTTTATTGTATATGGTGACCCTATCTAATATAGATTGGCACCTTAAATTTCATTTTCGAATATTTTTTAAAAGAAAATTTTATCTTTGATGCTTGTTATTTTATGATTGTTTTCTTCTTGCAAATGGAGTTGATAAAACTCATTTTGATATTAATTTAATGAAGGCAAATAGGGATTTTGAAAGGGCCCAAACCCTTGTACAAATAAAAAGGATCAACAAAGGATCTACAAAGTAAAACAGCCATAGAGGTGAAAAAAATAAGTTTTACACAAAGAGCCCTGTAAACAACATTAGAACTAGCTGAAGAACACGACTACAAGCAACAAACTAAAATCCAACAAGTCAAAGTAGTTTAAAACCAAACTTCAAGAAAGGCCTAAGAAGTCTTGGGTAGGATGGGAGTTAGTAAAACTCATTTTGATATTATTTTGATGAAGGCAAATAGGGATTTTGAAAGGGCCCAAACCCTTGTACAAATAAAAAGGATCAACAAAGGATCTACAAAGTACAACAGCCATAGAGGTGAAAAAAATAAGTTTCACACAAAGAGCCCTGTAAACAACATTAGAACTAGCTGAAGAACATGACTAGAAGCAATAAACTAAAATCCAACCAGTCAAAGTAGTTTAAAACCAAACTTCAAGAAAGGCCTAAGAAGTCTTGGGTAGGATGGGAGTTAGTAAAACTCATTTTGATATTATTTTGATGAAGGCAAATAGGGATTTTGAAAGGGCCCAAACCCTTGTACAAATAAAAAGGATCAACAAAGGATCTACAAAGTAAAACAACCATAGAGGTGAAAAAAATAAGTTTCACACAAAGAGCCCTTTAAACAACATTAGAACTAGCTAAAGAACACGACTAGGAGCAACAAACTAAAATCCAACCAGTCAAAGTATTTTAAAACCAAACTTCAAGAAAGGCCTAAGAAGTCTTGGGTAGGATGGGAATGGATTATCCTTCCATTGTTCAAGGGTGAAAACATAGTCAAAGCACAATCAATCACAATAACAACTTTTTTCTTCACCTTGCAAGAATTATTAGCCTTAGAAATGAGGTCTCATTCAATAGGATCTAGCACCTTCCCATTAACATGAGGTTGAGGGTGGTAAAAAAGATTGTTCTCGAAAGAGGGGCTAATGGGTCTAGCTTGTACCTTGCAATCCATACCCATAACATTCACTTGAGCACCTTCTCGTGAACGTCATGGCACATCAAGGAGAAATGCCCAGAATTGTGAAAGTGGTTCCGACGAGAGGGCTCATAATGAAGTTTCTACCCCCAAGCACCAAGCTTGAAACACATTTTAATAATGTTGGCCAACTCTGTACCAAATTTAGTACAAGTACAAATCTAGCATAAAGAAAACTAGTTTTATTTAAATGACATTGTCCAAGGTAATAAACTGACTAATGGTGATGCATTCGTTCTATAAACCCAAAGGGAGCTCTTAGAGATGAACTCAAATAGGAACAATATTTAACTTAGAAGCATCAAACTAGTAGCCCATTTTTGTAAATAGAGAATAGTTGTACCAAGAACCGAAGGACCTCCTAGAAGAATGTAGGAGTAGTCCTTGATGGATTTGAAGGCACAATTAGTAGACCAAATCCAAACAAACAATTGGGTGCCCAACTATGAATAACAACAATGTTTTGTCTATGATTAAGAAATATCCCAATAAGAGCATGGTGTAAGTTTGTAGAGGCATTATTCCTTCATACATTAGAAAGAGACAAAATTGAGTTCTAAAATTAAGGATTCAAAGGATCTACAATAGGATAAACGTCCATATCTTTGCTTTCCAACAACAAACTCTAGGAAGGAGAAAGCTCATCTTGGGCAACAAAAAGGGTGAGCACAACCTCCATATCACACACAAATTGCAAGGGACAAATTTAATGATCTTGGAAAGGGAGAAAAATGAATCTAGAAACCCTTCATATGAAGGGGTAAGGGGCAATAGGAAATCCCTCTTAAAAGAGTTTCCAAGTTAACACAACTTGGTCTCAAAGAGAATAGGCTTAACAAACCCCTTGTTTAGAACACCTTGCAATAAAGAGATTGAGTGCAATTGAGTAGCTTATTGGGCCTCCAACCATATCGTTGTAAGTGAATCATCCTCTTTAGTATCCTCAACACATGTAGCTTGTATAGTGTCCAATCACATTGTCACAATCTATTCATCCTCTTCAACTCACTTAACATATTGCAAAGCATTCGAATGGGCCTCTAGAAGGATATCAAGGAGAGTTTCTTCCTTGCCCCAAGAATCTATCCAAGGAAACAAATCAACCTCCAAATTGTCATTACCCTTGTCATACTCAACAATAGGGATGTCTCTAGCCACAACATTAGCACCAATGATAAAGTTGTCACTATAAAATCAAGGATCCATCACCTCTATTGTGAGGGGAATAGACCCAAGGTAGAAACCATCATGAAAGCTAGCAATTGTCACCTTTGACAAAGGTGTCAAAACCTCCACATCCCCATCACCTTTTCCTTCATTCTCCTCACCTTCATCATCACCTCCACATTCCCCACTTCCCTCACCACCAATGCTTAAGGTTTTCACCCATGCTTCTCTCATCGTCGTGCTCATAAGAATATTTTTAACACTCATTTTGTCATTTTTTCTATTCACCTATTGGCACAATTTTAGGGTTCTCCTTCAACCCCAATCTTAGTGACTTGTAAAAGGAAAGTCCAATTCAAGGTGAGGGTATATAATCTCTAGCTATTTTATGATCCCTGTAACAATTCCCCTTGTTGGTTGACTCTTATGATGTTAGCTAGTTGAACCTTTTGGTGAATCTTATAAACCTTATAGTACTAGTGTACATATTGTGAATATGCTAACCTCCTACATCAACTCAAAAGATAACTTCTTAGATTGGAAACCTCGCATTTTTAGTTTATTTTATCACTTTTAGAGTTTCAAATGTTGATACTTGATTCAATCTATGGCGTGAAACCCAAATACTATTGCAACCCTACCACACCTATTGCAACCTATGTACACATTTGATATTTTGATATGCCTTCATAAAGTTACTACATTGGTAGGTGTAATATAGTTTATGAGATAATTATACTACAAAGGTAGAAGTTTAATGATTCTTATTCCCTAGTTGTTTTAATATGTATTATATTAAGTATGTTGGTGATAACCCTAAATTATGGATCAATCCTTACCATGCAACTTATTCTAATGTCATAAAAAACCAATGGATGGGTGAATAATTTTTATTGCTTATGATATTTTTGTGTAAAGCATATGAATTTTTATTTGAAATCATTCATATATGTGGAGAGTCGGTATAAAAATAATTTAAGGAATTTTAAATAGAATTAAGTATTAATAAATTATGGTATGAATAAACTATATATGAACTGTGAGTAAGGTGATTTGGTGGTTTTAGGTTGTGGTGGGGCCATGCATGATTATATGACATCATTCTATGTGTGTGTGCATATATGAATTTTGAATTGAGATCAGTCATATAAGTGGAATTGGTATAAAAGTGATTATTGATTTTCAAATAGAATTAAGTAAATTAATATTATGTTATGAATACACTATATGTGACTTATGAGTAAGGTGATTTGGTAGTTTTATGTTGTTGTGGGTCTATCTACGATCATATGGCATCTCTCTCTCTCTCTCTCTCTCTCTCTCTCTCTCTCGCTCTATGTATGTATGTATGTATTTGTTTTTTTCTTGTCTACGTGCATGTGCATGTGTGTGTGTGTGTGTGTGTGTGTGTGAGAGAGAGAGAGAGAGAGAGAGAGAGAGAGAGAGAGAGAGAGAGAGAGAGAACCCTAATTTAAACATACCTTTAATTTAAATTTAGAAGTTATCTCAATTTGAATTTGATTATAAATGATAAAAAAATGTTATGAAATTATTTCTATTCTCGTTGATTAAAAATTAAAAATTCAACTTGATTAAAATCAAGTAAATTGAAATTATGACCATAGTGTGAAATGAGATTTACAAATGTTGTTGAACACTTCTAGATATTGAGAGTTGGGGTGAAGCAATGAATCAAAATATATTAAAACTTAATCATTCATTTATCATTCATTCCAATTATCACATGTGCAAAAGTAAACAAATGAAAACAAAAGATCAATCACACAAGGACACCAAGGTTTTACATGGGAAAACCAATGTGATAACTATCTCACTATATGAAAAATAATTACAAAGTTTTAGTCTCTAGGCCAAGGAAGCTCACTACTTCTGATTTGGACTTGCAAAATAAGGTGTACAACCTTAGGGAAAGATACAATGGACTTGCCGGACATTGAAGATCACTTCTTTAGAGCGAGATACAATAGGTCTAATTACAAAGAATAATTATTGTTGAACTAAGTAGAAGTGCATTCTTAGAAATGTTGATTACAATTCATTGTTCTAGACATCTAAAACTTACTTCATTACTTCTCATCTACAATTGCACATTTTCACACTTAACACATTGTATAACAATTCTTATTCCACTCATACAATTCTCTCAAAGATCTCATCCTTTGTATTTCAACTGCACAAATAATATACATCAATTAGGTCGGCTTAATTAGATGTAATGTGTAGAGTATAAATAGTCGGCCCCAAATACTTTTACCAAAGTAATGCAAAAGGGACACAAGATGTGTGAAGCATCACACCATGTTGGCACACCTTCCAGTTGATCCCTAATCATCACCTTTCACTCTGCATTATACCACAAATCATCGCCTTTGACTCTGCACACTACCACACGAAATGAACACTCAAGTCAACTCTAGAAGATAGAACCCATAATGCAATCCAGTCAAACACAATCAAAATATGATGTGGACCTCCACAACACCTATAGATGCACAACATAGAATCACTTGATACTAACAATATTATATTAGAGAACTGCAACAACAAAAACATCAGAAGGTAGAGGAATGCAAAGCATTCCGACAAATAGTACACTATCATTGCATGACCGATACTCAAACTTGCACCAAATCAATTTCAAAATAAATAGGAACATGAAAACTTAGATATAACATTCTTTTGCATCCATCAACGTAATACTACAACCTTAATCACAAATGAGTTAATTCGACACAATGCAAACTAGAATATTGAATGTGTTGACTTAGTCTCTCCTCCAGTGGCATACATAGAAGTTAATATGCACAACACATATTTGAATAATATTACTTCTAACCAACATTTAATTAAGCATTTCCATTTCATTAAAAGAGATTTATCATATCATTTATAAGGTTGTTTAATAGATGGCAAAGTTCATAGCTTTAAACAGAAAAGGCATTATACCTATCACAATCAGAATCTCTAAGTCACAAAAATGACAAATCTAACATAACATAAGTCCATATAAAATAACCAAAAAGGCTACTCATCAGGGGTTAAGGAAGAGAGAGGGGGAATGCAGGGAAGAGACCAAAGAGATAATGTTGATATGAGCATGGTGATTACTAAAATTTGACTAAGTCTGAAATTTATATGAATACTCTAAAAACTAGAATCTGTATTATAACTCCTAGAGATCTGGAACCACTCTCAAACATCCTGACAATATATACATAAAATATAACTTAAAGTATAAGTTACATTTAAAAAAGACAAATAGAAATGTGACTTATACTTAAATGTTATATTTTATGTATATATTCCAAGAGAGAGAACACTTTGTTCTTTCTAAGATGAAAAACTGCTATTAAATACATTTGGCACACACCAAATGGATTTTTGATTTTTTTTTTTCATTTGGCATGCGCCAAACGTGTTGCCTTTGAAAACACCAAGCCAAAGGCTTGAATTTGCCTTGGGCATCCAACCCAAAGGCTTGGACACCCTTCTCAAGCTTGAGACATGTTTTCCAACAAATATTAAAAAAAAAATTACTTTTTTGTTCGTGCTCTTCATCAAGTTTGTATGTGTTTCAATGCAATAAAAAAACACCATACAATTGTAAAGCTCTCTTAGCTATCTAGCCATATAATTCTTTTCAAATTTTGATAATGTTAAGGTCTTCATCCATAATTTATTTTGTTAGTGTGTCTGTTTTTGTCAAAAACCAACATGTAGTATTTCGGCCATAGATTTTTACTTGTTTATCGAATTTTGAAAGTAATTACGTTTTTAGAAACTAGACTCTATTCTACACAATTTAAAAAAAAAATTGATTTTTGATTAGTTTTCACAAATTTTTAGGGGGAGCATGCTAAAATTTGTGTTTTTCAAGATGTGTCCACTTCAAAAATTAGCAAAAAAGCATATATTCATTAAAAAATTAGCCAAAAAATATGGCATAAGATACATGGTGTTAGCTAATTTATCACTGGAGTGATTTCAAACATTCCAAAAAAATGTTGACATTTTAGGGGGAGCACACCAGGTACTATGTTATTTTTTTCTAAAAAAACACCACATTGTGTGCTCCCTCTTTTTGAAACCCTTAATCTCCACCATTTAACAAAAAAAAACTAGTAGTTTAGAAAGTAGACTTGGAGCACTACAATTCTTGTTCTTGCTGCATCCTCATATTTTGAGTGTACTATGTTCATTTTCTTGTCAAAGTTCAAACTTAGTTAATTTCAGAAAAAGAAAAAAAAAAGTGGCATCTTTAGACCCCTTTTTGGTCCCCCATCTTTGTGCACTTACCTAGACATCAAAAGGCTTCAACCAGTCTAAATTTAGATTTGATTGGGTTGATGGACCAAATAAAGATGCACTGAACCATTGCTTAACCAATCTCTATGAATATAAACATCAGATTGGAATACAATGGCCATAATTTAAATTTTAAAAAAGGAATATTCTTTAGTTTAATATTCTTCATTCTTTTTAAATTTTGTTGGGTTTATAAAGCATGAACTTTTTGAGTCTCTCATTTAAGTGGGAGTTAACATTTGAAATTGGTCGCTAATTTTGGGGGAAACTAAGATAAAATAGGATCTCATTTTGGGATGGCAACTTACATGCTGGCCTATCTTATAGTTTGCATGTTCTTGAGCAAGAATTTATTTCTTTCTTGGAGCTATGAAATGTAAAAATCAAGGTCGTTTGGAGGGTCTGAAGGTTGAAGATAAGGTTGGAGGTCCATAGTTAGATCATTTTTGAAGTTGTTTAAGCAATAATTTCAAGGACATTCTAGTTTAGTATTGAGAATTTTAAAACTCTATAGGACTATGAATTTCAAGTGAGGTTAACTAGATTTCGCGATACAAGAATGAATAATGAAGATGCAAGCTGATCTATCTACAATTAATTTGTTTCATTTTGCAAGTGATACAAAATTCTTCTCAATTTCTTTCATTTTATTATTATTAAAGAGATAAATAGTGCTTAATTAAGTGTGTTAAATACAATTCTTATTTACGCATGGAATATGGTATTTAGAGTTGAATGAATGCATGTCTTGTGAATTCTAAAATCCTTTGAATCTCACACTTTTAGTACTTTAGATTGTATTTGCAAAAAAATTGGGTGTTGTTATTTTTGTTGATACGGTTTGTCATTGTTGCTGCTAGGATATGTTGTTGTCATTGATGTCAACATATTCTTGTGATTTATTCCGGTGAGATTGGAAAGATTTTCTGATCCGGTTTTGTAGTTTGGTTTTGCTGATCACTATTTTGCAGAATCCTGTATTTCCTTCGATATATTCCGGTGTGATCAGATCTGGCACTGAGACTTTGGGATATTGTTCTAGATGATCTTGTGTATCTTCATTTTAGATGGTTTGTGGTTTGGTACCTTGCAAGTTATCTTTCTTCGTGTCAGTTGCTGATTGGTTGTGTTCTTGAGCTTCTAGACGTTGACAAATGAAGATTTGAAAAGTGGTGTTGGTGCAACTGTTCCGGATGATTCTAACATTCTTGCTGGTGTTTCCTAGTCGTGTCCTATTTGCTTTGGCGATCCACATTAATTGTTATGCGATTTATTGGCGATTTCTATCAACCGATATTGATTTTCATGTTATGTAGTATTTCTGGTGGTGTAGCATGTTGCGGTTGATCTTGGCATGATTTCCAATGGATGTGATCATTTGGGAATTTGAATTAGGTCCATGCTATCGTGTAATATAATTTTATAATTGTGAGTTGAGGGTTTAGTCGACCTTGTTATCAAGGTTAATGAATTGTATATATAGACATGAGATATTCGTGTAATTTGGGTGTTGGTATTGTGTCTACATTTTCAAAGAGAGGTGAATGTGCAAACACGAGACTTATCATTCAGTGAAGTGTTGAGGTGAGATTGGTGTTGCAAAGCGGACAATTGTGCTTAACCGAAACTGTCATCATGCATTTGTAGATGCTATCATTGCAGTTCGTTTCTTCCAGATTGTAGTTTGAATCATATTGTAAGTCAGTGAGACTTCCCTGAGGGTTGTATCCTTCGGGGCAAATATCTTTTGAGCAGTGAGCTCTAGGTAGTGTGCCTGAATGCATGTGCATTCCCCATTGTAATATTTTTCACATACTACTACAGAGTATCATCTTACTGTGGGTAGGTTCCCACCGTGGATTTTCCCTTAACTGGGTTTTCCACATCAAAAATCTTGGTGTTGTATGTTGTTCTGTTAATTTACTTGTCTGTCTATTGCTGCAATTTATCAGTTTTTTTTTGGATTTTAATTTTTTGAATCCGGTGAAGATTGATTCACCCCCCTCCTAGTCTTCCTTCGTGATTGATGCTAATAGTTTTATAATCTCTTAGATAATTAGTTAAATGAAACTAATTGATTAAGTATTGATCATGTTATTTCTCGCATCACCTATATGATCTTTTGGAGTTTCTTTGAAATCTTTATTAGAGTAGGATTAAATTAAACAATCATTTTAGTATTGGGTTGAAACAACCAATAGTCCCCTTGAACAAATAGACCATGTTGAGCACTATGTAAAATAGCATAGTTGTGACCAAACTCCCTAGACCTTGGAAGACAATAGATTTTATATCAATTATCTATTTTAGGAGAGGTGAAGTAACTCTACTTTGACTATGTTGCATGTGTCAATTTGGCCATCAACACTACCATTTTACCTTAGAGTTACCCAAAGATTAAGACTTATCTTTCCCCTTATAATTCTTATTTTTTATCTTCTTACATTTCTTCTGTTTTAACCTGTCTACTATAGAAAGGGCATTAGAAGACGTATTATCCATGGACCTTTTTCTAGTTTCATGAATTAAGAAAATTCTAATTTAACATTTTCCAATTTAAGTGTTTTTATCATTAGTCCTTAAACACATTAAAATCATATGAAGCTAGTAAGGAACAAATTAACAAAATACATTTATCCTCTTCATCCATCTTCATTCCTATTTGCACAAGTTGGCCTAATATCGTATTAAAAAATTCAAATGATTAGTTACACAACCACCTTCCCTCATTTTTCAAAACATTTATTGACTAGGATATTAAATTGATGTAATGTACCTAACTCTTGCATAACTAATTAGTTGTCTATTCTTATGACACTTTCATTAACATAAAATAGACATAACTAAATTATACTAGATAACTTTCTTATCTAGTTTTATTCAATCCTCACCATGCATACCTATAAGTTTATTTGAAGAATTACTATAGTCTAGTGATCTATCTCCATAAAAAATATTCCATATTCAACTTCCATAATTCAAATTTTTGACAATTGAATTTTTCAATATTAGACCTTGATGTGCTTGCTATAGATTTGATATTCTTCTTTCTTACTAATTGCACCTCACTAATCACTATGATGTTACATCAATATGCATGCTAGGTTTTGCATTATAATAAAGTAGTCACCATCCACCCAATCAAACTTACACTCTAATACAATTTATTGGGGATTTTAACCCTTGCAAAAGATTAGCAGACTAGGATGATTAAATCATAAGATCATGTGTTCATTTAATAGTCAAACACTTATAAAATATAACAAACAGATGAAAGTAATGGAATAGTATGTAGTCACAAAATTAAATAAGATACAAATTTATTTTTTATATGAGAAACTCTTTTGAGAGAAAACCCACCATTAAAAGACATTGACAATTATCTTATTCAAAATCAACACCAATTTAATACAAGGTCCTTAGGAATGTTGCAAAGTCTCAATCTACAACATACTGTTATTTTCCAATCTCTCTAGTGTTTACATACAAACAATTTACAAGGACTCTCTATAGGTTAATATCACTAAAGTCCCAACATGGATCCTAACTAACTCATAATCAAATTAAATGCATTCATATGCTTTGGAACAAAGTCCCTTTCTTTCATTTATAATGATTATATGATTTTCTTTTCCAATGAAGTTCATTTACCAAACTCTATATTTAATAGTTCCCATTGGAATCCTTCTCGATAGGAGATTTGTGGTAGCTTCCTCAAAAATATAATACAAGATATGTTATTATTTACTAAGTTGTCATTAGTTTTATGTCCAAAGTCATCCTATATACTCTAGTCGGTTAATACTACCGAAATATCCAGTCGGTAAGCTCTAAAGCAGTCGGTTACAGAAGAAAGGAGTCACAGAGTTAAGTATACACCGAGCTGTCTACCGAGCAACAAAGAAGGTATACCGAGCAACAAAGAAGGTATACCGAGTAATCTGAACCGAGTAGAAACGTGTTATCAGATTCAATGAACCTGGACACATATGTGAAACATGTTACAAAACTCGGGAAGATCTAACTGTTATCACATAGGTAATTGCACTTCAAGATTTTGTATGATTTTGAGGAAGTTTATCCAATGAAATAATTTCTATGTTTATTCATTTGATGAATCTTGTTTGTAAGACCGAAGCATGAACAGATCATCGTCCCAGAGATCTATTTATACAGAATGATTTGAGAATAAAAAAGATAGACATGTGTGATAGAAAGAAAAAAAAAATCATAAGAGGACACAATGTGTTGTGACTGCTAAGACTAACAAAGATATTCATAGGTCACTGAGAAAGTCTTCAGAGAATAGTTTAAGGGACAGAGTAAACAAAAGAGTTTACCAAGTTGATTTATCAATTACCGAGGTATGCTATGAGCAAGGTAATTTCATATTGAGCACATAGAATCTGCTATAACATTTCAGATGTAAAGTTGCAGATATTTGTAAAGATTTTATTGAATCATTTGAGTTGTAATAGAAACCTTTAACAGGGTAAAAGACTCTAACAAAGTCTATAAATTGTAAAGCCTTTAACCAGGTGCAGCATTTTGTATAAGTGTTGTAAAAATCCTTTAGCAAGGTAGATCTAAAGATCTTGATACTCCTAACAGGGTAAGCTATTAGAAATAGCTAAACATGTAGCTCTAACTGAGCAACCTTTATTATTGCAGTAGTGAAGTTGTGGGTGCCATCCCCACCACAGTTTTTCTCTCTAACAAAGAGTTTCCACGTAATCAAAATATTTGTGTTATGGAGTGAAATGTGTATGAATGTTATTTTTATGATTATGTTTCAACATTGTATATTATGAGATCAATAATATTCAGTTTAGGTTTATCAGTAAAATTATTGCTAAAGAAAAGTTTTGAAGTACTGATTCACCCCTCCCCTCTCAGTACATTAGCTTTCCTAGTTGGACCTAACAATTGGTATCAAAGCTCTACTCTTGGAAAAGGGTTTAACAACCTAAAGAGAAAGATATTATCAATGGAAGGCTACAAACAATCTCGGAGAATTGTGAATCTTCAAGATGAATTGGATCATGCTACTCAAGTGATTGCAGATATGCAGAGACAAATGCAAAGATCACTAAAAGTCAAAAGAAGGTTGTCTGATGATTTATAGGACTCACAAGAGTTGGTGGAACAAATTGAGACATCATCTAAGAACAACATATCAGAAGAGACTGAAGAAATGATTGGAGAACTGAAAGAAAAGAACAAACCATTGAATGAACATCTAAAAACAATGAAAAGGGAAGATGAGTATTTCAGTACATAGATGACTGAAAATCTTGATGCATTGAGAACAACTGAGGATAACATAAGAGATATAGAAAGAGAAAAACAACAGCTAGAAGCATTGGTGTCTGAAAAGAATGATGAAATCACAAGGATGACTGGAATTCAAAGTAATTTGTCTGATCAATTGGGTTATGCACATCATGAAGCAAATCTAAAGGAAAATGAGAATCAAGCATTAAAACTTGAATTATCAAGATTGATCGATGAACTTGAAGCAGAAAAGAAATCAAAAGAAACACTGAAGAAAAGTTATGAAGCGTCAAGGATGTTGGATGAGCAACTAAATACAAGAAGAGCCAACAAAGATGCACGACTCGGTTACAAAGGAAAGAACTCTATCGAGAAAGGGATCAACACCACTGAGAGAGGAGAATCATCAAAGCAATCTGGAAACAAAGATAAGATGAAGGACAAGAAGCCTATTTGCAACTACTGTGGAAAACAAGGTCATATTGCCAACATTTGCCGAATCAGGAAAGGTAAGCAACCAAATGTCACTAGGTCTGACGATTATTGTTACAATTGCAATAAGTATGGTCACACATCTAAACAATGTAGGACAAAGTCTGTTAACAATTATCAGAAGGCAAAATTCAAGGGGTTTTGCAAAAACTGCAATAAATATGGACACAACACAGAGAAGTGTTGGTTTAAACAGAATAACTATATGTGGTCTCCGCACCGAGCAAATGCTAGAAGCTACCAAACTCACACAGATCTTAACCATCAATATACTGTAGTACCATGTGATTACAACACAAGGATATGGTGTGAATACTGTGGAAGATATGGACATATAAGTGCTAACTGTATGATAAGGTTTGGATTGAATAACCCGAGATCATGGAGAAATCCTAGAATGACATGTTTTCATCGTCACAAAGTTGGACACTTGGCTAAAGATTGCAGAGATCAACCCAGAGGAGATACTGAGGAGATAAGAAGCACATTTCAGAAATTTTGGAAAAAGAAAGAAAATGTGTCAACTAATGAAGAAAGCACCTTACCTATCGAGTTAGGTGCATCTACCTCGAATTAATCAGTAAAGGTATAAAGGGACTACATTCTCTCAAGGTTATATCTTACCAGTTCCTATTTAATCATGTACTTAATTTTAAGATCTGCATAGCTAAGATGCAATAGCAAGTTTGAAATTCTATCTAGTCTTTTGGAACACCAGTGAAGTCGGTAAGTGCCGGAAACCTGTTTAGTCGGTAAAAGCAGAAAAGGAAGGTAATTGGTTTAGTGGAACCGAGTGCATTTAATATTTTCTTACCTAACTGCATGAAGCCCGATAAGGTAGAATGTGTACTTAAAGTCCTTTACGCGGTCATTTTACACTTACCAGTTTTCAGAGTGCAGAGCAGAGCGATTCAAAGGCGATCAAGACGATTCCCGAGCGAATTTCAAGGTATTTTCACAACAATCTTAAACGCATTTTCAAGCAAGTTAATTGGTTTATATCAGCTGTGAATATTTGAATTATAGTTACTAAGTCGAAAGCATTTTCTAGTTAGTTAAAACCCTAAGCTTTTTCGTCAGTAGCAATCCAAGTTTGAAATGGCTCCCAAGTTGCAAAATCCTATTGTAGTTAAGACCATTGAGAAGTCGTCAGTAAAGTATTCCTTACCTCCCAAAGTAGCATCTGAACTCGACGATAAAATTGCATTTTCTCTTATTTCGGAGAGGGTTCTATTGGTTGAGGATGTCAGATTTTACACTAAGTGTCATGTTGAAGATCTAGGTCATACCGAGATCAAGGACATGTATGATGAGTTATGCACTGATGGAATCCTAGATAGCAAGTATAAGCATATCAAAGTCAAGGGATTGACCGAAGCCCTAACCTACCCTCGAGTTTTCAAACCCCAATGGGTCATATTTGTTTTGAGCAGAGTTCATGACGACTTTATGTGGTTAGAGGAACAACCGTTCAAAATCACCAAGGAGATCATTCACATAATAACCAGATACCCTATATTCGACCATGCCTGAGGACAGAAGATGATTTCGCAAAAGGAATTGATAACTTTAACTGGAGTTGAGTCTGATTGCAGAGGTCTTAAGTTGAATAATGTTACAGATGCAGAGCTAAAATTTGCAATTAGAGTCATTGGTTATTGTTTCTTTCAACTGGCAAGGGAAAACAGTATACCGTGTGCAACTGTAGATTTGGCCTACAAGATTGTGAAGAAAGGTATGAAGATTGATCTATGTGAAGTGTTGTTGAAAAAATTATTTGAAAATCTCAACACCATAAGAAAACCTAAGAAGAATAACTCGGCTAACACACTAAAGTTTGGATCACTCTTAGTGTGCATGTTTTTCTATTTTCAGAAATTCTTCCCATCAGTCGATAATGTTGTTTGGGAGTTACACCGACCAATCACCCATCAGATAAATGATTTTATCAAACAGCTAGGTGATAATTTCAATGAGATAATGGATGACTACTTTAGCAAATTTTAGGAAAAGATGCATAACAGGTACAGGATCCCACCTCAGCAAGTGGAGAAATATAAGGACTCTATATGTTTTGAAGTAGACACCGACTACTGCTATGTCAATGTAGTAGAACCCAGAACTCAATCCTTACGCCTATGGGTTATGAGATTGATTTTGACATTTCTCAACAACAGATAGATGCCTTTTTGACACTTTTAAGGCACTCTACCGAGCTCAGATATGGTACCTATGAAGAGGTAAAAGAGAAGGTAAAAATGAGCATAGTTGTACCAAAGGCTACCAGAAAAACCACTAAAATGATAAAAGACTTAACTGAGAAATTTGGAGAAGGTTCTACCTCCACACCTACTAAGTCAACAGGTAGGACAGATGATATACTTTCAATTGAGGAAGAATCTGAAGCTCAAGAAGCAGCAATTACTCTGAGCACCGAGTTGCCAAAAGGAAAAATTTTGAAAAGGAAGAAATAGGATACAACCAAGGTATCACCGACACCTCCAGTTAAGTGCCCCAACACTAGATCATCTGCAGTGTCACCCGGTAAGAGGCAGAAAAATGTTGAAATGCCTAAAGTTACAAAGACTTATAGAAAGTCGACTAGGAGACTCATTTTGAATAAGGAGTCAAGTGACACAGAATCTGAAAATGCAAATAAATTTCAGATTGTTAAAAGCATAAAGGTAGATGTACATAATGTTGACAATTTTTGTGCAAATTTGAAACAATATGGAGGATTTGGGTCATTCAGGTATGTTAAATATGACTCCTGGACAGAAGAAGAAAATAGGCAAATAGAAGAGTCAGTTGTATGTACACTTCTCAAATTCCAAGTAGTTCCATTTGAAGTAACTGACTATCTTCCAAAAGCATTATACTCTCATATTGACAACAGATGGAAATATGCTATGGACTCAGAGAAGCAAATAAGAGAAAGAGTTTTGGTACATCTCTTTCCAGACATGTTGGTAGATGATATAAGAAAACATTTGAAAAACTACTAGACAAACTTTCCAGTGAAGCAAAGGGCCCTGAAAATGATGAATGGACTCTATCTTGAAGTAGAAAAGGAGACTAAAGAAAAATGGCAAGAGATTTTCCAAATTAAGACTAAAGAACCTCAAGGTGAAGTGGAAATAGTTGACATCACCGAGCAAGATCCTGCTTCAACTATTCAACTTGATGAGGATGTCATGGACATTGAGGCACAGGAACAAGAGATGATAGAAGGAAATGCCTATGCCAAACTAGTATCAAGTGAATTATTTTTGGAACAAGTCAAGTCCTATCCTCTGGTAACTCAACAAGTGATCACCGAGCAACCTAAGGATACCGAACAAGGCAAAGAGGATCAAATGACTACACAAGGTGAGTCTACTTCTCAGGCCACCGGGGAACAGACTTCTCAAGCACCTGCAAGCACTGAAATTGTTGCCACTGAGACCCCAAGCAAGGACACATCAGAGGCTAAGGGAACTAACAAAAGCGTTGCCTCTACCGAGCAACCTACCAAGGATGAACAAGCCTCCAAAGCCATTGTACTTGTTCAACTGGTGAAAGCCTCATCATCCAAATAAAAGAAAGTGAAAAAGCATAGTTTCAAGGTAGATCTGTCTAAGCCTATTGTGTTGCCAAATGTTGACATTTCAAAACTGAAAGGGCAAGCACTTATTGAATTCAGAGAACTATGTAAAGCCAAAGCAGAACAAGAAAGACAAATGGCTATTCAGAAGAAGAACCTAGTACTTCATAAGGTTAAAGTATTATTGATAGATATGCTACCTGAAGCTATCGTGAATACAGATGTTGCCATCCATATGCAACTGGATGAACTACTCACTAAATTAGAAGCATCAGGAGTAGACACATCATAATACCTTAGCAAATTAAAGGACAAAGAGCTTACTACCAAAATGATTGAAGAAGTGCAGAAAGCAATTGCTATAGGTAAAGTCAAGCTTGTTGGATTCATTGCTTACTTGTCCTCTCAACTCAAACATATTCTTTATTTATTTCAGAAGCTCTGTACATTTTCATTGTTTATTAAGGATATCAAGCATAAGACCGAAGTCATTGAAAAAGAGATTACTGATCTCTCCAATAAATTGACCACCGAGCCAAATTCTGTTAAGAATTTCTATACCAAGCTACAAACTCTTATGGCTCAATAGTTGGAACTTCGAAATGAAGAGCACAAAATCAGGATGGATATCATGACTCTTTAGACATTATTTATTCCCCATCTATCATCAGTCCAAGAGCAGATCAACCGAGCTACACATTTGTCCACTCAAGCCAAGGGAAGCACATTAGATGGTCTGATCTCACTCTTAGCTGATATTTCAACTCATAATTCTTTAATGGAAAGTGTCAAGAGTGCACTTACCAATGCTCTCAACGATGCTCGCACAAAGTATAAATCTATTTTTGACCAGTTGCCTCCACCTAATGGTAACTAGTTTTGATGTTTGTCAAAAAGGGGGAGTGTACCGAGTATAAGAGGGAGTGTACCGAGTAGAACAGAGTATCCGAATGTATAGTTGAATTTGACAGGGGAAGCATTGATCACATGAGCATGCAATTAAGTTATGTACAGTATATTGATAAGGGGAGTATATATTTGAGTATGTTACTATTTATTGACAATTGTATATACTGTCATTTTAGTCAAATTTTGTAAGTATATAGATCTTGAGTTATGACTTTGAAAGGAGTTTTGTCAAACATACCAAACTAATGTTAAAAGGGGAGATTGTTATTATTTACTAAGTTGTCATTAGTTTTATGTCCAAAGTCATCCTATATACTCTAGTCGGTTAATACTACCGAAATATTCAGTTGGTAAGCTCTAAAGCAGTTGATTACAGAAGAAAGGAGTCACATAGTTAAGTATACACCGAGCTGTCTACTGAGTAAAGTTCTATGTCTACCGAGCAACGAAGAAGGTATACCGAGTAATCTGAACTGAGTAGAAACGTGTTACCAGATTCAATGAACTTGGACACATATGTGAAACGTGTTACAAAACTCAAGAAGATCTAACTGTTATCACATAGGTAATTGCACTTCAAGATTTTGTATGATTTTGAGGAAGTTTATCCAATGAAATAATTTATATGTTTATTCATTTGATAAATCTTGTTTGTAAGACCGAAGCATGAACAGATCACCGTCCCATAGATCTATTTATACAGAATGATTTGAGAATAAAAAAGAGAGACATGTGAGATAGAAAATAAAATAAAATCATAAGAGGACACAATGTGTTGTGACTGCTAAGACTAATAGAGATATTCAGAGGTCACCGAGAAAGTCTTCAGAGAACAGTTTAAGGGACAGAGTAAACAGAAGAGTTTACCGAGTTGATTTATCAATTACTGAGGTATGCTATGAGCAAGGTAATTTCATATTGAGCACATAGAATCTGCTATAACATTTCAGATGTAAAGTTGCAGATATTTGTAAATATTTTATTGAATCATTTGATTTGTAATAGAAACCTTTAACAGGGTAAAAGACTCTAACAAAGTCTATAAATTGTAAAGCCTTTAACCAGGTGCAACATTTTGTATAAGTGTTGTAAAAATCCTTTAGCAAGGTAGATCTAAAGATCTTGATACTCCTAACAGGGTAAGCTATCAGAAATAGCTAAACATGTAGCTCTAACCGAGCAACCTTTATTATTGCAATAGTGAAGTTGTGGGTGTCATCCCCACCGCAGTTTTTCTCTCTAACAAAGAGTTTTTGCGTAATCAAAATATTTGTGTTATGGAGTGAAATGTGTATGAATGTTATTTCTATGATTATGTTTTAGCATTATATATTATGAGATCAACAGTATTTAGTTTAGGTTTATCCGTAAAATTATTGTTAAAGAAAATTTTTGAAGTACTGATTCACCCCTCCCCTCTCAGTACATTAGCTTTCCTAGTTGGACCTAACAAGATATAGTCTACAAGGCATAAATGAATGGTGTCTTGTTTCTTGTCATCTAGTTTCTTCCAATCATCATCGAAATACTTTTTGGATTATACTTATTTGAAGCATCTCTCCATTGATCTCTCTTTTCATATAGATTCTCTATTTTAAGTTTCCAAAGCTTGTAACTAGTACGGCTGAATTTTTCAATCTAACTAAAATGTATCTTTCATGGTTACCAATACAAACAAATATGCAAATAGACAAAGGAAGATGCTCCGACTACAAAACAAAAAAAACGTAACAATTTCAAAAAGGCAATTGCTTCTAATCAAAACCAAAGATTTGATTTAATAAATGATATAGAGTGATGTGTTGTAGCAATAACATCAAACTAAGTATACAAATTTTTATGTGATCCAATATTTGTCAATGAATAAAAATGTCATGCCCTGCCATGAGGCCTAGAGGACATAACAACCAAGAACATGAAAATACGAATTTTATTTTTTTTAAACAATTAATATAACATATAAAAATGCTAAAATATAGTTAAACAAATTACGTAATAAATCAATTAACAAATGTCCTCAAGGTCCCATAACGATGCTACACAAAGTTATACATTAACTCAATTTAATTACAAGGAACAACTATGAAATACATTACATAAATGTACATGGATGCAAGATTCTCATTACAATGCTCGAGAATTACATAAGAATTACATATGCAAAAAGATAGATCCACATTATACAAATCTCCAAGGTCCCATGTAGGGAAGTGTACATTAATATGGTACATCAATGATAGTCTTCAACTCTTCTCTAAGCCAACACGAACATGAAGCTGTAAGGGGTAAACCCAATGGGTGCAAAAAGTAGTCCACCCAACCATGTGGCATCAAAATAGGTCCACCCCCTGTGCTAGGAAGTACCAGTCAAACCCACTAGGCGGAAGCAAGATATACAAGGGTACCAACATGATTCACAAGAGAATCAACGTATCAATACTATCAAGGAATCAACAAAACTTAACAAGCAAGAGGCTCACAAGAGAATACCACAGATACACAAGATAACAACCAAACACCAGAGGCTCACAAAAAACATGAGAAAACCAACCACTTCCAAAAACTCAACAATACACAGAAGGAAAAGATGTGGGTTACCACTAGGTTGCAAGGGAAGAGTGTCATCACTAGGATGTCATGGGTTACCCTGGTAGGTCTTCTCTAGGTCCTGACCCCCATCTCGGGTTACCTTGGTGACCTCTCTCGACCCCCGGCCCCCATGCATTCACTAGTGGACCACACCAACCTTTCAAGGAGACAAGGTTGGTGTAAGCCATTCCAAGCCCTTCTCCACTTATCCCAAACCTATACAAGCGTTCAAGAGAAAGGAGACATCAGATAATTATGTTGATTAAAGTGATCTAACTATCCACCCAAGTTTAATAATTAGGTTATCACTTGATTACAAAACTTCTTTTGGGTTACCTTGTCGACCACTTTGGGTCTTGACCCCCAATAGAAGCCACTCCCATTACTTGCACCTAGGATTCAAAACAATCTCAAGGCCATGATATCTAAGACACAAAGTGACAAGACTCCAACCTTAGCAAGACTTAGCCCACTTGCTAGAAAATGATAACTTTCAAGTTGGTTCAAGGCAATAGGAATAGGGTCTCATGCAAACACGAATCTCTCAACATACCAAAACAAGGAGAAATCACTTGCAAGGAGGACTCAATAGCGTCTTAACCTATAGACTCAGCATAATTGTGCACCCCCCCCAAAGATAGACCAGAGCAAGGCAATACCATGTTATCACAAATACAATTATACATCAACACCAAAGAGATCAATTAACATTTATACCATTATTAAGTCAAATTAAATTAACTATCCATTATTTCAATTTACCAATCATTATTATACAAACTATTTACATAATCCACATTTAACTTTAATTAAATTTAAACCAAATTCAATTCATTAGTTATTATTTTTAATCTAATACAAAATTCAATTGAATGAAATTTTGCTTGCCTGGAGATCAATATATTGCTAGTAATAGTGAAAACGTTTTCAATAACTCCATTGTGTGCATGAACTGCGAGTTTGACAGCCATAAGATGACATCTCTGTGACATACTATGTCAAATGGTTTGTAGCTTGTCTATGCCTTCCATATTTCACATACATATTTACATTTCATGGCATGTGATTGCTTCCTTAATCTGCAAATATGTTCTCCCAGTGTAACTGCAACTTCGACATTTGATGAACTCCCTCTCTTCTTCAATTCATTTTGAATGCTCATAACCTTGTTTGCAGTCTTCCTTTACTTTTCTCTCTTTTTTTTTAAAACTTTCTTTGATAAAATCTATAAGAGGTTAAGAATGCTAAAAAACTAAGCATTTCTAACCTTCTTGATAAAGTGGGGGCTACAAGGTTAAGAAATGAGGTTAGAAATGCTCAATTTTTTAGCATTCCTAACCTTTTTTTTTGTGATAGGTTAGAAATATGGGTTAGAAATGCTCAAAATTGAGCATTTCTAACCTTCTTGATAAAAGGTTAAGAAAGCTCACTTTTTGAGCATTTCTAACCTTCTGGTTCAGTAAGCTACCCTTTACACATTGGAAACCATTTTTCGCTGAGAATGAATCAAGGAAGAATGCCACTGATGATTGAAGACTATTTTCTTATCGCAAATGACCAAACATAATGAAATAATTTAAAATATTAAAGTATCATTTGAGAAATAATTTAAATATTTTAAATATAACATTTTGGCTGGAGAAAAATGGCATAACTTTCAAATGGTAAGGAGTTAGGTCCTAAAATTTGAAACACACGTCAATGGTAGGGAAATAGATCCACACAATTATTTAAGCCTCATGAAGAAACCTTAAATGAGATATTTTAATCATTTGGGGACAACAAACACCGAAAATTGAAAGTTTAAAATATGACAAAGTTTAAACTGGGTTCAGGTGAAAGTTGGACATGTGATACAAAATGATATTTAGATCTTGACTATGAACTAGTTTCTCCCAATTTGTGGTAATTCTCAAGGTTTTTCCATTTTTTGGATTTTGACTAGTAATGACCTTGGACAACATGCTCATTACCTACGCGTAAACACTCATTAGACCTCTTTCCAACCTTGGGAACAATTTGAAATTCAAATAATAAGTATGCCAAATATGAGGGCAACAAATTCAAAAGGGGATGACATCCGAGATGTTTTGGCAGAAGCGAGATCTCAAAGGACAATATAGTGAAGTGCTAGCTCGAGAGGAGATTTACTGGAGACAAAAGTCGAGAGAGTGCTGGCTACAGGAAGGGGACAAAAATACAAATTTTTTTCACAACTCGGTTAAGGTGAGAAGATCCAGGAACAAAATCACAACCATCTACAATAGTGAGAATGTCTTACTAGACAATTTGGAGGACATAAATAAAGAGGCAGTTCAGTTCTTTCTAGCATTACATTCCAAGGACAATGAAACCAATTTGGAGCACCAACAAAACGGCCTAAGTGTTATCCCGGAGTTGATAACAGATGTGCAAAATTAGGCACTGATGAAACCCATTCAAGCTAAGGAGGTTCGAAATGTGGTTTTTAGTATGGAAGGTGATAAAGCACCAGGGCCAGATGGTTTCCCAGCTTTTTTCTACCAAACCTTCTGAGAGATTGTAGGAAATGAGGTTTGGGTAGTAGTGGAGGAATCATGGAGCAAGGCAAGTGTTGCAAAGGAGCTAAACTGCACACTACTTGCCCTTATCCCCAAGGTGGAGCACCCTACTACTTTCAATGAATTCAAGCCAATTTATTTGTGAAACACCATTTACAAAGTGATAACTAAAGTGATCTCAAATAGAATGAAACCATTGTTGAGTCATATCATCTCAGAAGAACAGAGTGGCTTTGTCCCAAGCAAGTCGATTGTGGAAGGAATAATAATTGCCCATGAGGCCATCCACACAGTTCGTCAATCAAAAGTGGATCGAATGTTGATCAAATTAGATATTAGAAAAGCATATGACATGGTGGATCAAGAATTTCTTCTCTAGGTTTTGTAGAGTTTTGGCTTCTCCAAAGAATGGATTAGCTGGATATGGGCTTGTATAGGGGGGGTGTGGACCTCTATCTTGGTCAATGGTAGCCCGCAAGGCTTCTTTCAAACCACATAGGGGCTTAGACAAGGGGACCTGTTATCGCCTTTCCTATTCATTATATTAGCGAAAGTCTTGGGAAGACTAATTCGATCACAGCAACAATGAGGAAGCTGGAAAGGAATTAAAATTGTAGAAGGAATGGAGCCAGTTACTCATCAACAATTTGCAGATGATACCCTACTGTGTGGACAGTCTTCACTTCAAGAGGCCTGAGTGATTAGAAAGACAATAGTTGTTTTTTGCAGAGCAAGTGGTCAGCAGGTTAACTGGGCCAAATCGGAAGCTATTTTCTTTAATACAGAGGTCGACAGACAACAAGAAATTTCAAATATCCTAGGTGTCAAAAAGGGTCTCCTACATAGAAATTTTTTGGGTACCCCCTTATTTGGTGGGAATAATAGCCCTACCCTATGGAACAAACTCATTGATGCTTGTGCAAATCACCTTGAAGGGTGGAAGAGTAAATGGCTTACTCTATCTGGGTGGATTATGCTTCTTAAAGCGGTCCTCTCCATCCTCCCCATTTTCTCCATGACAGCCCTGAAGATTCTGGAGAAAATGATTAACTGTATAAATAGGGGGATGAGAAAATTTATGTGGAACGGCAAAGAAGCAAATAAAAAAATTCCCTTGGTCCTGTGGGATAAAGTTTGTCAAGCCAAACAGGCAAGGGGAGTAGGACTGAGAAACTGGAAACTCTTAAATGAAGCAATGGGGGCAAAAGTGATTTGGCAAATTTACACCCAGCCGAACCAGAAATGGGTACAAATTTTAAAACATAAGTACCTAGATCAGATGAGCAAGGAACACATATTCACTATCAGCACCTTACCAAAAGGCTCAACCATATGGAGTTTTTTTACTTCTTGCAGACATGTCATTACTGAGCACATCATTTGGGAAATAGGCAATGGGACAGTGGCCAATTTCTAGACAGATTCATGGGAGGGGAGACTAGCTCTTTCAGATAGACAAGACATTGAGAATATTAAACTGGTTACTAGAATCCAATGGGGAGAAAAGGTAGGAGATTTTCTCTTGAAAAGAAGGGTCCAGGGGGTACATATGTGAAAATGGAAAGATGTAGAAATCTTCCATTGCCAGCAAATCAAAAAGATCTATTAAAGACGATCATGCAGGAGTACACACCTATACTGTCCAATAAGGAAGACACTATAAGATGGTGTGGTTCAAAATCGGGGCAGTACTCGGTCAAGATTGGTTATAGCATTCTTGACAAAATGGAAGAAAGAAAGGAATGGCCAATAAAACTTATGTGGAGCTCCCCAATTCTCCCAAAAGTAGGAGCCTTCGCGTGGTTGGCTCTGAAAAAGCACATCTTGACAGGGGAAAGATTGTGCAGACTGGGCTTCTTGGGCCCTTTCAGATGCATAATGTGCAAGAAGGTAGAGGAATCCCTGGATCACCTGCTTCTACAATGTGAGGAAGCGCAGAAGGTATGGAGCTTCCTTTTAGGGAAGCTAGGATGGATGGTCCCTCTTCCTAATACAATCCTTGACCTTTTCTTCAGCTAGAATATACCAAGCTGTAGGTCTATTTTTTCGAGTTTATGGTTAGTGGTGCCATCCCTTGTTGTATGGGAGATTTGGAAGGAGAGAAACAGAAGGATATTCCAAGAAAAAGAAGAATCAATGGAGAGTTTGTTGTTAAGAGTTGAAAGAGCGATAGCTGAATCAGTATTAGTGGCAGCAAGAAACCATAATCTGGCCAAATACCCCTACACTAGTGAGGATGAAGATATTCAAGCTAATTGGCCTCTTGTGAATTGTCAACCCATTAATGGGCCCCTGCGGGTTAATCCCCCTTTAGAAAAAGAGGAGGTTACATGGGAACCGCCAAGCAAGGAATGGATAAAAATAAACTTTGATGGGGCATCTAGGGGAAACCCGGAAACCTCAAGAGTGGGAGTAGTTGTGAGAAATGATAAAGGGGTCATCCTTTTCAAGGGTGCACAACGACTGCAGGATGGAACAAATAATGAAGCAGAGGTACAGGCGGCACTTATGGCAACTGAATTGGCTATAAACATGAAAATCCCAAAGTTGCACCTGGAAGGAGATTCCCAAGTGATCATCAATGCAATTGCTAAGGGCAATACCCCATCTTGGAAATTATCCCATTGGGTGGAGATCATTCGAGAAAAACTCAACCTCTTTGAGGAGTTTTGGGTCTCCCATGTCAAGCGAGGTGCCAATGCAGTGGCAGACCTTCTCTCCAACATTGGATGTGACATGACAAGCCAAGTGGCCAAGTGGTGGAAGGGAGATGGCAGAGTGTGGAAGTGGATTTCATGCAGTCCTAGAAGCATGAAATAATCAATATGCACACAAGGCAGCCCGCAATGACATGTACGCCCTCTCAAAGGCACTCCAGTTAATGAGGTAGTTACCGAGTGCAGAGTGTCTGTTCGAGATGATGGCGAAGGGCAACAAATCTACTGCGAAATCTCATTCCTTTTATATCATTGATTATGCATTTATGACCCATCGCAAACGACGGTGGAGGATTACTACTCTAGTTTGTGAGCGAAGTATTATCAAATAATCTGATTAATGAGAGTTTTTATGTCATTTGCATTGTAGTGTTTGGAGATAACAGTTTTGCGCAGGTTCAATGGAGGCAAATTTTACTCTGAGAACCAAGAAGAAATTGGTTCCTTTTCTGGGGACGGTGTCGGATAAAAGAATGCAAGGACTCTTCAAATACAAAGAAGAGAAACTATGGAGTGCAGCGTGTCTAATGTTGGGGGAGGAGTTGTCACACATTCACTTCCAGTACAAGATGAATATGGAGGTTTACTCCTTGATTATGGCCTGGGCATGCGAATTTGAAATAGAGGTAGACAAAATAAAGTTCACGATGACAAAGTTGATTGACGGGGACTATCTGATCAACCTTGACTCCATTTTGGAGTGGGTTGTCCCTTAGACAAGAATCCACATTCATGAGGGAGATGTTGAGGAGGAGATATTACCCCTTGTTCGAGGGCCAGAAAACCGAATAAAGGAACAATGTCGTGAGCAAGATCACATAGGTTGGGAAGCCATGAAGCTCTGCATCAAGCTAATCAGAATAGATGAAGTTTTGAAAGCCCTCAAGGTGGTGCTGCGTATGGAGGTTGGGAGAGAATTGCGAGACCAATTTGAGGAAGGGCGGGCGGTCCAGTTTTTAGCAAGTCTAGAAGGAGACCTTGATTTCGGGAGTTTGGATTGCATCTCAAAAATGAAGACTGAAGCAACAAAAGGAAAAGCACTGGCAGATATTGCGGATGAGGAGGAGAAGCAAACGAACCAGAGCGATATCGACTGAGCGGCAACGGGTCTATAAATTTGTTTTGCTCTACTTCTACTGCTGGTTTTTTTAAAAAAAGTATATTTTATGGATGACTGTAATATTTTAGTGCAGAGATGCATAGTATTGGTGTCTCATTTCCTTGTTCTTAGCTTTGAATGTTTTCCATAGTAGGTTAGGACTATTAGTTTTTTGGGCCGATGTTTAAATCTAGTAGGGCCTCGGATGATTGTATCTCCTTTTTGGAATCAATATACCACAAAAATTACCGATCAAAAAAAAAAAAAAAATATTAAAGTATAACATTCTATATACGATTTTTAAATATATTTTAGTATTTGTCCTCCATCTCCTATAATAAAATTAGTTTCCAACTTATATATATATATATATCGTCTCCAAATACTAATCTTTTTGAAAGTGATAGGCTATTAATTACGTCGAGAGGCATTCCTACAGTCGTAGTAGGGGGGGAGTGAAGGCATCCGTGTATACACTAAAGAAAATAGAAACCTTGGCCATGCATTGTAACCGCTCCAAGTATGTGTGGACCGTTAAAGAAAATGGTAGATGTAAACGTTCAGGTTGCGATTGCCATTCCTCTCCAATGCATGAACGTTACTGTAAATGTTCAGGTTGCGATTGCCATTCTGCTTCAATGTAACGCAATGTAATGTTACTGCATGCTACCCTTCATGCTATATAATAATCCTCCCGAGAAGAGAGAAAAAAGGTTTTTGATCCTAGCACCAAAACAACAAGCTTTCAGGTAAGCGAATCCAGCCTTGTTATTGTCTTCAACACTGATTGCTACATATTGAGATCTCTGCATATTGATACTAATCAAAGCTTTAATCATTCTTCATTGGTTCATAAGCATTTTTCTAGAGAATAGATAATACTGATTTAAATTTATGAAATGGCTTTGATATCATAGTCATTTTTCTTCAATCGGCTGTCTCAATAGACCATAGACTTATCGCCACCTTTGTCTTCATCAATCGCTGCCCTTGATTGATCTAGAGGACTGGTAATTGCTCTACATCACCGGAAAAGAAATCATCTTCAGTCGCTAAAATACCAGGTTGGGAGTTGTGTATTTTGTTAATTAAAAGCTCTGTAGAAATTGATGGATGCAAGACTCTATAGGACTTCGTTGCCTTATGTTTCCTTTGGATCTCTCTGTATTTCTTTGTGCATTATTCTTGCATTTGTGATTTCCTTTAAGGCATGTGTTCGATGCTTTTGGTTTCGCTATCGAATCCTTGCTCTGCTTATGCTACTCCTTATCAAATTACCGTATTGGTATTCGTTACTTCATGATTTTCTTTCTGTAGCCTTCGTTAGAATCTCTTAGTCTGGACAGATATATAGCAGATATAGCCTTCGTTAGAATCTCTCTGTTTGGACAGATATATATGGATAAAACAATATTGCTATTCAATATATATTGTAGACGTATAAAGATGACCATATTCCTAAATGAATATTTTATGTTCATTTCTCTATTTAATTAAATCTAATTTAATTAAATAATCCGCATTCCTCTATTTAATTAAGTAAATTACTCAATTAAATTCACTATACCTCTTTAATAGAATAAATTATTTTATTCAATTAAATCCCCTATCCACTTTTTAATTAAATTCAAATTTAATTAAAATGGTTATCCTAAATTAAATAAATCTAATTTATTTAATTACAACCAAATTGAATTAAATTCAATTAAAACCTATTTTCCCTCACCCACTTGCAAGATCCTACACCTCCCACTTGCATCCTAACCCTCTTTCTAACCTCTTCTAGATTCTTCTAAACCTAATTAATTAACTCAAACCCATCCATTATCCCTTTTCCCTAAATTTGAGGAAGTCACTTCTCAAATTTAGAGTAAAGTCTTCAAAATACATTAAAGCCTTTATCCATTCAACAAGCTAACTTGTTGAATGCCCCAAAATTTGGAAGGACTCTTACAAAGGTATCCCCAAAGTCTTCATAACCATTAATGGTTAACTCAACCCTCTTACATGGTTAAAAAAATTCCATAAACTCAACCTTCATCTAACCCAAGGGTCTCATCAAGCATTTATTGCTTTGACCATGGTTATCCTTAAACCTTTGCACAAGAGTTTATCCTTTGGGTAAAAGCTTTATCTAATGGATAACCTTAACTTAACCTTAACCCTTAAACCCTAGGGTAACCATGAGGTCTTCTCAAGCATTTAATGCTTCTTACACCTCCTCTCAACCAACCTTATGTTGACAATTGTCACCATTTCATTGGTGCCAATTACAAACATGGATTCCCAACTTTCAAACTTGGCCCTTGATTGCCTCTTTCAATCCTGACCATCCATTGCCCTGTTTTTGCTATAAATAGAGCTCTCATTCCTCCATTTTTCATATCCAAGTCTTTAGCATCACACTTATATTTAAATTCATTCAAGCTTTCATATCTCATTTTATGCTCATCATTTAGCTTCCTTTTTAAACAAGAATTAATCTAAATATGCTAATTTAGAGTATGTTCCTTATCATTTATCTTAAATCATGAACTAATATAGTATGCTAGGATAGTATTGTTTACTAATCTTGTCATCTTATAACTAGTTTATTGCATTTATAGCATCATATATAGCTTAGGATGCATCTCAAATTAAATCAACAAAAGCATCCCGCATTCTTACATTTGCCATCCCTAAACCATTTTGCTCAGTGATCTGAGAGCAAAAACATTGGTTTGAGGGACCATGTAAGATAGAGAACCATGGAACCATCCTTGGGAAGCTGAGCCATACCTCATGACTTCGTAGCTTGCACCAAGAAGTCTTGTGGGTGTGTGAGCAAGGCTCCATAGAGCTCAATTTTTCACATATTGAGTTCTATCTGCCCGCTTTTCCCGCATACATTTTTGGTGACCACCGTGGGGCATTACCCCATATATCAAATCGGTTTTCAAATATAACCACTTTTGCAGGTACGTGGGAAACAAGAATTAGCGCGTGGGAATCATTCCCTAACGCATCTGGTCAACAACCTAGCCCATCCAGTTCACTATTCAGCGCGTTGGGTCCATCATCTGGTGCATTAAGTCTGTTTATTAGCGCATCAGAATACTAAATTTTTCCTGTAGGTCTCAGTGCGGGAGAAAAATAGAGCAGCGCTTTCGGAACACAGACTAGCGCATCCTGAAAACAATGTAGCGCATCACAAATTTCTCTTAGTGCATCACGAATATTTTGTAGCACATACAGTTTGTTCTATAGCGCATCAAAAACAGACAGAAATCAAAAATTTAAAATCTGTAACCAAGAGTAAAAAAGTAGACTTGTTGAAGTCCACCAACCATCTAACATTTTCCACTTGTTTTCTTGCAGGATTCTAACAAATTTGTTGCAGATGGGAACTTAATTTTAAAAATATTAAGATAGTTAGGATTTTCACTAACTTAGTTAAGTTAGTTTAAAATTTTGAACTTCTTTTATTCTTAAAAATGAAGTCACTTGTTTCCTTTGGGCTATAAAAAGAACCACAAATCAGAACATTTATTGCTTTCATAAGAGAAAACCTAGTTTTGGGCTTTAAAAAGAACCATACAAACCTTCCTTTTTTGCAAAAATAGCTATAAAAAGAACCTCACCATCCTTTGGTGTATAAAAGGATTCATTTTCAAATTTTTTTGCAAAGGAAAGAACCTCACCTAAAAATTTTGTTGCAATCAAAGAGGGAAGTTATTTCCCTTTTGTTTACCGATTTTTCTTTTGTTGACCAAATCGAACCTTTTTCTTTGTTGACTCGATTATTTTCGTAGATTAAATAATCACTGATTTGGGGAAAGTAAAATTGACACCATGCTTTTTGGAGCAACATCTCCCAATAGAAGTTAGCAAATCATTTATCTTGAAAAGCTAAAAAGAAAAATTGTTTGCCTTGTCTCGAAAGTGGAAGGAATATGCTCTCCCCTTAACTAGGTGATCAAAAATCCAGACCACTCTTAAAGCTTTCTTTACTTCAAGCAAATAAAAATCCTTTAGCAGGCTTGCCTTCCCGAGGAGTTGGAATCAACTCTTAAAGTCATTTATGGCCGCTATGAAGGGAACGACCTAAGTGGGAAACGACTTTGACGCCAAGTGTTCCAACCCACTATAATCAAAAGTGGAAAGTGACAAAATTCATTTTCAATGGTTGCGCACAGCAATTAGCCTTCCCCCAGTATCCTCGAGATACGTAAAGCCTTTGTTCTAAAAGTTGGGAAGCCTCCTGAGGGAGTTTATCACTGACGGCCAAACAGGAAGCCTGATTACAAACCATAAAAATAGAAACCTTGAACCGAGTCAGTAACCAGACATTTATAACATCATAGTGCAAGGGTGGGGAAGAATCCACCCCCAAGATCACTCACCATATATCTCCCAAGATAACTACTCAATTGTGAAGCGATTCACTTTGAGTTAATTTCTGACAAAAGGCAAAAAAATGGGTGCCCTCTAGGGGGTGACACGGTTGTTTGAGCTGACGGACTATCGAGATTAGGGGGCTATGATGTTATTTATGACCTTTGAATAAAGAGTCTTTCTGAAGTGTATTATTCGTATCCAAACCTATTAAAACATTGGGGATTTGAACACATCCTCGTAGAACATACACTTTTTGTTAGATTAGGCAAAAATGGTTGTCTTTTTTGTGTTGTGCTTGCATTTACTACTTCAGAAAATCATCCTTCAAGACTGAAAAACTCACAATCAAATCCAAAAATTATTAAGAAACCAGCCAAAGGAAAAATCAGGGCAATTGAGCATGTGGGAACAACTTCTTAGCACATAGGGTACTTCTGTTAGCGCATCCAAGCATCAAGTTAGTGCATCTGGTCAAAACAGTAGCGTTTTATCCAAAATTCCAAAACAGTGTTAAACAATTAGCGCAACGGGAAAATAGCCTAGCACGTGGAAGCATCAACTTAGCACGTGGAAGTCGAACTTTAGCGTGTAGGGTTTAACAATTAGCGCATCGCAGACCCATACTAGCGCATAGCTTTTCAAAACAGGTAGAAAACAAAATTTTAACAGTCGAAACTTTAGCGTGTGGCTGGGGGCAGCCTAACGCGTGTGGTCATTCTTTTAGTGCGTGAAGTAGATTTAGTAGTGCATCTTGTCTCTGTTTTAACATGTGACCAAAAACAAAAAGACAGGGGGCAAAACAGTGAGGAATTTTAAAAATTTGGAAAACATCTTCAGAAGCCTCTTTTCATCAGCATCATTTTTCATCAAAGCAGAGTAGCGAAAACAAATCTTTAAAAACCATTTTTTGAGCAAAGTTTGTCTCAAACAAACGTTGTAAAAATCCAAAATTGATTGCACGATAAAACATATCTATCCTATCAAAATCTGGAAACACCATCACATGTATCAAAAGGATCCTTTGTCATCTCACAGATTTCATCTCAAAAACACTTGTTTAAAAACTTCAGGTTGTCAAATCAAGTTTCCATATCGGGAGACTTTTATCCATATCATTTGACACACTTTGTCGTGAAGGGGCATCTGAACCTTCACTTTGATAGAGTAAAATTTGAATTTTCAAAACAAGATCAACTAAATCCAAAACAAATCGAAGGAAACCATTGATCACTTATGCATGACTAATCCCCATATTCTGAGAAGAAAGAATCTTTATCGTAACATCATGTTGAAGAAACAACAACCTAGTTTTTCCAAATTCATTAAGAGAAACAAGTTTTTATACATCAATCGTCAACTCTTCAAATCTCATCGAGTATTCCTTCATCACGTCAAACGTTATATCCAAAACAAATCCAATGAATTTGATAAAGAGCCTTTAAAGACTAGGGCATATTGTCAAAAATCCACTTTTAATCAAATCATAAACTGTGGAGGAAGGATCAATCTGGCATTCTTGCCCGATGAGTGTATCACTTATAAAACACCCCGACCTGAACCATCAACCCCCAAGCAATGTATCGAAGAGGATTTTCTCCCCTTCATCACTGAAAGTTTCTACTAAAATGCCTATTACTCACTCTCAACAAAACCAACAAAGCGAGGCACAAGCAGAGTCTAGTATGAATCGAAGGTTGTCAAATCCTTTTGAAGGTCCACACCTGGAAGATACTAAAATTTCTAAAGAGCTTCTTCAGGAATGTCAGGAAAGCGCTTCATTCCAAAAGCTTGTAGAAAGGCTCATGGAAAATGACAAAGAAAAATATTTGCTCATGGTCACAAGTAAAGGAGTAAAACTCCCTGAAAACCTTGATGCAGATGTGTTTAGAATGCAACCTCAACATTACGAATATCAAGAACGACAATGAGAAAGGGAAGCACGGGACCCTGAACAAGATATCCCTGATCAAAACATGCCATAACAACATACACCAAGACAAAACATCCTGGATCAAAACATATCGGAGCAACATACACCAAGACAATACATTCCCGAGAAAAACATATTGTTCCATACACTGTTTCAACCCAGGATCAATACAAGGGAAGAACCTTTCCCTCAACAAAACAATGCACCTTTGGTTGCCCTTACTCAACAAATGCAAATGTTACAAAGACAAATGCAAGACATGCAACAAGGGACAATAGTGCGGTACTCATTAAATGAAATCTATCCTTATCCTTTTGACAGAAGATTGCACATGATCCCTTTTCCTCCAAACTCAAACGTGCCTAAATTTGACAAGTACGATGGAAAAAGTGATCCCCGTGATCATGTCAGAGAATTTTGTACCATGAGTCTTGAATTTTCTCATGATGACACCTATCTGATGAGGTTATTCCCAAGAAGCTTGGGAGGGCAAACAATGGAATGGTTATCCAAAATTACACTGCCTGTCAGATCGTTTGATGAATTGGTTAACAAGTTCATAACTCAATATTCCTATAACATTCAACATGATATAACCATGCTAGATGTCTGCAACACCAAACAAAAGAACAATGAAACATTCATGATATTCCTTCAACGCTGGCAACATATGGTATCACGATATCCTCAAGATATTCCTGAAAAGGAGAAAATGGAAATCTTCATCAACAACTTGAATGGTGAGATGAGTTACAGGCTCAAACTCCAATGCATACCGTCTTTCGCTAAATTGATTGAAAATGACATTCAAGTAGAGGAAGCATGTGTCAAAAAAGGAACGCTCAAATTCTTCAAAGAAGGAACAAATTCATCATACTACAATAACCAAAACAACAGCAACTTGGACAAGTCTCGATTCTGGACTCGAAACAAAAATGAAGGCAACAATGAATCGCATGATCCAAAATCTAAACAACCAGTGCTCGCATTATCCGAAAATCCTTAGGCTACGAAAAATCCTAAAGGTGCTAATCCAAATGCTAACACATATGCACCAAACACCAATCAAGGTCAACCCAATGCAAACAACACCAATGACACTCAAAACAAAACCACGAATCCAGGACCTAATAACAATTCGCACGATGACACTAAAAATTTCCAAAAACGTGTATTCACACCACTCGGACAATCACTAGAGTCAGCATTCAGAGAGATTCTAGCAAACAAGATTCTCTCTTTGCCTGCAATCAGAAACTATGAACCCCAAATCAAACCACCTTGGTGGAATGATTCACACTATTGTGATTTTCATCATAACAAGGGTCATCGGACGAATGATTGCATGAGATTGAAAACATTGTTCAAGACATGATTGATCGGGGTGACTTAACATTAGATGGTCTCAAAACAAATGGTGACCACGGAGCCTTTAAAAATCCTCTTCCAAACTACAAAGATGGAGCTTCAACCTCAAACGATACACGAGGAGCTCGTATCAACCATATCTACAATAACACCATCAATCACATATCAGCTGAAGACCATCAAGTAAATGTCATCACAATCCGAGACCAGCATGATCATGAATCTGTCAATGTAACACCCCGAACTCAGAAATATGTCTTGAAATGACATATTGCGCCTACAACCACTACACCAAAGATCCAATATGATTTAGTCAGCCAACTATGCAAAACTCTGGCTCAGATATCTATACTAGAATTGCTGAAACTATCACCCAAACACAAAAACATATTGGAACAAGCGCTCTTGGAAACAAATGTACCTCAAGATCTGGATACAGACAGATTTCAAACCATGGTTGTCCATATGACAGGGCCTCATAATCTCACCTTCTCAGAGCATGATAATACTTCCTTGAGTCATCCGCATAACACTCCCCTCCATATTGAATTCATCGTTTATAAACACTGAGTAAAAAGAGTATTGATAGATGGAGGAGCTGGACTTAATATATGTACCTTAAAACTTATCCGTACATTAGGCTTCTCAGAGGAGTCTATTGATCCCCTTAAAAAGATTACCATAAAGTCCTCTGATGATGAGGAAAGGTCATCTAAAGGAACCGTGATGTTACCCATTCAAGTTGGGCCAGTGCAAAAAGATACTATGTGTCAGGTCTTAGATATAGACCTCACCTACAATATTTTATTAGGTCGACCTTGGATACCTGAAATGCAAGCAATGCCTTCTACGTATCACCAGTGTGTCAAATTTCCTTATAACGGACAAGAGGTCTCTATATCAGCTGATCACAATCCATTTCAACATTGTAATGCAATGGGGGCAGCCCAAGACAATTTGGTTCCTCATAATAGGGAAAAACAGAGATCCTCAACATCAGATCTACAAAGGGGAAAGCCCAAATCATTATCTGGAGATTTCAAGCAGAAAATGCAAATCAAAGAACAAGGTATGGGAGAATACTCTTTTGAACCCCTGTGTTTGGCCAAACTACCAACATCACCCAGATCTCATGGATTGCCCACTCCGTCAACACATCAAGTAACTCAGCCCATCACCAAATTTGATGGTACCTTCATCCAACTAGGCACTCTAGCACATGAATCAGAATATAAAGACATTCTTAGTTGGTTATACAAAGATGAGGAAGAAGATAACAAAGCAGCTGCTCTGGACATAGTTCTGCCAACACACCTATATGCAAAGGGCTACTTAATCATGTAGCAAATGGGATATGACGGTAAAGGACCTATTGGAAAACGCAAAGAAGGAGTCACTGAGCCCATAGATCTTCCTTCACAACCTAGTAGAGACAAAACAGGATTGGGTTGTAAACTCACCTTCCTATTAAGAAAGACACCACGCATAACTCCAAAACCTCAATGGAAAGAAAAGAAGAAGTACAAAGAAGAATCCTGGCAAGAAGCACTATTTGAGTCAGCAGAAACAATCCGCAAGGCACGTGAACGTCAAGAACATAAGCTACATCAAGAAAAGCTTCTAAGCCACAAGAAGGCCATATCTGTAGCAGTAGCTCATATTCAAACGCCAATCTCTCAAGAACTGATAATATCATCTACTGATACCATTATTCCTCCCCAAGGAGGCACAGTCTATGAACAAATACAGAAAGTAGAGGCAGGATCTGACACCGAATCAACAAAAACTATCAAACTGGTATCCATCATCAAAGATCTATTTTCACCCTACAACATACCTGTTTACAACACTGATAGAATCTAGGATGATGCCTTAGAGACTGATTCCAATGAATATGAATGGGGTAGCTGCTCAAATGCTACTGCAGATATCACTGATAATACTCGTACCATATCCCTTTCTCAAGAAGAACATAACGCAAAAGATAGACCTCTTGAATTTGGACTGCAGAATATCTATGACATCAAGGAAAGTGAATAGAAACATTATGAACAAGTCTATACGAAAGATGATACTATCAAAGACCTCAATGAAATCCTTGGCTTCTTTACCAAAACCAATCACGATGAAACCTCTGTCTTGACACTTACAGTAGCAGAACTTGATCCACCGAATGATTCCTTACCGCTTGTCTTTCCTGACCTCATTGACTGGGACGAACCTGAAATAAATGATATACTAATTTTCCTAGACGATGAATCTATTATCCATTACCTATGTATTGTTAACCCGAAAACAGGCTCTATCGACAAACAAAGTAATGATGTTTGCAAAACAGGGAGTGCCAAGTCTCCCAGTCACAAAAATGAACCAAATAAAAGATCTGATGCTGAAAACCAGTCAATGGCAGCTCTAGATCACAAAAAAGTAAAAATAAAGGACGCATCTGAGGGTGAAAACATTTTTAAGGCACCTAAAGATGGGAGACTTGACACTCTTCCAGAACACTTTCATGAGTGATCACCCATATTGATTGAGCCCACTCAATCAATGAACATTGGTATCACAGAAGCAGTCAAAAACATACACCTAGCAGAATCTCTGACAGAGGAGGAAAGATCGACATTTATCATCTTTTTTAAAGAAAAGCAAATTAACTTTGTTTGGTCATATGCCAATATGCTTGGAGTTGATCCACACTTAATCATGCATCACTTATCCATCTCTCCAAGAGTTAAGCCAATCAAACAAAAACTACGAAATATGAATCCACAAGTGGCACTCATGGTCAAAGCTGAACTAAAGAAACTATTAGATGTTGGATTCATCCGACCCATCGACTATGTAGAATGGATCTCCAACATAGTGCTAGTATCAAAACCAAACGACAGTATCAGAATCTGCACTGATTTCAGAGATGTTAACAACACCTGTCCAAAAGATGACTTTCCTTTACCCAGCATCGACATAATTGTAGACCTCACAGCGGGCCATGCAATGCTCTCACTAATGGATGGTTTCTCAGGCTATAATCAGATAAAAATAGCCCCAGAAGATCAAGATAAAACAACGTTCACCTGTCCTTGGGGAACGTACTGTTGGAATGTTATGCCTTTTGGCTTAAAGAATGCAGGGGCTACTTATCAAAGAGCAATGACAACAATCTTTCGTGACATGATGCACACATTCATGGAAGACTACATGGACGATTTGCTAGCTAAATCATTCACTAGATCAGAACATCTCGACATCCTAACAAAAATCTTTGATCAAATGAAGAAATTCCAAGTTCGGATCAACCCTAAGAAGTGTGTCTTCAGGGTTACATCAGGAAAGTTACTGGGCTACATTGTCTCAACTAAAGGTATTGAAGTAGATCCAGCAAGCCATTATGGAAATGCCACCACCAAAGAATATCAGTCAACTCAGATCTCTACAAGGGCGACTTCAATCAATCAGGGGATTCATCGCTCAGCTAGCTGATAAAAGTTTACCATTCAATCATTTGCTCCATAAGAATGTACCTTTCAGATGGGAGACCAAGTGTGTAGAATCTTTTTATCAAATCAAACAGTATCTGATGAACCCACCAGTTCTAGTACCACCAGTTGCAGGAAAGCCCCTTATTCTATACATTTCAACAATAGAAATATCAATGGGGGCACTGTTAGCACAAGAAGATCAACAAGGAAAGGAACGAGCCATCTACTACATCAGCAGGACATTAAATGGCTATGAACTCAACTACACATTCATTGAGAAGGCTTGTCTAACAGTAGTCTTCGCATCTCAAAAGTTCCGACACTATATGCTAGCACACATAATTAAGCTAGTAGCAAAAATTGATCCTCTCAAATATCTACTCAGTAAGGCAGCTCTTACTGGCAGATTGGCTAAATGGGTCATGATTCCTAGTGAATTTGACATCCAATATACAGAACAAAGAGCCATCAAAGGACAAGCAATTGCAGATCAACTAGCTGAAGTACTACTACCAGGAAAACAAACTATGGAGATTGAATTTCCGGACAGGGACGTTCTTGCTATTTCTACCATGCAATGGACCCTATACTTTGATGGATCCTACACCCAACATGGTTTAGGTGTTGGCATTCTCTTCATCACTCTTGAAGGACACACTATACCAAGATCATATAGGCTTATGTTCCCATGCACAAATAATGTGGCTGAATATGAGGCATTGGTTATAGGCATCAAAATGGTCATAGAATGGAGAATCATAGAGTTAATGGTATATGGAGATTCGCAACTAGTCGTCAATCAAATCAACAATGACTATCAAACAAAGGATGACAAGCTACTACCCTACAAACGAATGGTAGATGACTTCAAACAGTATTTTGTACACATCACCTTCGAACAAATACCAAGGTTGAACAACAAAGCAGCCGATGCCATGGCTACTATCGCTTCATTACTGCAAATTCTAGAGCAACAGAGTCGTTATGAGTTCCTGGTAGAGCAACTGTTCTTCCCAGCCTATGACCACTCTGAATCCCATGTTGTCTATGCTTTAACCAGTTCGGATTCTCCTTTATATGGACCAAATTATGATTATTTAAAGAACAACATCATACCCATTGACTTATCTCGGAACCAAAAATGTAATTTTATCCGACAAGCCATCCGTTATACCCTTACTGCTGATACTTTGTACCGTCGAGGTCTAGATGGTACTCTTCTTCGTTGCCTTGATCGTAATGATTTTGATTCCACTTTACACGAGCTTCACGAAGGTATTTGTGGAACACATTCAAGTGGGACTACTCTTGCTAAAAAGCTTCTAAGGATGGGATACTACTGGCCTACAATGGAGAAAGATTCTTACCACTTTGCCAAGAAGTGTCCTAAATGCCAGATCCATGGCAATCTGATACATGCACCAGCATAGGAACTGCAGCCATTTACAACATCCTAGCCCTTTTGTCAGTGGGGACTAGACTTGGTCGGTAGAATTCATCCTTCATCTTCAAATGGACACAAGTTCATTATAACTGCAATAGAATACTTTACCAAGTGGATAGAAGCAGTCCCAATGACCACAGTATCTGGAATGCAAATTACGTCTTTTATCCTAAACTATCCTATTTGCAGATATGGTATTCCAAGTTCCATCATCACCGATAATGGACGACCATTCAAAAACTAAGATGTCCGAGAACTATGTGAACAATACAAAATACAACATCGGCTCTCTACACCATACTACCCCCAAGGAAACAGTCAAGCAAAAGCATCCAACAAAACAATACTGAAAATTCTCAAGAAAATAGTAAATGATGCAGGCAAAGACTGGCATATACAACTCAATCCAGCACTTTGGGCATATAGAACCAGCATCCATACACCTACAAGAGAAACACCTTTCTTGTTGGTCTATGGATCAGAAGCTATTTTACCACTGGAGGTAGAAATTTTGTCTCTCAGAGTCTCTCTAAAAGGCTTAATCCCAGATGAAGAGTATCGGGTTAACCAACTACAAGAACTGGAACTATTAGATGAAAGACGTCAACATGCTTACACTCATCTCAAAACACATCAGCAATGCATGTGTAGAAGCTACAATCACAAGGTCATCCCTCGCAATTTCAAAGTTGGTGACCTAGTCCTCAAGAAAATCCAAGAAATCAACAAGATCGAGAAAAGAAAGGGAAGTTTGAACCTAATTGGTTGGGTCCCTATGTCATCATATCAGTCTATGGATCAGGTGCTTATTAGCTTACAACTTTGGAGGGAGATGTGTTCGATGAACCAACCAACAACATTCATCTGAAGAAATACTACACTTGAGTAGTCTAATGCACGAAAAAAGCAAAAACAAGCAAAAAAAATCAAAAAAATCAAGAAAAAGCAAATAAAAAGGTACAATAAAAGCAACTGGTGAAAACCTGGTAACAGGCGCTATTGTGAAAGAACAGCTCCTTCATCTATATCTATAAACTTGCAGTAAAGTACTATCGGCCATCGCCCGACACTTAGCAAATATCCATTTAGGACATACTTAGCATAGTCACTATCCTAGTCTATCCATATATCCTCTTACCACATTCCACCATGGCTTGGTAATCACTGAACGTATCCACATCAAGAGCCACACTCAACTAGGGGCAATAAATCATCAACACTTGCAACACGTTCAAGACATCAAAACTATTTGCCAAACTCAGAAACATCACATCCAACAACCAAAAACTTCACTCCATCGCAGAGAAAAACATTGGATCGCAAAAACAAAGAATCACAAAAATACCAAAGATGGATGATTTTCTGAAGTACTAAATGTTGCATTATCGCATAAAGTCTTGACTATTTTTGCATTTGAACTTTTTAAATTATTGGATTCTCTCCATTTTCTCACTAAATGCTTCAAAGCTAGAGATCATAGGGAAACTCCAATATTTTCTTAGTCTTATGTCTGTGAGGTGATCATTTGTACTATGTAAATACTTGTCTCAAGATGTGATACATTGAATATCACTAAAGACATTATTCCACTTTACGCATACAAATGGTTTAATTTTGTCTGTTTATACGAATCCAAACTCTAGTTGTCCTGGTTCAATTATACCTTGATGCTTGTGCTATCTTGCAAAATCAAAACTCATGTAAATTTTTCTCAGGTCATTATGGTTCAATTATACCATTATGCTTGTATAAAATTTCAACATATCCCAAACAAGTCAATGTTCAATGATGATACCTATATCGAAAGCAAAATAACATATGGTTATATCGGATGACAAATACAGAATGATGCTCAAAAACAATTAGTTGCATATCATTTTAAAATAGTTGCATGTCATTTTAAAATAGTTGCATATCATTTTAAAATAAGTTGTTCTCATTTTAAAAGTAGTTGCATATCATTTTGCATATCAAATCATACATCTCATTTTCAAAATAAATCTCACATCATTATCATTATCATACATCTCATTTTCAAGATACATCTCATAGCATATCAAAACATACATCATACATTTACATCATGCATCATATCATCTATCTAAGAATTGCATCATCATAAAGAAAAGAAAGAGCATATAGAACATGCATCCATATAACACATCACATGATCAAAGAAAATGGTGCCATCTATATATAATATCAAAAAATGATCCAAATATATAAAATTTGTCATGTTTGTGCCCAGTACAAGCAAAACAATGATCTAAAAATACAATAGAGACATCGTCTCTCAAGTAGGACTATCTCCTGAGGGGGATGGTCTTGCAGCTGATATCCCAGCTCTTAGATCTCCAGAAGGATCCTGGCTCGAGGGCCCCATCATGCCTCTGCTCTTTGACTGTGTCCCAGTCTCTCGAGCTCGACTCAATCTCGCCTGCATAAAGCTCTGTACTCTACACTCCCTGGGCACGGCATCCTCATAATGGCGTCTATAATACTTTGCCTCCCTCACTCTCAAGGACAACTCCCTCATAATATCTCTCATCGGGCCCCCTACTGCCGCTCTATGAATGCTAGCTGCTAGCTCCTCTGCCCGACCACGCCGTTGTATCTTTGTGTCTCACTCTAGTGTCAGTTGAGTAATCTGACGCTGTTGCGCCAATAGCTATGCCTGCAGCTGCTGAACTATCAACTGCAGGGTCCTAATCTGCACATCCTCCACATGCGTCGGGACTCAGACCTATAGGGGCACCTGAGAAGGGGTACCTCCTATCCCTATGCCTGTCCTAGGTGTTGGTGGAGGTAACTCATCAGTCCTCCTCCTCTGTGTCGGCTGCCTCCACTCATCTGTCCCTCCCACCGCTACCATCACCTCTCCCACTCTCCCCTCCTCCCCTGCTCCAATCACTAGCCCTCCTCTCCCCCTATCCATCATAGCTCGCCGAACTGCTCTCTCCACTCGACCTCCCCCATCCCTACCCTTGTCTCCTCTCCTCCCTCGATATCCTCTCCCTCGTCGTTCGCCTCTGCCTCCATCATCTCCATCATCTCCATCTCCCCCAACATCCTCCTCATCATCATCAAAGGCCGACCGCATCTCCTCAGGATATGATATCTTGGCAACAGAACAAGCTGCAAACAAATCTGCAAACTCATGGGTCATCCGTGCGTCTAAAATCTCGGGAGCATAGTCCCATATCTGCCCCGCTAAGCTAGAGAACTCCTCTACGGATGCTCCACTGTCAATAGTGGGACCCCAATCAGGTACATCCTATCTCCGATGTGCATACAAGCAGATCCCCTGTGGTATACCTTGCTGCCGACCATATTGCCTCAGCACCCTGCCCACCGAAAATCTCTCTATCACAAAGGGCGTCTGCCCTATCAAAAATCGACTCATAAACACATAGGGCATCTCTAGCCCATCCTCTGCCTAGACCTCACAATCTATATATGGTCGCCAGACAACCGTATCTATATCATCCAAGACCCTCCTCCAATGCTCCAGTTTGCCCAACTTATGCTGGACAACTAGACCCTTGTAACCATAAGCATATGCCCACCCAGCAGGCCTGTCTCTGTCTACCAGTGGTCTCGCTGCTGGAATGTGCTCCCAGCACTATACCTGTAAAAGTGTCATGCCAGCTGACAAACTACCATAATCCAGATACACAACCTCATGCAGGTCCCTGTACAAGTGGGCTAACATGGCTGATCCCCAAGCAAACCTACGGCCCTAGGTCACCATCTCCTCAAGAACCAATCCCTAACCCACAGAGAATCCCTTTGACTTGCGATTAGGACAAAGGAATCCACTGATAAACCTTGCTAGTACTGACGGGAGGGGGGCATAATCTAAATCCAGGAAGTCCTGCCATGGGATCTCATACTCGCATACCATCTCATCATGAAAAATACGCCGCATCGCCTCGGTACCACCCTCCTCCGTCTGCTCATATGGCAATAAAGCACCTACTACGGGAATCCGTAAAATCCTATAACAGTCCTCTGGAGTGACTGTCATCTCACCCGTAGAAAAGTGAAAGGTGTTCGTATCACTGTGCCACCTCTCAGCAAGCGCTATCAGTAGACCCCGGTTCACAGTGAACCAGGGCATGTCTAGCAAAGATGATAAACTGCATCTCTCGATCACATCTAAGTCAGCTTGTGTCAACTGTGGTATCAATGCCCAAGGTCTGGGAAACCACTCTCGCGACTGCACCACTCTCAATCGCTCCTGTCAAAACACAAAACGAGTCCAATATCAGTGTCCACATCAAAACAAAGATATCAAAATCAAAACCACATCAAAAGCATGAAACAATTTGCTCATCTAATCAAGTTCAACATCATATCATATCAACTTGTAACACAACTCAAGTTTTCAAAAACCATATCAAAACTTGTAAAACAACTCAAGTCTCCACATCACATAAACTTGTAAAACAAATCAAGTTTCCCACCCATATCAGCTTGTAAAACAACTCAAGTTTCCAACCCATATCAGCTTGTAACACAAATTAGGCTCCACACATTGAACTTGAAACAGTGCAAAAACAAATCATGGTTCGATCAAAACAACACATTCATATCTACATCAATAACTTGAAACAAATCACAAATTAAATCAAGTTATATCAACACTCATATTGGACACATTTTCAAAAACATGATCAAAGACACAGCAAATGGCAAAAATCCACCTCCCTAGGCAAAACTGACCTTTTCCTATGTAATTTTTCACCTTCAAAAAATTACTAACTCTTGCAAAACTCGACCCATGCACTAAAAAAACTTGTTTGTGTGCTAAAATACACCCATGCGCTACCCTATTTTCTCTACGCGCTCTTATGTCTACCCTATGTGCTAGACTAGCTCTATGCGCTATTCTTTTTCCTCCATGCGCCACCCAGCCTACCCTAAGTGCTAAAACCGACTTATGTGCTAACCTATCCCATGTTGGCACTACCTATTTGACCCTATGCGCTAGGTCTAACCTACGCGCTAAATCCCCCTACCCATGCGACCTCCTGGGAACCCTATGTGCTAGGTCTAACCTATGCGCTACCCTTTTAACCTGACGTGCTACCCTATGTTCATCATGTGCTAACCTGAGACCATGTGCTAGCTTAAAACATTCATGTGCTACCCTATTCATTTTCGGATGCTACCCTAAAATGCTACCCTATGACTACCTAATTTATCGTATGCGCTAATCTAAGACCCCTACGCGCTAAAACGTTAAAATCGAATTTCAAAAATCAAAGACGGACCAAAAACATTCAAATTCAAAATCAAAAAAGGGTCAAAAGCGTTGACTTTTTGGTGGTCCATATGTGGCAGGTCTCTGATGCCTCCGAATGCGCTCAAATCGATGCGTGGAATAAGGAATAGGCATTTTGTCTTCTCTCCAAAAGTCTCTTTCTCCAAAGTCAACAAGCACAAATGAAACATATCAAAGCACTTTTTGCCTTTTATAGGAGAAAAATGAAATTAGGCTTAGGGCAATGAGCATGTAATTTGCTCGCGGTCTCCCTCATACCCTAAAACACGTCAATTATCGGGAGATGAATCAATTTCAACATTTCACCTAGCCAAAATTTTGCGCCGCAAACGCGATTATCAAATCAAATCAAATTTTTCAAAATTTTGATTCATCTCCCAAGGGGGCATTATCACCATTGTTTATCGAATCTGGAGCATCACACATCAAATCTGGGGCACAACAGGAAAATTCATAAAAATGACATTGATCATAAAATCGCAACGACACATCATTTTCTTTGAAATAACATGTGCACACATGTCACTTCAAAGAGGGGCAAAATGTAGACGTATAAAAATGACCATATTCCTAAATGAATATTTTATGTTCGTTTCTCTATTTAATTAAATAATCCACATTCCTCTATTTAATTAAGTAAATTGCTTAATTAAATTCACTATACCTCTTTAATAGAATAAATCATTTTATTCAATTAAATCCTCTATCCACTTTTTAATTAAATTCAAATTTAATTAAAATGGTTATCCTAAATTAAATAAATCTAATTTATTTAATTACAACCAAATTGAATTAAATTCAATTAAAACCTATTTTCCCTCACCCACTTGCAAGATCCTACACCTCCCACTTGCATCCTAACCCTCTTTCTAACCTCTTCTAGATTCTTCTAAACCTAATTAATTAACCCAAACCCATCCATTATCCCTTTTCCCTAAATTTGAGGAGGTCACTTCTCAAATTTGGAGCAAAGTCTTCAAAATACATTAAAGCCTTTATCCATTCAACAAGCTAACTTGTTGAATGCCCCCAAATTTGGAAGGACTCTTACAAAGTTATCCCCAAAGTCCTCATAACCATTAATAGTTAACTCAACCCTTTTACATGGTTAAAAAATTTCCATAAACTCAACCTCCATCTAACCCAAGGGTCTCATCAAGCATTTATTGCTTTGACCATGGTTATCCTTAAACCTTTGCACAAGAGTTTATGCTTTGGGTAAAAGCTTTATCCAATGGATAACCTTAACCCTTAAACCCTAGGGTAACCATGAGGTCTTCTCAAGCATTTAATGCTTCTTACACCTCCTCTCAACCAACCTTATGTTGACAATTGTCACCATTTCATTGGTGCCAATTACAAACATGGATTCCCAACTTTCAAACTTGGCCCTTGATTGCCTCTTTCAATCCTGACCATCCATTGCCCTATTTTTGCTATAAATAGAGCTCTCATTCCTCCATTTTTCATATCCAAGTCTTTAGCATCACACTTATATTTAAATTCATTCAAGCTTTCATATCTCATTTTATGCTCATCATTTAGCTTCTCTTTTAAACAAGAATTAATCTAAATATGCTAATTTAGAGCATGTTCCTTATCATTTAGCTTAAATCATGAACTAATATAGTATGCTAGGATGGTATTGTTTACTAATCTTGTCATCTTATAACTAGTTTATTGCATTTATAGCATCATACATAGCTTAGGATGCATCTCATATTAAATCAACAAAAGCATCCCTCATTCTTGCATTTGCCATCCCTAAACCATTTTGCTTAGTGATCTGAGAGCAAAAACATTGGTTTGAGGGACCGTGTAAGATAGAGAACCATGGAACCATCCTTGGGAAGCTGAGCCATACCTCATGACTCTATAGCTTGCACCAAGAAGTCCTGTGGGTGTGTGAGCAAGGCTCCATAGAGCTCAGTTTTTCACATATTGAGTTCTATCGGCCCGCTTTTCCTGCATACATATATAATATTATAAAATTTATCGACTATCAAAATATAATTGAGATTAAATTCAAAGAAGTTCAAATATAATCTTGTGTAAGATTGTTCTCAAGAAATCAAAATGTTTTTGTTTTCTAATATTCACAAAACCAAAAGAATTTCATGTTCTAGATTCTAGATCCAAGAGTTTATGTCCTTGAATAGAGCATCTTTCATAATAAATGTTGCTACTACAATTTGTCAATCTTCAAAAATTAGGAATTTATTTTGAGTACCAAAATATATGTCGAAATTCAGAGTTTGGAAGTTTAAATATAACCCTTGTGTAATATTTCCCTATAAAAATCATACTATTTTTATTCTCCAATATCCACAAAACTAAAGGAGTTTCATCCTTTGATCTGTATAGTCCAAGAGTCTTTGTCCTTCAAGTAACAAAATATTGCTACTAAAATTTTTTGAATCTTTAGAAATATGAAACTTTTTGTGACTACCAAAATATATGTTGAAATTCAAATAAAAGTTTGAGGTCCAAATATAAATTTTTTGTAAGATTGTACTCAAGAAATCAAAGTATTTTTATTCTGTAACATCCACAAAACCAAAGGAATTTCATTTTTCCTTGAATAGAGCATCTCTCATAATGAAATATTGCTACCATAATATATTTATACTTCTCCATTGTCTTAAACCGCATTTGGCATACCAATATTCATACAGTTAAATGATATTGTTTTAAAAAATTAAAAATAATTTCGAAAAATATAGAAAATTTCGATTTAAATCTAGATTTTAGTTTTAAAAAATTAATTTTTTTTTTTAAAATTATTTTAGAATTTGTAGTGATTTGCATGCAAAAAGGGAAATAGAATAGAAATCTTATTTATATATCTGCAATTTTTTTAGAAATATTCTATTTATATCTAGATTTTATTTTTAAATTTATTGTAAAACTAATTGTTGATTCAATTTAAAAAATTAAAAAAAATAATTGAGTTTAATTTTAGAAATTGAATTGATTTACATGCAAAAAGAAAAAAATAGAATAGAAATGTTGCTTATATATCTAGATTAATTTCTATTTTTTAAAATTTTCTTTCTAAAATTAAGATTTAGTTTAATTTTAGATTTTGCAATGATTTGCATGTAAAAAGATGAAATAAAATAGATATTTTGCTAATGTATTTAGAAAATATAGAAAATTTCCATTTAAATCCAGACTTTTGTTTTAAAAAATTAAAAAATAAATTTTCAATTATTTTAGAATTTGTAGTGATTTGCATGCAAAGAGGAAAATAGAATAGAAATCTTATTTATATATCTACAATTTTTTTAGAAATATTCTATTTATATCTAGATTTTATTTTTAAATTTAGTGTAAAACTAATTGTTGATTCAATTTTTTTAAAAAAATAATAATAATTGAGTTTAATTTTAGAAATTGAATTGATTTACATGCAAAAGGAAAAAATAGAATAGAAAATGTTGCTTATATATCTAGATTAATTTCTATTTTTTAAAAATTTCACAAGTAAAAGTATACTATTTTAAATTAGTTGATCTATGCTAATACCTACACAAGTTTAACTTCAGTTCAAAAATGTATAATAATATATTTTATATGAATAAATATAATAAAAAATAGAAATATCAAATTAGTATTTGATAATATTCATTTACTATTATTATTTAGTGTAAAAGTATTACTTTATTTTACTTTAAAGTTATTTATAACAAATATAGATTATAATATAAATACCATAATATGTTCTCTAACTGTTTTTAAAACATTAGGATCCTTAAATTAATGGTTTCATTTCTTTAGAAGTTAGTAAAAGGGAGCATTGATAATATTTACTTAGAATAGTCATGTATTATTATTAACTAACTTAGAGAGTATATGGATTTATAACAATCTATACTTAGAAGAGTCATGTATTACTAACTTAGAGAGTATATGGATTTATATTATGAACCACTTTAATCAATGTAAGATTGTCATATTATGCATCTTAAAATATGAAATCATATATGAGAAGAAAAAAAGAAAGCATATATGAGAAGCACATCAAAGATTTACAATACTTTTACATCAAGTATTTTTAGTTATTATGAGGAGAACATCAAAGATTTGCAAGCCTATTGCAATGACCTTGAATCTATTTATTAACTAAATCCTAATACTTATTGTAAAGCTAACTCTAACTATAATTCAAATCCTAACCCCAATTTTTTCTTTAAACTTGACCCTAATCCTAACCATAATTCTATCTATAACCATAACCTAAATCTATTTCTATATGATATTGTAACCCTAATCATAAAATTGAATCTACCTATAATTCAAACCCTAACCTTAATCCTATTTTTATCTTTAACTCTAACCCTTACCCCCATGGTCTTAACCCTAACACTAAAAGTTAACCATGAACCTAATCTTAACCCTTATCCTAACGTAAATTCTAACCATAAACATAATCATAAATTTAGTAACCTTAAACATAATACTAACCCTAACCCTAACCATTATGCTAATATTAACCCTAAACCATTATCTTACTCATAACCCTAACCTTGATGTAAACCCCCAACACTAAGCCCTAACCCTAAACTTGATTGCTAACCCTAAACCTAACCCTAACCCTAACCCTTATCCTAATGTAAACCCTAACCCTAACCCTAAACATAATACTAAATCTAACCATAACCATGATGTATATCCTAATGCTAACCATAACCATAACCATAACCCTAAACCTAAGGTCCTAACCATAATGTTTATCCTAACCATTATCCTAATCCTAACCTTAAGTCATTATCGTAATCATAACCCCAACCCTTACCCTAACTCTAACCATGGTGTAAAACCTAACTTGAACCATAACCATGATGCAAACTCTAAATCTAAACATAATCCTAACCATAACCCTAAATAATCCTAACCCTAACCCTAAATATTCCTAAACCTAAACCATTATCTTACTCATGACCCTAACCATGACGTAAACGCTAACCTGGTCATGACATAAACCTCAACCCTAGCCATAATATTAACCATAACACTAAACTCTAACCCTAAAATCTAACGCTTGTTGAAATGTGGCAACTGATCAGCAAAGTACTATACACTCAGCACGTATCCTTGCCAGGGTCCAGGGTTCAAGGGCGACATCCCCCGAGAAAAGTGAGGGTTCGGGGGCGGGAGCCCTCGAGAATTTTTTTTGGATGAAAACCGACATTGTAATAAAACCCTAAAAATGCCGACTTTGTTTTTGTTCTAAAAACGCATGTTATAAGCGGCTGGGATGCTTAAGGCATTATAAGGTTGATGTGCTATTTTTTGCTGGATAATAAGAAAGATTGGACGACTGTGTATGGTGTACGTAACCCATTCTGGGTGAACCACATTAAATTTCTGTGTTATCTGTGTCCTATTTTATTTCTTTATCTTTTGTATTTAAATCTGCATATAATTGTTAGTTCATAATTGCTTCGGATCTGCTTGAAACCCTAATAATTGGTATCAGAGCGAGGTATTCTGTAAATTGGCAGGACTCTCAGATTTGAGTGGGAGCAATGGAGGATTCCAAATTTAAGGTCGAAAAGTTTAACGACCAGAATTATTAGTTATGGAAAATGCAGATGGAGGATTACCTGTATCAAAAGGATTTGTGGCGACCATTGAAAGGAAAGGCAAAGAAAGTGACCACAATGTCAAATGAAGAGTGGGACATTTTAGATAGAAAGGCACTGGGATCCATTTGATTGTGCCTTGCACCATCTGTAGCATTCAATATAATAGAAGCAAAAACGACTGTAGATTTGATGGCAACATTGGCTAAGTTGTATGAGAAACCCTCGGCTTCGAATAAGGTATTTCTTATGAAGCATTTGTTTAATTTGAAAATGAGTGAGGGAGGATCTATAGCAGAGCACTTAAATGAATTTAATACAATTACCAGTCAATTGTCTTCGGTAAAAATTACCTTTGCAGAAGAGGTTAGGGCTCTCTTGATTTTATGTTCTTTGTCAAAAAGCTGGAATAGCTTGGTTATGGCTGTAAGTAACTTTGTCTCTGGAAAAAATACTTTGGTATTTGATGATATTGTTGGTGTTATCCTAAGCGAGGAAATGCGAAGGAAAAGCACAGGTGAGACTCCAACATCATCAAGTAGTGTTTTGAATGTGGAGAACAGAGGAAGATCAAAGGAAAGAGGAAAAGGCCCTTGGAATGAGAAGTCACGAGGGAAGTCAAAGAAAGGACACTCTCAATCTAGAGGAAAAAAGGATTGCTGATACTGCGGAAAGCCTGGTCATCTAAAGAAAGACTATTGGTCTCAGAAAAACAAAGAAGGAGACAAAAATGAAAATGACAGTAAGGAAGCTAATATTGCAAGTAATACTTTACAAAATGCTTTAATCTTATGTTTGGATAATGTTAATGATTCCTAGGTAATAGATTCTGGGGCTTCATTTCATGCTACACCCCATAGAAAATATTTTCTAGATTATGTTCAAGGTGATTTTGGACAGGTATATTTGGGTGATGATGAGCCCTGTCAAGTTGTTGGAAAAGGAAAGATAAAGATCAAGTTGCAGAATGGAAATGACTGGTTTCTGCAGGAGGTAAGACATGTTCCTAACTTAAGAAGAAATTTAATTTCTACAGGACAACTAGGTAGTGAAGGTTGCATAGTTACCTTCTCAGACAATATTTGGAAGGTTAGTAAAGGATCATTAGTAGTAGCTAAAGGTGCAAAGGTAGGCACATTATATCTGTGTACTGGTAACACTTACTCTACCTTGGCTGCTATAGATAAAGTTACTGCAGGGACAACAACAATAGATGTTGCAAGAACAGATTCGATAATGTGGCACCATAGGCTTGGGCACATGAGTGAGAAAGGGATGAAAATCCTTCACTCCAAAAATCTATTGCCAGGACTAAAGAAGATTGATTTAGAGTTCTGTGAAAATTGTGTTTATGGCAAACATAAAAGAGTCAGATTTCTCAAGGTTGGGAAAGAGAAGAAGAGTGAGAAGTTAGAGCTTGTGCATTCAGATGTATGGGGACCGACTCAGGTATCATCTCTTGGTGGCTCTTGTTATTATGTTATTTTTATTGATGACTCAACTAGAAAAACATGGGTATATTTCCTAAAACAAAAATAAGATGTTTTTGAAACTTTTAAGAAATGGAAAGCTTTGGTTGAGAATGAGACAGGGAAAAAATTGAAGTGTCTCAGATTGGATAATGGAGGTGAGTATTGCAGAAAAGAATTTGAAGATTACTGCTCCTTAAATGGGATTAGAAAGCAGAAGACAGTTCCAAGAACTCCACAGGAAAATGGTGTGTCAGAGAGAATGAATAGGACTATCATGGAATGCACGAGGAGCATGAGATTGCATGTTGGATTGCCCTTACATTTTTGGGCAGATGTTGTACATACTGCTATCTATTTGATAAATAGAGGACCTTCAACCCCTTTGGATGGTGGTATTCCAGAGGAGGCATGGACTGGTAAAAAGGTAAATTATTCTTTTCTGAAAACCTTTGGTTGTGAAGCTTTTGCCCATGTTGATAAAGAAAACAGAACCAAGCTTGACGCTAAATCTCAGAAATGTACCTTCATTGGATATGGGATAGATGAATATGGCTATCGGTTATGGGATTTTGAAAATAAGAAAATAACTAGAAATAGAGATGTTATATTCAATGAGAAGGTTATGTATAAAGAACAGATGCAGGAAAAGAAGCATGAACAGGACAAGCAAGAATATGTGGTGTTGGATGAGATTCCTGAAAATGAAATGCCATAGGTACATGATGCTCAGCAACAACAGAATGTCCCACAAACTCCTGCAAGTGTTAGACGTTCTACGAGGTCAAGTAGACCCCTTGAAAGATTTTCTCCTTCTTTGTATTCTATATTATTAACTGATTCTGGTGAACCAGAAGAATATGAAGAAGCAATGCAAGTGGATGCCAAACAACAATGGGAGCTAGGCATGAAAGAGGAGATGGACTCCTTGATGAAAAATAAGACTTGGGACTTAGTCCCTTTACCTGCAGAAAAAAGAGCCTTGCCTAACAAATGGGTTTATCGGCTGAAGGAGGAGGAAGGAGGTCAGAAAAGATATAAGGCCAGACTTGTGGTAAAAGGTTTTGCATAGAAAAAGGGTATATATTATGATGAAATATTTTCTCCAGTTGTAAAAATGACTTCAATTAGAACTGTACTTAGTCTTGTGGCTGCAGATGATTTACATCTTGAACAATTAGATGTGAAACCAGCTTTTCTCCATGGAGATTTGGAGGAGGAAATTTACATGTTGCAACCACAGGGATATGAGGTCAAAGGTAAGAAGAACTTGGTGTGCAGGTTGAAGAAAAGTTTGTATGGCCTAAAGCAAGCACCTCGACAACGGTATTTAAAATTTGATAGTTTCATGGCTAAACATGGTTATCATAGATGTCATTCTAATCATTGTGTATATTTTAAGAGATTGGATAATGGCAGTTATATTATCCTGTTGCTTTATGTTGATGACATGCTTGTTGTTGGTTCTAACATGGAACACATAAATGATCTTAAACAGAAATTAGCCAGGTCATTTGCTATGAAGGATTTGGGTGTAGCTAAGAAAATTCTGGGTATGAGGATTACAAGAGACAGAAAAAATAGAACCTTGAATTTATCCCAAAGTGAATATATAAAGAAGGTGTTGAAAAGATTTAACATGCAGGATGCAAAAGCAATTAGTACACCTTTGGCTAGTCATTTCAAATTGACTAAGGAGATGTGCCCAAAGGAATAGGAAGAAGAAAAGAAAATGTCTAACATCCTGTATTCATCAGCTGTTGGCAGTCTGATGTATGCAATGGTATGCACAAGGCCAGATATTACACATGCAGTGGGAGTTGTGAGAAGGTTTATGAGTAATCCGGGTATGGAACATTGGAATGTTGTGAAATGGATCCTTCGATATTTTAAAGGAACCACTACGAAGGCATTATGTTTTAAAGGATCTCATGCTGCTCTAAGTGGATTTGTTGACTCTGATCTGGCAGGTGATATTGATTCACGGAGGAGCACTACAGGGTATGTTTTTACTATAGGGGGAACTACAGTCAGTTGGATTTCTAGGCTGCAAAAGGTTTTTGCACTTTCAACCACTGAAGCTGAGTATGTTGTTGCTACAGAAGCCAACAAGGAGATGATTTGGTTACAATGTTTTCTGGAGGAATTGGGTCAGACACGAGAGGATCACCCATTGTATACTGATAGTCAGAGTGCCATTCATCTTGTGAAGAACTATGCTTTTCATTCAAGGATAAAGCACATTCAACTCAGGTTCCACTTCATCTGGACTGTTTTGGAGGAGGGTCAGTTACGGCTTGAGAAGATTCACACTAGTGAGAATCCTGCCGATATGTTCACGAAGGCAGTTCCACAGGAAAAGCTGATTTCTTCATCAGTTTCTGTTGGTCTTCTTGATTGATAATTGTGGAATTTATACCAGTTGAGTCCTAGTGTTTTATCCAGCGGATGTTGCATGTACAGTGGTGTCATGTAGTATTAGTCTCTAAGTGGGAGATTGTTCGATGTGGAGCTTGATCAGTTTCCAAGTGGGAGATTGTTGAAATGTGGTGACTGATCAACAAAGTACTATACACTCAGCATGTATCCTTGCCGGGGTCTGGGGTTCAGGGGTGGCAGCCCTCGAGAAAAGTGGGGGTTCGAGGGCGGGAGCCCTCGAGAAATTTTTTTGGGGTATTTTCTTGATAAAAACTGACATTGTAATAAAATCTAAAAAGGCCAACTTTGTTTTTGTCCTAAAAACGCATGTTATAAGCAGCTAGGATGCTTAAGGCATTGTAAGGTTGATGTACTATTTTTTGCTGGATAATAAGAAAGATTGGACAACTGTGTATGGTGGATGTAACCCATTCTGGGTGAACCACGTTAAATCTCTGTGTTATTTGTGTCCTGTTTTATTTCTTTATGTTTTGTATTTAAATCTGCATATAATTTTTAGTTCATATTTGCTTCAGATCTGCTTGAAACCCTAACAACGCTAACCCTAACCCTAACCCTTACCCTAACCAACATCATAAACCCTAACCCCAAACATTATACTAACCATAAACCTCACCATGATGTATATCCTAATGCTAACATTAACCATAACCCAAACCATATTTTTAACCCTAACCATTATCCTAATTTTAACCCTAAACCATTATCTTACTCATAACCCTAACCATGATGTAAACTCTAACTCGACCATGATGTAAAGCCTGCCCCTTACCCTCATGGTCCTAACCATAACACAAAAAGATAACCATGACCCTAATCTTAACCCTTATCCTAATGTAAATCCTAACCATAAACATAATCATAAATCCTAACCTTAAACATAATACTAACCCTAACCCTAACCCTAACCATAATGTATATCCTAATGCTAACCATAACCCTAACCATTATGCTAATCGTAACCCTAAACCAAATTATCTTACTCATAATTCTAAATTTGATATAAACTCTAAACATAATTGTAACACTAATAATAAACCCCAACCCTAACACTAAACCCTAAACATAAGGCTAACCCTAAATTTGATATAAACTCTAAGCATAATTGTAACACTAACAATAAACACTAACCCTAGCCATAAGATTAACCTTAACACTAAAGCCTATCCCTAACCCTAACCCTAACCCTAACCCTAAAACTGATATAAACTCTAAACATAATTGTAACACTAACAATAAACCCTAACCATAAACTTAACACTAACACTAAACCCTAAATTTGATATAAACTCTACACATAATTGTAACACTAATAATAAAACATAATCCTAACCATAAAATTATCCCTAACACTAAACACTAACGATAACCCTAACCCTAACCCTAATTGTAATCCTTAACCATAACCCTAACCACAATCCTAAACCTAAACGAAACCCTAACCTTGAAGCTAACCCTAACCATGATATAACCCTGGCCATTATCATAACTTTAACCTTGAAACCTAATCCTAATCATAACCCTTAACCCTAACCCTAACCATGATGTAAACCCTAACCCTAGCGGTAATCCTAGCCATAATTGTAACCCTAAGCATAACCATAAACTTAACCCTAACTCCAACCTCAACCATGATATAAACCATAACCCTAACCATAATTCTAAACCTTAACCCTAACCTCACCATAACCATAACCATAAACCCTAACCCTAACCCTAACAATAATCCTAACCATAACCCTAACTCTAACCATAGCTCGAAACCTATCCCTAATCCTAAGAATAAATCCTATATATAATCCTTATCCTAATCTTAAACCCTAACCTAAACCCTAACCTTAATCTTATAATTCTAACCTTGACCCTAACCCTATCCTAACCCAAACCCTAATCCTAACCCAAACCCTAACTCTTATAGCTATCATCACATACTATCTTTGATTGCAATCTTAACCCTAACCCTAACCCTAACCCTAATCTTAATTATAATTCTAACCCTAACCCTAATCCTAATTTTATTTGTAATTAATAATTATAATCTTTAACCTTAACCCTAATTATAATCACTAAGTTTAATTACAATCCTAACTCTTACCCCAACCCTAACCCTAATCCTAAGTATAATACTAACCCTCATTATAATTATAACTCTAACTCTCATTATAATTATATCTCTAATGCAAAACCTAATATGAAGCATAAACCTAACTATGATATTAGCCTTAATCCTAACCCTAATCTTCAACTAAAGCCCATCATAATTTTTATTCTATCATGATCATAATCTTATCTATTACCATAGCCCCACCCCTAACCATAATCCTAACCCTAACTCTAACCAAGATTTAAACCCCGGCCCTCATATTATACACTTAATAACTATAAAACGATATTACAATTTCAAAATAAGAATATAATAGTATTATACTTATCATATAACACTATTAATATAATATTACCAATAAAACTATAAAAAAATATTATAACTAAAAATAATTTAAAATAATAATATAATAGATTTAAAATATTTCAAATTTATATTATGAATATTATTTTCAATAAATTATAAAATAATATCATAATAATCAAAACAATATAAATTAATAATAACAGTATTTTATATTATTATTACACAAACAAATAGAAAATAATAATAATTGCAATAATATTACATATTATTGCAACAAACATTAATAATATAATATTATATAGTTCTATTTTGATTTTTGTATTGATTTCCATGTTGCGTTGTGACTGCTACTAGCTTACATATATTTGATTAATCAAATATATATATAATACGCCAAGAGATATCCTTCTCGAGGCACTTGAACTCTAATAGGCGCCTTGAGAAGGATATCTCTCGGCGTACTATATATATATTTGATTAAAATCAAATATATGTAAGCTAGTTGTACCATCTCCTATATCAACACTTTTTTCACATCTCCTATACCAACACTTTGTCCACATCTCCTATAGGGGAGAGGACTCAGTAGTTGTGCATCCTAACTTCGCGCTTCTGAAAATCCTACATGGAAATTTTAAGTCACTCTCATTGTTTCACAACAACTTCTTGGCAACAACTTATTTGGCAAGTCTCCTGCTTATAACTAAGGTTTTAGGGCCATATCATCAAATATGATGCCACGTCAGCATGCTTTTTGCCAAGGTGTCCAAAACAGCCCAAAAAAAAAGTGAGACCAATAGGCATGTAAAAGGTGTCCCAATATTTGTGCAGCTGGTGCGGCATCACATGATTGGTTTCTTTTTATAACAAATATTATATTTCATTCAATTATTGGTATTCATCTCAGCAATAACAACTTTAAAGTCACAACTATTGGTGCAATGTTGTACAAAAATTGAACATTAAATCAACAAATATGAGATTATTAAAACAACTTCTATCACAAGAATTAGAATGCGCTCAACTACTGAATCCTTTCTCCTACAACACTTTGTCTACACCTCGTAACGATAATAGAATCCAATGGTGCATGGGTTCTTACATATTCTATGATTTTTTTTGTTATCTTTGACACGTGTACAACACCCTTGTTTACGAGAATCTTACTAAATGCTCAAGGTATTGGTGCTCCCTGCATTATTTATTTAACATAAACGGATTAACCAAACAGTGACGTTAAGCCTTAATTTGCATTCCACGTTGAACAAGGATACTGTAATGATTTATTATTCGCTATCATTTATATCTCACATATTCTTATAAACGATATTCTCCCTTGAAAAATAAAAGGTATTGTTTTGCAAAGATTTTAAGGCATTATGAACATTCTAACTATCGATACAATATTATTTTGAGGATTTATTATTGGCACAATATTTTTTAAGCTCGAGACTCTGCATTATTTAATTTATGCATTTTAATTTTACATTGATGGGCTTTCTATTCCCATTATTATGGATGAGTAGAAGAGCATGATATATATTGACTGGCAGCCCTCGAGAAAATGGTGTTATAAATCTTAAGGGGGAAATTTGGAAAGTTCTTATATGATATAACTCGACGATCATTTTTTTTCTCCAATATTGTATAAATCTTTACTTTTGGAACTTTACAAGTGAATTTCTGCTGAAACACCCAAGTGCCATTAGAATTGCCCTGTGCAACCACATAAGGACTCTCTTTTTTGTTCCATTTAAGTTTTTTGTTGAAATTTATTGGATTTACTGCCACAAACAAATGATGTTCATCGAGATAAAATTAAGGTTACTATTTACAGTTATCTATATATTTTACCAAAGGTATAGGCTTCTCACAGTTGGCACTCCCAATTATTTGTTGCTAGAAAATAACATTTTTCTGGTAAATAATTGCCATTGAAAAGATCACAGGAAGGCATCGACCACTGAAAATCATTTGACTGTCGATTTCCTTGCTCTTACCAGTTCAAGCTAAAAGATCATATGTGCATTGACAATGAAAGAGCCTATGTAAAAAGATATAGATCAAGGAAAGAGCCTAAATACAAAATGTGTATTATATCCATATGCATTTGTATTATGACGTTTTTCCAAAATAAATTCAATTAAATAAAAAATAATATGAATATACAAATTTTATCGTTATAATTTTTCTTTTATTTTTAATATTTTACTTCTACAACACTCTTACAACATCTTTATTTATAAGAATTGTTCAAAATATTGATGCCAATTAATCAATTGTTTTGCACCAATGAAAAGTGATTATTATTTTTATTTTCAAAATAAAATTGATTATTATAAAGTTGAGATTTATATTTTTAAATTTTATATATTGTAGAAATTATTTATCTACACTATGATTGATATAATGTAAGGACCTCCATATTATTAAAATTATAAACTACACAATTTACACATAATTAATCATTCACAAATACAACTTGCTTAATATAAACTAAATAAATACAAGAAGTTATAATTTGACACAATGTTTAAATTCATGTGCCAAAAGATTGGCAAAACATAAGTTTTTTTTTGTTTTTTTGTTTTTGTTTTTTTTTTTTTTTTTTTTTTTTTTTTTTTTTTTTTTTTTTTAACAAAAGACCATAAGTTTGATTTACAATGAATATATAAAGCATAGTCGATACTCATCCTGGCAAGGTTCCTAGCATCTATCTCTTATGAACACACCATGGGCGAGAACATTGCTAGAACACTTTACCGCTCAACTGGAAATCATTTATGTTTCCTTAGAGTTCTTCATGACACAAAGAGCCTCTAACCCTACACGAGGACACCTAGCAACTCAAAACTAGTAGGGGATGGAATCCAATGCAACTTAGAGTATCTACAATCTAAGATACTATTGTAATGACACTAAGATATGGAAGAGAGAGAAAATGCAATGATTCAATTAGCAAGCATATACTAAGAGATCACTAGAAACTTTGGCCAAAGATCTTTTAGGGCAGACTACCAGCAGATGAGCTAAAGCAGAGACTTAAACCTCTCTAAAAACTCACCCTTCTCTTTTACTCCATACTCAATACACGTTTGTGCTCACACATTGAAGATACACAATGAAATACACAATCGTACTTATAGAAGCTCACAGACACACACATGAGCATACAAATAGTATACAAGAGCACATTAGTGCAATACAATTTGACGATCTAGTCTTATCCACACTTTTGCAGAAAAATAAAATCACGCATGACAACCAATTCAAAATCATATGGTAAAAAAAGAAAACTATTCACAATTTTTCCCCAGACCCATGTGATGATTGAATATAAAAGCTTGCAAAAGCATGTATAAGCATGTCTAAGCATTAGTGTAACTAAATAACTTGAGTCCATGCTAAGTTCAAACCAATTTATTCTTGTCTCCTCTCTACAATATAATTAACAATTAGTTCACAAGTCAATGCATTAATGTTAAATTGATTAGCTCCTCTTTACAACATGAAGAATTCTTTTGATATTAATAAATCACCCTAGGCTATGCATAATAATAAACAACTTCAAGCTAATTTGGCATTATGGTTTAAGCACAATATTCTCCTTTTTCTTCTTGATTGTTAATATCAACTTGATTTTCAATCCAAGCCTATTATTTCAAAAGTAAATTACATATGTAAATATCAAGACTATAAATAGAGGGCAATTTATAGCCATTATCAATAAAGAAACAAAATTTGGCAAATAAACTTATTTTTCCATCTTATCATTATTTATGAAGATTTTAAAGATATAACTTAGATATTCCTTAATATGGATCAAATTCTTCCTACACTTTTGTAAGAAAACTTGTCATGTACATGACCTAACTCACATGCACTTAAGCTTACCAGCTATACTTATCAAACATCATTTCTTATGCTTATCATAATATACTATCTCACACTCTAAAGCATATGTTACTTATTCAAGACATGCTAACTAGATATTGGTTCCTTAGACCAACTCCCTATCTCAACCCTACTTAATAGATTGATTACTGTAGGTTATCTAGATATACGATTTATTCAACTTTGTAAAAATAATAGTCTTCTTTATTTCAAAGGAAATCAAGAAGGTTTTAATAATCACAATTATCTTTCTAAACTTAATCAAGCATCTATAAGATTATACAAGATTTAAGACACGTAAACTTAGAATGCTTCAATCTATGTATGTCTACTTGTTTTCTCAACAAGGTTCAAGTATCCTTATAAACAAATCAAGATTTCAATAAAGAACGTATATGATGTCAACTTCATACTAAATACACCCAAAACCTTAGTCATTAAGGATCATCAAAAGCTATTATTGTTTAATGTCCACGGGTCTACAAATAAGAAGATAAGATGATCGACAATTATTACAATGCTTATTTCCTTATCATTTATGAATCATAAGCCCCATCCTAATAACAAGGATTATTTATTTATTTAAGTAAGAAGAAGAATGCTCTATCACTTCCCCTCAAAATATAACCTAACCCCAATACTTGATAGCTAAAATTTCAAGAACTTTAATATTTATAACAATATTACATGAGATATAAACACAGAAGATTTGTGTTAAACCAATTCTACATTATATATATATATAGCTGTGGGTTTCGCGTTCCATTCCAAGGCCCAGATTTGTTCGATGTACCTGGCTTATAGGTGACTTGGTACATCCCCTGGGTCTCTAAAGTTTACTATATATTCTATAACCTATTTCATGATCACAAAAAGTAATCTGAAATATTGAAATATTGATGCAAAAAGAAACAGACAATCAAATCTACATTATGTTTACGGTTAAACAACACAGCACCCACATCAAATTACTGTTCTGGCCTAATCAATTCTAAAGATTGCAGAATATGCACAAGATTGATTTGGTATTAAAAGCTTTACAAACTTTCAAGCAAATGCATTGACAGGCATGTAATCAAATTCTTTGTCCGTGTCCCCTGCGGTGATTTCAGCGAATGGATATGTTGAAAGTTTGTAGAAAAGATCCTTCAAGTATGTTCTGTTTTCTACACTGCGTCTAGATTCATCTTCTAGTTTATTGTAATTGTTCTCAGAGATGTGAACCGTTTCCATCTTTTTATCGCGGACAATGTCGTTGTGGAGGTTACAGGTAATGCTAAATGAAACGATCTAAAAATACAGGTCTGATTCTGTTTAATATGAACAGGTATAAGATAACCAGACTTGTCTTAGCCAAAGCGAGCACTTATGATTGAAATTTATGTCACCGAAAGCATCAGAAGAGTCGAGGAATCCAAATTAGAGAGGATGAGAAAGCATTCGAAGTGCAATGTAGAGGCCTACAGTTGCAGGCAAAGCCAACAGGTCAAGTATAATCTAAAGATTCCCGGAATAGACGTTGAAGGTGTAATTCTGATTGAGTCAAAGAACTTAAGCCTGCCAATTAATAAGGAAGACCACCTCATGGGCCTCTTGGAAAACTTAGATCGACGACAAGACTTACATAAATTTGTTAGCAACAGACAAAACCATTATCATGGCGTACCTGAACCCGTTGACACTTCTTTTGTTTTTTCCTATCACTTCTTTCCTTCAATTTCGATCTTGAATCTATTGGCAATGGGACATTGTCCTTTTAAGATGTTTTACCGAAGGCTCCTCTGTATCTCCATGATTGATCGAATCCATGTGGTCTAAAGCCATTACTATCGCCTGCGTATTCTGTATTCCCTCCTTTCATATAAAAACCAAAACTGTTTTTTCTTTTTCATACCAAGTCTTTTTTTTTTTTTTCCTCCCCAGGAAGTCATTTAGATGTAATGAAGGAAAACATATTCCTTCCTTTCATTGAAGAAAAGTAATTTTTTTTCCGCCCACTCTCTTCCCCCCACCCCAACGAAAATTAAAACTCCCCCTAAACTCTCTCCTAGTCATTTCCATTAGAAAGGGGATTGTGGCGATGTTATAAAAATGCATCTCCTCTTCCATTGGTAGTCTCTCTCCTCCTCTTTACTTTTAACTCTTACTTCTATTATTAAGCATGACAGCGATATTTTTTAAAAATTATTTTTCTATTTTCATATTTTATTCAAAATAAGTTTCTAGCGGTTGAAAGGTAAAGACACCATTCTTAGAATATGTTTTCATGCGATTGTTTAACTTATTTTTAAACAAAACATTTAACTTTGTATAAATAATATTAATAATAATTTGTGCACTTAAAATTTGAAAAAAATAAATAAAAATAAAATCTATAAAAAAGAGAGAAAGCAAATTGTGGAATCAGCAATCACTTGCATTCACCACTTAGATAAACTTTCAATTACAGATTCAATGTACAAAATGGAGAGTGGGTTGAATGAGTAGTTAACTTTATGCTTATGCTCATTCTCCCTATTTATTTTAAAATAAAAGATAAATAAGTTAATAATTAATTATTTAATAATATATTTTTTTAAAGTTGTGACAAGGAGGAATTTCTATGAATGATAGTTTTTTAGAGTTTTCTTTGGCATTCTTTATATTTAAAAAGGAAAAGACTATTTTAAATAGTTTTGTTTTTTTTTGTTTTGTTTTTTTTTTAAATAGAGTGATTTTTCTATATAGATATATAAATTTTAATATTATTTATTTATCAAAATATAAGTATAAAATCAATTAGCGATTTTATAGGGATTTGATTTACAATATTAAATTTAGATTAAATGAAAGATTAAACTATTTCACTACAAAAAATAAACCCAGTTATTGCATTTATTTTTATAATTATTATTATTTTTACATATTTTTTTTAAGTCATTCTGTTTTTAGCACTTTTTGAAAATTATAATTTTCTTTTTAATCATTTTAATATATACAAAATAATTTAATAAGTTATAATCATAAATATAACTAGCAATTGCACCTTAGTGTACAATGGGTATGCTGAAAGAGGTGTGTAAGGTGAATTAGGAAAAATAGTGGTCTATTTTTTAGCATAAAGTTGGGTAATACACGAGGTCATAATGTTGTTTGTGCAACAAAGTTCTCATTAGAAAAGTGATAGCTTCAAATTAACTATGCATCCACTTACAACAATCCAATCATAATTGAAAAAAAACCTTTAAATTGAGAACAAAATCAAGTTACACTACCAACAAAATATGGTGAGAGCGAGAGAGAGGTTGAGATAGTGCTAGAAGGAGGGAGAGATAGAGGGGGGAAGAGCGAGAGAGATAGATGGGTAAAGAGATAAAGATAGAGATAGAGAAGAAGAAGATAGAGATATAAATAGAGTTAGAGACAGAGATGGAGAATTAGGAGAGGAACATGGAGAGGAATATGGAGAGGAGGAGAGAGATATGGAGAGATAAAAGAGAGGGGGGAGAGGAATAGATAAAGATCGAAAAGAAAAATAAAAAGATGGAAAGGGAGAGATAAAAAGATAGAGATAGTAAGTGATATATAAAGAGAGGGAGAGATATAGTGGTAGAGAGAGATAGCGATAACTAGATAGAGTTAGAGGGATAGATGAAAGAAGCGATAGGGAGAGATAGATATATAGAGGAAAAGAGATATAGATAAATAGAGGCCTAGAGAGAGAGAGAGAGAGATGGATAAAAGGAGACATGTTGAGATTTATAGGGGAGAGAGAAAGATATAGTTAGAGATGAAGATAGACTGAGAGAAGAAGAGGGAAAATAGATAGAGAGATAGAGAGAGGTAGAGGGAGATAGAAAGATAGGGGGATATAGAGTTAGAGAGAAATCTATAAAGGAAGAGGGAGAGATACATATAAATATATGGTGAGATAGAGTGAGAAATAGATATCTAAGGATAAATAGAGAGAGGGGAAGAGGGAGAGAGATAAAGAGATTGACAAACAAAGAGATCTAGGGATAGATAAATAGAGATGGAAAGAGGGTGAGAGAAATAGGGGGAGATAGAGGGAGAGATGCACATATATTTGAAGAGAAATAGAGAGATGTAGAGATATACAAGAAGAGAAAGAGAGAGATGGATAGAGATAAAGAGATAGATAGGGGGTAGGGTTTGAATGATGCAGGGAGAGATGGGGACAAATAGAGAGGAGGGGAAGATAGAGAGAGGGAGATCTAGGGGAGAGAGAGGGGGGGGGGGGAGGGGGAATATATATATATATATATATATATATATATATATATATGAGAGAGAGAGAGAGAGAGATCGTACAAGAAAAATAGAGTGAATAAGAGAGAGATGGAGATAATGATATATAAGTTCAGAGGGGGATATAGATGTATAGAAATAGAGATAGAGGGGGAAAGAGTGAGAGAGAAAGAAGGTGACAAAGACAAGTAATAGACAAAAAGGTGTAGACCTTAGAAAGAGGGAGAGTGATATGGAGGGGGGAATATAGAGAGATAAAACTGATAGAGGTAGGAAGGGAGAAATAGGGAGTATGTGTATACACATTAGAAAGAGTAGAAGTGGAGAGACATAAAATAGGGAGTGATGGGGGAGAGAGGAAGAGAGGGAGAGATGAGATAGAAAGATGGAGAGAGGGATGTATCTAGGGATGGAAAGATATGGAGACAGGGATAGAAAGGAGAGAAAGAATATATATAACTTATAAAATATAAAGGTGGTGAGAGAGAGGAATAGATGGAAGGAGATGGAAATGCGGAGAGGGAGACATGGAGATAGAAAGAGGGCAACAATGAGAGAGGGGGGGGATAGAAAGATAAAGATATAGGAACTTACATGTGAAGAGGTACAGAGGGATATAGAGAGAGAGTAAGAGAGATGAGGAAGAGGAGTGTATAAGATCTAGAAAGAAATAGAGGTAGAGATATAGGAGATAACAAGGGAGAGGGAGAAATAGGGAGTATGTATTTGTGTGAGTGAGAGAGATATAGAGATAGAGATAAGGACAAAGAAATATGGAATGTGTGCGAGTGAAAGAGATATAGAAATATATATAGAGGGATAAAAATATAAAAAATAAATATAGTGAGGGAGAGAGGGAGAAAGAGGACAAAGAAGTAGAGATATACAAAAAGAGGGAGCGAGAGGGAGATAGATATAGTGGGAATGATAGAGGGGGCAAAGAGAGAGATAGAAGGAGAGGAAAGAGATATAGATAGCTTAGCAGGAGATATAGATGGAGATAATAATCAAATGACATGTTACCCTTAGTATAACTCTTCAAGGACACAACTATCTATAAACCATTGGTATGAAAGTACTTATCAATAGTTAGTTGCTCTCTCTTGCTCTCTTGTTCTAAACGTTTAATTTAGGTTTTAAGTTGGAATTTACTTTAAATTATATAAATTAAAATAAATTTCAAATATTGGGTGAATTTACTTTTTTGGTTTAATGTGAATATGGCTCTGCAATTCTTCGGACAACTCAATCACCAAGATAGGGGTTTCGATAGGCACGATGTAGGTTTTCCTTCAACAACCAGTAGGGCTCCCCCTTCGCAGAACAAACCATGGCAAATGGTAAAAAGCAGGCGAGTCGTTAGAGCCGAAAGAAGAAGGGAGGCTAGGGCTTCGATGGACTTGTCTAATGTTTGGGTGATTCCCATTACATCACGAATCCTAGGCTGTGCTACAAAGGCAAATCGCATCCCCTTGGGAACTAGGGTTGTTGCCTTTGGCCCGTGTCAACCCCTTCAAAGGCCTTTGCACAATTCACAACCACATTTAAATCATGCAGAGGGTTTCATAAAACCTACCGGTGTTGGAGGAGTGGCCCTGCCAAAACGATGCCACAAATTAAGGAATATCAAGCCTACTCCGGTGGTTAGGAGTTCTCTGAATCATGTGAACAATTATGCCCCTAAGGCAAGAAGTAGTCAGTATTCCCTAAAGTCGGTAACACCCAACCTGGAATGTATTAAAATCTCTACTCCCAGTGTCGCCTTGAAGTTGAGGAATTATTACGAGGAGCATGGGCTTTTTGCAAAATGGCATGGCAATGACCAACCCCTTGCAGAGATTGCTAATTGGTGGAAAGATACATTCAAAGGCCAGGTAAGTATCACTGCCCTAGCTAACAATTTTTTGTATATCGAATGCTATAAGAAATCGCTGAAAACTAAGCTTTTGTATGAGGAGTATGTTTTTGACAATGGAGTAAATTTTAAATTCATTGGCTGGCATTCTGAATTCGATGCAAACAAGTTTGAATTCAAATCAACCTCTAAATGGATTGAAATTCACAATGTTCCCGTTGAGTTAATGCATGCCAAAATCCTCATAGAAATCGGGGATAAATTGGGCAAATTCATTGTCGTAGAAGCAAATTGGTTGGAAAAATACGATATCAAAATTTTAATAGAAGTAGATAATAGCATGAACAATTTAAAAAATATATCCCTAGATACAGTAGATGGAAATTATATCTTATCTCCAGTATGGTATCATGGTCCGGTCTCTGAGAATTTATCCTTTTATAAAAGGGTTAACCCTAGCACACAAAAACCCCAAGCCCCAAAACCGGATAGGCATAAAGAGTCATTCAATAGAATTGATATCCAATTTAACAATGATATTGGCAGCTTCATCATTAATGTTAACCTCCAGGAGGTAAATAACCATGCAACCCCCCCGGATCTACGCGCCGGAAATAATCCAAACAGGACAGATCATAATTATGAGTCCCTTGAGTGTAGGCATGAGGATCAGATTCAGAAGGAATTAAGCAACGTCATTGATAACTTAATGAGAAAACTAGTAGAAGAATTTGTAGAGGAGGTCTACAACGATGCTCAAGCAGACATTGCAACCAATATCACCAATCTCATTAGATTATGAACAGACTCCCCCAGAGCCCAGACATTGGGTAATAACTCAACCCAGGCTACACCTGAGGAGAACACCGTAGACTCTCCCACTATGGAGGATTCTTCTCCTGTTGTGGAAGGGTTGAATGAAGATAAAGAGAGAGAATTCATAATCAAAGAATTGATCAATATGCAGGAAGGGGAAAATAATATGGTATTGAACAACAACCAAAGCAATGTGGATAACAAAGGCATCCTTCATATGGAAGGCAATAAATCGACTCCAGACTGTGGCAAATCCACTGCCAACAAGAGAGGACGGCAGTCTTTTTTAGACAAGATGAAAATGGATGGGGAAGTGGAGGGGCAGACCAAAATCACAACTTTGTTGGGTCCGGGAAAGTCCCCCTCCACTCCCCGTAAAGGAATAAACATACTGACATGGAATGTTAGGGGCCTAAGGGCCCTAACAAACAACGCTTAATCAAGCGCAATATAATGAAATATGTTATGGATCTAGTAATGTTGCAAGAAAAAAAATTGGGAAAGGCTGACATGATCGACTTTAGTAAAAAATTCACCCAGTGGCAGGTGGAGATGGTGGATTCTACAGGGGCTTCGGGTGGGCTGGGAATAATGTGGAAAAAGAATTCAATCACATTCACATGCTATGCCAAAATGTAGAATTGGTTGGCTGACAAAGTAAGATCCCTTATCCTAAACCTTGAGTTTATCATCTTGAATGTCTATGGTCCAATCCCAACAAACAAGAAAAGACTAGTTTGGAAAGAAATAGAGCACTTCCTAATAAATCAGGAAGCACAACACATCATCATAGGAGGTGATTTTAACACCATTCTACATCAAAAAGACAAAAGTTGTGGGATAAGGTCCTTTAGACAACCACAAAGAGACTTTGCTAACTAGATAAGTGACAACCACCTTCTAGAAATTAGGACTGAGATGGGGTTCCACACATGAAATAATAGAAGAAAGGGATTTTGCAACATTGCTGAAACTCTAGACAGATTTTTCTTCAAAGGAGACTTGACTGAATTTAAATTTAAGTTAAAGGCCACTGTATTGCCATGGTCAAGTTCTGACCAGTACTCGATACTATTAGAGTTAATGGGGGAAGCAAAGACAATTGGGCATCCATTCAAGTTCAAAATGATGTGGTTCAAACATGAGGAATTTCCCCCTAATATCCAGAAATGGTGGAATGAAGGAGTCTTTGTTGGATCTAAAATGTATCGTCTTGTCTCAAAGCTGAAAGAGATAAACATAAACTACTAGACTGGAACAAAAAAAACTTCAAAAACATCTTCGAGGAAAAGACAAGAGTTGAAAAGGAACTGGAAATAGTGAATAACGATGTTATTTAACATGAGATGACCCAAACAACATATGAGGCAGAGAAAAGGCTTCTATGTGAGTATGAGGATATTTTAGCCAAGGAAGAGATATTTTGGAAATAAAAATCTAGAGAAACTTGGCTAGAGGATGGAGACAGAAACACAATTTTTTTCCACAACAGTGTCAAACTGAAAAGGGCAATAAACAGAATCACTCAGATCGCCAACAACAACGGCCAGACCATTACGGAACAAAATCTAATTGTGGAGGATGCAACCCAATATTTTAAAAATATCCTCAATAACTAGGAGCATTTTGATCTCTTTAACAATAGGGCCTTATTTAAAAACATACCTAAACTAATAACAAATGACGATAATCATGTGTTGAATTCGAAAATCATCCATGAAGAAGCTAAAACTACCCTATCTCAATTCCAAAGGGATAAGGCCCTTGGGTTGGATGGATTCCTTGCCAGTTTTTATCAGAAATATTGGCACATTTTAGGAGAAGAGGTTACCGATGCCCTAGAATCTGCCCGAAATGCAGGGAAATTCTTGAAAGAAATTAATAACACTTTCCTAGCCTTACTCCCGAAGAAGGAGAACCCCTCAAAATGGGAAGAGTTCAGGCCCATCTCTTTGTGCAACATGACTTGTAAACTATTATCAAAGGTCATGGCCAATAGGTTGAAAAAACTATTGCTAGCCATTATCTCAGAAGAGCAAACTGGTTTTGTACCCAATAGATCAATTTTAGATGGGATAGTCATAGTCCAGGAAACTATTCACTCCATTCAAGCCCAAGGCCAGCCAAATATGATGATAAAACTAGATATTAAGAAGGCATATGACAAAGTGGATTGGTATTTCCTCTATAGTTGCATGAGAGCCTTTGGCTTTAACAAACAATGGGTAAATTGGATCCACTTTTGCATCTCAAACCCAAGGTTCTCAATCCTATTGAATGGAAATTTGGAAGGGTTTTTTGAAGCAAGTAGGGGCCTAAGGCAGGGAGACCCACTCTCCCCATTTTTATTTATTATTATGTCTGAAGCCCTAGGAAGATGCTTTGATGCATCACAGAGAGCTGGAAGGCTAGTTGGTATCCAAATTACAGGAGGTGTCGACCCATGCACACACCAACAGTTCGTAGATGACACAATGATTCTGGGAAAAGGGAAGTTGAATGAAGCCAAGGAAATCAAGAGAATCTTGCACTCGTATGGGCTAGCATCCAGGGAAAAGGTCAATGGGGAAAAATCTAAAATATTCTTTTTTAACATGACAGAATAGGAGGAATCTAGAATTTCAAAATTTTTAGGTTACAAAATTGGTCATCTACCATGCACATATTTAGGAATGCCCTTGGATTAAGGCATCAGGACCAATAAACTCTGGGATCCCTTGAATGAGAAGGTTAGGAAAAAGTTGTCATCTTGGAAAGGTTTATGGCTGATAGGGGCGGGAAGATTAACACTTATTAAGAGAGTCTTAGTGGCGATGCCCATCTACCTCTTATCATGTATCCCACTTTCAATGGGGGACTACAAGAAATTGACTCAAACAATCAAAAACTTCTATTGGCTAGGCACAGAGGACAGGAACAAACCCAAACTAATATCATAGGATAAAATATGTTGAGACAGATGTGATGGTGGTACGGGGATTGGGAAACTTCTATGGCAAAATAAGGCCTTAGGGGCAAAACTAGTTTGGAGATTATACACCTCCTCAAAAGCCAAATGGGCCAGAATTCTGAGGAACAAATATCTGATGAATAATCATAGGGAGGCAATATTTAGGGATATGGACCCGCCCAAAGGATCCAAAATTTGGAATTTCATAAAGAACTGCCGCATACTCATCTCCAACCACCTGTCCTAGGACATTCATGATGACAAATCTGCCTTGTTCTGGGAAGACTCCTGGGGGGGACATCCTCTGATAGACAAACTTATGGATATTATAGGTATAAAGGAACAATTCAAAGTCCTATGGGGAAATTATGTAAGGGAATATATAATAATGGAACCAAACTCGACATTTGGATGGAAATGGAAAGACATGGATCCTTTCATGGGGGATAATAAATTTCAAGAACTACATCAAATAATCAGATGTAGGATGATAATCTTCAGACATGGGTCAGATGAACTGATATGGTCTAAATCTAGGATGGGCAGTACAACTGTAAAGACAACTTTTGAACCATATATGATGATGCAAAGATCTGCAAGGATTACATCCCAACTAAACTATGCTGGGATAAATTTTGTCTCCCAAAAGTTGGTTTCTTTGCCTGGGCTACAATTCAAGGAAGGGTTCTCACAACAAAACAATTTAAACTTAGAGGATATGAAGGACCATCAATTTGCCTCTTATGTAAGGAGAATGAGGAAATGAATGACCACATCTTTACAACCTGCAATTAATCATAGAAATGCTGGTACTGGTTGATGGCCCAACTAGGATGGTTAGGTGCTCTTATTCCCTCCCTGATGGAGTGGTTCAAAGGCTAGTCAGTCATCAAAAGAAATAATGTGTTCCACAGCTTATGGATTTGCAATCCAACTATAGTCATCTGGGAGATCTCATAGAAAAGATAGAAGCCTCTATCACTGAAATAACCAATAGCAAGAATTTGACTATCCCACAACATGATAATATATTTACAGACTGGGATAGCTTTATCAAAAAGCAGTGGAAGGGAATCAATATCCCTCCCTTTATCGGGAAGGAAGGCATAGATAAAATTGTTGTGAGGAAAGCATGCAAATGGAAACCCCCAAGGAATGGGTGGTATAAACTCAACTTCGATGGAGCATCCAAAGGAAACCTTGGATTGGCAGGTGTAGGTTGTATAATACATTCGGACAATGGTAGTTGCATTGGCTCTAAATCCATACACTTAGGGCAATGCACTAACAACACTGCAGAAGTGTTTGGCCTAATAGAAGGATTAAACCTATGTAGGCAATTGAAAATATCCAAATTAGAAATTGAAGGTGACTCAGCCATTATAATTAATGCAATCAGAACCAGGATAATGCCAAATTGGGAACTTAGAAGCCTTTTGGACAGAGCTCTATCATTACTAGAAAGCCTCTCGAATTACACAATAAACCATATATACAGAGAGGCTAACTCATTGGCGGATAATTTAGCCAATATAGGGGCAAATGGAATTAATAAAACCACGTCCTTCATCCCCGTTCACTCATAATAGTCAAAACACGGGCAACCAAATGCATCATGCATAGACACCCAGATCTTAGTACTCATTTATACTCATCTCATATTTTTCATATTTTCAGCCTCATGCTCTCATCGATGTATATATATACATACATATATATGTATATACACATATATAGATATATATATATATATGTGTACATATATATTTGCATGTGTATATGTGTACACACACACACACACACACACACACATATATACATATACATATACATTTATATACAGATATATCCATACATACATATGTGTGTGTGTGTGTGTGTTTATATTTATATAAATGTATGTGTATATGTATATATACATGCAGACATATATATGTTTAGTTATATGTATAATTATTATATATATACACGTATATAAATACACACACATATATATATTTGTGTGTGTGTGTGTATACACATATATATAAATATATACACTCAGAGTATCATATATCATCAGTTAGGCCTTTTTTCTACTGGTGTCGCTCGGTTGCTTGAGGCAATCATTCACTTGAGTCGCCAAAGCGAATGGTTAACAGATGATCATTAATAGTTAATTAATTACAATCTCTTGAAATGATCCAGCATGGCATCCTAAACACGGATACTTGCCAGACTCACCCGATAATCATTGTACTCACCTATCATGAGATGAAGAGCCACTCATGGCAGGATAGCATATCTCCTAGCCGTGGTTTTATTGTTTAATCCCTGAATCGAGTGGAAGAGTCGGTTATTAAAAGCCTTATATATCTAGAGGCAGTATTTCCACTCCAACATTGCACTCTGTCTTTAACAATGGATTCTGGTATTTGCTTGTGTCCAGATAAATGAGAGATGGCCTTTGTTGGAGAGATCTCTAAGGAGTATTGGACAGTTATTCTAAGATCGAAGGATGATTTGGTCATCCATGTGACCAAGAAAATTTCGGGTAATGAGCTCTTGAACACAAAGCATAGGAAACATGTTAACAATGACATCCCTACTTGTTTTGTAGCCATTCTACTCACAATGGGAGAGGATAAGGTAATTGCAGCCTCATTATGAAGGCTAATCTTTAACAACAAATACTTGGTTAATCTTGAGATGGCCATTAACTATGTAGATGGCAAACTCCTTATCCCCTACCCGGAAGACTACATTAGGATCTCTGAGGCTATCGATAAGGGTGAATCACTCAGTATAGACTTCAAGAGACCCATTCTCATTATCAAGGATCAAAAATCCTTTCTACAATGAAAACCAGATATAAGAAGGAATATCATATTCCTCAAGCAATGGCTTGGTGTGGTAAAAGAGCCAAAAGGATAATGGTGGGTAGATTACATGATCAATGAGGGTTGGGTACTAATGCAGGCCGGAAACCCCAATGACATGGGTGATGTAGAGGCACAGGCTTCTAGATCGGAAGTCGTAGATGACAATGAGGTATAATGGTATCCTCATATCAAGGTTTTTACAACCGGGGATGGCTCTGGCTGTGGGATGTGCTTGTACAATTAGCTATGTTATATAGGTATGGCAGTATCTATAGATTATAAACTATATGCCTATCCCCGGTTATGTTTTCATTTCGACAATGGGGATGCCCTGTTATGTCCTCGATTATGCTCCCTCTTGAACTTTATCATCCGCTAAATACACATAAACATACTTATAATGATGTTGTTATTGTTCTCATTTGGATAACTAAGGATAATGCTACTAATAGTGTTTTCATTTACGATATATATATATACAATTTTAGTTTCTGTCATAATCAGGGCCTCTCCTTTCACACATCTTACATCAATGCATATACTCTAGTGACAACATTCATGTATTAGCATACAGATATAACTTATCAGGTATGGTACTTTCTATTTGGCCCTCAATGGCTATAATTTCTCTCAGTACGCAGGCGCAGTAAGTACCATTGTGCTCCAGAGTGTACCGTGTAACTATCCTATTTGGTTTGTTTTTCGTTGAATTATCTCTCTAAAGATACTCCATTGATTATATTTTTTAAGTGGAAAATAAGGTACTAACATTGAAAACAAGATAGATGGAAGTTGCCATTTTGAGATTTGCAGGTTGCCGGTAGTCAAGCTTTATAAGCTTGGCAACACCAGAGGTGGAGGGGTCGGGGGAGTCTTCCTATCTTGATACAAGTTGCTCCATTATATCATAGATATATTTTCATGTATCAACAACCCAAAAGGGCAATTGTATGTATGGTTTCAACATAATATGTAAAGAAGAATATCCCTGAATGCTCCTCTATTGTCCGCATGGAAGGATAAGAGGATGCTATCTAATCTCTTGAGTTTTTATTTTTGGGGCTAGACTGGAGGTTTTCTCTACCCAGCTCTTTCCTACCAGTGCCCCTAGTGAGTTGGGTTGTATTAGGTCTTTAAAATTAATAAAATGATTTGGCTATGGTTGTTTACCAATCAAAAAATAAATAAAAATTCAAATATTTATTTACTCTATAATAAACAAAATTTTAATAAGATAAAAGTACAAGTTAGATTAATTATAATATCTTTCAATTATTATTTGTAATTCCATAAGAATACATATATAATTAAAATTAAATTCTAACTTAATAATAAATAATCTTAAAAAAAAAGAAGTAGAAGAATTGAAATAAATTAAAAAATAGAACATCTAATAAAAGAAAAAATATTAACAATATTCTCATCAAAGAAAATAGTGGATTGGTAGGGTTGGTGATCAAAAGGTGAAAAAATCGATGGCGTCGTGCGTGTGGGGGCTTGTGGACGGTCGAGCTAGGGTTTTGATGCCCTAGCTCGTGGGAGGCAGTGTCGCAGGTGCGTCAGGGGAGGGAAGTGCAAGTGCATCGGGGGAGAATAGTGGCAGACGGTGTTGGCCAGGGAACAACCGTGGGTGTGGAGGGAGAAACGGTGGTCATCAGGTGGGGTTTTGGCTATGCGTGGTTGGGGTTCCAGTTTGCTGTGGCCTGAGGTTTTCCCGTGGGACAGGGGGATATGGTTGGCCCCTTCTCTTGGTGGTACTTGGGAGGGGTGGTGTCTTGGGTGTCATGCCTTCTTGAGTGGCCCTTTGGGGTGTGGCTCCTTGGCATTCTTGTATATTTTTTTTTGAGCTCCGATGTCGAGTATTGGTTGTGAGGCCTCGCAAGTTGCTCCCGTCATGGATTTTTGTGCTGCGGTGGGCTCAAAACCCCCACTCCAGAGTATGAAGACTTTTAACAATAACCTTTTCTCATCAGAATCGGGGTTTGGGAGTGTTGGTAGCTCTCGCATTATATAGATTAATGGTTGCCTGGAGAGATGCAGTGAGAGGTTGAAGCTGGTTATTCCTCTTGAGATGATAGCTGAAGACATTGAATACTTTTCAAAACACTCGCTATACTACAAGTTTTTGGGAAAGAGGGTTTCCTTGCAGTTTTTGGAAAGCTGGATGCAAAGGACTTGGGCACCGAAAGGGGAAATGGAGATTATGCTGCTGGAAAATAACTACTTCATGGTTACTTTCAATTGCATGGAGGATCGCAATAGGGTCTTTGAAGGAGGCCTGTATTTTTACAACCAGGTGGGTTTTTTCATCAAACCTTGGCATGCTAGGTTTAATCCTTCGGAGGAGCTCCTGAATAGGGTTCCAGTGTGGGTTCATTTACCACATTTTCCAGTGGAATGTTGTTGGGAGGATGTGCTATGAATGCTTGCCGCACTGCTTGGGAAGCCAATGGGGTCTTCAATGCAAACCCTAGGGAGAAAGGTAATTACCTTTGCGCATATTTGTGTCGAAATTGATCTTAGTAAACCTTTGCCATATGCTATAGATATGTGTGTGGGCTCTTACTCATGGGTTCAACAGTTAGATTATGAGACTTTACCTTTTCGTAGTCGTTTGTGTCATAAGTATGCTCATTTACAGTGTAAGTGCCCTAGATATAAATTGGTGGTGTGCCAACCTCAACAGCCAGCCCAGAGCCAAGATAGGGCTAATAAAGGAAAAGCTGCTATGTCGGTCGAGGTAGTGGGTGCTGATGGTTTTGTCTCAATTAAGACAAGGAATAGGAATCGAGGACAAAAGAGGTCCTTATAGGAGAGACATGAGGAGGATACCTTTAACAGATTTGAGGCCTTGGATGACCTTAGCCAACAGGAAGTGAATCCGGGGTAAACCCCTTTGGATTAAGGTGCTTCATGGGGGGGGGGGGGGGAAGAGTTATTGAGGACTTTACCCAGGCCCTGCATTTGGTTGGAATCCAACAAATGGAGATGGATCAGACAGTAGGGGTCCAGTTGGGACTCACTCTTGGTTCGGAGGTGAATTTGGTTTGGGGGGGGGGGGGGGGGGGGTGGTTCTCCGATAGCTCTGAAATTGGAATCGACTGGGGCTAAAAGTAATAAGTCCTCCATTCACCTGGGTCTGCATCAGAAAGATATTAAGAAAAGTGCTATGACTAAGAACTCAAAAGTTGGCAAAAAGAAGGATTTGGATAAAATCAAATTGATGGGAGAGAATTTGGTTGAGTCAGGGTCAGTAAAGACTTTGGATTCTCACTTTTCCAATCCTCCAAAATGATTGTGCTTTCATGGAATGTGAGGGGCTTGAATAGCGGCCCTAGAAAAAAATTTGTTCGAGAATTGATTAGGAATCATTCACCTAATGTCCTATTCTTGCAAGAAACTAAACTCTCAGTGGAGAGTATGATGGGTCTGGTGCCGAAGCTCTGGGGGCGAGGCGAGTGTCAATGTATTGGGGCAGTTGGTTCCTCTGGAGGGGTGGCCTGTCTTTGGAACCCTATAAGGATTCGCTCTGTCTGGTGGGTGGCTTCCAAATCCTCGTTATCCAGGGTTGCCTCTAGTCTTGAGACCGGGGATCTTATCTTGTTTACTAATATCTATGCCTCCACCAATTTTCAGGGCAAGTAGAACTTATGGTCTCATATTTCTTGTATGTGAAGGTTGCTCCCTTTTCATCCTTGGATTATGGCAGGAGATTTCAATGCCATCCTTGAGTTGAGTGAGAAGAAGGGGGGTGTCATGCGGTTGGAACCTTCTTCTTTCCTTTTTTGGGATAGTATATCTTCGTTGCATCTTGTTGACTTTAAGCCTAGTAATGGTTAGTTCACTTGGAACAATAGGAGAGTGAGGGGGTATTGGATTGCAGAGAGGCTGGATCGATTTCTGGTTTCCAATTTTTGGGTTGGTGGGGGGTGGTCCACAAGTTCTGATATTCTTGACTGGAGAGGGTCAGATCACTGGCCTATCAAGCTGGTTTCTTCTTTTGCCCGGGTTGCTCGCTCTCCTTCCTTTAAATTCCAACTTATGTGGCTTCAGGATCCTGCTTTGAAGGCTCTTGTTGAGCAGTGGTGGAGGAAGGGGAGGTCGGCCTTTGGCATAGCTATGTACACTTTTGCCAAGCAGCTGCAGTTTGTTAAGTTTCAACTTAAACAGTGGAACTGACAGGGTTTCAGGAACATTTTTCACGCTAAGAAAGCTGCCCAAACAGTGTTGAATGGCATCACTAGTGAAATCAAAGAGCATGGTTTGTCTGAAGCCTTGCTTAGGGAGGAGGACAGGGTTGTCAAGGCTTTAGAGGAATGGGAGCTCAGGGAAGAAATATACTAGAGACAGAGAGCCTGTATTGATTGGCTTCAAGCAGGCGATAAGAACACTGCTTTCTTTTTCAACTCTATGAAAGCAAGAAGGCATGGAAATTCCATTCCTCCTCTGGTCAATGATAGAGGTGAGGTTTTATTATCCTTGCAGGAGATCTCTAGGGAGGCTTTACAGTATTTATGATCCCTCTTCAGTGAGGATTCTCAGGGGGAAGTGGTGGAGGAGAATCAGGTTCTCACTTGCATTCCTCCTCTTGTTACTGGGGAGATGAATGAGCAGCTTCTGGGTCCTATTTTGCTAGAAGAACTCGAGAGGATTGTTTTTCACATGAGGAAAGGAAAAGCTCCTAGACCAGATGGGTTCTCGGTTGAATTCTTTCAAGAATTATGGGATATCATCAAACTGGACTTACTGGAAGTAGTCCAGGAGTCCCAGAGGAATAAACAGTTGCTTTGAGCTTTGAATGTGACTTTCATTGCGTTAATCCCCAAGTGTGATGGGGCCGACAGGTTAGGCCAGTTCCACCCTATCTCTCTCTGCAATGTGATTTATAAGATCATCTCTAAGCTGATAGTGGATAGGTTAAAGAAGTGGCTAGGGGATGTTATCTCAGAGGAGTAGAGCAAGTTTGTGGAAGGGCACCAAATTCTGGATGGTGTGGTCATTGCTATGGAGACCATTCATTCTATGGCAACCTCCAAGGAAAAAGCTATGTTTATCAAGATGGACATGGCTAAGGCTTACAATAGAATTCGTTGGTCCTTCCTCCAGAAGATCCTCAGGGCTTTTGGATTTGCTAAGGAATGGATCCAATGGGTTATGAGTTGTGTTACGTCCACCTCTTTCTCAGTGCTAATCAATGGTGATCATACTGAGTTGTTTGGTGCGTCTAGGGGTCTTTGCCAGGGGGACCCCCTTTCCCCTTACTTATTCATTCTCCTGGTTGAGGGTCTGGGGAGGATGATCAAACATAATGTGGGTCTGGGTAGTATTCAGGGTTGGAGTTGGGGTAATGACTTGCAGCTACAATCTCATTTGCAGTTTGTTGATGACACAGCCCTGATGGGACTTGCTCGGATCAGAGAAGCTACTAATCTGCATAAGGTTTTGGATGTTTATCTGGCAGCCTCGGGTCAGTTGATCAATGAGGATAAATCTTCTATCCTTTTCTTCAACACTCCTAGATCTATTCAAAGGAGGATTTCCCTTATCTTGAGATTCCAAGTAGGCTCTTTGCCCTTGACTTATTTGGGTATTCCTATTTCTCTTGGTAACCCTCCTCGGGAGTCATGGCAAGGTATCTTGGATAAATTTCGTTCGAAGGTTGAACACTAGACTCATAGATAGTTATCATTTGTTGGGAGGGTTCAACTGATGTAGTCAGTGCTTCAGGCTCTTCTAATTTATCGATGTATGCTTCAAGTGGCTCCTAAGTGGTTCTTGAGGGGTTTGGACTCTTTGGTAAGGCAATTCTTATGGGTAGGAAATCTATCCTCTTCCAAATGGAGTCTTGTCAATTGGGACTTGGTGTGTAGCCCGAAGCAGATGGGGGGGGCTTGGTTTAAGGTAGGCTATTTTATTCAGGGAGGCTTTGATGACTAAATTATATTGGAGGTGGTGTGTCGAGAAGGATCGAGGCTGGGCTAAGATTTTGGCCTACAAATATATGCAAAGGATCCCAATGCAGGAGGTTCCAAGATATCTGCTTGAGGGAAAAGGATCAACGATTTGGTATACTCTCAAGAAGGGGGCTTCTCTCATTAAGGAAGGACTCTTTTGGATCTGCAGGAGGGGGGAAGAGGTCCTTTTCTGGAACGACTCTTGGGATGGTTACCCCCCCAATCCTTGATCAGTTTCCTAATCTTGGGAACCTTAGCCAGAGGTTTTTGGAGGCAGGATGGTCAAGGCTGAGTGACTTCAAGGTTGTTTATAGGTGTGGGTGGTTGGAGTTGGAGCGGTGGAAGGCTCCTAATGAGTGGTTGGTTGCTGGGATGGAGGAAGAGTGTGCTGAGTTGCATGGCATTCTAGTGAGTAGACATTGTAGTGCCCTTAAGGGTAGGGATGGACTTTCCTGGTCTCCGAATCCTAAGGGCATCTTTTCTATAGCTAGTGGATACCAGGAACTATTGAATCGAAGATTGGAGGGAAGAGAGGTGCACTAGTGGAAATAGGTTTGGAATAATCTTTCTTGGCCGAAGTGCAACTACTTCACTTGGACTCTGGTCTTGAATAGATGCCTAACTTGGGACAATATTCGCAAGCGGGGATTCTTGGGGCCTTCTATTTGTGCTTTCTGTGGTTATGGGGAGGAAGATTCCTCACATCTGTTCTTCAGATGCCCCTTCTCTATGCTTATTTGGCATTACTGGTGGGGCTTGTGGAAGCATCCTTGTGTCCACGCAGATTCTCTAGTGGAGTTTTGGAGTAGTTTGGGTAGACCTCCTATCTTGTCCTCCTTCCTTCAGATTGTCTGCTATATTGGGCCCATTTTCATACTCTGGCAGATCTGGCTTGAGAGGAATAGGAGGATCTTTCGAGAGGCCAGACTGTTAGTGCAGCAAGTATGGAATAGAATCATGGTTATGATTTGGGAGACGGTGGAAGCTAAATGCGACGTGAATTTTCCCTTGGATAGAGATGAGGTGGATATTGTGAGTAGGTTTGGCTGGCAGGAGTTGTCTTCTGCTTTCGCTTGTGTCAGGAGAGGTAGACGGGCTATGAAGAAGGTCCAAAGGGTGGGAAAGTGAAGACCCCCTCAAGATGAGTTTATCAAGATTAACATTGATAGCTCCTCCAGGGGCAACCCAGGCCCTGCAGGGGTTGGTGGTGTTGGTAGGAATTGTAAGGGGGAGGTGGTTTTCTTCTTTTCGGTGCATAAAGGGAGGAAATCTAATAATTTTATGGAGGGACTTGCTATTCAATATGCCCTGGAGTGGGCTTGGGAGTTGGGTCAAAGGAAGGTTATCTGTGAATCAGATTCACAAATTATTGTTAATTTGTTGACAGAGCAGAAGGTGAGTGGGATTCATTGGCAGCTAGCAAGGATTGTTCATCAAATTCTTCAAATTAGTTCTTTAATGGAGCAGGTGTCTTTCATCCACATTCCTCGTGAATGGAATAGAGCAGTTGATTGTTTGGCTAAGTGGGCCTCGGAACATAACAGTGATTGGAAAATTGAAGGTTGGGAGCATCTTTCCTCGGATTACTGTCAAGTCTCGCAGAAGATTTTTGCTGAGGACATGGATAGTTATGATGTTGGCTGATCTTGGACTGGGCTTGTGGCTCTTTTTTGGGGCCTTGGGGCTCTGGTCCTCCTTGTAATTTTTGTGTCTGATTTTCAATAAAGTTTTTACTATTTTAAATCTAAATATGATTATTCTACAATAACTAACATTTTGATAAGACAAATAATTATAAATTAAATTAATTTTATTAATTTTTAATTATTTGTAATTTCATAAAAAGACATAAAGAACTAAAATAAATTTTACACTTCAAGAAAATTAATCATTAAAAGAAAAAGAAAAAGATGAATTAGAATAAAGCTAATTACTTTTTTTAATATTTTTTTTTTCTTTATAGAAACTTAAAAAAAAAAAAATTCCCACTTTTTCTTTTTCTTTTTTAGAAAATTAGAAAACAAAATAGAAGATCTTAATAAAATAAACAAGCCTACAATGCATCATAGTTCTTGCCAAATGTTAACGGTTATTTTGTTATTATAGTATAGGATACCAAATAATTACAGAGATATGTATAAGCAACATGCTATATATTGGTAAAGATGTGGGCAAAGTTTACAACATAAATATCACAAAGTTTGCATGTGTTGTTAGTGTCTACATGTCTTGGTTCCTAAAATGCAAGAATCAATAAAAAGGTAGAAAATTGTTATGTTATGGTTATGGTGATATTAATGAGGGTTTGAAAAGTTTTTGTTGAATATCGTTGTAAAACAAACTACATGTATCCAATATAAGATTATTAAGGTAAGAAAAGAATGAAGGTGGTTGAGAGAAAGAAGGCAGTGGAGTTGATTTTTGCCAAAAGTTTAGAGGTCTAGTTGCGCTTGATGATCTACACCAAGTTTACTTTCATGTTAGTTTCAATTTCTTTACAATATTCTTGCATCTATATTTAAATTTTATAACTATTTATTTAAATTTATTGACCATTCACTATTGTTTGACCTAGGTCATATTTGTTTACCATTGTGAGATAATTGATTTACTCAATATTTAAATAAAGATACTTCTTAGTTATTAATACTAATAAAACTCAAATTAAAGTTTTTAACATTTAAAATATATTAAGATATGTAACTTGATTTATTTAAATTTATTGACCATTCACTATTGTTTGACCTAGGTCATATTTGTTTACCATTGTGAGATAATTGATTTACTCAATATTTAAATAAAGATACTTCTTAGTTATTAATACTAATAAAACTCAAATTAAAGTTTTTAACATTTAAAATATATTAAGATATGTAACTTGAACTATTCTAAAATACATTTATGCCAAAAAAAAATTGGTAAGATAACTCTCAAATTAAATAATCAATAACATTTTTTAATGTATAATCCGTCCAGCTATATATATATATATGGTTAAATCATTTTTTACACAAAATAATCCAAAAGATCATTTTCTACAACAATTTAAAAATTAAATTGCTGAAAATATTAATGATATCTAAAAAAGCCTATTTTACCTTGAAAAAACGATATTTAAAAAGACATTAAAAAATAATTTACTATTAAATATTTTTTTAAAATATGTATTTAAATATTAAAAAATAGAAAAAAATCATGAATATTTTCTAAACAATTAAAACTTATCATTTTAGGGAATAAAGCATAAAACAATTATGCAATCTCTTAAAAAGATTCAAAATAGAAAGTTTTCCCATATCGCCTAAAATGTAAGAACCAATTAAATTGAAGATAATTAATTTTCTTAATATTCTTAGTTAAAAAATTTGCATCTATACTTTAATAAAAATTAATAGTTTTTGTTGGTAGAAAAAATTCTCAATTTTGATTTGTTAATTTATTTTTTATTAATAACTAGTTAAAGAATAGCCCTTGCCAATAGTTCTATGCCTATGGCAAGAACTAATAATATTGGAAAAATATTCTTATTAGATTTTTTCTTTTATGAACATTCTTTTTCTATTTTATTAATATTTAAAGATATTTTTTTAAAAAAATAATCATAAAAGATATCTTTTTTTAAATTTAATATAAATTTAACTATGTGGTTCTAATTAATTTTATAGTCTTGCATCCTTCTCCTCAAATTTGAATCATTGATTTCACAAAGTGAGTGGAAAACTTCATATAAGGCTTGCATCCTTCCCCTCAAATTTGAGTCGTTGATTTCACAAAGTGAGTGGAAAACTTCATATAAGGTATGCCTTCGGCATAATAAATATTTTTCATTTTATCATTAAAAAATGTCTATTTACAATCTAATGTTTATATTATACAATTTTATAATTATTAATAGTTATTTTGTTAAGAATTAATTAAAATTAATATTACATGAATATAATTAAAATAATATAATATTAAACTAATAATAATTAAACTCAAAGTTAATTTTATTATTAAATAGCATTGGGGTTGCACCCTATATATTAAAATTAAAAAGTTATTACATTTGCTAAAAAAAAAAGAGCATCCAACACCCATTAATAGGCACCCACCATGCACAAGAAGAAACCCAAACTACCACAAACTACAATTTTGGGAACAACATAAAACTCTTCCATGGTGAGACATCCTAGACGTCTTCTCTATCCATTCAATACAAAGCAGAAAAAGACAACCTAATAACATGCTACAAAATAACAAAAAGCCTTAACCCTTGTCAACCAAAACAAGAGCTCCGAGAAACAAATACTGGGGCAGCCACAACTTTGCAGGTCTAGACATTTGTTCCATTTATGGTATGGGAGCGAAGATTCATGTTGAAACTTGCCTCGCTTTTCTTCTTTTTCCTCTACACAACAATCCAAGTACCTCCATAAGCCTCATCCCACAACAACACTTTTGCTTCCCTTGAGGTAGTATCTCGACCATCGAGAGACAAAGATCTAGATTCCTCCTCAACCTCGACCCTTCCCACAACTGGACACAAGGCAACCTTAACACTGCCCTCCTCAACAGGAGGAACCACTAAAGATCTTGATGTGTAATGATTCATTTGATGGTTCAACTAAATTTCTTAGTGTAGCTAGTGCTTTATTTGGTGATGGCTTCCCTTCCCCTTTAGATGTTTATTGGTTTTTGCTTCCAAATTGGAATCCTCTTTTTCCACCAAATAATGATTAGGAGATACATCTTTCCATCAAGTAGCCTTACTAGCATGTATCTCTTTTTACGACACTTGGTAGTCATATGGCCTATGTGGAAGTTTGAAGGGGATGCCCTCATTGCAACACCCTGCCATGAGGCCCAAAGGACAAAACAAAATAGACAATGAAAAAGTGAATAATTTTTTTTATAAAGATTGCATTACACATACATAGAGATACATACATCAAGATGAATAATGATACACATTTAACATCTAGCAACCGTCCTCAAGACCCCATAACGATGCAACACAAGGTTGAACATCATCCTTAACCCAACAAGGAACTGCTATACAAATAACAACATTGCTCAATTACATAGGTACAAGATACATAATACATGGCTGAAAATTACACATAAGAACATCAAATAAATTACAATGGATCCTCAAGATACAAATCTCCAAGAGTCCCATGATGGGATGAATACGTGAATCTGGTACAATAATAACAGACTTCAATCTTTTCACAAGCCTCCTCAAACATCTGCGGAAAGAGCCAAAACCCAATGGGTGCGAATAACACTCCACCCAACCAAATGGTACCAATAGGTCCACCCCCCCATGCTAGGAGGTATCAGTCAAACCCACAAGGCAGAAGCAAACATAAATAGGTACCAATCTTGAACCACAAAAGAATCCACAAAGCTATACTCACAAGAGACTCACAGGGGAATCCACAAGACAAAGTACACAAGGCCCAAGAGAATGTATCATAGACACCTTAGGCTAATAGGTTGACTACATATATTTTACTACTATGCCAGCACTTTAAGCACCAGAATATAATAAAATTTTCCTAGATGCAAGAGAACATATGCAAGAAAGGGGGTAGAGAGAATCTACTAGTTAACTAATATATGTTAATGCATACACATCCAACATGTCCTTCTCTTACACATCCTATGAATGCAAAGTCCGTTAAATTTTTTGAATGCAGGTACATTATTGTGCTATTCAGAACAAGGACATTTATTAAGTTAATCATCCAAAGTACACATAAGAGTTTCATGAATTCACAAGCATTTGCTCAAAACAAGAAGACATACACGAGCCCTAAGTACACAAGATGCAGATAGTTTTAATTTCTAGAAAGAAGGAGAAAGAGAGAAGTACATCCAATTCATTCATGATTTTGGTACTGAGTCAGATCCCAAACTTATCACAAGCACATCACCATATCATTAGAGCAATTCATTATCTAACACAATAAGCTAATTTACAGAATACCACATCAAAAAGGAAGACATAAATTTTCCCTCGACAAAGATCTTAAGAGCAATCAAAAGCACATGCACTCAAGTAACAACACTAACATCAAGATGGTAAAAGCAAGAAATGAATACACTCGTTATACACAATTACGATCTTTGGGAGGAACATGCAAGAGACATAGAGCACAAAGCACCCAAGACATACAAGGTCCTAAACATCAATCCCATGGATACTCGGAAGGACCAACATACGACAAAAAGACCAACCAGACTAAGGCACAAACTTATCCAGAGATCCCAGTGTTTGAACATGGGCTCTGATACCAAGTGTAACGCCCCGACATGAGGCCCAGAGGACAAAACAAAATAGAGAATGAAAAAGTGAATATTTTTTTTTATAAAGATTACATTACATGCATAGAGATACATACATCAAGATGAATAATGATACACATTTAACATCTAGCAACCATCCTCGAGGCCCCATAACGATGCAACACAAGGTTGAACATCATCCTTAATCCAACAAGGAACTGCTATACAAATAACAACATTGCTCAATTACATAGGTACAAGATACATAATCCATGAGTGAAAATTACACATAAGAACATCAAATACATTACAATGGATCCTCAAGATACAAATCTCCAAGAGTTCTATGATGGGATGAATACATGAATCTGGTATAATAATAACAAACTTCAATGTTTTTATGAGCCTCCTTGAACATGTTGTGGAAAGAGCCAAAACCTAATGGGTGCGAATAACACTCCCCCCAACCATGTGGTACCAATAGGTCCACCCCCCGTGCTAGGAGGTATCAATCAGACCTACAAGGCGAAAGCAAACATACAAAGGTACCAATCAAGAACCACAAAAGAATCCACAAATCTATACTCACAAGAGACTCAGAGGAGAATCCACAAGACAGAGTACACAAGGACTCACAAGAGAATTCAACAATATAGAATCCACAAGAGGCTCACAACAGTAATGTCAAAGGAGACACCAAAGTCAATAACCCACTTCTAGAGGCCCAGAGCAATCCACAAAAGGATAAACCAACTTAAGTTAACCAACCACTTCCGGAGTTCCAAAAACAATCCACAGAAGGAATCAAAAGACGCAAGTTACAACTAGGTAGCAATAGGGAAGAGTGTCATCACTAGGTTGTCATGAGTTACCTTGGTAGGTCTTCACTAGGTCCCGACCCCCAACCTGGGTTACCCTGGTGACCTCTTTCGACCCCCGACCCCCATACAAACACTAGTGGTCCACACCAACCTTTCAAGAGGACAAGATTGGTGGAAGCCATTTGATGCAAGAGCATCCTCAATTCATAGCAATCTTGCATCAACCAAAAACATTTTCCTTTCTGTTTGCAGTTTTAGTTTTCCTTTCTATGTGTCCCGATTTTGGCTCACCAGATCCTGTGGAGTTGGATTCTTCTTGACGACTTGATCATCTTTCTTGCTTCTAGACTGCATCACTTTTGGATCATTTTCTGGCAAGATATCATTATCAGTTTCCTTGACAGTTTCATGTTATCGGTTGGCAGTTCTTGTTATCGGTTCCCTGGACCTATTTTAGTGATCTATCGAAACCCCTTCTGAAGCTTGCGGAGCCTTGGGCATTGATCCCGATGTTCCTTGGAGTGTGGCTGACCTTTTCCCACGATCTATGTTTCATCCTTTGGATTTTTTGAAGGAATCTCTTGGCGGAGGCTGACCTTGTTATTTTACATGTTAGGTCTTGTTCTTCGGGTTTTGATCCCTTTTGGGCCGATTGGATCCTTTGGATTGATGTATATAATTGTAATTGCGCATTAGAATGGAATCAATGAGAGAATCAAGTAGCTAGACCGTGTGTAGAAGATAGATCTCAAGATTCAAGGTCCTGGTTGTGACCTATTCTGTATGTTCTACTAGGCCTGTGAGCCGATATGTTGTAACTCGGTTATTACCGGTTGGATTTAATCAATTTTCATGCAATAAAACAATCTATTTTGCATTGCCTCCATCATATCTTTTTGTTTTTGCTATGTTTACTCTTGCTGACCGGTTCGGATTGGTCTCTTTGAGGTCCCTCCTCATTGGCGACTGCTTTACCATTCCAGGCCCTTCTCTAATTACCTCGGCCCTATACAAGCACCCGAGCGTAAGAGAAGCAACAAGAATTAATCTTTATTAATGTTGTCTAGCTACCCACCCAAGTTCATTAATTAATATTATAACTTGAGTACAAAACTCACTGAGTTACCCTGGCGACCACTTTGGGTCCCGACCCCCAATGAAAGCCACTCCCCCAAGATTGCAGCTAGGAATCCAAGCAACACCACAGATCAATCGAAAATCTCAAGATGGTGATTCACCAAATTACAATAGCAAGGCTTGGCCCTCTTGCTAGAATAAGATAACATACAGGGAGAATCCAAGGTAGGCTAGGAGACACCATCTAGCTTCCAAAACATACAAGACTTGAACAAATTTCATCAAGAAGAGAAGCATGACTTAATCAAATAATGAATTCCATAAACTCTCTTACTAAGCCTTCAAATAATGAATTCCATAAACTCTCTTACTAAGCCTCTGGAAAGCAACACAAATAACCACACATTTGAGTATCCACACATCTGAGTATCCAAGAACTAGAAACAAAAGCAAGGTCTCATTATGACAAATACAAACAAGTTCATTCAAAACCACCAAAGAGACCACAATAACACATGTACAACAAAAAGGTTCAAATCAGCATTGACTCAATTAATCCATTGCCTCAATTTACTAGCTTCATATTAATTTATAAACGCTGCAATTCATTCCTCCAAATTTTATTTTATTTTTATTAAATTCGATCAATAACATATTAAATGAAGGTTAAAATATCTAATACAATTCCATATTCTATCGAAACCAAAACCTAATCATAATTATCCAAATTATAACTAATTTAAACCATTATACCACCTTAACAACACAAATGACTCAATCTAAATTATGAACATATATAAATAATTAGCTAATCACTGAATCCACACCAGAGCATATACCAATGTATTCACATTCAAATAATAATGAATTGATCAGATATATATATATATATATATATATACCTTCAAAGCATTAACTTAAGCTAACGTATTGTATTTTACAAGCAACTATAAAAAGCCAAGAGGGAGAAATGTTGTTGGTATTTTGGTATGGTTTTGTCATTGATGTCAACACCTACTAAATACACCTACTTTAGAGATCCAGCAACATTCACCAGCAAATAGTCACCGGTATATGGTTAACCGGCAGGATATAATGTTCACCGGTACCTAAAATGACATGGAAGACACTTGGTAATGTCGAAGGTATCATATGGACACTTTACTTTGAAGTACTTTGAAGTAATAATCGTTGGTATATTCTCATTTGCATATTTGCTTTTATCGGCAAATAGGTCCAGATTATCTAGGGTTACACCGGTAGGCTTATCTTTTCCAGATCAGCATGGCATGCTATGGAGATGATTTATTATTGTTGTAAATGCATCAAGCCGACATGTTCAATCGGTTATTGCATCAGATATTGTATTATTTGTAAAATGTTTTTATTGTAATATCTTGTAGAGCCGACCTACTAAAATTGGTCTTAGGGTATGGTATAAATGTAAGATCTTATTTGTAAGATCAAATGTGGAATGCGGAAAAAGATTTAAGGAAGGATATATGCGAGATCAAGCAGGAATATACACGAAGACATCATTTGAAGGTGAAGTTAGGTTTTTGTAGAAGCATATCAGCATTACACCAGTACTGAATCCAACATATGAAGATGTTATTTTATGCAGTACATTCTCATTGGATTTAACCATCCAACTGTAGTCAGTGTGACTCCCATTTATGATTGAGCAGTGAGCTCTAGGCTGTTGGCCTTTCTGCATGTACAGACCCCTCTTTGTACACTTACTATCTGCAGTAGTATCATCTAATTGTGGGTAAGGTTTAGCATCGTGGTTTTTCCCCTTACAGGGTTTCCACGTACAAATATTGGTGTCATGTGTTGTGGATAACTTTGTGCTTATGTTTCATGCATTAAATCTTATCAGTATAGCAATTTTCTGTTAACACTGTTTACCGGCATACTTAACTATCTTACAGGTATTAAGCATTAAGTTGGTTAATAAGATTTTGGTTTGAATTTATTTGACAACTGATTCATCCCCCCTCTCAGTTGTCTCCGGGACCTACAATTGGTATCAGAGCCTTGTCCTCTTTTTGCAGAAGTTTAACAACTTGAGGAGATCCAATGTCTACTAACTATTTCAGAAAGGATAGTCCTAAACTTGATGGAACCAAATATGGGATATGGAAAATCAGAATGGAGACACATCTGAATTGCATTGGCAAAGACATCTGGGAAGTTACCAAGAATGGTTATACTATTGCTGTAGCTGGTCAGACTGCTCCCATTACTTTAGCTAAAGATGAAGAAAATGATTGCAAAGCAAGAGAAGCACTTTTGAGCGCATTATCATATCAACAAATCATGGGATTATCAGATAGATCCACTACAAAAGCTATTTGGGATCATTTGGAAACACTAAATGAAGGGGATTCCACAGTCAAAATTGCAAAACTTGAAAGCTTCCGAGTCAGGTATGAACATCTGAAAATGGAAGAAGATGAAAGGATTTCTGTTTTTATGGAAAGAGTAAATGAAATTGTTTTAGGTATCAAATGTTGTGGAGGAACCTTAAGTGAAGATGAGATTGTTTCAAAAATCTTAAGAGGTTTGCCACCGGCATATAAAATGAAGGTTACTGCTATTAATGAATTGAGAACAATGCCTAATACATTAGTAACTAGGGATACATTGATTGGAAAACTTTCAGCTTTTGAAATTGAGGAATTTGGTCTTGTTGCTACTATAAAAACTGATTTGGCCTTCAAAGCTTCAACATCATCTGCTCCATCTTTTGACAAATCAGACTAGAGAGCCTTCTATGCAAGAGAACTTGAAGAAACCAGGAAGGAGAATGAAGAGCTTGAAGAACTTGAAGCACTATTTGCAAGAAAAATGCCAAAAGGTCCAATTGGAAGTAAGTATGAAGGTAAAGCACCCTTTAAATGTTTCAACTGTAATAAGATTGGTCATATGGCTTCAAGATGCCCTAATAGACATGCTAGACTAAGAGAAAAAGCTAGAAGGACATACAAAACCTAATCCTGAATATCAGAGATACAGATTTAAGAAAAACAAAGATAAATCTTGTTACATTGCTGATGAAGGTGTGACTGATGATTCTGATGAGGATCCAGCAGACAACAGATGGGTCTTTGTTGCTATAACAGAAGATCAACTGGTACCTATTGCTCAACCGGTAGAACAAGCCCTAGCAGCTAAAGTTGAATCAAAGGATGAATGGATTATTGACTCAGGATGCTCACATCACATGACTAGAGACAAAGGTAAATTCTTGAACTTTCAAGAATACAATGGAGGTTTAGTAAGATTCGGAGATGACAAAGTTTGTTCAATCAAAGGTAAGGGTTCAATATCTCTTGATGGTAAACATAACACTGACAATGTCTACTATGTTGAAGGATTAAAGCATAATCTTTTAAGTGTTGGTCAATTAGTTGAGAAGGGTTTTCAGTTACAATTTAAAAATGGAAAATGCAAAATCATGAATAGAACTGGTTTGGAAATTGCAACCGGTAATCAGACTAGAGGTAATATCTTTCATTTGAATAACAGTGAAAAGGCATGCTTAATTGCTCATATAGATGAAAGTTGGTTATAGCATAAAAGACTATGTCATGTAAATTTTGATTGCATGGTAAAAATCAATACTTCTAAGGCAGTTAGAGATCTACCTAAAATTGTGAAACCTCAAAATACAATTTGCAAGGAATGTCAATTTGGAAAATAGGTTAGAGCTAGTTCTAAAAGTATTCTAGAAAAATCCAATAATGCTCTTGATTTAATTCACACTGATTTATGTGGTCCAGCTAGAACTAAAAGCTTACAAGGTGATAGATATTTCATGCTAATTATTGATGATTATTCTAGAATGTGTTGGGTTACTTTTCTCAGAGAAAAATCAGAAGCACTTGGGAAGTTCAAGCTATTCAAAACAATGGTTGAAAATGAAACCGGTAAGAAAATTAAATGTTTAAGATCAGATCAAGGAGGAGAATTCACATCTAGAGATTTTAATACATTCTGTGAAGTAAATGGAATCAAAAGACAGTTGTCAGCACCTCGGACACCACAACAGAATGGAGTTGTTGAAAGGAAGAACAGAACTATTTTGGATGCAGCAAGAAGTATGTTATCAGAAGCAAATCTACCACATGTGTACTGGAGAGAGGCAGCAAGCACTGTTGTCTATACATTCAACAAAGTTCACATCAAAGGTGAAACCGGTAAGACCCCTCATGAACTATGGTTTGGTAATACTCCTACTCTTAAGTATTTCAGAATTTTTGGAAGTAAATGTTATATTAGAAGAGATGAGTATATTGGCAAGTTTGATCCTAGAAGTGATGAAAGAATATTTCTTGGTTATTCATTTAAGAGTAAAGCTTATAGATGTTTTAATAAAAGATTACAGAAAATTGTTGAAAGTACAAATGTAAAGATTGATGAACAATTCAGAGGAACTTCAAGGTATATATACTTTGTATCGGTAATAGAAATTATGACAAATGAACCAACAGTAAATCCGCTGGTACAGAATGATGATCCAATTACTCCGGTATCATTAGAGGATTCCACAGTAATTGAAGAACAACAGAAGACTAAGACACCCCGGTATGTAAGACTGAATCATTCTGAAGATCAGATAATTGGAAGCAAATTTAAAGGAGTCATGACAAGAGGAAGATTGGCTAATGAAGAGGTATGTCTTATTTCTCAAATTGAACCATTATCTATCAATGAGGCATGTGAAGATAAATTTTGGATTAAAGCTATGGAAGAAGAATTAGGACAAATTGAGAAAAATAATACTTGGACATTAGTTCCCCGGCCTGAAAATAAAAATGTAATTGGAACCAAATGGGTATTTAGAAACAAACTCAATGAAGATGGTAAGGTTGTCAGAAATAAAGCAAGACTAGTGTGTAAGGGATATTCTCAGAAAGAAGGAGTTGATTATAATGAAACCTTTGTACCGGTAGCTAGAATTGAGGCAGTTAGATTATTCTTGGCCTTTGCAGCTCACAAGGATTACAAAGTTTATCAAATGGATATTAAATGTGCATTCTTGAATGGAGATCTTGAAGAGGAAGTCTATATTGAACAACCTGATGGATTTTATTTGACAGATGACAATGATATGGTTTGCAGATTAAGAAAAGCTCTGTATGGATTAAAACAAGCCCCAAGAGCCTGGTATGCAAGATTGGATAAGTATCTTTTAAAGATTGGTTTTACTAAAGGAAATGCAGATAGCAATTTATATTACAAAGTAACTAATGATGACATCTTGATTATGGAAGTATTTGTTGATGATATAATCTTTGGAGGAGAAGATGGATTATGCAAAGAATTTTCTCTTAAAATGCAGCATGAATTTGAAATGTCTATGATTGGAGAAATAAAATTCTTTTTAGGATTGCAGATTTTACAGACTGATAAAGACATATTTTTGAGTCAATCTAAGTACTTGAAAGAGCTACTCAAGAAATTTGGGATGGAGAACTCTAAACTGGTAAGCACACCTATGACTACAAATGACAAATTATCTCAAAGGGATGAATCTACACCTATTAATCCAACGAGATACAAATCTATGATAGGAGGTTTACTGTATTTGACACAAACCAGACCTGATATTATGAATGCAGTATGTATAGTTTCTAGATTTCAGAGTAATCCTAGGGAAAATCATGAATCAACAGTAAAAAGGATTTTCCGGTACTTACAAGGCACAGCAAATCTTGGATTATGGTATCCTAAAGATGAAAATTTTGATCTATATGCATACACAGATGCAAATTGGGCAGGAGATGTGGATGATAAAAAAAAGCACCATTGGAGGAGCATCCTTTCTTGGAAAGAGATTAGTTTCTTGGTTAAGTAAGAAACAGAGTTGTACATCTTCATCAACAGCAGAATCTGAATATGTTGCAGCAGCAACAAACTGTACACAGGTACTTTGGCTTAAGCAAATGTTGAAAGACATAAAGGTAAAATGCAAGGAACCTATTACTATATATTGTGATAACACTGCAGCAATTGATATATCTAAGAATCTAGTATTACATTCTAAAACAAAACATGTTTCTATCAAACTGAATTTTCTAAGGGAAAAAGTTGAAGAAAAGGAGATAAAACTGGTTTATGTGAATACTAAAGAACAACTTGCAGATATTTTCACAAAACCTTTGCCTAAGGAAACTTTTGAGTATCTCAGAGATTAGCTCGGAGTCTTACCTCCACCGGTAGAGACTTAGATAGTTGATGATTGTCATCAACCAGCAGAATTAAATGAACAAATCTTTTATTCCAGTATTTGATGAGGAAGCTACTTCTCAGGGGGAGTAGTTGGTATATTGACTTGGTTGGTATTTTGTATGAACTTGACTTTTTGTGACTTTGGCATTTGATGTCAAAGGGGGAGAGATATATGGAAAAACATTAGAGAAAGATATATGAAAAATGCATTATCTTTTTGAGGAGAGATTGGTATTAAAAATAAATCTTTTGAATAAACACATGTTACTCTCAGGGGGAGAAATGGAGATTGTTGATTTTTGTACTTGGCATTTCTGTTTTGGCACTTTGATGGTTTTTCCATCTTGTGTTGCCATCAATGCCAAAGGGGGAGATTGTTGGTATTTTGGTATGGTTTTGTCATTGATGTCAACACCTGCTAAATACACCTACTTTAGAGATCCAGCAACATTCACCGGCAAACAGTAAACTGTGCAAACAGTCACCGGTATATGGTTAACCGGCAAGATATAATGTTCACCGGTACCTGAAATGACATGGAAGACACTTGGTAATGTCGAAGATATCATATGGACACTTTACTTTGAAGTAATAATCATTGGTATATTCTCATTTGCATATTTGCTTTTACCGGCAAATAGGTCTAGATTATCTAGGGTTACACCGGCAGGCTTATCTTTTCCAGATCAGCATGGCACGCTATGGAGATGATTTATTATTGTTGTAAATGCATCAAGCCGACATGTTCAATTGGTTATTGCATCGGATATTGTATTATTTGTAAAATGTTTTTTATTGTAATATCTTGTAGAGCCGACCTACTAAAATTGGTCTTAGGGTATGCTATAAATGTAAGATCTTATTTGTAAGATCAAATGTGGAATGCAGAAAAAGATTTAAGGAAGGATATATGCGAGATTAAGCACGAATATACACGAAGACATCATTTGAAGGTAAAGTTAGGTTTTTGTAGAAGCATATCAGCATTACACCGGTACTGAATCCAGCATATGAAGATGCTATTTTGTGCAGTACATTCTCATTGGATTTAACCATCCAACTGTAGTCAGTGTGACTCCCATTTGTGATTGAGCAGTGAGCTCTAGGTTGTTGGCCTTTCTGCATGTGCAAACCCCTCTTTGTACACTTACTATCTATAGTAGTATCATCTGATTGTGGGTAAGGTTTCCCACCGTGGTTTTTCCCCTTACAGGGTTTCCACGTACAAATATTGGTGTCATGTGTTGTGGATAACTTTGTGCTTATGTTTCATGCATTAAATCTTAACGGTATAGCAATTTTCTATTAACACTGTTTACCGGCATACTTAACTGTCTTACCGGTATTAAGCATTAAGTTGGTTAATAAGATTTTGGTTTGAATTTATTTGACAATTGATTTACCCCCGCCCCCCTCTCAGTTGTCTCCGGGACCTACAAATGTGGGGGGGGCGAGGGGGGGGGCTTGCCACTGTGGGTGAGCCCACGACATCCATACCCAAGCACAAAGAAAATTACGCAGACAAAATTAATAACATCGAGATCGAAAACAATGATATATATATATATATAAAAGAGATTACATATGAAGAGGATAATAAACTAATTGAATCCAAAATTCCTATACACAAATTCACCCAAAAAAAAAAAAAAACTCTCCCAATTTTGGAATTTCTTTTTTTAAAATGAGGACCAATCATGAATTAGCAAATCATGATCCCAGATAAAAAAAAAAATTGCCCCAATAACAATTTTAAAACCCGAAAACAAATATCGGATCAAAAAACCAAAATTATCAGACAATCCAATAATACAAATTAACCTTAATTTCTGAAATCCAAATTTATATCATCACAGCAAAACAACATGCAAATTTTTATTCAGATTGAAAGGAAATTACTTGCAAAAAAAGGAATCAAAATCCCAACCTTTTTACGCTATCCGGAAAACAGAGGCAGAAGCAATAATTCGCATAGCACCAAATCAGAGAGCTCCCAACCAAAAACTTCCAAAACCCTTTCCTCTTTTCTGATTTTCAATCACTTCTTTTTTTTCCCCAAAGATTTCCCAAATTCCATTTCAAAAACTATTTCCCAAAAACAATTCATGCACACACCCAAAACTTCACGACAAGAACCCCTCATAATTTCCAAAAAGCAGAATATACCAATTTCCCAAATGACATGCACAAATCCAATTCATTAATTCCATTAATTAATTTTATTTTTTTAACTCCCACACTTAGAAATTTTTAATTAAAATAAATAAATATTGATTTGCCCTTTTAAATAAAATTCAAATATTAAATAACTGATTCCCATTAATTAAACTCATTAATTTAAATAATTCAAACCTTTTAGTTCCACAAACTAATTTAACGTATTGATGCAACCATTTTCATTTTATTAATTAATTGTCTTTAATATTTAATTACCCTATTTAATTAATCTTTTACAATGAAGATAAAATAAATTTAATTATTTTACCACTGACATTAGTTTAATTAAATTTTGCACAATTTACATTTTACTAATTAATTAATCATTAATATACAAATACCATTAATATATATATAACATTAATCTGTCACAAAAATAATAGATAATAGTTAAACTAAACACAAGATCAACGAATTGAGACAAACCAAAACACGAAGTCCAACACAAAAGACTAACAGGGCAAACAACCGACATGGCAGGGAACAAAACATTGGGATACCTGACAAGCATCTTGTTCCCGCAGGAATGATGGTTGCGTCAGGGTTTGACTGATAATTCATTTTTTCACTTTTCCATTGGGTCAAAGAACACGCTCAAATTTGAAGATTCAAGTGGAGTCGATGCTCGGTACCTACAGCTGCATCACCAAGAAAACACACATACATATCACCAACATATACAGGGTGGAAGAGAATCGTGACATTCTGTGTCCCTCCGAAGTGGGTGACAGAAGATCATCCCCTCGCACCCCATATAGAATCTGACCCATATAAGAAAGCTAACACAAGATGTATACATAAAGTCGATATGATAGTCCAAGGTCAGTACTTAATCATATTATCTGACATCATATCCTAGAATCGTGATAAAAAATAAATCATTACATTAAAGAGTACCATCCAGTTCATGAACAACAACAAAAAAGTCAACCAGAATCAAAATGGGTTAAGTAGAGTCTAATAAAGGGAGGGGTACTACAATGATAGTCGAGTTTGATTCCAACATCTGCTTTTAGTGCTAATAGAAATCTCTACAAAGAGATCCTGGGTAGTATTCATCTCAACCAAAATGCATGTAAAAGTAGTACAAATTTTTTTTGAAGAACGCTCATCAACTCCCAAAAATTTTCTTAATGAATTGTCAATGCCTTCAAAACAAGAATCAAATCAAAACTAAAAAGGTAAATTTGGAAGTTTTACCCAAGTTGAAATTGCAAGGAACAATTATGTAACTGAGTCGAAGGAGGGGTGCCAAGGTTTCAGCATTAGCAAATGCTGATCGCAGTCCCACTGGTAATCACCCAAAACAATGCGATGATCCTGAACCCTCGCGCACACGGATAAATTTGTAGATCGCCCACAAGATTTGGGTGCCAAGTCTTAGAGATTCATTTGTGCAGCTCCACTAATCTTAAGCCAAAACCACCACAGCTTGTGAGCCTTTAGTAGGATGGACAATTGGCGGCGAATGCCTGAGATTAGGGTCTGATGTAAAGGGCCGCCCACACCTTACCCAATCCACCCAAGCAAAGGAGCCCCCAGTTCCATCAAGAGGAGAACGCCTAACACATGACCCATTAGGGCCAAATCCCATCAACTGCAAAGGAAACCTTTGCCCCAACACCTGAATGTGAAGTCGTTGTGCAGTTCACCATGGAACTCCGAGGATCTCGTTGTAGTCGCCATAGCAACCTGTGCTTTAGGAAACTCCCATGTGCACTTGGAAAAATCCTAGCATCAAGCAAATTCCACAGCTGGACATTTTTATGTTTTTAATTGTTTCATATATTGATTATGGATGTTATTTTTAGTATTAAGATTAATTTTATTATTATAATTAAATTATATGATTTTTTTTATTAAATTACGATGATATTTTTAAAGAAAATTGTATATTTTTACTATAATATTTATATTATATTATAATTTTAATACTATTTTATTTAAGAGAGTTATAGTTAATATTATATACATATAATTAAAATAATATAATTTTACAATAAAAATAATTCAAAATTATAATAATTAATAATTAAAATAAACATTTTTATTATAATATTATGAACCAAGTAATGACATTAAGCCTTCATTTGCATTCCACGTTGAACTGAAATAAAAGGTCTTGTTTTGCAAAGATTGTCGGGCATTACGAACAATCTAGTATTGATACAACATTATTTTGAGGATTTATTATTGGCATAATATTTTCTAAGCTCGAGACTGCATTATTTAATTCATGCATTTTATTTTTATTCCATTCCCATTATTCTGGATGAGTAGAAGGGTGTGATATTGACTGAGCCCTCGAGAAAATGGTGTTATAAATTAAGGTAGAAATTTGGAAAGTTTTTATATAATATAATTTGAAATCACTTTTTTTTCTCAAATATTGTATAAATCTTTACTAATGAAACTTTACAAGTGAATTTCTGTTGAAGTTAAATATTGAAACACCCAAGTACCATTAGAATTGCCCTGTACAACCACATAAGGACTCTCTTTCTTGTTCCATTTAAGTTCTGTGCAAAGCAAAGACAATGTGTTGAAATTTATTGGATTTACTGCCACAAACAAATGCTGTTCATCAAGATAAAATTAAGGTTACTATTTATAGTTATCTATATACTTTACCAAAGTTACAGGCTTCTCACAGTTGGCACTCCCAATTATTTGTTGCTAGGAAATAACATTTTTTTGGTAAATAATTGCAATTGAGAAGATCACAGGAGCAAGGCATCGACCTTTGAAAATCATTTGACTGTCGATTTCCTTGCTCTTACCATTCAAGCTGAAAGATCATATGTGCATTGACAATGAACAGTATATGTTCCTGAATATATAAAGACACAGATTGTACTTACAGTTATGGTAATGATTTTTTACATTTGGTTGCTGCTTCAAGTGATTCTCATGATATGGCCCTAACGGGGGCATCATAAATATTGCAACAATATTCTCTTCTTTAACAGATTGGAACTCCTTCAATATTAATTGATCATAAAATTTTAAAAGATGAAATAAGCTAATAAATAATTCAAAATGATTATCTCGGACCAGATAATTCATCTGCAGGAAGGTTACATGATGAGTCAAACATCAATTCTGAATTTAGACGGCTGGCAAGTTCAGACACTTGACTTTGAACTTCAGTCCTTTGCCACTCTTCCCATCTCCTGGCTATGCCATCATCTTCCAACATTTGAACAACTTCTGACATCTTTGGTCTATCCCCTGGTGAAACTTGTGTGCAGAGTAGAGCAAGTTGAAAAAGTCGTTTAACCTCTTCTTCAATATAGTTGTTCTTGAGATCAGGACTGACCAGCAAATCAATTCTTTCATTTGCGAGCTTGGCTTTAACCTACGAATTATAAATATAGATGAACAGAATGTTATATGAAATCATCACAACTTATTACAAAAAGAACTTTGGCATCTAGCTTTTAGAGATCTGAATTCTCAATGTTCATATTTTATATTGGATTGCTTAAAATATGAATTTGTTTGAAATCATGTCAATAACAACTCTGTGATTGCAACAACAATAGAGAAAATGGAACAAAAAGGCAAATACATTCATACCAACAACGAAGCAAATGCAGGATACAGCCATTGGTATGACTATGTATCTGATAGGAATATTGCAGTATAAAAGTTAAATTAAGTTTAATAATAAAAAATTTAAAATTAGCATGGAAATAGAAAATATGGAACATGAGTTCCTCCCATGCATATGGGACTAACCTGGATAGGTCCCTTCCACCTCTTGGTAAAGATAAATTTGAACTTTATATCAAATGTACAACTACAGGCAACCATACTTTGGACAAAAACAATGCTCATCTTGCTGCAAAAGGCCATTCACAACAGAAAGGAAGAGACTACTGAGGAAAAAATTACTCCTACCACAAAGGTCACATTTCAGTTGCTTCTCTCTATTGCAGCTCTATTGGTTGGAAGGTGTATCAAGGATTTGAAAAGCATCTTTTGAACAAGGATTTGGATGAGGAGATCTACATGTTAAAACCTAATGGATTTTAGATACTTTGCAATGATCATTTGATTTCTCAGTTTCTTTGATATTTACTTAGGTTCAGACAAGCTCCACAAGCCTGATACATTATTAAAGTTGATCATCACCTTAAATATTATGGTTTCAAAATAAGTCTTTCAAACCAAAATATCTATGTCTAAGCGAATGGTGATGACATTATGGTTCTCGTTGTCTATGTTGATGATCAATTCATCACAAGCAGTGAGGTCACTGCATTGCAGCATCTAAAATATAATGTGTTTTTCTTTTTACATGACTGATATAAGCCTCCTTTATACTGCTTAGGTGTAGAGTTTTGGCTACATGAGCTACATGACAATTTCATTTTCATGAATCAAGTCAAGTTTGCCACGAATCCTTTGGAATGGTTTTGTATGGTTGTTTGTAATCCTTTGATCCATGAAGGATCTGACTTTTGTACTTCGTGACATGATTTGGGATAGTGGGCAACTTCTTGGATGCTGAAGAACGTTCATTGTGGCATGGGGCATCCATGTGCAAGCTTCAGTATACAAGAAAACCCTAAAAACTGAGTATTTTGTTGACTATATGTTAAAATCACCTGTTTCTGTAGGCAGCAAATTCATCTTTACAGTGGTAATTTATCCATGACTACAGTGAAAACAAATTCACCTCTTTGTCAAAAGCAGTGATTTTGTGATAACAGTTTCTGGCATCCATAGATGGTCCATATCTCTTAGGCTCCAAAGTGCTTTATAATATAACATCATGGACTCTGGAAATCTGATAAATTTAATCATTTATAGTTCCTATTGGACGTGTTTGGATCATTCTTAGTGGCTTTTATGCACTGTTGAGGGTTGAAGTTCGAAAATTCCAGTTAAGTTCTGAGAGTTTGGGACTATCTTAGCAGTAAAGGCAGGGAAAGAAATTTGAGAGGTCTTGAAGGTTATTTTAGAGGTTAGACAATAGGAATTTGCCCAGCAAGCCTATGGGCTGGGAACTCTTTGATTGCCATTTTCGAAGTACTATGTGAGATTTTGTTCACCTTTCTGCCATATTTTTCACCCAAAGAGGGTTTCTCTAGGATATTTGCATCTCAATTTATGGTGTTTGTTCTCTATTATGTTTCATTTCATTGTTCAATTAATGCTATTTGAATATAGTCTTGTTTGCTATCCTTAACTAAGGCTGAAATCCATTGTTAAGAAACAAGTGTGAGTAATATCCTCCATGTTTATGGATCATCCTTCCACCATACCTATGGAGGTTGGGTTGAAGTCGTCAACCTATGATGATTCATCACCAGTTGATGAATCTCTCTACAAAGAATTGTTGGGCAATTTGACATACCTTACATCTAAACAACCAGATCTTTGTTTTTTGTTAATTGTATCTAATTTTTTTTTGCACAACTGAAACTTGTTCATTGACAGGCTGCAAAACAAGTGTTGCAATATGTCAAAGAGTAGCAAAGATACTCTTGATTTTGTCAGTACTTTGTCAAAAGGCAAATGATTTCAGGTTACAAGAAATATGACTGCTTGTGTTTAATTGATACTTAAAGATCAACTACTAGCAATATTCTTCCTTGGACTAAGGATTTTTTTCATGGCAAAGTGAGCTCCAGCACATTGTAGCTTAATTTTCCACTAAACCTAAGTACAAAGCAGATGTCAAATAGCATTTGCAAAGCAACGTGATTATGCCAAATTTTGAAAGATCAGCTTCCTTGAACAATGCTGACTCCACTTTTGTATGACTGGGGAATCTTGAATTTAGTGGAGAACCCAGAATATTACGCTCACATCAAGCATGTTGAGGTTCATTGCCACTTGAGCTTTTGAAAATTGGTTAATATTGATAATATTTATCTCCACTTCTGCACATATAAGGCACGGTATATATATCTAATGACACAGTATTTAAATGGCACTGTTCATTATCCATAGGATGCTCCACTTCAACTCTTTCTTCACAAATTCTTTCTTTTTTTGTATGTGGGTCTGGGAACATAGCCTACTTTGCTTGGGCTTGAGTAACAACCAATACTTTGTTATGCCTCTACATCAATTATGTCAATGCTGGCTTTTTTATTTGGACATCCAATGTCTTCATGGTCTTCAAGTCCACACAATTTACACAACATCTCATTTTGTTTCAGTTCCTATGGCAATCTCTTGACAAAATGTACACATTAATCACATTATTGACATTGTCTAATGGAACGATCTTTGAAGTCGTAAAGTATCCAACTCCAACCCCCCACATCTTTAATTTTGATAACTGTTATCACAAAAGTTTGTGCCCTTGCTGAGCTATCAACTCAGCAACCTTGTGAAACATGGCAACAACCCCGAAGTGTGGGACCTTGCACAAGGGGGTTGAATCTCCGGAGAAGGCCGACTTCCTTCTCAATCTAGGTGCAGGTGTTGAACCAACTCAACACTTCAAAACTAACTCCTAAGCCTATCCTAACAACTTGCAGAGGTAAAGGGAAGAGAGAATGCTTGAAATATAAGGAGGTGATGCACCAAGAAGAGATTGTTCCTCTCCCCACCAAAATGACACAAAGAATTAACTGAAACACCCAAGAGATGCACAAACTTCAATTGCATGAGTGACTCCAATGCATGTATGGAGGTTAGAATTTGCTTAGTGTCAAGAGGGGAGAAGGATTCCTACAAGTCACACTCTGAAAAAAAGTTAACACAGCATATATGGAGAGAAAAGCCACAAGACATACACCTATGATGAAGGTAAAAAAACATACACAACATACATAAGTTGAAAGAAGGCAAGAATGGTGATTTTTCAATTAATTATAAGGCCAATGGCCAAACTTACAGTTGCATAAATGCAAGATAAATACAAGAGAAGTGGGAGAGCATGGAATAGCTCAAGCCAGCGGGGAGAGAACCCTTTACAATGAGGCTTAAAAGCCTTATATAGAAAAAAGGTTACAAGGGTGATCATGACCCCTGCATGTCAGTCTGGAAATGCAGGGAAGTGCATGCACTTGACTTCAGTACTTGCAAGACCTAGCCATACCCACAAAAGGCAACCCTGAGAAGGTGGATTGACTGACCTTCCAAAGTCAGAGTATGCAGACATGACATAAGTCACCACAACAAGCATGGCCTCGTACCTCCTTGATGGAAATCCTGCCAAAAACATTAAATGCACCCCTGTGGCTCCAAAAAAGAAGGTCCATATTTAAAGCCTTGAGTGTTGATCACGCCATCCGGAAGTGTTGCCAGTCGGAAGGAAGTCCGAGGACTTCGGAAGCTCGGGCTCCCGAAGTGGGGAAGACAAGGGAAAACCTCGAAACCTCGGGGTTTCGGGGAAGAGGAAAGAGATGCAGCAGGGAACTTCGGAACCTCGGGATTCCGAAGTTCCGGAGAACTAGAAGAAGGCTAAGGAAAGAACTTCAGGACCTCAAGGTTCCGAAGTTCCGAGAAAAGAAGAAAAAGGCCAAGGGAGGAACTTCGGAACCTCGGGGTTCCGGAGTCCCGAAAAAAAGAAGGAAGAAAGGCTAGGAGGGAAGAAGGTTAAGGAAGGAAATCCAAAACCTCAGGGTTCAGGAGTTTCGGAGAACTATGCAAAGGAACTTCAAGGAACTTCGGAAACTCGAGGTTCCGGAGTTCCGGGAAAGGGGAGAAGAAAAGAAGGAACTTTGGAACCTCAGGGTTCTGGAGTTCCGGAGAGAAGAAGAGAAAGGCAATAGGGAAAGGAGAGGAACTTTAGAAACTCGGGAATCCGGAGTTCTGGAAAAGGAAGAAAAAGGCCAAGGGAGGAACTTCGGAACCTCGAGGTTCCGAACATCCGGGAAAGGAAGAAAAGGCCAAGGGAGGAACTTCCTCCGAACAAGGCGACACTTCACACTTCATGATTCCTCTGCTTTTCTCCTTGATCAACTGGGGCAGCGCTGGTCCATGGAACATATCTCTGATTGGTTCTCACTGATGGACCAAGGGTGTCATAAAATGACAACAATAACTGCTTGAAGATGTATTCATGTTATTTTAAGGCTTCAATTGAGTGCTCCATGGATTGGACCACTCTCCTTGTGTGAAAAGCACTTGTATACTACTCTTCAAATTATACCACTCTTTTATTGAATGACACATATCACAAGCCAATTTCTTGGGACAATTGGTTTTGACATGACCTTCACTTTTGCAGTCAATTGTAGATGGCAAATATGCCGCATCAAATAATACTTTGTTATGTTTAGTTTAATAAATGGCAATGTAATGTTCTCGTAGGGGTTAGTTGGTCATTGCCGACAGTTGGTATCCCAGCCAATCGCCGGGTGGTATATATATGTCATATTGTATCAGGAACGGGATCACTGTTGTATCCATTACATACTAGAAATAAAGATATATCATTTTGCCATATGTTGTTTTATGTGCTGTGTTGATTCATGTGATGTACATTCCCTGTTTACTTCTGGAAATTAAAGAACATATCCCATAGGGAGTAAACATCAATGCACCAATGACCAAATTTCTTTGGTTTCTTTCTCCACTTTCAATTTCTTCATCATCCAAAGCATATCCCTCCTTAGCACTTCTATCATTCCTAATTCATTGTCACTACTCCTATTCGAACTCTCATCTTCATCCATTTTTCCTTGGCTGAGAGGACATTTTATCTTTGTTTTCTATATCCATTTCCTTAATGTACACTTCTACATAGAATAAGGCAAGTATCTCTTTCATTTTTCTTAACGAGGGAATAAGGCCTTCAACGAACCATCTTTTTTTCAGACCATCAACAAGTTCTTTTTCTAATTTTCCCAATAATTATTTGAGCCAATGATTATAAGCTCTTATGGTTCCATGCTTACCTTGTTTTGTATTATAGATTTTTGCTACAATTTCATTGTTGTCTCAAAGCAGCTTGAATTTTTCTTCAAAGGCCTTCTTTAATCTCTCCCACATATTTTGAGAGGTTGGTCCAATTTTTGTATAGCAATCAACGTTATAAAGACCGTAGCCAATATGGTCATCATCTTGGCCATTTATTGTCTGGATTGTCTCATAGGTCTCACAATGCCTTACAAATTCCTTTAATTCATTTCTTGTAAACTTGGGTAGCTTTTATCTTTCTGAATTGGAGCTTGATGATGGAGTCACCAAGGTTTTGTTCTGATGCAAACCTAGTGCTTGGATATTGTTTGTCAAGGAGTTTTATTTGAGGGATTCCAATGCTCCTCCCGCACTCTTGGTCACGTAATAATTTTCTACTCTTCCTATAGCTTCAACCTTTTGTGCATCTGTGTCACCTTCAAGTTCTCTAGGTTCTCTTATACACCCTTAGCTGTAATGTCCCCTTCTCCTCAGTGACCACAGGAGAGTTGATTAGCCTAGTTAATGTCATCTCGATAGGCTAATTACTAATTAGAAGATATAAGGGATGATATGCTGGTCACATTATTAATTTCTATTGGTGGAGAAAATAAAGGTGGAATATTATTTTATGTGATATTATATTACTATTTGGTGAGAAAAGTTACTTTATGTTACAAAATAAAATTATAAAAGTAATGTGACTTTATTTATAAAAATGTTAATATGACTTTATAAGGAGTAAATAAAATAAATTGATTTTTAATCCCACATTGAGAGTGGAAGCTCACCAACGGTTTGGGAAGCCTTTATAAAGGAGCCTCGCCCTTCTCCAAGGGGGACATTATGTGATTGTTTGATACTTGATATTTCTCTTTAGTTGCTCGTGTGACAGTGACAACATTTTCTGAGGACAAAACCCCTTGGAGATTTGTAGGTTGGACGAAAACCCAACTCTACTTGTGAGGTGGATTCATTCAGAGTTCATCATTGAGCTTATTTGCAGAATTTTGAGCAGATATGTGGAAGTTCCAGCTAGGGTTTGGACACAATAATGGAGCCATGTTACAGGTTGAAGGTTAAATGAATTTATATGATATTTCTAGCTTGGGCAACCCCTTGTAGGGCATGTTTGGAAATGATTGCAGAATTGGGTATGTGTTGCATGTATTGTTTGTAAATTTCTGAGTAATTGCAGCATCAAATGCTATTGTAATAAGTGCCAAAATTCACCATTCCAATAGTAATATACAAGGGTTTATAGTTCCATTGTGAAAATTCTGTTATTTATATTTATTGCACGTTCTTATTGTTGCATGCACAAGAATATTCAAGATACGAAATAAACACCAAGCATATATCTAAACAAATTCATAAATTCCACCAAAATTCAGACAATGGGATATTTCATTAGCCCTAAGGTTTTTGGCTCAATTTCTTCTACTTAATTGACAAATCTTCTATGCCTCGACAGTTACTCTCATATGCTTCTCTTTCTCCATCTATGAAGGAGTCAATTGTGTAATAACCCTATCATTTAAAGGCCAAAGGCCACTAATTGTTACGAAGACACAAAGGTCGACTCCCATGAGAGAAACAATTCTTCTTGACTGAAGAAAGCAAATCTAATGAAGATGCTAACAGTAGTATGTTGAAAGATTTTAAACAATCATACAATACATGAACAAAGCCAATACAAAGAGTAAGATATGATTAAAGAAAACAAGACCGATCATATATATATTGACATATATCTTATTTGATTAATTGGATGCCTAACGATAGATAATGTGTGGTTTGATCAAGATAATATAATTAGTGATTTCTCTGTGAAGGAGACTGTGACTAAAGTGGTTAATATTATGCACTGAATTGCATGCCTGTCATAAAAATAAGAATAGTTCATTATGCTTTCCCATTGAACAGAAATGGTGAAATCAGAAGACCGACTTAGAGATATTTATATGTTTAAATTGAAGACTTAAACATATTGAGAAAGACGACAGTGAAAAGGTTATAAAAGACTTTGATGATCAAAACGGGACAGTGAGGACAGCCAAAGATATATCGTGGTCTTTGTAAAACTCTTGCACATAGTATGAAACTCCAGCGAGCCATAATTGGATGAGTGAGCAATTACATATAAGGAAAAATGTGGAGGTATAATGACTTAGATGGAGCTACAATGTATATCAACGAAGAAATCAGAAACATGGATCATTACAGTCGACACTTAATCAAGGCCGACTCTCTTGATATAGTCGCTCAGAATTATATCAAATGAAATCAATTTAACATGATGGACGACTCATCATAGTATAAAGATATAAATGATTACAAGAGAAAATTAGTCTGATTGAAGACAACGAGTTTATTAAGAAGACAAGCAGTGATTATAAAGAACACAAGTAATTAACATGATTAATATATGTGAACAATGTTTACACAGACTGAGAATAAGTATCTCATAAAACAGCGATTCATTATAATTGCAAGCAAGGAAGCACTAGTAAAAGGTGCGGTTTGACTTTGTTAAGTAAAATATTATGTCCAACAGGTGTGATTACCAAAACAAAGGTAATTTGTCATGAAGAAGTGTAATTAGTCTTTGGGCTGTGAACTTGTGATTGATAATGAAAGGAAATGTTTCTCTTGGAGGAATCGCATCCATCATGGAGAGATGTCTTTCTTCATGTAATAAAAAGAGATATAAGATATAAATATAATGAGTGGAGGGGGCAGTGAAGAAAACATACTTGATTATTATTTCCCATTGAGTATTGCTCTAGTAGAGCAGAATTTTATAATGTGGAAATATACGTTTCAATATATATATCAGGAAAGGCTTCATAACAGAATTGCATGATCATAAGGATATCAATCAGGAAAAGTGTTCAAGTTTCAAAGCCTATAAACCTATCTTGTATAGGCAGACTTGTCAAAATTTATTGTATGGTTTTAGAGTCATAAATCAGGAACAGCAATATCACATATAGGCAGATCTATATCCAAGTGTATGTATGGTTTTAAGGACATTATTCAGGAGCAGCAATCAGATCTTGATACGGATCAACATCATCATCGTGTGCATACAAATCAGATTTTATATCAGTAATTCAAGAGAGTTGTAAACATCTGCAGTTATCTAATATTTTATTATTCATTTTTGATAGTTCATTTGTTAAATATATTGCAATTTTAGTGGATATATTTAAATGTGCCTATAAGGGACACTACAAATTGATTCTTCCTACCAAACTTTGACAACAAGATTTACCCACACCTCATTCTATAATGGAATGATGTCTTGCTATCTGCACCCACTCTTCATGTGGTTATTCATAATGGGTTGAATGTTCTGATGTCATTTTCTGATTTTCCCCAACTATAATTTTGGCTCACACTCTGACTTTGACTCCTACTTTGGGATGAACTTCGGCTTCGATTTGCACTGCTAGAGCCTCTTTGACTGCCCTTGTACTCTTCTTCTTTGTTCTATTTTCTCTATCAGTTTTAAAGATCATGTGATCTCTTGTTATTGACCATATTGTGGTCACTTCCAACCTTTATTGGGGTCTAAGGGGAATATATATCTAACAAGGAAACAATGCCAACTGTTTACGTTTCTTTCTAATAAAACTTGGAATAATGAAGACAGGTAGTATTAAAATATATACTTATTCACACATGAAGTTATTACAGAAGTAGACTGAAGATAATCAGCCAAGGATTAGATATTTTCCTTCACTATGCAAAGTTAATTTAAAGAGTCTGACAGTTGCCAAGCATAAAACAACTGTCTATCAGCTTCGTATAACTGCTGGAAAGCTGACAAACAATTAATACATAGTCAAATACAACCATATCAATAACAAATAATATAGGATTGTCAGATAAAACCATATCAACAAAACATGATATAAGCATTGTATGTTGACTAAACATTTGATTGTTGACCACATCACCAAGAGGTATGATGTACTAATCATGGGATATATGGGTGTTACTATATGAACAGCTCGTACTCCTAAAGTGGCATCTTAAAAGGAAGATTCGTTCACTGTCCATGATCACCTTGTTGTGCAGCTGCTTAAACCCTCAATAAATCACTAGGTCCAGATATAGAATCAGCTTTAATTCCTTCTCCACCTCAAGAGGCCGTGTCTTGACCAACATATATTCATCAATCACCTTCTTCAAACAGGACGCATTAAAAACTCAATGAACCCAAGAGTGTTAGTTTGTAAGCCACTTTTGTATCTTATACATACATATAGACCGTAAAACTCGATTGAGATCTTGTGATCTTCATTTTGTTGAGAGATGATTGTTGATAGGATTGAATCAAGAGGAAACCCCAATGTCTCACTGCAAACTAGCACTCACTCCTATAGTGTTTGACCTATTGTTTCATTCTAGGTAAGTTGAACATGTTTAAGAAAGAAATGACTGCATTTTAACGCTGAAATGATTTTTTGTAAGGTGTAGATTTTTTTGGCTTGGGGCAAAGTTCCAGATGTTACTCTTTCTAGGGAAAGATTTCCCATGTTCTATAGCTAAACCAATGTTACTCTCATGTTCTTTAGTGTAATTTAAGAACATTTTTTTTCAAACAAACAAAAAAGGTACCAGTCTATCCAAAATTACATGAGCAAATAAATGTCTGAGACAAACATGAACAAAAACATGTCGAAAGACAAAATCAAGCCAAACTATAAAATATGTAAATTACTACAAAATGCAAAATTATGTGTGATTAAAAGGACATAAAGAGAAAAATTCAATATATGAATTATAAATTCTAGAATCGGCAGAAAAAAATTAGTAAAATACCAACAGATATAAATCACCCTTAATGAATATGAAAGGTAAGGATAAATACCCAGTCCAACAACATAACATCATCATTATCTGCTAGACGTGCAAGATCAAAGGCTCTTTGTCCAGTGATAAGTTCCAGCAACATAATTCCATATCCATATACATCTGTCTTCTCTGAAGATTTTCCAGTAGAAATGTACTCAGGTGCTATGTGGCCAATCGTGCCACGAACAACTGTTGTAACATGAGTATCCTTGTAATCCATAAGTTTTGCTAGCCCAAAATCCCCCACCACTGCCTCAAAGTCTTTATCTAGTAAGATATTAGCAGCTTTAACATCTCGGTGAATAATCTTAGGATCACACTGCTCGTGTAAGTAAGAAAGACCTCTTGCAGAACCCAATGCAATGTGCCAACGCGTAGTCCAGTCAAGTGTTGCCTCATTTTCTTTTTTCCCTAAAAGAAAAATAAATAAAATAGAACAAATTTAGGAATTTCATAGGCTACTTAGAACACTTTAATCAACACAGTTCATTCTGATTCTTCAAAAAGGATATATCTATAATTAAAATGGCACATACTTACTAGCTTACTCAATTTCACTAACAGTACACAATGGGGCATAACTTTGGATCTTGAAGCATACAAAGGATATACAGCAGTTAACTAAAACCTAATTATGTTTGAAAATCATGGCATAGCTGAATATAAATAGCATCTGGATCTTTAACATTACAAGATGAAATAGCTGTCAATTTTCCTTACGAATTTCAATAAGATATATGAACAGGGAAAAGAAGGCCAGAATTACTAGCTTGTTATTTTATCTAGGACTAGTATCTTGTCAATATAAATAAAATATATGGTAGGAGTTTGAAAGTTAGTTTATTAAAAATATCAAAAACATTCCACTATATATGGACACAAGAAATTGAATTGATTTTAACAAGATAGTGATGTAAAGGCAAAAAGTATTTGATAACTTTGCAGACCTTGTATGCATGATGCAACACTTCCATTTTCCATGAAGGGATAAACAAGCAGGCGTTCAGTAGGAGTCATGCAGAAACCAAGTAGCCGAAGGAGATTCCTATGCACTGCCCTGCTAATCATCTCCATTTCTGTCTGAAATTGCAACTCTCCACCTGGAGTGCGTCCTTCCTTCAAACGTTTTATAGCCACTAGGCTACCGTTGGAAAGGCGTCCTTTGTACACCTTTCCAAATCCACCACTTCCTAGTATGTTCTTACTGCTAAAATCATCAGAAGCAACCTGTAATTCCCTTAATGAAAATCTCTTAAGCTGCCCCAAGTGAATTTTTGGATTCTCCTCACCTGCAAAGCCCATACTTACAATAATCAATATATTGAACCATGTAGAATGGCATAACACTTAATAACCTTGAATTTGTAAATATTTTTGCAAAATGTGGAAACTTTTAAATAAACATTATTATTCACACTCTATGATCTATCAGAGATGAAATAAGCTGAAAATAGGGAAGAATGCTGATGCCAAACCCTCTAAGTGAAGCTTAAAATGTCAAGAAAAGTAGGTTGCCTCAGGAAATGTGCAGGGAGAATATAAAGACAGCATGATTAACCAAAAAACTAGGAATAAACTTGCCATGCACAAAACACTAAATACAATAAAACATCAAGATAGGGATGTGTTTGGCTCGAGGAATGTTAAGATAAGTAAAGGGAATGAATTAAACAAGAAAAGAAAGAAAAGAGAGAAAATTAAAATAATAATCGAAAGAAAGATAAACCAAAGGAAATTCAAACTATAAAGAGAGAAAAGATAAGGTAAAAAAGCTGAAACACAAAGTTAGGATCACTAACCTGAATGGAAAAGTAATAATGCTAGCACAGAAAAAGAAGAGCAGAGAAAAAGAAGAGAGGTGAGGTAGTGAGTTTTAAGAACAAAAAGAAAAGAAAATTAAACCATCAACAGAACAATTTACAAGTCAAAGGGAAATGTGGAGGAGGCACAAAGTACAGAGAAAATGTTGAACGAAGGGGATGAAGGAAAAAAGGATTAAGGAGACTGATTGGAAAAGAAATATAAACGAAAAGAAAAATAAGAGCAACGAAAGAACAAAGGTCAAGTGAGACAGAAAAAGAATGGAACAATAAGAAAATGCCCAAAAAGGAGGTAAAGAGAGGGACATTAAAAGTAACACAAGGACAGAAAAGAGGACGATAAGAAACAAAAAGGGTGGACCATGCCACAGAAAATCTAACCACAAGAGAGAGGAAACAACAAAGACCAACAATTCTGAAGGGAACTTATTATGGGATGCCAAGAGTAGATCACTCCCTGACCTTCATCTCTATTAATCAGTCATCTTTTGAAATACCCAGCATGCATACATTAGGGCAATACATTCGTCTACTAATCAGTCACCTTTTGAAACATATTTAGGATATTTGCCTACTGGTCCACTTGATGTTGCAGTTAAATAGCAAAGTGATCAACAAGGACTGGATTTGGAGGTGGCAGGAGCAAAGAAGTTTGTTGAGAATATTTTTCAAATCCATCTCAAGGTAAAGGAGCACCTAGAGACGTCTCAGTTGAAATACAAGAAAATACGTGACCAGCATCGTCTAGAACATCATCTCAAAGTGGGTGACAAGGAGAGACAAGGTGTGGTTGTCCCTAGGCAAAGAGCAGTCACACGGACAAGCCAAGATGACCAAACCTCCAAGTTACGGGCCATTCATCATCTTGGAGGTAGTTGGAGAGAAAATGTTCCAATTGAACCTACCTCCTTTCATGAGGTTACACTCAATAATCAATTGCAAATACCTTCAATTGTATGAACCATCATTGTTGGATGAAGAAAAAGAAAATCTAGTACTACCCTCATTGGATGGCTTGCTCTATGACAAGCACGTGATTCTTTCAAAGGATGTGGTGCTATAGTAGAAGAAGAAAGAGACTAGTAGGGAAGTACAAGAGTCTTGGCAACTGGGACTCAAAAGACAAACAAGGAAGTCCAATGGTACTCCAAGGAGAGTTGCAAAATTGTTTCCTCACTTAGTGTTTCATTGAGCTATTGAAGGACCAAAAGCCTCTTTATGAAGGGGCGTATGATCCCTAAGGATCCCAGAAGTTGTAAAGACCAAAAATTGAAAGTCTTTCCAAAATTTCAGTGTGTGAGTAGTCTTGTTTTGACACAATTGAAACCATTTGCAAAGTCAACGATCACATCTTTTGGCTTTCTAAATTACTCAAGAAAGCGTCCAGTACACAGGAAAGAATTTTTAACATCCTTCAAAGGCTGTGCAGAAGACAGAGAAAAGGTTCAAAAGTTTGGAGAATTGTTTGCACTTATTAGCAGAAGGGAAAACTCAGTTGTAATTCAAAGGAAGCTTGACCAAGAACAAGGACAGATTATTGGTTGTAATCCACTTCCTACAACTTGTTTTCCAAGTGATAATAAATCAGGTAGATTAGCTACTGGCAACTACAAACTGGCTTTTGCTCCATTTAAAGGGTATACCCAGATAAATCTGAGTGTCCACTGTTTTTGTAAGTTCATTTTGAATGTTTTCAAAGTATTGCACAATCAAATCAAACTCACTTATAGATATTAGTCAGTAATTGATAGTTCTAAATCAGAAATATTGAAAATTTGGTGATTCTTATTTTCAGTTAATTGTTTGATAAAATTATGGATGTGCAATTTCTGAGGTAACCCACTTATCTTGGAATTTTGAGCTCTATTTAAAGGGTTTAGCATCTGTTCATAATTTTCAGCCTACTTCATTTTGACGATGGATCACAAGTGATCTGAAACATTGGTGGAAAAACTTCCATAGTTTTATTCAAAAATCTTCACAAATTCATACTTCTTACTAATTTGGCCAATGAAATCCAGTCATTTTACGTACAATCTACTGGAAAAGAATGCACTTCCACACAAATATATGCCTACGCTAAAAGCAGTTATCCATGACCTCTATCAGAACATTATAGATTTGGCAATAAATCAAGTCACATCTATTATTATTCAGTTAAGAAATATTTTATTTACATTTTAACAAGATTACCTACCAGGAACATCAAAAAAGCGATCATGTGACTTATGCTGACGCCATTGTGCAAATACAATCACAGCAACAACACACAAGAGAGCAGCACCTGCAGATGCCCCTCCAGCAATAGCTTTTGGACGAATTTTGTTCTTTTTCTTTTCTGAATATCAAAGTAAGAAGAAACTAGCCAGTTATAATTCCTATTGAAAACTGTACCAAAAATAGTGCACAATTACAACATGCTGCTCAAACACTATGTCATAGATACTGATCTCTCTTTTTCAAATAAATATTTTCAAGCAAGTAGAAACCTCTATTGTTTGCAATACCTGGTGGGGGTGACACATATGGTGGAGGAGAATATGGTGACCCATTATCACATCGCACTCCAACCACCGGACCACAAAGTTTTGTATTATTAGCAAAACTGTGAAAACCAACCGTAATTCCTATTAGGAATATGAGCAAAGCTTGTTAAGGTGTCCCTTGTTTGATTTGACCTCAAATCAAGCATAATTAATCTCAAAGGCTCACTTCTTATATACATAAGATATTGAACTGTGCCAAATCATCTTAGCAAACAGCAAGGGGTCCTTCTCATATCTATGGAGTAAAACCACTGTGCTGTTTTCCAAACATTTACCTGATAGGAGTGAACGAAGAGAAAGATCCAATTAATGGAACATTGCCCGAGAGATTATTATTAGAAAGGTCCCTGCAATTCAAAATAATTGCAATTCAGTTATCTTAATAAGACCAAAATATTTTTAAAATGCATATTACAAATACTAACTTATAAGAAATGGAACAGTGCTACAAACGCAAACAAATTATTAACTTACAGGATTTGGAGACCTTTGATAGATGAAAGATTCATAGGGACCTCTTTTGTGAGGTGATTGTTATTTAGCCGGCTATCCTTCAATAAACAGCAGAAAAAGGAATGCTAATATGTAAACATAAGTTTTATAGGGAACAGATATCAGATTGACACCTTGCACAAAGAACAAAAAGGAAATAAATGTGAAAAAAAAAGAATCACATATACTTAAGAGAGGGAGACAGAAAATGCTATGTTGAACAGATATTAGGCATATGCGATTCAAAATTGATTTATAAAACAGAAATTGATCTGTCTTTAACTGCTTTAGAGTTTAGAGAACTCCCTAGACAGCCAAACTTATTTGCATTACTTATTGACTACATTAATTACTTCATTAATAATTAATATCCTAGCTAGAAAGTAAAAGATATGACTATCATTGTCTTAATCTAACACGCTGCTTTGATGATCATATTTGAAAGAACACAAAGATTGTCTGTGAAGTTGAGGTCTCTAGACTGTTCCTCTATTGTAGATACTGGAGTACAATTTGCCTTTACCAAACACCATCTAATATAGTGGTAATGAACTTCATGTTTTCTATGAGCATGACATACTAGATTTTTGACAAGCTTCAGTGCGCTTTGATTCTAAAAAATGGTACTATTGCCTTGGATTGTGTTGTCAATAGATTATCTAGTATTACTGTATCAAAATTGTTTCTCAGGTTATATTGTGGTAAGTTATTAAGCAACAACAGTTACCATATTTCGTGTATGTACTTGTATCAAATTTTTTATAAAACTGCTGCTTTGTATTCTAGTATCTTACAAAGCAACATTGCAACTAGGTTGAAGACAGCACGTTGTTCATATTTTGATCAACTAAATCTCCCTAATCTGAATTGTAAATTGTTCTCTGTAAATATCTAGGATTTTTCCCACTGAGATCCTACTCTCAGCCTTATGATTTTCATCAATCTGGAAACATTGTTACCTGTAAAATAAATATTTGGAATGATCAGTGATCAAGCCAGGCTACCAGCTGCCTTTAAATTGACTCACCATTTCAGCCCAGCCTCCATTCATAAAGAAGTGGACTTACAACTCAGCTATATAAAACTTTTCTAGAAAACTTTTAGCATAATTTATGAGACAATAATAAACCCATCAGGTGCCAAAATTCTACATCCAGGAGCTAATTTCAGTTAGCTGATCTGACATTTGAAAAGAATTGACTGCAATGACCCTGTTACAAGTGAAGATAACATCATAATCAAAGTTGACTGGAACAAAATAAAAAAATGTGTGATACCACAAAAACGAAATAAACAGAATGACACTTGATCCAAATGGATAATAAAAACTGTAATAAGAAATGCATAGACATAAATTTTTATGAACAGTAAAATGGATGAAAAAACTAATGCAGTGACAGAGGTTGAAAAGGGTTGCAGAGCGGGAAAACACAGTGTGCCGCTTGTGGTAGTGTCCTAGATGGTAATGCATTTGCAGCCACGTTGAATGACAATACACATGCTAGAACTCAGAATCCAAAACCAAACAGGCATCTGTTAAACTTCTGGTGACTAAAAAATTTTCTTGAGCCCTAGAGAACTCTGTTGTTCTCAAAAATCTATAAATAGGGCCTTGCATTGGCTTCTAAATCATGGGAGGCAAAAACGAAATTGTATAGAGCAAGGAAGTTCCAGCTGTTCAGAGATGTGTTGAAAAGGCTGAGACAGCAGTATTGCCATTGAAGGAGCATGGGGCAGCCTGCATCTAAGCATCCTATTGTACTTGGTAAAAGTTGGTATTCTAAATATAGTATGGCAATTGCCACTAGCCTTCAGTCTGGTTTTCTCTCTTTGGGTAGTTTCCAGGATACAATTTTTAAGTCTATGTGGGATTCATTTTATTTTCAGCATGCATATTTCCTAGTTTGTTCAACAATTCCCTCTATCTAACAACTATCATTTGAATTTCAAGTAGCGAAGTGTGATGGCATATAATTCTTAATTTTTAGAATCTAAATCAAGAGTTTATAGACCAACACTTAATTCCACTATCCAAAGTTTACCATTCCTTGAATTTTACAGTACAAAAATGGCTATCTTCTTTCAAAGCTGATGTAATGTCCCCTTTTTGGGATTACCCTAAATTTTGCCCTAGAATCACAATTTAAATTAGTAAAACTTAACATAGTTAGAATCATATTTTTACCAATAAATTGTCTTCATCAAGATAAAACCTGCAATCATGTTAGACAAGTACTGAAAGTATGATTCATAGAGCGATTAATTCGGCATAATTTTGAATCTAGTTAAACTACACAATATCTATAATGCATAATTTGGGTTCAACCATAATAGGGCTTGGATGGGAAACATGGTAGGGCGCCCAAACCTGTCCCCACGCTAAGCCCAAGAGCGGATATACCATCCTGAGCAGATATACCATCCCTCTTGGCCCCATGTAGCAATCCACCATCCATATGAGGTGGTATGTGTTGTGACCTTTTCACACATCGCCCCATTGCAAATGGGAACCCCCTCTTTTTCCAGGTATTTTTAGGTCTCAAGTAGTCTGGGAGCAGTCGAGTCTCTCTTTGGGTTAGATTGGAGTCATCATAGCTCTCAAAGCTTAAGTAATAGATAGAGGTCAAGATGATCACCTAAGGATGCTTCACAATGCAACCTCTAGGTCAGGTCATAGTGAGTTTCGGTGTGATGAGTAGTCAAGTGAGCAAGTGGACATCCTTAGGTTAGAGCATAGAAGCAAGGAATGATCAAGAAGTGATAATCAACTGAGATACAGTACTTGATGAAGATGATTCAAGGCCTAAGCAATGATGAAAGGAAAGAAAACACCAAGTAAACCCTATGAACAAGTCACTCTACACTTGGTGAAATCAGTGAGTGACGAGGTTGAAGTGAGTTATCCTTGACTCACCAAACTCTACGACCTTGAAGGTCTTCATGATGAGGTTAAATGGAAGTAGCAATGAGTGAGTTTACCCCTTCAAATCCTCTAAGTTTGCAAGCAAATGTGCTGAAATGATCAACTTAGACAAACAATGAAGCAAGGACTGATGATATCAACTTGAAGTGGAGGTGATAAAGTTTATCCTTGAGTTGCTCAAATCCACGACCTAGGGGACTTTTATCCTTGAGTTGCTCAAATCCACGACCTAGGAAAAGTTTATCCTTGAGTTGCACAAATCCACGACCTAGGAGACTTTTATCCTTGAGTTGCTCAAATCCATGACCTAGATGACTTTTATCCTTGAGTTGCTCAAATCCACAACCTAGATGACTTTTATCCTTGAGTTGCTCAAATCCACGACCTAGATGACTTTTATCCTTGAGTTGCTCACATCCACGACCTATGAAAATTTTATCCTTGAGTTGCCAGAATCCACAACTTGTGGAGGTCCATGGCTTGAAGAACTTTGAAGGCAATAGTGAGAGTGATGCTATCCCAATGCCTTGATGAACGATAATGAAGATGCCCTGAACTGAATTGGCTGGAGAGATCTTGATGTTGAAGGCAAATGAAGACGATCAATCCATGACTTGCTAAAATCCACGCCTCAAGCATGAAGATGGCAAGGTTGATCCACGAAGTGAAGTAGCAAGAAACTAACTCAATTCTTGCTTGGAGAATGAAGATGAAGATCAAATTGAGGGTGAATTGATAGACGAAGTGTTGGAATTGGCGAGATTGAATAGTGAGCAAGATCATCCTCCACTTGCCAAAATCCACAACTTGAAGTTGAATAGTGAGCAAGTTCATCCTTGAGTTGGCAAAACCCACGACTTGAAGCTGGATGTGAGCAATTTCATTCTTGATGAAATCCACGATTTGATGAAGGTAAATGCAACATTGTGATGTTTGAACAAATAAACAACTAAGTGTGATAAAGAGTGCAGGTGATCAAGGAGATCAACAACTTGAAGGCAAGCGAATTTATCCTTGGGTGGACAAAATCCACGAATTCAAAAATCCAGGCCTCTCAAAAATCCACTCGCTCAAGAAATTCACGATGCACTAAAATCCATGACTTGGGGATTAGGTGGCAACAAGTTTGAAAGGTAGCACTAAGGCAAGCAAGTTGGCATTTGAAAGATAGACATTTTAATTCAAATTTAAAAAGCAAAAACAAGTCGGCTTACATGGGAATTTGAAATATTGCAAAGCAATTAAATGTGAAGGGTCAGCTTCCTTGGGAGTTAAAACACCAAAGGTCATGCCCCAAAGCAACTATAAAGAGAGGTTGATGTTCATTTCATTTGATCATCAACTCAAGCGATTCTTTCCTCCATCAGCAACAGTGATTTTCACCAGCATAAAGGAGACTTAGAGAACGATTTCCTTCATCATTTGAGCAGCGATTTTCTTTCTTCAGTCAGCAACCTTGATCCTTCAATCAGCAATCACCAAGCCTGAAATATCAAAGAGAGGGCAAATTTTATATCATTGAGCAGCAATTTTGATCAGCATTGAAGCAGATTCTAGCGAACTTCATATCACAAAAAGCGATTTTAATTAACAGCACAAGAAAGGATTGAGCAAATTTCACCTCAGTAATCAGTATCTAGGCAAATTCACCTGCATCATAGACAATTTTTTTTTTTGCATCAACAGCATTTGATTATCATTCAAGGCTCATACCACGTCTGATTTTTGCAATTTTTGAAGCATTTTATTATGCAGCAAGTCTTGTAGATGGAGGTACCGGTAAAGGTGCAGGACCTTCTCAAAACAATGCCACAACTGAGGACTGCAATCCTGAGCTTTGTGCATAGCACGGCCCACACATTTTCCTACACATCTTCAAACCAACTGGAAGTCCCAGTCAGCCCTTCGGCTGACCCAATGCTGCTGGCCGTCAATAGTGGTCGGCACTCCGCGGTGGTAGAGATGGGTATCCTTGGGACCATTCTTATGGATACCATCGTGGACGGAGGATCCGGAGTAAACGTGTTGCCGGAGGAAACATGGAAGAAGCTGAGAAAGCCGACACTATGGCCACCCACATTCAATCTGGTGGGAGCAGATCAACATGATATTAAGCCGCTCGGCACCTTGATGGCCCAACAGGTGACCATTGGCACACAACCCTTCTTACTAGATTTTGTGGTAATCCCCCTTAAGAAGAAGGGCTACGACACCATCTTAGGGAGAGGGTGGTTGGTGACAGCGAAAGTAAATCACAATTGGAAGAGGAACACCCTCTCCATGGAGAAAGGTGGGCGGAAGTATGTCATGGATCTCCACACACAAATGGTAAGCAAGGAGTTGGCATCTTCCTCAAAGTCTGAATCAAAGGAAGAGACAACTGGTGTGGATGAAGGAAAGGAGCCGATGGAACCAAATAGTGGAGTGTTGGAACTCGATAGTTGCTCAGAGGACAACATGTGCTCATTAAATGGACTCTTCCATTGGCAGATGGAGGACTATGAGCTGTTCCAATGCAACATGCTCCAGATAGAAGAGCCGTATGAGAAAGATGTGTTCCCACCAAAGTATGGAGAATACAGAGAAGGGGAGGCTCGAGTGGATGACGCTCCCGCACATCAATTTGAGAAAGACAAACCTATTAAGTATGAGGAGTCCAAGTTGAAGGTGACCAACCTGGGAAAGGAGGAAGACCCCAAAAACATATTGGTGGGGGACGATTGGGATCTCGTGTTGAAGGCAGCAGCTTTCAAAATCTTTTTGGAGTTTAAGGATGTTTTTGCCTGGACATATAAAGATCTAAAAGGAGTGTCCCCCGAGATGTGTGTACATCACATTCAACTGGTACCTAGAGCCCAGCCAGTGCAGAAGAGGCCGTTGTTGTCGGCATAAATTGCCTATTGTTATGTTTGATAATATTTGTTATCCGACAAGGTATTAATTAATTGTATTGAGTGGGTTGTCAGTCTTGGGTAGTTATGTGTCGGTTGGTTGATGATTGTGTACCTCTCGGCAACCGTCGGGTCCTTTAAATATGTCGTGTACTGTCAAGCAAGTGGCATGGTATTGTCGGATCTATTGTAATCTTTGGCCGCCCATCTTTGGTCTCTTCTCTATAATAATTGAATGTGCGAATAAAGATATATCTTACTGTCGTGTCTGGTATGCATTGTCATGTACATTATTATTTCTTGTATTTAATTTACCAGTTGTAGTGGTAAACATTTTGGCGTCGTTGCCTTAAAAGAAATCGGGTCAGCCTTGAGTGATTCATGTCCGTAGATCCCATCAAAGGTGAGAAGAGGCCACAGGGTGGTCAAGACCAAGCAATTAGGTGATCTGTCGACCCTCGGTCAAAAGGAGCACAGAGACGAGTCGAAGCCTGGAAGTACTCGGAGTGTTGGGACGCTGGAGGTGGACGTGTAGAGGACGCGCGCATGTCTGAGAGTGCAAGGAAAGCACCAGAACGTAGCGGTCGGAACAGTTCACTTAGGTTCGACACACCTGGAAGTACTCGAAGTGTTGGGGATGCTGAAGGTGGACGTATAGAGGATGCCTACGTGGCCAAGAGTGCAGGGAAAGCGCCAGAACATAGTGGTCAAAACGGTCCACCCAAGTCTAGCACACAAGGCAAATACACACATATCTTCCGAGTGAAAACAATGTTGAACACCCAGGAGAAGCAGAAATTGCCAAAGTTCACGGGACACGGGTCCGAGGACCCAGTACGACATTGCAAAATATGCATAACCATTTGGGAGGCAAATGGCCAAGATGACAGGGATTACTGGCTGAAGGCATTTCCCGCCACCCTTTAGGGGATTGCCATTGTTTGGTACACAGACCTCGACGCCCAGCACAAGACGAGATGGAGTGATCTAAAGAGGGCGTTCCAGGAGAAATTCAAACTCTTGAGTGATGATAATGAGATCGTGGCCGAAATCTATAGTACTAAGCAAGGAAAAAATGAGAGTGTATGCGCTTACAACCGTAGGCTCAAAGAACTATTGAACAAGATGGAGAACCAGCTAGCCAACGGGTTGAAGAAGAGGTGGTTCACGAAGGGATTGATACCCTCACTGCACAAGAAGATGAAAGTAGTGCTTCCGTCCTCATACGCCGATGCGTACAATCGAGCGATGGACATCGAGAGTGAAAATAAATCCTCCTCCCAAGAGAAGAGGAAGACCGATGATGATGAGAGCGCCGAAGGTAGCAGTGACGAAGAATGCAAAACCGTATGAGCCCTTTGACGGGATATGTTGAGAATGATGAAAGAATTGAAGGTAGAGAAAGGAACCAGCAATGAAGGTAATGAACTATGGTGTATTGAGTGCAAAAGGGAGGGGCACATGAAAGGTAATTGTCCTAGAAATATGTTTTGTGAAATTTGCCAAGTGTTGGGGCATTCAATCAAGGAGTGCCCGTACAATTTGAAGATGAGAAGTACACAAGTACTATTCACACACGGAGAGTCCAGCCCATCGAAATCACAAAATGTATCGCCAAGTGGTTATGGAAATCAACGAGGGCGAAACCAAATACAGTACAACTCCAGAGGACGTCCTATCATACAGTGCCGAGAATGTAGTGAATGGGGACACTTTGCAAGAGACTACCATAACAAGAAAGACAACATACAATTATTGTGCAAATGGTGTGGACCATGTGACCATGAAGACACCAACTGCCCGAATCAGAAGGGTATTAATATGTTGGACGTGGAGGAACAAGAGGACGTCGTTTTGGCAATCACAAGAGCACAAACAAAGAAGGCGATGTATTCAAACTCTAGTACGGAAAAGGAACAAGCCGAAGTAGAACAAGTATTGGCGAAGGAACAAGTAACTTCCAATGGAACTGCAAGTATGTCATTGCGGGAGTCAGAGAAGAACATTGTCCGGCAGGTGCTACAAACAACCATACCCATCAAGGTGGCAGACCTTCTTCAAACTATGCCGCAACTGAGAATGGTAATTGCCAACACAGTCATCCAGAAACAATGTAAGCCACACAAGGAGGAACTAACGGGAAAACCATCAGCCAAAGGGAATGAGTCCAATGATCCAATGTTGTTGACAGTGAGCATCGGGAGGAAGCCGGCGGTCGTCGAGATGGAAATAATGGGGAAGAAGTTGACAAACACCATTGTCGATGGAGGCTCAGGAGTAAATGTACTACCAGAAGACACATGGAAATGTCTGGGGAAGCCGAAGCTTTGGCCGCCAACCTTCCACTTGGTAGGCACCGACCAGCACGACATCCAGCCGTTGGGAACATTGATGGCACAAAAAGTAATGATTGGGACACAACATTTTTTCTTGGACTTTGTAGTCATCCAGTTACAGAAGAAGGCATAAGATGCACTCCTCGGGAGGGGATGGTTGGTTACTGCCAAGGCGAATCATAACTGGAAGCGAAACACACTCTCGATCGAGAGTGATGGGAGGAAGCATGTCATTGACTTGAGGAACCAGGCGGTGAGTGAAAAACTGGCACCCTCGGACTCTGAGTCTGAGGGTGGAGAGTTAGGTATGGACGGAGAGAGGAAAGGCATGAAACCCAAAGATGAAGCAATGCTCGAACTGGAAGATTGCTTTGAGGATGAGACGAGTTCTTTTCATGGATTATTTCACTGGCATGTGGAGGATTATGAAGTCTTCCACCCGACTGTAACATGCTACAGATTGGTGGAATTGAGGAAGTGCAAAGTCCAACAGGCTCGAAGGAATTGTATGGGGTTAGGCCGTATGAGGAGAAAAAAAGTTGCAGGAATAATGAAGCATGTCATCTGTATGCTATAGGGGGGTTGTATGAGAGAAGGTTGTACAAGTTGAAAGCACATCATCCGCCCAACAAATCTGTACGGAATTTGGAAGCACACCATTTACCTCAAAAGGATCCCTACGCCCTGCAAAATACTACCCAAGAAGAGTTTTGTACCACAAATCCGTACATAAGTGAAATTCAGAAAAGCCACATAGACAAACCGTACATTGGCAGGGTCCGGGGTTGGATGAAGGGAATAAGGCTCAACCCATACGAAGGAGTCCGTACGGAAGGGGACACGAAGGCAAGTAAAGACCAAGACGACATCACATCAAACTGCCAAGGGGAAATTACCACCGTACGGACATCAAACTGCCAGGAGGGAATCACCGTACGGATCATCAAACCACCATGAAGGAAACACTACTGTACGGACATCAAACCGCCATGAGGGAATCACCACCGTATGGCCACCTTCTCCTTGCCACATACACCACCTCAAAACCGTACGTCCAATTGTACGACATAATTGTGGAATAATCGTACGGACTTCACGATGGTCATTGCTTTGTATTGTACGGCTTTCGGCTCATTCCGTACGACATGGCAAGTTCATTCATCTTGTACAGTATCATAGGTGCATTCCTTCCGTGTGACACCTAGTGCATCGTTCCCTATTGCCAACGCACATTTCGAAGTTCCAAGGAGTTCTTTCCATACGTCAATTCCATCACGTACGGACAGTTCATATTGCCCACACCACACAGAGGATACTTCATCTCGTACGGACAAAGCCTATTGTCGACACCGTACGGCTAGAGCATTTATTTTGCATCGTACGACAGTGGTTGCATCTTGTACGAGAACACCAATCAGCCATACGTCATCAACCTCAACCTGCGTGTGGAGTTCTCATCGTGTCATATATGGTACAATCCTCTCAATGCCAACGTTCCGTAGAACAAAGTGGTTTCTTCACGACATGTTGCAGACATTGGTTAAAGCTCTTTTTTGGCTTCATCAGCATTGTTTTTGGCATCTTAAAAAATCACGGAAATCATGTGCGCCATGGAGTTCCGTGTGGTTTTGAAGGTTGCAATTTGGTGATGGCGACGGGGGCGCTGCCCCTCGACCCCGCTGGGGGCGCTTCCCCCAAACCCCCATTTGATTTGGCAGGTACACTGCAAGTTGGGGTTGTCCAGTCAAAGTCGTTGTACGTTGTTAGTCTTCCCGAATATTACTTGATGTTTGCTTGTTGTCTGGAAGACGACTTTTTTCTTTTGGGGGGGATGATGTTGTCAGCGTAAATTGCCTATTGTTATGTTTGATAATATTTGTTAACCGACAAGGTATTAATTAATTGCACTGAGTGGGTTGTCAGTCTCGGGTAGTTATGTGTCGGTTGGTTGACAGTTGTGTACCTCTCGGCAACCGTCGGGTCCTTTAAATATGTTGTGTACTGTCAAGGAAGTGGCATGGTATTGTCGGATCTATTGTAATCCTTGGCCAACCATCTTTGGTCTCTTCTCTATAATAATTGAATGAGCGAATAAAGATATATCTTACTGCTGTGTCTGGTATGCATTGTCATGTACATTATCATTTCTTGTATTTAATTTACCAGTTGTAGTGGTAAACAGCCGTACCGGATGAACACATACTATGCCGCAAGGATCAATGAGGAAATAGAGAAGATATTGGAAGCTGGCATCATCTTCTGGGTCCAGACCAACGAATGGGTGTCTCCGATTGTCATTTCCTTAAAGAAAGAGGCCAATCAAATCCGGATCTATGTCGATTTTCAGTGCCTGAAGGCAGTCACTATCAAGGATCTTTTTCCCATACCTTTCACGGATAGCATATTGGAAGCGATAGCCAGCCACGAAATGTATTCCTTCATGGACAGGTTTTTAGGATACAACCAGATCTCGATCACTGAGGAGGATAAGCTCAAGACCACCTTCGTGGTGGAGGATGGCATGTACGCATATAACCGGATGCCATTCAGTCTATGCAATGTGCCTGCAACTTTTCAAAGGATCATCCTGCACATCTTTGACAAGATGTTCGTGGGAGACTTTAAGGCTTTCCTCGACGATTGGTCGATTTACAATGGACAGGACACACATCTGGTAGCCCTAATGGAATGTATGGAGAGATGTCAAAGGGCAAGGTTGGCACTCAACCCTAAAAAGTGTCGATTCATGGTGTCGCAAGGCAAACTACTCGGCCACATTGTTTGTAAAGCGGGGTTGAAGACAAATCCGAACAAGGTACGAGTGATCGTGGAAATGGAGCCTCCCACAAATGTCACCAGTGTAAAATCCTTCTTGGGCCATCTTGGCTACTATAGAAGGCTTATAAAGAACTTTGCTCAGACATCCTACCCCTTGGACAAGCTCACTCGGAAGGGCGAGTTGTACACATGGGGGACCTCGGAAGGTGAAGCTTTTGAGGAGTTGAAGACGAGGCTGGTGGTGGCCCACATCCTCGCATATCCGAATTGGGACAAGGAGTTCCATGTCCACGTAGATGCCTCTAATTTCACAATTAGTGCCACATTAGCTCAGGTGGGCAACCATGGATTGGACCATCCAATCTAATTTGCAAGCAGATTATTGTCTAAGACTGAAAAGAACTACAACACAACAAAGCAAGAGGCCCTAGGAATGGAATATGCAGTGCAAAAGTTTCGACACTACCTTCTGGCCACACCGTTCACGTTTTACGTGGACCACCACCCTGATGTACCTGGTCAACAAACCAATTATTCAAGGAAGGATCAGTCGATGGCTACTCCTGTTGCAGGAGTTCACATTCACCATCATTGTGCGCCCCGGAAAAATCCATGTGATAGCTGATCAACTATCACGAATAAGGTCGGGGGAGCCACCAGAGGGGGTTAGTGATGAATTTTCGGATGCTCACCTGTTCCAGATCGTAGTATTGCCATCATGGTATACTGCTATCAAGGAATATCTCTCCACTTCCGTGTTTCCGCAAGGTATGCCACTTAGGGAACGGAGGAAACTCGTGTTGAGAAGCCATACATTCGAGTTAATTAATGGATTGTTGAACAAAATGGAGCCCGACCAGGTATTGCCAAGCCCCCACGAGATTGTAGACTTGGTAGGAGATAGCTCACCAGAGAACTCGCGAGCAGTGGAGGGAGACCACTCACCCATTCGTGAGTTGATGCTGAGTCCTAGGCAAGAGCAAGAGTTGATACAGAGCCCCCTCATGTTGAGCTACTGCAGAGTCCTCAACGGGATGCCTAGGAGAAAGGTGTCCCCACATCTCCGAGAGTGGATGGTGACATGGATTTGGAGCAGTTTATTGCGGACATGGTTGTTGGATTCTGGAGGATTGTAGCCTCGACACGGTCCCAAGGAGATGCCAGGACAAATAGATAGTTAGAGCAGTTGCTTGGGTTTATGAGGAACGGTTGCACGACACACTTTGTTGAGTTCTTTGAGTCGAGGGGGTGGCCTACTACGGAGACCTTGCAGATGCTGGAAGATTAGGGTCTCCAAGAGCAGGTTGGAGAGACTAGCACACAGTCCCTATTGCGGAGAGTAGAGCAGGTCTTCCGTGAGACATACTATGAGCTGAGGCGGACACATCATATTGCTCAGGGTACAGAGACCCAGCGGCAGGGGGCCGTGTCGGCGAGGGAGGAGTTGGTTGCTCGATTCTAGCAGATGGAGGAGTCGCACAGGGAGCAACTGGCTTGGCAAAAGGCCTCGCGGGTAGCAAAGAGAACTACCTTGGAAGCAGAGTTGGCACAGGAGAGGTCGGAGAAGGATGCCTCAGGGGCACGATTGGAGGAAGCCCGGGAGGAAAGGGCAATGTTGGAGAACAGTCTCGCTAGTGCCTTGGAGATGGTGGAGAAGAAGGATAAGGAAGTCCTAGAAGCCGCGATGATGGTGAAGACGGCTATGGAGCGACAGATGGTTGCAGAGAGGGACCTGCAGTTGTGGACTGAGCAGGTCTAAGAGTTACGGGCACACCTAGCAGCCACACCACGAGCATCAACACCATCCTCAACAGGGACGCTTCCTCAGCCCCATTCTCAGTCTTGATTTTTTCTTTTGATCCTCCCGTTTTTGTTGTCAGTCATCAGCAGACTACCTTATTTTCTGGGGGGGATGATGTTGGCGGCATATTGTATGTACGGGAATAATAAGTAATTAAGTAATTAAGAAGTACTTTGTTTAGTGATGTAACCGAGGGTAGGTAGTTATGGGTGCGACAGCTGTCCCTTGCACCCCCTCAGTACCTTTATATACCATGTGATGTAACTTGCCATTATGACAATTATGAATGGAATGGTATCTTTTTTGTTGGATAGCAATTGATATACATTGTGTAACTTAATACATTATGACTGTGTTTATCTAAAATCTATGGCATTACTGTTCTTTGTTATGTATTCCGTCTGCATGCATTAAACTGTTCGCCCAGTGGGCAAACATTGTTTGCCATCATTTAGGCAGAACTTTAGATGACAAAAACCACAAAAAGGCGCATCTGATTCAGCCAAGCAAAAATCAATTACCAATTTGCCAACTCTTCAAGTTTTAGGCAAAGATATTATGTGGCTGAACTCATAAACATATGCACCCATGTTTCACTTAACGTCCTGAATTAATGCCTGACTTTTCACTTAAAAGGTTGGGGCAGAATTCACTAATGTATTTACCTACTTTTAGGCAGAACTTTTCATGGCTTAAGCCACCACAAATTGTACCTCTAATCTTGAAATCCTTCCTTCTAATTGGATTGCACAGATCACTAATCACTTGCCACCCTTTTATTTCTGCTTGGAAAAAAAAGTTTATGTGAGACTCAACATGTATGCCCCACACTCTCTGAGTCAAGTCTTCTCTTTGGCTGTCCACATTTCACTTAAATAATTGCCATGTTTCATGCCTTAGGCACACTTTTACTAGATGTTTGCCACTTTTACTGACTGCTGTTTGGTGGAGTTTCACTTGGCAATTGCCATCCAAAAGTGAACTCAATTCTGATGTTTGCCCAAATTCTTCATAAGGTGCACTTCACAAAATCTTTGCCCAAAAGAGGAACTTTGAGAGGGATTTGACAACCATTTTGCAACCTTGCCACTGATTGCATACTTGCCTTTAACAGCTGTAGACATCATCAATCAGGAACCTCATCAACTTTCTCCCTGGAACAGTGCAACTTTAAACATCCTGGAAGAGTCTTTAGTTGAAAAAAAAGACCATGACACAGTATTTTCACGAACTGCTTGGAGAACAGTATCACTAAACTTGACTTGACACCCAAATGATGATAAATTGATAACAAAACCAGACACCAAGTAGTACAAATATCAAGTTTCGTATGGATACCAGCAACCAGGCCACAAACTTAGGCAAGGATGTTTGGAACTTTGGAGTATTATTTAATTTTCTTTTCTATACAAGTAACATTATTTTGAATAATAAAAAATATATTATTGGATCTCCAAATCAAAGTACATAAATTTTCTCTGATAAGATGGCTCAAACATCACACTTTCCCTCACTCTAACATAAAAATGCATAAGAGAAAATAGACAAATAAATAGGAGGATCATTCATCTTACAGCACGCGTAAACTTGTCATACTTCCTAAAGTAGGAGGTATGGAGCCAGTAATGTTATTCTGGTACAGATCCAGGCTCAAAAGATTCTTCAAGTCACCCAATTCTTTAGGGATATCCCCGCTTATGGTATTGCCATAAAGCTCCCTGCAACATACACACCCAAAAAATAGAATCACTATAAAAAAAAGTTGGACATAATTAAACAAAACCTCTCAAGATAATTACACAACAAAGAATGGCATGTGTAAAAAAGGACCATATTCAAAACATTCTAAAAAAATACTATGATATTGTGTTCATCGGTCACTGTATGATAGCCTTTGACTAGAATTTAACCACTCTTGCATAAGGAAAAATATTTCTTCAAATAAACTCCTGATCAAGTCCAAATGTGTGATTACAATATAATATAAATATCAAATAGTATGTTTAAATGCTTGATCAAGACCAACACAAGTCACAATAAGGAAGCTCGGAAATAGGTAGCTGCTGATACAAATTTTCCCCAACATAAAAATGCATTTTCACTGTATATCAAGTATAATGTTAAGTTCACATATTGTTATTTCCAAAACAGTAAAGAAAATTGATAATTAATTTTGAATCCTCATTTAGAAGGATTACAGTCAACTGCATGAGACCCATCTACATAACCTTAGATTTTTTAGAAGAAGAAAAGCTTTCAGAGTCATTTAGACTTCTGCAAATTCCTTCAAAATAAGTCTGCATCGGTTCTCAAGGAATAGCACTAGAGTCAAATTCCATGAAATACCATATACACATTTTTGCTTAGAATTATAGTAAAACTTCAGGTGCTCATTTTAGCATCAGCACTATTCCCTTTTAGTTGGCATTACATATTGAAAAGAAGCAACTTTTGTATTTTTACCTGAAAAACAACATATTTTATATTGCCATTTTTTAAAAATACAAGAGAAATAAAACAGGTAACAGATTAGAAGAGTGCTATCATGAAGAAATAGCTAAACGTAAAGCATCAAGTCTATGTTTAAGCTTTGAATCGTTGCAACATAACACAACTTGTTGACCCTAGATATTTTCTCTCCTCCTTGGAGATGAAAACCATGGATCTACTTTAAAAAATCATATTTGGATATATAATTAGTATAACCATAAACAATTCTTTTTGCTATTGTACTGTAAAAAATAAAATCCCAATCCTCTCTAGTCTCTAGCATTAGTATCATGAAGTTTAAACCACTGAAGCATATCGATAATATAACCATATAATTAGTAAACATTGTGAAACCTAAACTGCAAACATGATATACCAAAAAACTAGAATTGTCTCAAGTTCTGATGCATAAGTATATACATTTATTTCCCAATAGTTTTTATGTTAAACATTAAACTTTCAAGTACAAACTGACAACTACTAGAATAACTTACAAGTATTGCAGATTATGCAGCTGACCAAGCTCAGGAACCAATTTACCACCAAGGTTTGAGTTTCCCAGATCCCTGGAAGAGAAAAATTTAGTCTCTAAGATTTTTTTTTAAAATATAAACTTTTTAGAAACAATAATTATCAGTTGCAATTGGCAATTTATCAATGATCGAGTCACTCCAAAGATGCAAATGCAATATACATACACTCGTGTGACACTGTTTTCACTGTTACATGTAACATGAAACCATGTACATGGACTGGCAAGATTTTGATCCCAACTCTGCAAAATGTTCTTTGGGTCCAGTAAGTTAGACTTAAGTCTAAGCAAAGCATCACCTGCTTATCACATGCAAGATCAGACATCAGGTCCTAGTTTTTCCTAACTCTTTGACTAGTACAATAGATAAAATAAAACAAGAAATAAATAAATTTATTGATTTAAAGTTTTACATGTTGCTTACAGTATGATCTAGCATCCTATTTATTCAGTTTTTACAATGGCAGAGAATGAGGAGAAAAAATTAATTTAATAAATTTGCAAGGATATTAAGGTCAATATGTAAAAACAATTAATTAGGTACATTAAATTTTCTCCCATCTTGAAATACTTCAACTTCAAAACATAGATAACAACTTGACGCTATAAACCAAATTAAATATCATTAATATAGTGCATTTGTAACAATGAACTCTTGAGTTTGAGATTTATAAACCAAAAATATGAATATGTAAATCAATAAATAGTAAGTATTACTAAATGGAAACTATTACAATAACTACCCTTCCAATATATTAATAATATGACATCATATCAGACAATCAGCACTTTTATTAAGTAAAAATAAAATTATTTACTTTTACAGTTAGGCAATTAATAAAGTAAACAAAATTATACATTTTGAATCAGATGAGAACATAATGAACAACACATAAATTGAGATAACATAACAAGCTTCTTGCACCTATCAATGCTCTTCACACAGAAGTGGGATTAGGTGCTTCTTGCACAATGTGCTCCCTTGTCCCAACTAAAAAGAAGTATTTAAACTTACCGACAATCGCTACAGAATTTCCAATCATCAGCAACTACCCAAAACTGCTCAACGCAACCAACAAATCTTAACTACACTTGCTGATTGTACAATATAACAAAAGTAGACTAATGTTTATTTTAAATATCAACAATTACATCATAGAGAAGCAATAAAACCCAACCTTACATTGACCAAACAAGAGACAACAAAGACACATAAGCATCCTGTTGATGTGTTTTTTATGACACTTGCCAACACAGAATAAAATACTAAGTATTATGTCCTCTCTTGAATAAGGAAACTGTTGCCATTTTTATGACATCCTTGGTCCATCAATGAGAACTGATCAGAGATATGTTCCATGGACCAGTGCTGCCCTAGTTGATCAAGGACAAGGCCAATGGTCATGAAGTCTTAAGTGTTGTCTTGTCGGGACGCAAGTTCCCAAGCCTTTTGAAACCCGGAACCCTGGAATCCCGAAATTCCCAATTCCCAAGCCTTTTGAAACCCCGAACCCCAAAATCTTGAAATTCCTACTTCCCAAGCCTTTTAAAACCCGAAACCTCGGAATCCTGAAATTCCCAGTTCCCATACCTTTTGAAACCCGGAATCCCGAAATTCCCAATTCCTAAGCCTTTTGAAACCCGAAATGCCGAAATTCTCGGTTCTTGACTCCTCTCCCCTTGCGGCAAAACCTGATGTCTAACTTTCAACGACTTGCCACACTTCCAGATGACGTGATCAACACTCAAGGCTCTTAATGCTCCACCAATCCTTGCGACTTGTATACTTTCATTTATGGAGCTACAAGGGTGTATTTAATGTTTTTTGCAGGCTTGCCATCAAGTGGAGTCCAAGGCCATGCTTATTTAGTGCTACTTGATGGCCTTCATGTCAGGCCTACATGCTCTGACTTTGTAATGTCAGCCAATCCACCTTCTAGAAGTATTTTTCTTCTTGGGATTGCCTTGTTAGGGTATGGCCAGGTTGCTTGCACACACACCCTGTCAGGTTTGTGCACTTCCTTGCCTTCCTTGACTAACCTTCCTCTGTGCACACTAAGGTCAAGGCTTCCCCTCCTTGACCATTGGTCTCTCCTCTACGACAAGTTTGCTATATATAGGTTGTTAAGCCTCATTGTAAAGGGTTATCTCGCTGCTGACTTGAGCTACTCTCTGCTCTTTCACTTCTATTGAAGACTTGTAAATTTTCTTGCATTTTTGCAACTATAAGTTTGGCCATTGGCCTAAGAATGAATTGAGATTATCATTCTTGCCTCTCTTCAACTTATGCATGGTGTGTATGTTTCTTTACCTTCATTATAAGTGTATGTTTTGTGGCTTTCTCTCATGTATAGACTGTGTTAACTTGTTTCTGAGTGTGACTTGTGGGAAACCTTCTCCCCTTTGACATTCAGCAAACTCTAACCTCCATACATGCGTTTGGGGTCATTCATGCAACTGAAGTTTGTGCATCTCTAGGGTATTTTAATTGGTTCTTTGTGCCATTTCAAGGTGGGGAGAGGAACATCTTTTATCTTGGTGCATCACCTCCTTTCATTTTAGGTTTTCCTTCTTCCCTTTTCTCTACAAGATGTTAGGATAGGTTTAGAAGTAGAATTTGAAGTGTTGGGTCAGTTCAACACCTGCACTTGGATTGAGAAGGAAGATCGCCTTCTTCGGAGATTCAACCCCTTTGCGCAAGGTCCCACACTTCGGGGTTGTTTCCATGTTTCATGAGGTTGTTGAGTTGATAGGTCAACAAGGGTGCAAATTTTTGTGACAATAGAAACCTTATATGCTAGGCTTCGTGATCAAATAAGGCTACCCCAAGGTTTCTTTAGTCAAGGCTTGACATTGCAAATGGATAGTCTCAGTGAAATTATGTGATATGCTAGTATCACAAAGGAACTTACATTTATGAATCGTACCTGGAACTTGCAAACTAACTTCTCAAAAAGAAAAAGAACAAAAGAAAAAAAGGGAAAGGGTTTAGGGAAATCTAATCTAACACCTAAGGACAATGATGATAACGAATAATGCTTTGATAGACAAACTCCTTCAAACCAAGCTTTGCTTCATCATGATAACAACAACTACACAAAACTGGTGCAATCTTCCAAGGAAATGACAAGATTTTCATACTATGAACCATTCATTCAAATACCCAATGTTGGCGCAATCCAAATGAACATCCACAATCGAACTATTGCAACAATGATTAGGCTCAGGCTAACTTAACACTATAGCTTACAATCAGCAAACCACAAAAAGTACGAACCAAGAATTTCATATCATTTCTCCATCAAGATCAATGAACTTTATCTAAAACTTGAATTGAAACTTGAAAAATACAAATCATGAAACATATTGAAATAACACACAAAATCCACCATATCTTCAATGAAAGAAGTATGTTTATTCCGTCAAGCCTTGGCAACAATTTTTGTCTTCCCTTCTACTCTACTCCTACGGCTCTATACTATTAACTTCTAACTCTATTATTCTTTACAAATGAGGAGGGCAAGCCCTTTTATAGGATTCCAATTACAAATGAATGGCTTGGATTGAATCCAAATCAATGGTTGAGATTTAACAATAAAACCCTAAGTAGGGTTAGTTACAACTAATCCTCTTTGACCAATGAGAAAATTACATTCCTTTGAATATGCATCGTCTTAGGTGAAGGACCAATAAGAAACAAGGTTAGGTACATTTACTTTGGTGCCTTCCCCATGTACTACTTGTTGATGAGGCGGGTACATTGAACTTGGATGTGTTGACGTGGCATCTCTTGATTAGTTGATAATGAATGGACAAACCTCAGCATGCAGTTCTTGTAATTGTCCCCCTCATCACAAAGAAGTCTTTGCATTTTGGGCAATACCTTTTGATACTCAATATTTCCAATCTCTTGCCTAATTGATTGTGATGGTTCATATTCCCAAATTGCACTATCATGATCAAGTTTCTAACTTTCCTTAACTCTTCTAAATGTCTTGATCACATTTCACTTTCAATCTTCACATTCGGGAATTCTCCTTCTTGTGATGCATTTCCACTTTCAACCTTTGAATCTTGAAACATTTCTTTGCCTTGGAATGCATACCTTGTCTTGAAATTTCCTTGATGTAGAGTTCCTTCCTTTGAATTATTGAGTTCCTTGGTGTAGTTCTTGACTTGTGGAACATTTCCTTGATATGAATGATCTCCTTGTAGTTGTTGTTGTGGAGTCCTTCATGTTGTAATACTTCTTCATTCCTTAGAATCATGAAATTCCCCTCTTGCATTGATTCTCTTTTTGTTGTAGTGTATGTTGTCCATGTTTCACCATCATTTCCTTGAAATTCTAGATACCCTTGACCTTGATCTTGGATTTCCAAAGGAAATCCAAAGTCGTCATGAAATCTTCCTTGAAATGCAAATTTATTATCTTGATTTGGTGGAGTCCCTCTTTCAAGTTGTGAAGTTCATTCCTCTTGATTTCCTCATGGTGTGGAGCTTTCATGTTGTTGTCGCATCTTTCATATTTTCTTGCATCATTGCTTGGATCTTGAACATATGGATCTTCAACTTCTCCATGGTGTTGTTGGATCTTCCTTTCATTCCTGAGTTCTTTATCATTGCACAATTGTCTTCTTTGTATCCGGAACTTGGAAATCCCTCGGTTTGATGCTGTCTTGTGAATCTTGTCTTTCTCCAGCAATCCTTGATTTGGAAGTGTTCCTCATCGTATGCAATCAATCTAAAAAAGAAAGAAAAGTCCTTAAATCATGATAGCAAGATGAATCTTAAGTTAGTAAAATGCAAGAAATTGATAGTAAAATGAAAACTAGAATCTTCCATTCCTGAATTTTTGTTGAAAGTCTCAAAAGATATTTAAATGACAATCCTTTTTCAATAATTGCTCCAGAAATTCAACTGCATAAACCCTCCTAAAACTATTCCAAGTTGAGCCTTGACATCAACTAATTTTGACTCCAATGATTTGAAATGGCTTGACAATTCTGGAAATTGCATTCAAAAATTGTTATGCAAGTCTGAGTCTGCTGATAGAATTCGCACTAAGTCCTGATTCAAAATCTGGTAAGAATGTCCTCCAATGGATGCTATAATTTGTACCCTCAAGTTGATCAGATCCACTCCAATGTGGAGGAAGAACTACCTAAGATCTGATGTAATTCATCTCAGATCTGCTCCTTAATTCACATTAGAAGTCTGCTCCCCATAATTTGCTTTAAATGAATTGCAGATTGATGTTTAGAATGAGAGACCTTGATCTCTTTTATAGCCCTCTCAAGTTTCAATTTATAACTACCTTATTAGGCCGATATGACATCTTAACTAATCATACAGCCCTTGGGCATGATTTAGAGGTGGTCAAGATATTTTGCTTGAGATGGGTTGAATTGCAAGGTGAATAGGAAATTTGAAAGGTGGACATGCCATTTGCAAGGTGAATAGGAAATTTGAAAGGTGGACATGTGATTTGCAAGGTGAATAGGAAATTTGCAAGGTGGACATGCAATTTGCAGGATGAATAGGAAATTTGCAAGGGTTTTCAAACAATTTCAAGTGAAATCAACAAAATTTGCAAGCAATTCAATATTTTAGGGCTATGATTTCAACATTTTCCTTGTAATGAAAGTGCAATTTCGAACCCTAGACTTGTAATTTTCTTGCACAAATTGTAACACATTTCTTGCAATTTACTTTTTCTCCCGTAATGATTTTCTTAGCAAATTTAGGAGGAAATGCACATGATCCTTGTAATTCCTAACAAAATTTCAAGGCAACTTTCCATTTCACAATTTTGCTCTTCAGCTTTCAATTTCGCACTTCACATTGTTGTTTCACCAAGTCAAAGAATTTCATGATCCACACCCTTGTAATTCACCTTTACATACAACATTATTTCACAATTTCAACCTTCAACCAAACTTAAGACTTGACAAAACCAAGCCCTCACTCTCATTTCTAGGGCTAGAGACTTCAAAATCACTGCCAAGCTCAAGTAAACAAAACAAAAATACTAAGCTACCAAGCGAAAAGTGGGGAACCCATTTGCAATGGGGCGATGTGTGAAAACATCACAACACATCCAACAAAAGCCCTCCAACTAGAAAAGCCTTCAACAAAGATGGCAAAAGGATTACCATCCTTTTTGAAGCAAATGACATTTAAAGCTCTTGATTTGGAGCTCCTAATGATATGCGACCATGCAAATGCTATCTCCACCTTAACTATGCTACACGAAGCTTAGGGAGCTATAGGTGCAATTGGAGATTTTCACCTCTCCTCTTCCCTCTCATTTGACCCTTCATTGTTTGTATCACCTAGTGGCATGGCCTCATTATATCTAGATAAATATAATGGCCATGGAGACCCCATTCATCATGTGCAACAATTATATCTTGATGAACTTATAAGGCACTGAGAGGGGGGGTGAATCAATACGAGTAAAAACAATGCAAATCTGATTACCAATTTCACCAACTTAAAACTTAATAGGCATGCAAGAAATAACACCAAGTATGCAATCACCACATAAAGCATAAACCACATGACACAAGAGATTATACGTGGAAAACCCAAATGGGAAAAACCACAGTGGGAGTAGGTACCCACAAAGATCCACTATCTGCAGTATAGAGATCTGACCGGTTAAGATCTACAACACCTGGTTAGGGGGCACACCCGGTTAGAAGTGTCTAAGCCTGGTTAAGAGCTTTACAAAAAGGCCTGTGAGGACCAGCCCTATTAGGAGCTACCCAAGTTACTAGGATTTGCAAACACAAGTTAATGTGTCACCTGGTTAGAGGATTTAATGATCAGAATTGTTAGGATCTGACTGCACCCTGTTAGTAGTGACCTTATAAGAGGATTTTCTTGCTGCAACTGTTAGGGAGACAACAAGTACAAATGATGTCAGTATAACACCTTCAGTGTCTGCTAAGATCCGCTTCAGAACATTACAACATCACATAGACTTCATCTCTCAACTCCTCTGATCATTGCACTATTAGAAATACAAAGTTCACTCATAATCTTTCACACTTTCAAGCTCATACTCATATATCCTTACATACCTCATCACATATTTAAAATCATCATTAGGTCGGCTAGAACCTTGTTACAATTCCATAGGTTCAATGCATCTAGACAATCTTGCATTGTACGCCTTAGTTATGTGTTGTGACGTTTTCACACATCGCCCCATTGCAAATGGGGACCCATGTTTTTTTTTTTTTTGCTTTTTAGGGTTTGTTCTTTAGGTTTTTTAGGGTTTTGTTAGCTAGCCTTTGCATTTTGAACGTCGCCCAGGGGAGATCAATATGGTAGCAAGTCCGGCTTGAGTGAAGTCCTGACCCTGAAATTTGGCTAAGTCTGGAATGTCCTGATCCTGAATTTGACTAAGTCTAGAAACTGAAAAAACCTCCAAAAACTAGATTTTGCAATATAACTCCTAGAGGTCTGAAACCACTCTCAAACATCCTGAAAGTATATATAGAATATAACTTAAAGTATAAGAAAGAAGAAACATAGAAGGAAATGTCACTTATACTTAAATGTTATATTCCATAAAAATTATCCTGATAGAGAGTGCGAAAAGTCAAATTTCGCTCGTCTCCTTCTCCAAGGGTCCAGAGCGAAAAGCGCTCCTGTCCCTCTCCAAGGGACCAAGGCGAATCGCTCGTGTCCCTCACCAAGGGACCAGAGCGAAAATGCTTAGTTGAGCCATTCCTGACCTTGTTTGGACGAATCGAGACATCAAAGGCATGGTGAAGGACGAAATGAGCATGATAGAGCATCCAGACTTGATCAAAAACAACGAAATGATGAAGTTTTTGCCTAGAGGGTCAAATTCGCTCCTGTCCCTCACTGAAGGACCAAAGCGAAATTCTTCATAAGGTACGATCTGGGCAAAGATCAAGTCAAGTTTATGTTTGAAGGCAAGGAAGGGTGTGAGATGAACTCATTGAATACAAATTGAAGATTTTAAAACGTCTGCAAGGGTCCCAAAAGGCCTAGTTCGCTCCTGTCCCTCAGGAAGGGACCAGAGCGATTTTTGTTATAATTGATTTTCTTGCCAAGTTGCAGACGACATCAAGGCATGGATGAATGAAATGAAGTATGGCGAGACCATTGAAGATAAATTTTGAAGGTGATAAAGTAAAATGAAGCCCACAAGAGCAGGATCGCTCCTGTCCCTCTCCAAGGGACCAGGACGATACAGTGGTTCAAGGCCGTTCCTCCAAGTTCAAGACCTTCTAAGACAAGGAACGAGGGTGGCAAGGACATTTCAAGACATCTTCATCGAGCACAAGCACTTAAAGGTCATCACAATGAAGAGATTTACACTCTAAGACCCAGATCGCTCCTGTCCCTCAGGAAGGGACCAGAGCGATATCTCTATAATGGCGTAAATTTCAAAAGGCAAACAAGTTTCGAGCAACCAAGAGGGTCGAAAGGACATCATTTCACGTAATGAAGATGATTGCAAGTTGGTAAAAACAAGGACAAGCTCAAATCTTGGATCGCTCCTGTCCCTCTCCAAGGGACCAGAGCGATGTTTATTATATTGGCCACTTCATGCAAGATTTACGTAAGGTCAAAGTTTTGCGAGATTGTAGAAGGTCCATGGCATGATTAGAGGGTGATACAAAAGGATTTTGAACATAAAATGATCATCAAATTAAACATAGAGACCATATCGCTCCTGTCCCTCTCCAAGGGACCAGGGCGATTTGCTTTGGATTCTTCGTTTTGCTCCAAGTTCATGCCAAGTCAAAGCTTCGCAAGGTTATGCAAGGTTCAAGGTGTTTTTTTTGAAGATCACATGTAAGAGTTTTGAACGTCCAAACGTTGCTAATCAAGTTAACGAGCTCATATCGCTCCTGTCCTTTGGACAAGGACCAAGGCGATCCCATCAAAAACACTCATATTCCTTCAAAGTCAAGGCAAGGCGAGGATGGACAAGGTGAGGGACGGCGTTTGGAAGACATCACAACGAAGATTGAAGTTAAAAGTTGCCAAGATTAGAGAGAAAGACATGGATCGCTCCTGTCCCTCTCCAAGGGACGAGGGCGATGATCCTCTAAACATCCAAACACCTCATGAAAGTAAGTGGAACGAGCGTAGAAGGAACAAGCAATGAAGTTATTCGCCCTACAATGAAAGTTCGAGGATCAAAGATGCATATTGAACGTGAAAACATGGAGATCGCTCCTGTCCTTTGGACAAGGACCAGGGCGATATTACATCCAAGGGCATTCCTTCGCACAAACAAGTCAATCAAACTCGAAGGACCCAGCTAAAATGTCGATTTGAACGTGGAAATGAGGATTTTGGACGTCGAAATTGCAAAAATCATGACAAAGTTGATGGATCGCTCCTGTCCCTCTCCAAGGGACCAGGGCGATGAGGTACGTATCTTTCCATCTTCAAAATATTTTGGCGCTCAAACACATTTTTGAATTTATTTAAATGCTAGAATTCGATAAGATTGAAAATTTAATTAAAAATAGCATTTAAATATTGCATTTAAATATTAATTAATTTTTGCCTTGTAAAAAAAATCGAAGTTTATTAATTAAAAACGATGGCAAATTAATTAATTATTATAGAGCGCTTGATTTAAAATTTGTTTCATTTTACAAGGGTCGGCCTTTTATTTTAAATTTGTCTTATTTACCAAAGTCGGCCTAAGATCAATATGAAGGTAAGCGCCTATAAAGGGAGGGTGGTTTATTCATTTCAAATCATCATTTGACATCCTTCATTAGCATGCGATTTGGAGAATACAAAGGAGGTGCGAAATTGTCATTCAAGAGGAGGGCGCAGACATCATCAAAGGAGTGCGAGCTTAGTCTCAAGTTGGGCGAACTTGCCAAAGACCACGTCAAAGATATCCTCAAGGGTGATGAATTAATAAAGAGGACGTTCATTATCCTTCAAGATCAAGTCAAAGGCTTCAAATTTTGATTTTGCCTAGGCAATCCTTGTTTTGCTTTCTAGAGTTAGCTCTCAAGTAAGGTATGACAAGATCCCTTGTTTTAGTTTCGAATTTTGATCGTCATGGCCTTAAATTTTGAAATTTTGAAATTTTGAATTCATAGCTCAATAGTCGTTTTTAGGAAATGATTAATAAAGGACTTATCATTAAGTTTCCTAAAATTTGCTCTCTAATTTATGTTATGTATTGCAAAATCATGGTACTAATTTTGAAATGTTGTGTAGGCATCAAATGGAGATCTCTTCAAGGAAAATCAAGCCGGATCCAGGACGGTCTTCGCCAGGACGATCAAGCCAGGACATGGAGTGACCTCTTTCAATCTAGCGTTCCAAGGCGAGGTACATCTTCCTGCACATCAAGGACACAAGGAGTTAGAACAAGGGCTCGTTGAAGAAGCAAATAATTCCAGATGAATTAATTAAAGCAAGCTTCTCAACAACATCAAGTTGAATATTTACCAAAGTTACAAGTGTCAGATGAGGTGGCATCCTAGTCATCACGTCTCCAATCAATGAGGTCCATCTCAGCATGTCCAGATTCAATGTACTTAACTCATGGAAGGTGGCACAAACTCCGATGTACCTACCCTGGCTATCCATTGGTCGATTTTTCTAGAAGGGACATGTGTCCAAGCAATACAATTTTATCATTGGTCAAGCATTAAATGTTATGTAATGGTTGTAACAAACCCTAATTAGGGTTTTTATTGTTGAATCTTGACCATTGATCTTGAATTGATCTAAGCCATCAAATTGTATTGTGGGCACTATATAAGCCCAGGCATTTCATTTGTAAAGGCTAATAAGCAATAGCTAGAGAGTTAGTAGTTAGAGAATAGTTGGAAGCAATTAGAGTAGAATAGGAGGACAAGGCAAGAAATTGTTGCCATTGATTGTAAACAAACTCCATTTTCATTGAAGTAATGGTGAAATATGTCGTTTTCTTGCAATTTGCATGGTTTCTTGTTGAGTCTTCAATCTTAGATGGTAGATGATTAGATGAATGGAGGAAATGTGATTGATTGATGGTGGAATTCGTATATCCATACTACTAGCAGTTTGTTGATTGCAGACTCGCCTTGTGTAGTCAACTGGAATCATTTAGCTTAAGCTCAATTTCAATTTGTTGCCTCTTCATTGATATGCATCAACTTGGATGGTGTCTATGCCTGCTGCGATGATTTGAACATCATAAAGCTTCCCTTAGAAGATCGCACTAGCCTTGTGTAGATGTTCCATTGATGTCAAAACAAGATCTAGTTAGAGTTTTGTCAAAGATCAATCATTGCTCCTACATTCCTAGTATTAAGATTAGATCCTCTCTTCGCCCCTTTCCTTTTTCCTTTTTTTTAATCTAAGTTAGTAAGAGTCTGTGTCCAGCAAAGCAGATCGGAAGTTCAATCATCAAATGTAAGTCCCCTTGTGATTCCAGCAAATCACATCATACCACTGAAGCTTGTCCACACGTAGAGACCCTACTAAAAGAACCTTGGAGTCTACCTAACTGATCCTTTATGCAAATCTTCAGCAGTTAGAGACTATTTTCTCAAGAGAGGATAAGATGCCTATTGGTATTTTATTCTGTGTATGATGGTGTACAAAATACACGTCAACATTATGTCGGTCACCGGCATAACAAATCCAATTCTATGTCGTTTTACCGATCTGAGTGATTTTCATCACTATCGGTTAAGTCTCAGTCAGAATACCTGCTCTGTCAATCAAATCTCGTTCATCTAACCGAATCAGCACATGCGGTCACGAACATAAATTCATCTACCATCCTTCATTGCTGTTGTCAAACCGCATCACCTCATTCTTCATAGATCTCCTATACTGGTTATCGGAATATAACTTTGTCTATCTTTTACTGGTTAAAGTCCTAATTACCGGTTCTGATAAAACTGTCTCTGCTTACTGGTTAATCCTTGCCGATCTTAGATGACTGTAAAAACACAGTTGCCATCAATGACGACATACAACATAGTCATCACACAACAATCTAATCAAACATATACCAGTTGCATCAAGCAAACAAACAATTACCGGTTTAGATCAAATGATCAAATGCCAACAATCTTTGTTCAACCATCACTTCTAGTGATCCCACTCTAGATAAACACTTTCCTAGAACCTTGATAGACGACACATTAAATTGATTCTACACTTTAGGCCCTAAACTCCATACACTCCTTTATTGACCTAGTGCATGTCATTATTCTCCATTGCCAATTTAACATCAAACCAAAAGTTTCCCTTCTACAACTTGCATGTTGTAAAAAAGACTCCATTGAAACTATTTAGGACTACACTTTTTGATTCTTTTCCTTACTAATTTACATGGTATTCCATCGTCCTAACTCTTTACTCCAACCCATATTCCTTGAAAACCTCTTAGTTCATATCCAAGAGAAACTACTATTTGCCATCTAATGCCAAAATTACTCTTCTTTCTAGATTATAAAGATTTACGCACTCTAAAATCAGCTCAGAGCATTGAATGGCTACAGGGAAGCAGGCAACTGAGACAATTCTGCTCTTGACAAACTTGATAGCAGTGGCTGACAAAGCACGTCCAGCTGTTTCAAAAAATTTGTTCTGGAATGGTCCCAGCTGGAAAGTTCCTAAAGTTGGTGTCGCTGATTTCCTTCCATTTTGAAATAATCTTGGACTCTAGAAATCCTTTCATCTCATTCTTAATCTGCACCTGTCGAGAAGAGCTTGCAGCCTTGCTAGATTCTACCATTCCTAAAAATAACATTAAAATCATCATAAGGAATTTAATAAATTTATGAAGAAAGAATTGCAGCATGTAAATTCCCAATTTGGAATTAAATAGAACCTCTGTGAACAAGAACTTCTTAGAAATAAATAAATTCTTTGCTTCTAACTTTTCTCCACCTCTCTAACTTCCAATTTCTCCAAAAACCTATGTGAGAAATGAATTCCAATCCATCGTTTCCTTACCAAACTACTAAGTTGGCGAAAGGTTAAAATTGGCAATTGCATTTAAAATGCATCATGTTTCTCTTGACAACTTGTCATGCAAACGAGTCCTATTGTTAACGTTGAGTTTGAAAATGGAAATTTCCATAATTTCTTAAGTTATGTGTCATAAATGTGGAATATCCTCTTTGCATGTCACCAACTCACTGATCGTGAAAATCTTTCCATTTTGAATTCAAAAGAATATTTTGAAAGATTTTCCTTTCCTGAAATAATTTTGTCGATTTTGTCCACTTGGAAAGAAATCCTATACGTCTAGATTTTTGGAGAGAGAAAATTCTTAGAGAGAATATTTATCCGGGAAGAATTTCTCATGTTTTGAGTTCATCTTGTTCTGGAGGAGAGTTTTGATCAATCCATCAGCTTTCCTATTTTTTAGGAATTTTTCCTGTTTTGAGCTCTGGAATTTAGGAGAGAAAATTCTCTCTTGATCAATTTTTCCTATGCCTTGGAATTTCTTCATCTTGAGAAAGGGAATTTTGAAATTCTTCTCGTGCCTTGGCTTTGAACTTTCTTTCCTCCTTAGGCGCTAATTCACCATGATGGAGGAATTTTACCTTGGAAGAAAAAAAAAATCCTTCTTTAGCCCTGTTTCGTGCCCATCATCTTGCTTGGGCGTAATTTGCACATAGAGGAGGAATTTGTGTCATGGAGAAAAATTCCTCCTCAACACCTTTCTAGTGCTCCTCTAGTTTGGGCACCAAATCCACCTTGTGCAGGAAAAATGTGTTTGGAGGAGAATTCCTCCATTACCCCAATCTAGCACCCATACTCATGACTTGGGCCGAATTTGCATGCTATGGAGGAATTTTGTTCAAGGAAGGAATTCCACCTTGAGGCCATTTTGGCACCCATTCATCCTTTGATGTGCATTTTGATCAAGATGAAGGAATTTTAACCAACTTGGAAATTCTTCTAGACTTGTCCTTTTTTTCACCTTTCTAGATTTGGATGCCATATTCGGAATGAAGTGGATTTTCTTGCCTTAGGAGATTTTTCGTGCTTTTCCACTTGAGGAAAGAACTTCATACTTAGCCGGTTTTTTCTAATCAACCGTCTGCTTTTTCAACTTTCCGGATTGTTGTGACGTATTCACACATCACCCCATTGCAAATGGGGACCCCTGCTCTTTGCTTTCTAGGGTTTGTTTTCTAGGTCTTTTAGGGTTTTGTCTGTTAGCCTTTGCGTTTTGAGTGTCGCCAAGGGGATCACCTGGATAGCAGGTTCTGCTTGAGTGAGGTCAAGTTGATAAGTGATGAAGTCTGGAATGTCCTGGTCCTGAAATTTGGCTAAGTCTGAAAGTCCTGATCCTGAAATTTGGCTAAGTCTGGAATATCCTGATCCTGAAATTTGGCTAAGTCTGGAATGTCCGGATCCTAAAATTTGACTAAGTCTGGAAACTGAAAATCCTCTAAAAACTAGATTTTGCAATATAGCTCCTGGAGGTCTGAAACCACTCTCAAACATCCTGAAAGTATATATGGAATATAACTTAAAGTATAAGAAAGAAGAAAGATAGAAGGAAATGTCACTTATACTCCATAAAATTATCCCGACGGAGAGTTCAAAAAGTCAAAAGTTGCTCCTGACCCTTTCTGAAGGTCCAAAGCGAATTTCACTCCTGACCCTCTCAGGAGGTCCAAGGTGAATCTCGCTCCTGACCCTTGCAGAGGGTCCAAGGCGAAAATCAACCTAGGACTCATTCCTTGCCTTATTTGACCAAATTTTGATTTGCAAAGCATTTTGTTTGGACTTTGGGATTGATTGAAAACCTTGAAGGAAATGATGGATTTTGGCCAAGATTAGGAATTTCGCTCCTGACCCTTGCTGAGGGTCCAGAGCGAAATTCATTATAAACTTCATTTGCCACCTGGTTTGAGCTTGAAACCTTGTTCCTGGCCTTGAAAACGATCTTACCTTGCCCTGTGAAGTGATTTGAAACTTGAAGATTGAGTAGTTTAGCCTAGATTGTGAATTTCGCTCCTGAACCTTGCTGAGGGTCCAGAGCGAAAGTCTTATTTGAGCCTATTTGTCACTAATTTTGGCTAAATTGTTATGTGCAGGGTCTCTTGGAGTGAAGGTTGAACATCATTAAAAGGTTTGGAAGCATGCAAAATGATGAATTCTGGACAAGGAAGGCAATTTCGCTCCTGACCCTTGGAGAGGGTCCAGAGCGAAATTCCCAATAGCTCTCATCTTGCAATGAAAAAAGTCAAGTTTTAGGCATGAGTGAAACAAGTACAACTTCCTTTTGCCTCCTGAAGAAGTTTTAACTTTGAAAAATGAAGGATTTTGCCTAAAACCAAAATTTCGCTCCTGACCCTTGTTGAGGGTCCAGGGCGAAAATCTTAGTAGAAGACATTTCTTGCCTTGTTTGGTCAAATTGAGGTGATTTTGAGTTTGAAAAGGGAAGAACCAAGCCTAGAAAAGGAAATTCGCTCCTGACCCTTGCTGAAGGTCCAGGGCGAAAATCCTAAAACCTATCTTTTCCTCCAAGTTTGAGTGAAGCTAAGACTAGGCATGAGTTTGAAATGATGTTGGAATTGCCCTAAAGTGAAGAAGGATTGTTAAGAATGCAAGTTTTGAAGGCAATTATAAAAATTGCTCCTGACCCTTGGAGAGGGTCCAAAGCGAATTTCCAAGGTTCTCTCCTTTTTTTTGTAGAATTAAGGCAAAATCTTGCTTGGATAGGAGAAGGATGTGATGTGTTATGCCTTAGAGGCGATTTGAAGTCTAAAGAATGAAGGGATATGTCTAAAACCAAAAAGTCGCTCCTGACCCTTGGAGAGGGTCCAGGGCAAAAATCATAAAACTAACATGTTCCCTTCAAGATGGTGCTAAGGCAAGGTTAGGCTAAGGTAGAAAAGACCTCCAAAAACATGATGAATAATGATTTGCCTCTAAAACTTGATGATCCTGGGCTAGGAAAGAAAAATCGCTCCTAACCCTTGCTGAGGGTCCAAGGCGAAAATTTGAAAAACCTCCACTTTGCCCTGCAGAAACAAAACAAGCTTGAATGAGTGGATGAGGAAGGACATTACCTAGTGATGAATGAAGTTTCCACGAAAAATGATGATGGATTGAGCCTCAATTTGCAAAAATCGCTCCTGACCCTTGCTGAGGGTCCAGGGCGAAAAACTTAGAAAGAGGATTTTTTTTTTTGCTTAGTTTGGAGACATAAACATGATCTTGCCTGGTGCAGAAGTTTTTTGATAAGGAAATGAGGATTTTTAGTCAGAGTTGCAAAAATCGCTCCTGACCCTTGCTGAGGGTCCAGGGTGAAAAACACCAAAATCACACTTTTTCTCCTAAGATGGATAGAACTAAGACTGGGATTCAGTAAGAGGACCTATTTGAGATGCCTTGAAGAAATTTTGAGCTTTGAAAAATGTCAATTTTGAGCTAGGGAAGAAAAAATGCTCCTGACCCTTGGAGAGGGTCCAGGGCGAAATCACTAGCAAGCTTCATTGAGACCTTGATCAAAAATTGATATTTTCCAGTTTGCACTAAATCACCAAAATTGCTAAATTTGAGACATTTGGAAAATTAAAATTCGCATTAATTTAAAAGCATTTTGCATTTAATAAATTAATTTTAAGCCTTTAAATAATTAAAAAATCCACCTTGGAGGCACTAAAATTAATTTTTAAAATTAAAAATACAAATTGAGCGCTCAAGCACATTTATTGGCTTTTGCAAGCAAGTCGGCCTCCTTTTTAATGGATTATTATCTTATTTTATTATTTAAAAAACTAGGTCAGCCTCATGGAAAGAAGGTGAGCACTCTATTTAATAGGGGGGCATTGTTTCAAGTTCAAATCATTCATTCATCCCTTCTAAAGTGCGAAATTGAGGAGCGATTTGAGGAGCGAAATCCAGAAGATTGAAGGCGAAATTTTGCTAAGTGTGGAGACTAAGGAGGGTGAAATTCTTTTGAAGACTAATGGAGGCGCAATTCATCCAAGAGAGGGCTATGATTTAAACTTTGCCTAGCAAAATCCATTTTTCTTGCATCATTTTCAAAAGGTCTTAGAGTTAAGTACTCAAGAGGAGGTATGGCGAAATTATCCTAATATCCTTGTTCAAGACTTGATTTTTGGGCACTTTTTTTAGAAAAGTCTAAGTGTTGATTAATTAATTAGGAAATGATAACTCTAGATTTATCATGAAGTTTCCTAATTAATATCTTAAATCTTCCTTTTGAGTCTTATTTTCTACCCTTTAATGCTCAGGGACTAATTTTGAAATGTTATGTAGGTATCAAATGGCGACTCCCAAACCCGGAGGATCTGCAAGTCGGCAGGCCCTCATCAAAGAAGATCCGGTCCAAGACAAAGATGATCTCTTCCAGCTCAGTATCATCAAAGAAGATCAAGCAAGGATAAGGGCGACCTCTTCCAATCTAGCATTCCAAGGCGAGGTACATCATCATCCTGCACATCAAAGACAAAAGAAGTCAAAGCAAGGGTTCGTTGAAGAAGCAGATAGTTTCAGAAGAGTTAATTAAAGCTAGCTTCTCAGCATCATCGAATTGGATATCTACCAAGTTGCAAGTGTTAAACGAGGTGGCATCCTAGTCATTGCTCCTCCAGTCGGATTGGTCCACCTCAGCATGTCCAGATTCAATGTACCTAACGCATGGGAGGTGGCACAAACTTCGATGTACCTACCCCAGCTATCCATTGGTCAAATTTTCCAGAGAAGACATGTGTCCAATTAATACAATTATTTCATTGGTCAGAATTGAGTTTGTTGTAACAAACCCTAATTAGGGTTTTCATTGTAGAATCTTGGCCATTGATCTCAAATTGATCTTAGCCATTGAATTGTATTAAGGGCACTATATAAGCCCCGGCTCTTCATTTTATAAAGGCTAATAGAAAGTAGGGAGTGAATAGTTAGAATAGTGAATTAGTCAGTTAATAGTATAACAATTAGAGTAGAGCAGAGAGAGAAGGCAAAGATTGTTGCCAAGAGGTTGTTGTAAAAGACTTGTAAAGCTTCATTGAAGAAATGGTGAAATTTATGGGTCGATTCAACAATTTGCATGGTCTCTATACTTCTCATATTTGATTTCATGTTATTAGATGAGTGGAAGAAATATGTTTGATTGATGGTGAAATTCGTATATCCATACTACTAGCAGTTTGTTGATTGCAGACTTGCCTTGTGTAGTCAACTGGAATCATTCAGCTTAAGCTTAACTTCGATTGTCGCTTCTTCATTGATATGCATCAGCCTGATGGTGTCTATCCCTGTAGTGATGATTTGAACATCATAAAGCTTTCCTTCGAAGATCGCACTAACCTTGTGGAGATGGTCCTGGGATGTCAAAACAAGACTTAGTTAGAATTTCATCAAAGATCATTCATTGCTCCTACATTCTTAGTATCAAAATTAGATCCTTTCCTCGCCCTCGTCTTTTTTTTTCTTTTTTCAAATCTAAGCCAGTAAAATCCTATGTTCCAGCAATATTCAAAGCAAATCAGACATTTAGTCATCAAGTGTAAGTCCCCTTGTGATTCCAGCAAATCACATCATACCACAGAGAGCTTATCCACACGTAGAGATCCTACAGCAAAGAACCTTGAAGTCATCCCGATTGATCCTTTTCGTGACATCTTCAGCACTCGGAGACTTTATTCAAGAGAGGATAAGGTACCTTTAGGTATTTTATTCTGTGTTCGCATGTGCTTAAAAAACAAATCAACACGGATTTAGACATTGACTTTCAGGAATGCTCTACCTTCAGTGTTACGACCACTGCCTAAGATGGACCTGCCAAAAATAGACTTACTAAAAATAGTCAATACTTCCAAACATCATATTAGGGCAATCCAAGATAGGGTGACACTAAAAATAGAAACTTACTAAAAAAAGGAACTGCTAAAAATAGTAAGTTTGATTTTTGGCCAAATAAAGAGAATTTGTGATGCAATGAGACTTACTAAAAATAGTAAGTGCTCAAAATTTGCTCAAATTTCACTAGTAACTTCCTTGAAGGGCTTTGATTTCATTGCAATGCTCATTTTTTCCAACACCCTAAGGAAAAGACCTCAAACCTAAGTGTGAAGGGGAATACCCCAAAATAAACCAAACGAGCTCCAGCCTTAGCCAAATTTGCTCAAACAACTTGCAGACTTGATCAAATTTCATCAAAAACACTTGCAGACCGAGGAGACAGAAGGGAATGTTGTGAAAAGACCCAAAGAACCAGAACCAAAAGACCAAGAGAACCCAAAAAGTAGGGGGTCCCCATTTGGAATAGGGTGATGTGTGATTAGGTCACAAGTAGTCCCTATTGCTACCCCTCTGCAAAAGCAAAGGATCACGGAGATCCAAAAAAAGGAACTCTAGTCAAAGCAAAGGTTGGATAAACTTAAAATGGAAAAGCCAAACATAACCAAAACGGTGCAAACAAAGATTAGGGAAGCTACCAACAACTCCACAAGGAAGAAGCAAAATATCAAACCACTTCTTCAAAGTCAACCCATTCAGGACTAGGGACATCTTCTCTTCCTTCGCACTCCAATACACCTTCGTCCTCCACAACATCACCAATGCAGTCCATCAAAGACTTCTTGGCTCAACAAAAGCAAATTCAATCGATTGCCTCACCATAGTTGCTCCAACTCCCATTGGTAGGTTATCTGGTGAACATAGGTTGCATTTCCCCCTTCCACAAGTTTCAAATGGGAGACATACTACACCAAACAACAAGAGAGGGGATTTTAAAATGACATGTGGATAGTTCGGACCAAATAGAGGACATTATGAAAGAAATTCAAAGCAACTTTCCTCAATTACAAGAGGACTCCTCTCAACCATTGGCGGTGCAATTGAGATCATTGGTGGATGGAGTCATAAACAACACAACACTATAGAAAAATATGACACAGCAACAAATCCTGGCCGAGTTGCAAAAAACAAAGATGGATGAGCAAAGGAAAATGTGTGCCACTACCCAATCCACTCTAAAATCTCACATTAGCACACTAAAGAATATAGAGGATGACATCACGCCTTTTATCAATTTTGTTTACAATGGCATACAATAACAGCTCCCATGAAGGCTCAAATGCATCAACTAGAGATACAAATACCCCAAAAGGCTACTATGTATGATGCTCTCTAGAATATAGATGGCCAATCCCAGGTGGAAATTGAAGCATTGCATGTACAATTCCAACAACTCCAAGATCAACGAGATCAATCACGACACAAATTTCACCAAGGGTAATAATGAGCTTGCAATTGGCACACATCACATGAGTCTTTTAGGAGGTCCAATAATTAGATCAAACAATCGAAATTTCTAACAACCTTTTAAGTTAGAGCATCTACTTATGCAAATTCAAGTGCAAAGTCAACAACTACAACAAGCCAAAATAAAATGGGACAACAATTTTTATGTACAATAGAATTGACTTGAGGACGAGCCAATGTTTTGAAAGGCAAAATGTTATTAGCAGAAAAGGTGTAAGGGCAGACACAATCAACGCTAAACCTACCGCACTCCACTGCAAAGAACTTGTGGAGCTTGAGATTGAAGAGACATCATCTAGGAGAGGGATAGCATAGATGGGTCATGTCCCATCCACTAGATATTTGTATAATGAAAGATATATGTAACAAAGTATGTATGGAAATGTAAGAATAAGATGCATGTATAGAAGATAGAAAAGATAGTATAAGATATGTGTATATGATGTAATAAAAGATATAAGGATGAGATGAACGATACCAATACATTGTAATTCTATATATTCTATGTTATGTCTATTGAATATTGCATGCCTTCGGTATCTGTTAACTAGTTAGTACTCTATTCAAATTAACTCCTTGCTCCCTTTGTATGACTAAGTTTGGGGTATAAATACAACACACGAAAACTAATTGGGGCTCAAAACTTCAGTTTGTGTTTTCCCATTTTTCTTGCTAACAACACAATTCCACTTGCATTCAACCAATTTGCCTTGATCGAAATTTGCATTGCACCATCAACTATTTTGGCTTGATCGGAATTTGCATTTTACCATCAGCTATTTTGGCTTGATCCATTCTATGATTTGCTTATATTGTAAATTGGTTGGCTAGCTACCAATATCTTTGAATGTAATTCCATTGTCCTCATTCTAGTTTTTGTATGCTCTTGCCTTACCCACATCAAGAACTTGGTGATCAAAAAGAGCTAGGAGATAAGTGATCCCAAAAAATTTATGTGAATTTGAGCTAACACCCTACAAGGGTTATTACATTTGATATATTTGCATTACATCCGTTAATTTTTGCATCCTCTTTAACAATTCAATGGCTTCATCTAACCTCTCTACCACATTGACAATCCCTGTTAGAATTCAAGCAAACTAGAGCAATAAACAATATCAATTATAATGTAGAATATAAAAGCAAAAATAACAATTCACAACAATACACAAATTTAAAATGGTTCATCCAATGTGGACTACATTCATAGAGAAACAGCCATGCAGAATAAAAAGTAAAAATAAAAATTCACAACAATACACAGATTTAAAGTGGTTCATCCAATGTGAGCTACACTGACAATCCTTGTTAGGATTCAAGCAGACCAAAGCAATAAACAATATCAATTATAATGTAGAATACAAAGCAAAAATAACAATTCACAACAATACACAAATTTAAAGTGGTTCACCCAATGTGGTCTACATCCACAGAGAAACAACCATCCACTTTCTTCTCTTATCCAGTGATGAAAAAATTACAATCTTGGAGAAAAAACCATTGCTATTTGCTATATCAATGCACTCACACTGCCTCAAATCTGTCGACTTTTTACATTTTACAGCCACTTAGTATCAAGTCTTTTTGGCGGTTTAAATACCAAACTAACAATTGACTCTTTTATTAAATAATGGGAAATTTTTGCACTCCCCTGTTAATTGATTTGGGGTGAAAACACGGCTATCAAAGTCACCAAAATTTAAGCCTAACAACAGATCAGTCGCCACATACCAACAATCACAACTCAACCGACACCAACAACTCTTTTGCATGTTATTGTAAACTATAGGTTAACAATCTTTATGTGTGTGGCTACAAGTGAATCTTTATGTGTGTGGCTACAAGTGACTCTAATTGCACCACATAGAACACACCTCACTCTAATACCACCTAAGGCAAGGTAAGATCCAAGAGTCCAATGGAGGACTATCACACCAAGTAGCTCATCTCAAAACACAAACACAAAATAAAGGATCTCAAAGATCACACTTTATCGATATGCGCAAACTGACTACAACTTAGTGCACAAGCCTACTACTTGGTGCAAAGGCCTAAAACTAGGTGCAAGACTCAATATCAGAAAAACACTATGCTAAAAGATAGAACTTTTCTTAAGCAAGCAACCTCTCAACATAAGTTCAGGGATGCCAACTTATATCCAACATAGGCTTAACAACCAGCTCCAATCTCAAGAATTTAAATTACAATTCCCCTTCCAGTCTCTATCTGTCATATCCAAGTAATTATGGTTTAAAATATTTTTTGATATCATAATGACGATTTTCAAATATCTATACAAATGTTAATTTTTTCAAACTTTTAAGTATTTTAGTATTTTACATTCTTTAAAATCACATATACATTTTATGAGTTTCATTTTTAAAAAAATCATGACTATAAGTCTATATATATGTATATCTTCGTCTCCTAGTAATTAGGAACTGCCAGAAATAAATCTTTGTGGAATCATAACCCTAAAAATAATAGGTTATTCTTTGTAGAATCATAATCATTAATAAAATTTGTACAATTCCCGATCCATTGCATCTGCGCTATCACTACAATAATCACTATATCTATTATAATGATTACTATATTTATCATGGTTCTCAAAGCATATGTGCTGGAAAACATTGTCTAAGTGACCACAAAAAAGGGGTCTTATTTCACAGTTAATCTATCGAGTTGAGATTGTTAGATTGGCTACAATAGGGTCAGTCCAGTGAAAATGTAAAGGTTCGGAGAGCCTTGTTGCTATGATTCAGCCTACTATACTAATTGTAATCAAAAAATTAAAAACAGGGCCATGGTAGGAAATGGAAAAATTAAAAATTAATCACTTAACTTTCACCAAAACAAATTGTCCTTCAAAATCAAGGGAAAAAATGTCAAGACATTAAAGAAAGTAAACCTTCAAACCAAACTAAACTTCAAAATTGGGGAAAAAGAATCAAGATTATCCTTCAAACCAGATTGAACTTAAATAGGATGAGCTAAAAAAGTAATTCATGGAGATTTCATAGTGCAAGCCTATATTGAAATTCTTATGAGACATGTCACATATTTAAATATATAAATGCTGAAAATTTAATTTGGGTTTTAACTGCCACATCTTATTGTTTGCGTAAAACGCTCAGTGGATATGAGTAAGGCCAGTTACAATGAGGAAGACCAATTCCTGGGCGGATTTGATAGAAGAGATCACTGGTAAGCGAATAAGATGTGGAAATTAGATGTGGCCTAACCCAGCAAATGATGATAGGTTAATTTGCCGGAGGAGATATGCTCCAATCATGGCAAGGCAAGTGAGTTATATGTGGCAACCCCAATAAACGAAGTCAGATACAAGTCCCTGGCTAAATTTAACAAAAGAGATAAACCTTCAATGAAAGCAATTAAATTAGATGTGGCATACTCAGCCGACCAGACCAGGTACAAGTCCTACATGAATTTAACTAAAGCCAAGCACATCTCACAAGAGGAATTCACCAATTTAAAATTAAAAAATTTTGAATTTAAATATTTACGAAAGAATAAAAGTGAAAACGTAAAAGGAAGCAACAAATAACCTTCGTCATCGGCCAAAGCTCTCTGCGGCAGAAGATGCAGAGAAAGAAAAAGAAGAAGCGGCAGCAATTGCCACCATATGACCGTGGACGAATAACTCCTCCTCATTACTCTGCTTTCATTTTCCCCTCCCTCCTGCCGCCAAAGCCCGCTAGAAATTGACCCTCCCGCCCACTAAATTCGAGCCGCTCGGCTTCTCTTCGCCATGGAACCCGCCGCTGAGCAACACAACAACAGAAAATCCCAAAATACAATTTGAGGAGAAGAAGTATAGAGCCATTGTTTACAATGAAATTCAAAGTCAATTTGATGTCAAATCAATGCAAATTTTTAATCTTCTAACACGAGAAAAACAGAAGGATCCTGTGGTGAAATATTGTTCTACTTTCCCTTTCAGTGTTGAACAACGTTCCCACACGCTTAGACTTGGACTCGTCAACGTTATAAATTCAAAACAAGAATTCGCTGTTTCGATGGGGATGGACTTTCCCAGCACGTTCGACCAATTTTTTGTGATAATATTTTTTGAGAGCACGTTTGCCCATTTTTTAATCTATGATCTATATATTTTATTGTTTTTATCTGGGTTAGCTGACATTTTTGGACTTCATACGAGGAATTCTAAATTATATAAATGAAAAAAAATTGTTGTGTATATTTGGAAATTAGTTTAATTCATTGAGGTATATGTTTGTACATATTTGAAAATTAATCTATTTGATTAAATTATGTGAGTAATTTAATGAAGTTATATGTTTCAAGTATCATAGTGTTACAATTTAAATATAATATTTGATATTTGAAATATATAATTTCATTAAATTACTCGTATAATTTAATCAAATTGATTAATTTTCAAATATATATCTTAATCAATTAAAGTAATTTTCAAACATATAGGACAATTTTTATTAATTTATATAATTTAAAATTTTTCAGATGAAATCCAAAAATGTTAGTTAACCCAAACAAAAGCAACAAAATATATAGATCATAGATTAAATTATATTTGAGTTATAACATTAAATTTATATTTCTCTAGATAAATAAATCATTCTACGTGAATATCTAAGTTAATTAAACAAATGTAATCAATTAGACATAAGTGTTGGAATACTTAGGTAATCACCTTAGTAATTAATTAATCAATCATTAATTACTTAGGTCCCCTATTACTTGATTACACTTAAGCTAAATTTAAGAGTGATTTTCCATATTTAAATTGAGCTAATTATAGGTCGTGTTGTCATGTAGAATAAGATGAGGATACTTGTCATGATCTAACTTAATTCTCACATAGGGTTTCATCTAGGATTTCATCTTTATGCTTTTATAAGCATTCATTTGTACATTGTAACCAATCCAATTTTATTCATTCAATTAATACAAACATATCTTTCTTTCCTTCTTGAATCAATCTCTCTCGCATGATTAAATAACACGATCAAGTTTTTTCTCTTCAAATGTGATTACTGTTTTGGTTGCAAGTGATTTTTTGGGAGTTGTGGGATTCACTATCAACTCCAATATGGTATCAAAATACCAGATCTATGACTTCTTGTCCATTTTCAGAGAGATCTGATCTTGAGGTAAAAATCACATCATCCTAGAGAGAAACAAGCATCATCGTTGGATCCAAAACTACTAAAGTTTACATAAATATTGGTTGTCTAAACACTCAAATATGAGAAGTTGAAAAGAAAAAGAAAAATAAATTAGTAGTTGGATGATCATGTACAAGAGTACGTGCACACCCATCTACCATTACTTCTTAATCTACGTGCATGGGTAAACGATTTTTTATTTCTATTTTTTTAATTTTACTAAAAAAAAAATTTAAAATATTGTTTTCTCAAACAATTCCAAAAAAAGTTTAATTGCAAAAAAAAATTAAAAATACAAAAAACAATGTTTTATAAGATTATACCCTATGCTACGCTGCAAGTCAAAATTGGCACATTTATTTCCCATTGACAGTGTGATCAACAAATAATTGACGATCTCATCCCTATGGAAGAATATTGTGCCTCATCACTAAATATTTTGACCAACCCATCAAATCAACATGACAAAATGATAAAGGAATATACTAGGGAATCCAAGAATATTCTGACAAGTTTAAAAGATTTTAGGCGGTCATTTTTTTTTACTAGGAGAGAATATTCTTGCACCTAAACGATATTCATGTTGATGGCATTCATATGATAGTTTAGAGTTGCCCCTCCTAACCCTAGTTTGTCATAAAGGAGCTATTGTGTTGACATAACTTGGGCATACAATGTCCGATTATAGTAAACAAAATATCAATGGAAATTCGATTCTAAGAACTTTCTAGTGATGCAAGTCTCATTCTTAGATTTTGTTGTTGGTATATTTTATTCTCAATCAAATTCAAAACTTTATTTTCTACTTTTGAGCTCACAACTTTTTACCAATATCTTCAATTTTGATGATTCTTACAATGTTGGAAAGGTGATTCAAAACTCTTTAGATTCATTTACACGCTTTTTTCTAGAATATTACCCAAGTATATTTTGTTCAATTTTTTATGTTTTCACATTTTGGTAAATTACTTGGATATTATGGCACTCATAAAGGATCTATTTGTGTGAGATTACTTTATTTGATCTACTTTACATGCACTAAGATTATTGGTCTATAATTTAGTCATTTAAGGAGGTATCATAGGTTTTTATGTTCATTCTTCTATTGTCATCCCAACAAAGGATAATTTTGAGTCTTAGAGAAATGGCATTCTAACACATCTCAGGTGGCTTCATCTTTTGTCTTATCTATATGGACTCATACCTAAACTTGCAACCCTAGGGGGTGGATTAACTTGGGGTAGCATCATTGACCATGTTGTAAGGTTGATTTGTTCTAGTGTTGATCATAATACTATGTCTAATGTATTGGAAATTTGATTGTCCCCACACACTTTGAACTATACTTTGGGAGATCCATGGAGACGCTCACATCTCTCCATTCCTAGAAGGATCATATTGTAGATTGTCTTATTCCTCTTGCAGATGCATATTCCCTTTGATGATGACACTTTAGAGGATCTTGAGCATATCATAGGTCTTATATATTATGATGGATTAGAAGCTTGTCTCCTTGTTCCTTGTTCGTACTCAAATTGAGATTCAATCTTTATCATATGTTCCCAGTCAACTGAGCATCACCACATCCTTGGCCCTTATTGATTCAATGTAGAAGGATATGCATCTTATTCCAAACAAAGATACTTGGCATTCATATCTTATAGACATATCATCCTTGTTTGGAAAGCCTGAAATTGTAGATTTGGAGGGTTATTTTGAGGACATCCATCTCCTCTTTGTTGAAAACCACATAATCACTATTATCCTACCATCATCATCATATTCGAATATTGTTCTACATTAGCCTTCATAGGTTTCTAGGTTGACATTATCTCATTCCAACATGAGGACATTTAAGCAATTTCAAAGGCACACATCAATTGGATTTAGTTTCCTAATTCTTTTACTTTATGGGAATGGCTTCTCTAATCACCAATGGATTTGTTTCTTCTAGAGGAGAAATGTTGTTTCCAATTAGTGGATCATGTTTTGTATTCGGGCTTTCATCATTGGCACAAGAGTTACTTCTTTATGGGGGGGTTCGTATCCTCATTTTATCTCTTGTATTTAGGAGGCATCTAATATACTTATGTGACAAGAGCATTCATTGGGGGTCACATTGAGTTTTCCTTATTTCCTTTTATCAGTAATGCATTTATTTTATTTTCTCTCTTTTGGAGAGGATTTTTTTCCCATGCGGTTTTCTCCTTTTCTCTGATTATGAGAGATTGCATTTTTTGCACTTAAGTACCTCATCAAGTTTTATACTTGAGACCCACCATTACATTCATAATTATTTTTTACCTTCTCCCTAGGTTGATCTTAAGAGGGGTGTTGGAGTAACTAGGTAATCACTTTAGTAATTAGTTAATCAATCATAAATTAATTAGGTCCCTAATTAATTTATTACAATTAAGCTAAACTTAGGAGCTCTTTTCTATATTTATATTGAGCTAATTATAGGTCATCTTGTATCATAGAATAGGATGAGAACACTTGTCATGATCTAACTTAATCCTCACCCAGGGTTTCATCTAAAGTTTTATCTTTATGGTTTTATAAACATTCATTTGTGCATTATAATCAATTTAGGTTTATTCATTCAATCAATATAGACATATCTATAATACTTTCTTGGATCAACATCTCTCTCATGTTTGCGTGGCATGATCAAGATTTTTTCTTCAAATGTGATAAGGGTTTTGGTTGTAGGTGATTTCTGGGAGTTGTGAATTCACTATCAACTCCAACAATAAGTTAATATAGATTAATTAGTTATCACAAATAATTTTAATAAATACATGAAAACTATGTTAATTTAACTTAGAACCAAATAATTGCAATAAATACAAAAAATAATATGTGAAGGGTGTCTACCCCAACTATAATGACAATAATATCTCTAATTGAAATCTCAATCTGAAGTTTGGACATTCATATCGTAGAGTTTACTATTCTCATGGCTGGTGTTCATTTAGTTGTCAATCGAGGAACGTAAAACTTGAAATGGGTCTGCAATATATATGCACTAAGCTCCTGAAATGATTATTCTTAATTACTATAAGAAAGGTAGGAATGGAAATCATAAAGACTAAATGAAAGCTTTTCAAAACTCTGCTGAAATGAACTAATGGAAATAACAGAAATCACATCGTTCTGCCTTGGCTACAGGAACAGTCAAAGGATCTATTTCTAGTGGCTGATAGTTTGATATCACTCATCCAAGGGGGCCCACTAACTTCAATAATCATAAACACAAGATCACTCACCAAGTGGGCCCCCTTGGATGAGTGATATCAAACTATCAGCAAAGAACTCTTAATAGATCAGAATAAGATATTTTTATCCATTTCTTCCTAAAAGAGGATTACTATAGCGTCGTAAATTGTACGCATTTGCTAGGGTGGTACAATTTCACACCTAGTTTAGCACCCGCCTTAGTGCATTTTACATTTTGCATTGCATTTCTCCTTTAGCACTTAATTAATCAAATTAATTAGGTCTAAGTTCCTATTTCATTTCCCTCTACATCATAAAGTTGGGCCCTTTCGTTAAAGTGTGCCCTTTTCATTTCATTCCTCCAATACATCATTCAATTAAAAACCCATATTAAGTACTATTTTGAACTTGGGGGCTTGGTTTCGGGGGTCAAAACATCTCAAAATCACCTGTAACTTCGGGATTCTCTCTAAAATGATCATATCTGATGGCCCTGAAAATTTGGTGAAAAGTTGTCGGGACCGTGGCGCCCGGAGTGCACATGGTCCCGAATATTTTTCCCGAAATTTTAGGAGCACAATCCAATCATAAAATAAAGCTTAACCCCAAGAAATTGGCGGGAAATTCAATCTCTAGGTCGGCCAAAAGATGAAATTATGACCTAGGGTTTCATACATAAGAGCTCTCTTTCTTCATTTGAAGGGACCCAATTTTTTGTTTTCAGGAACCTCATATGCAGCGAAAGAGCAGATCTTTGAAGACTTTAACAACATTCAACATCCCTCTATCAAGCATTTATCAATTTCATTCATCCATTTAGGGCTTGGAAGACATTGAAGAACAATAGGAGATTACTGACTGAGGATTGGCTTGTACCCCTCCCTTGGGGGTTGGGTATGATTTCATGTTGTTTTCATGTCTTTGCATAAGCTTCAATACATCACTTATTCATGCTTTAGATCACTTTGCATCTTGATTTAGAGCATTTACATTATCATTTACAAGCAATTAGGGTTTACTTTCTAGGTTGCTCTAGTTTGCTTGCTTGCATTTTAGGATCTTGCACACACACAAGGTCTGCACACACAATACATTTTACAATACAACTTGGCTATTCGTGGAGGTGGAAATCACCGAAGTGGGGGTTTGACTAAGGCAAAACCCTATATAGCCGCCCACACCCTTTTTAGATATAAGTGCAAGTTTCGGGACTCGGACGACGCCGCAAGTTATAGATCTGGGAAAAGCAGGTCGAGACAGCACTCCATACCAAATTGCAGAGCAAAAGACCTGGACAGGGGCGTGGGGCGCCCTAGTCCTGCCAGGACAGGGGCGCTGGGTGCCCTGGTCCCTGGGACAGAGGCGCTAGGCACCCTGGTCGTCCTGACAGACAGCATTTCCGACAATTTTCTAGAGTGCAAGACAGCAGTTTCAGGTGCAGTTTCCAACACAGTATCAGGACAGTGGCGCCCGCGCCCCCATCCCGAACATTTTCAATCAGATTTTGACTCCGGGTATGCATTTGCATTCTTATTTCGTCCTTGTATTTACAGCTGTTCATTGTTTAATCTCAATTCTACAATCTTGTTATTCGTTTGTACATGCATTTTGGGATTAGGACTTGAACTTGTATCTTTCAATTACAACAAAGGAATAGAAATCCTAATAGGTAGCCAGTGGCTCTCTCTTTCACAAGAAGAAGTAGCCAATTGTGTGATACCTCTAGGCTCTTTCGTATTCCGTAATGTGTGTCAAAAGGTAGGATTAGGGCATGTTAACCTAGTCTCGCTTTTTCCCCTACACATTTTGGTGAACCCGACGTGAATCTATCATTGCTTCCTCTTGCATTGCATTTGTTAGATCTAGATCTAGATTTAGTGTGTTTTCATTTCATTTTCATTAAAAAGAAAAGAAAAAAAAGAGAGAGTGTGTTTCTTTGCATTGTGTGTTTAAATTTTTATGCAACCTTTATTTCAAAATGTCAGATTTTTATTTGCAAAATGTTCATGCTTATGATGATTATTATGAGTATAGCCAAGATGAATTAGATGAAGCTTTAGATGAGTTTTTGAACCCTAAAGATGCCAAACCTTCATTTTACCAAAAACTCATAAACCTTGTTACTATGCCATTTAGGTGTGATGAGAAAGATAAGTCGAATGGTTCCTCTCAAGGGTACATTCCTATCAACTCTTCCACTAAATCTAGTAACATGGTTGTTTTCAATAATCCCCTCTATGAGGAGATGTCTCCTTTTGAATCAAAAGATAAACCTTTTAATCGATATGATCGTGCTTTGTTGGATGATGCTCTTGATGACTTTGTGGCTTTATCGAAATCTTTAAACAAGAACAAGACTTCTAAATTGGTTAACATGATAAACTTGAATGAGCATAACAAGCCTCTCTTTGAAGTCCAAGGTGCTTATCCTTCTCCCACCTTTCAAGTTCCTAAATCACCTCTCCTTACTATCCAAGGAGGGTATGATCATGATTCCTTTCGTACTCCGAATAAACCAATCATCACTGTGCAAGGAAGAAAACCTATAAGTCCTTATAGTTATGCCAAGCAATTAACTAGAGAGAGTTATCATGCGGTTGCCCATACTTATCACACCAGAAATAATAGGCAGCCTAATCCTCCTCCTGTTATTCCAGTTTCTCTTCCTAATCCTCAACCAATTCTTCCACAAGCTCCCCGTATTTCGCAAGTTATGGGTAAGGAATATGATCTCATAGAACAACTTAAAGCTACCCCTGCTAAGATATCCCTCTAGGATTTGATTCAAACTTCTTCCGCTCATCATGGAATGTTACAAGATGCCTTGAAAGATTTGAATGTTCCTCCACCGAATACATCTAGTAATATAGCATCTTTGGTTAACTCTGTGATGAATCCTAAGGCTCAAATTGTGTTTACCCAAGATGAGTTGCCTACTAGTGAAATTCAACATCAATATGATCCCTTGATGATTGTGGTTATCATGAAAGACACTGCTATAAGACGAACACTAGTAGATAATGGCTCTGGCCTTAATGTGTGTAGCATTAATCTATTGCATAAAATGAATGTGGATACATCTCTCATTGAGCCTGACTCTCGTCCCATTCGAGGCTTTGACAATGTGGCTAAGACTTCATTAGGTATTATCACCTTACCTCTCACAGTGGGACCTGTTACTTTGCCTACTCCTATCCATGTTATGTCAGGAAATTTAACATACAACTTGTTATTAGGGAGACCTTGGATTCACAGTATGCAAGTTGTCCCCTCTACATTGCATAGACAAGTTAAATTTATTTATAACAATAAGACATATACCTTGATAGGTGATACTAATTTCCAAGCTTGTCTACAAACATCTACTTCCAAAGGGGGTGCTTCTAAGCCATCCTCGTCTAGTGATGACTCTTTAAACAAGATACCTATCGATGAATCCTCGCTCTCTGATGATCAAAATTCTTTGGATGAGTATGGGGCTCCTGAAGAAGATTCTTCTCGACTTGAATCTACACATAAGAAGGATTTTGATCCTGAGAAGGTTCTCGCAGAAGACGATTGGGGATCTCTTGATTTCAATCCCACCTTTGTAGGTGAATATAAGGTTCCTTCTAGAGAGCTTAAAGTTGAAAAGAAGGAAGAAGCTAAAAATCAGTCAATCTTACCTGAACCTATGAGTAATAATTTTGTGGCCGCTTCTCAAACTTCTTCTCCTCACACCTCTAATTCTGAAGAGTTTGATTCTTTGTCTTATGAAAAACCGCCTTCTCTTTCTGAAATGGCTGATCGTTATGGTCGTGGTTTTCGCATTTTTGCTAAGCATGGGTATCATGGAAATGGTTGTGGCGCTCATGAACAAGGGATAAAGGTTCCTCTAGAGAATAATTTTCACAATTATGCCTTTGGACTTGGCTATAATCCCTGCAAACGCACTAAAGCTTCTAAGAGACCATGTATTAGTGTTAATGCTATTTCTACATCTCTATCAATGCAACACCCCGAGTATATTGATGGGGATCCTTCGTGTGCCTATGCTTTGGATGTCTTCCCTACCGATGATGCTTTAGCTGAATTCTTGGGAGCATATGACACTCTTCCTCGTTATCATCACAATAGGGGACTCCCTTATTGTTTGAACACTGAAGCCTATTTTGGAAAAGAGATCGATAATGATGAGATTGTGAAAGAATTCCCTCAGTTAAAGGATACTCCTCAACAAAGTAATCTTCTTATAAGTGACACCACTAATGTTAAGATGGATCCTTGCAATAAAGAAAAAGTCATTAAAATTGGAAAATGTTTGGATGAAGAGGAACAAAAACAATATGAAGATTTATTGCACGAATTCCCTGAGATCTTTGCTTGGACATACTCTGACATGCCTGGTATAGATCCTAAGATTGTCACTCATAATATTGTCTTAGTTCCCGATGCTAAGCCCGTGAAACAAAAGATTCAAAAAATGAATCCTAAGGTGGCTTTGCTTGTTAAGGCTGAGATTGAAAAGTTATTGGAGGCTGGATTTATCCGCCCTATTGACTATTCCCCATGGATTTCAAATATTGTCACTGTGGCTAAACCAGATAATAAAATAAGAATGTGTACCGATTTTTGAGATTTAAATAAGGCTTCTTTAAAAGATGATTTCCCTCTTCCAAACATTGACATGATAGTTGATTCTACGGTAGGACATGCCTTGTTATCCTTCATGGATGGTTTTTCAAGATACAATCAAATTTTCATTAACCCTCAAGATCAATTCAAAACCACTTTCACCACTCCTTGGGGTACGTTTTGTTGGATAATGATGCCTTTTGGACTTAAAAATGCCGGTGCAACTTATCAATGAGCGATGACCCTTATCTTTCATGATTATATGCATAAGATTTTAGAGGATTATGTTGATGATATTTTAGCCAAATCCATTCTTTGCATAGATCATATTAAAATCCTTCGTCAAATCTTTGAAAGAATTCATAAATATCACATGCGCTTGAATCCCCGAAAATGTGTTTTCAGTGTGGATAGTGGAAAACTATTAGGATTCATAGTTTCGCATCGCGGGATTGAGGTGGACACTAAGAAAATAGATGCTATTATCAACATGCCACCTCCTAGAAATGTGTCTCAACTTAAAAGCTTACAAGGAAAGATTCAAGCTATTCGTAGGTTTGTATCTCAACTTGCGGATCGTACCTTTCCTTTTACTCAACTTCTCAAAAAGAATATCACTTTTCAATGGAACGAAGATTGTCAGCAAGCATTTGAAGATTTAAAAGTGTATTTGGCTAGTCCTCCTATTCTTCAACCTACCGAACCTTCTAAACCTTTCCTTCTATATACAGCTGCTTCCTCTCATGCTCTCGCAACATTGTTGGCACAACATGATAAAGATGGTAAGGAATGTCCAGTTTATTACATAAGTCGTACCTTACTCGATTATGAGACCCGATATTCTACGATAGAAAGACAATGCTTGGCCTTGGTGTTTGCGACTCAGAAATTAAGACATTATCTTTTAAATTTAGAAGTCTGCGTCATGGTAAAGTTTGATCCTTTGAAGCATCTTTTTTCTAAAACTGATTTATCAGGACGCCTAGCTAAGTGGGTTATGATGTTAACTGAATTTGACCTTAAATTTGTTTCACAAAGAGCAATTAAAGGGCAAGCATTGACCGACCACTTAGTTGAGGCCCCTTCACCTTTCTCCTTCCCTAATTCTGAGTCTTTCCCCGATGACTTCATTTTGTCTATACAAAAAGATGAAACTTGGGAATTATACTTTGATGGTTCTAAGTGTCGTATGGGATCGGGGGCAGGTGTTGTTCTGATTTCTCCTACAAGGAAATCTATTCCCTTATCCTATCGTCTAAATTTCCTGTGTACCAATAACATTGCTGAGTATGAGGCTCTTATAGCGGGAATAAAAGCAGCCTTAGCTCTGAATATAAAGCACATACATATTTATGGAGATTCTCAATTGATTATAAGATAAGTAACAGGACTGTATCAAGCAAAACAAGACAAATTATCACAATATAAAGACCTTGCTATCTCTTTATTACAAAAATTTGATTCTTATACCATGGAACCTGTTCCTCGAAAAGATAATCGACATGCGGACACAATGGCATGTGTGGCTTCTCTTGTATCTTTAGAGGACCCAGTGGTTGATCTTAAATTTGTTATTCACAACCTAATTTCTCTAGCTATTGTAGACGATTCTAGCTTGGTAACATGTTGTGACTTTATAGACTCGGATGAATGGTACTCGCATATCGTAAGATATCTGACCGATGGTACCTTTCCTGATTCTGCCAATAGGAACACTAGGGCTAGAATCCGCAAGCTGTCTGCTAGGTATATCATTCTTTCTAATGTCCTTTACCGAAGGGGTTATGACGGTCTTCTCCTTCGCTGTCTTAACAAATCAGAAATCCCCGTTGCTCTTGAAGAGGCACATTCAGGTGCCTGTGGGGGGCATTTTGGAGGCAAATCCTTGGTTCAAAGATTGCTTCGTATGGGATACTATTGGCAAACTATGCAGAAGGATTCTTTTTCATTTGTTAAGAAATGTCATCAATATCAACAACACAATAATCTGATTCATGCTCCTGCCCAAGAACTCCGTTCTCAAGTAGCTTCTTGGCCTTTCTCCGCATGGGGTTTGGATCTCATTGGTAAAATCTCTCCTCCTTCATCTCAAGGACACACCTTCATTATAACTGCAATAGATTACTTTACAAAGTGGGTAGAAGCTATTCCCCTTCGCTCTACTACTGCTGAAGTGATTTG